>NW_022900940.1:30261832-30305122 GCF_012274545.1 Fukomys damarensis
GACAATTTTTTTTTTTTTTTTTTTTGGTACTGGGGATTGAACTCGGGTTCTTGCGTTTGCAAGGCAGGCCACCAAACCGCTGAGCTAAATCCCTGGGCCTCTTAGACATCCTTTACCTGGTTGGGTAATGAGTTCATCCTAACCCAGCCAGGTGGCGCATTAGGGTTTGCATTCCCACCCAAAGGTGGGATCCAAACCATGTGAGGTCCAGTGGGTCTAAGGTGTATCCCATTCCAAACTACACTGTTCAAAACCCGTCCCTGAGTGCATAGCCCTTCTGCCTTTGCTTTTCTCTGGATTTGAGGATCACTCCAGTACCCTTTGGATTGGTTTTCCACTCTGAATCTCACCTTAACTGTGAACTGGGAAGCTTTCTAGTCTTTGTTTGTCCCTCTATTGCCAGGCATTGGATGGATGGGATCTTGTTCAACGCGTATGGCTCTCCCTTCAGAGAGTTGAGTTGCCACAACTACCAGCAAATAGAAAAACCTTTGGGAACTGATGCCACCTGAGCTTGAACTGTTGTAACCACTTCTCCTTTGAGCACTCTAATCTAGAGCCTTGGCTTGTTTCTTTGAAGTCAGATGAAGTTCCACAACTCTAGCTCTTTCTTTATTTTTCTTTTCTCATTGAATTTATTGGCACATTTTAGGTATACAGCACAGTTACATTCATCATTGGGATCTTGTACCTTTACATGTCTAGCTCTTTCTTTAGATTTCTCTATCTGGTCTTATCATTAAGGTTCCAGACTTCTCAGTGAAATACAAGTGATTGGTATCAGTCCTGATTCTGCATATTGGTTCTAATTCTAACCCATGGGCCATGCATGTGAAAGCTCTTCAGCCCTCTCCTGCCACATAATAAACCACCCTGACACTTTCAGGTTGATACAGTACCAACAATTCACTTACTAATCATTTTGTACAAAAATCAGTGGGGAAGGCAAAGTTTTGCTTCATGTGGTACCACCTGGGTAGCTTCATAAGGTAAGAATCCACTTTCAATTGGCTCACTTATATGGGCTGGTGAGTTGGTGTCACCTGTTGGCAGGGAGCTATCAGCTTGTTTTGTTGACTGGTTATCTTAATTCTGCCACCTGTGGGCCTGTCCTTGCAGCTGCTTATGCATATACATTGTGGGTAGAGTCCTAGAAAGAGGAAGTGGAAGTTGCCAGTGTTCTGAAAGACTGGGCCTAGAACAGCATAGCATCATTTTTCTTTGCTTTCTCAGTCAAAGTGGTGACAGATTTGCCTAGATTCAAGGTGATACAATCAACTTCTTGATGGAGGGAAGTGATAAAGATTTTGTAGCTCTCTCTTAACCTACAGAGTGACTGCAAGTGTATCCTATGCTTTCCTCCATCCATCATGCTTCCTTTTGACTCCTTTGTCTTCTATTCTCTATGCTACAAAGCTTATGTTACTTTCCCATTACTTATATGATATGAATTCAAGTCTTATCAATATACAATCCAATTACTCTGAAAGCAATAATTATAGTTATGCTAGGAGTTGAGATAGGTGCTGGTGATGCTGAGACCACTGAGGCCTTGTTCTTAAGGAACTTACATATTAAAAGCACTCCTTTTTTCTTCTTTTATTTAATTCTAATCTTCACCACTCACTAAGCATCTCACTAAGAACTTAATGCAATATTTCAAAACATAAGCTTATTATGAAGATTTTTACCTCCTTTCTAGTAAAGCTTATAACTTTCTTGATGCAACTCACAGTCATGTTAACTTCTTCAAGTGTTACATTTTATTGTAGTTTGACATCAAGATTATTGTTGATTATAACCTGAAGACAGCTTTTGCTAATATCCTGCAGGTATGGCATGCTATCTCTGTCTTGTACTTGGAAAGCTAAATTTTAGATTCAACTTAGCTCTTCTATGGTTATCCTTGTAAAGCTTCACCTTGTTACATCTAAGCTATTGGTCTAAATTGTCGAGATGATTTAGATTCTCATCTTTCATCCAACATCCTAACGTTTGGTCAATACAAAGTTGATGGCTGAGCCCTTGTAGGTGTTCAGCCAAATAACTGACAAAATAGTTAAACAGGCTGAACACAGAACCCAAAATCTAGGATGACACAGGAATCTTAACTTCCTGATTATTGTACCCGGGCCATCACACACCATAGGATCACACAATATCATGAAGAATCTCTTCCAACATCCCTCTGAGACCCAGATACTGTGTCTGCTGCATTTCCTGGATATTGCACCCCAGGGTCCCTGATGAAGAAAGAGAAAGTATCAGACAAATGTGATAATTTCTTACTGACACTATACTGTGTCCCAATCAGCTTTACCTCATCTTTTAGGTTCTTCTTGACGTAAAGAACAAATCATGCCCATTGAAAGTATACAACTGGATGAATTTTGACAGAATTATGTATACTCCCTTGAAGCCACCGCTGAAACGAGATGCAGAACATCAGCACCACCTCCTGGACTTCCTCCCAAGGCTGTAATCCACCTACTCTCTACCCCAACCCCCAGGTAGAACTGACTTCCCATGGTTTATGACAGGTGAGTTGCCTTTTCTAAAATTTTATGTAAGTAGAATTATACTGGGTGTGCTTGTTTTGTATTCATTTTCTTCACTCAATATGAGGATTTTGAAATTAATCCATGTTGTTACTCTCTTGGTAGTGTGTTCCTCTTTATTGGTGAGTGGTGTTCTGTTGTAGAAATATAACATACTTTGTTTATTCATTTCCCTGCCAGTGAACATTTGTTTCTGGTCTTTGACTATTATGAATAAAGTTGCTATGACTATTCCTGTGCACATCTTGGTATTGTTATGTGTTTTTGTTTTTGTTTGTAACCTGGGTTACTTCTCCTTTTTCTTTCTCTTTGAACCAGATTCTCCCTTCTTCAAATTAAGATTCAATCTCACCATTTTGTAGTTTCTACAACCTGACTTATGCAATATTTTGAAAATAGCATCATGAATTACTCACCTCCATCTCTTTGATATATCTTGATATTCATCAAAATTTTGCATTTACAAAGACTCTCAATTTTTAGAATATAATTTGTCAACTTAGAGAACTTACTCTATTTTAGCCAGCAGGTTTGGAGGTAAATATTATTAAGATCTTAAAATGTGTGTTAGATTAAGTAATTTATGTCTACTAATTTCCTACTGAGAACAGTCATACAAAAGAGGGATTATTTTTTAACAATGGAAGAATGGAAACAAATAGTAATTTACCTAAATTCTGCTATCTGGGGAGCTAAGATTTGAAACTATGTGTTTCTTTCAGATGCTAGATTCAAACCATTTCACAATATAGAATAGATATTGTGAGTATGATCAATCAGCCACACAATGTGATGAGAATTTATAAGAAAAAGGATTACTCTGAGTCAGGAAAAGTAGCAGTTTCCTTAAAAAGAGGTGACAGTTAAAGTGAGTTTTGAAAGCTCACTGGTATAAAGTGAGCTGGTAAGTGAACGATATAAAGTTGAAATGGAGAGGCAGCATGAGCCAAGGCCCAATGGTGGGAATGGGAGAGCCTTCAGCTGCTCAGTGCAGAGCTCTTTGTACTGGTGGGAGGCCAAGACGCAAGGTCCTGAGATTAGGTATCGGACAGGGCAGACTGTAGCCACCGCAGCATCTGTCTTTGATTACCTAGGTAGGTATTCAAGGCTGACCCTGAGTGTGATTGCGATGAATGCCATAAAATACTCGGGCTGTGCTTTAAGATTACCACAGTAGCTTTAACAAAGGAAGATAGTAGAATTAGGAAAACCAGTGAGGGATCCCTTAGCTTGCCAGGGGCCTAAAATATTGGTGGCAGGGCCAAAATTTGTACTGAGTCACTTGGACTCTGTGGAGTATTAGAAATTCAAGTGATTTTTGAGTCATTTAATGGTTTAGGCTTATCTTACAACTAATCCTCCACATTAATATAAATTAGCCTTAAGTATTTAGTTGCATTTATGCCCGTTGATATTTTTCTAATCTTTCCAATTTATAAATTCAGAGATTTCGAATTATGCAATTTGCATGTAGAAGGAATTGAAGCACAAGCCATTTGAAATCATGTTTACTTCTCTTATTAAATATGTTGCTTATCCTTACTGGGGGAATTTTGGGTTAGTTACTGCTGCAGGCAACCCTTCTATTTGTGCATATATATATTTTTTTTGTTAGCACATGTTTGTGGTACATACTGACTGAAAACATTCTCTTTTGGTAGTTGGTACGTGTACATGACACATCTTCCTTTTTTATATCCCTTTACCTTCCTCCATCTCCCTGCTCTCAACATCTCTTGTTCCCCTTCCAACTTTAAAATGATATATCTGTTTATTTCCTAATGTCTGTCTTTTAGCTTGACCTTTAATTTATTTATACCTTGGGTTCCTCATATAAGAGAAATAATACAATATTTATATTTGTGTGTCTTATTTAACTTAACATGTATTAAAGGTGCATTATTTCTATCCTTCTTTATAGCAAAACAACACTCCACTGTATATGAATACCACATTTTCTTTATCCATTAATCTGTTGATGGACATATATGCTGCTTCCACTGTTTAGCTATTATGAATTTGCTATTATAGATATGGATATGCATGTATCACCATAATATTATGTATTTTGCTCTTTTGGGAAGTATTGGATCAAACAGAATTTCTATTTTAAATTTTTTGTGGAATCTCCATACTAATTTCCATAGTGGCTATCCTAGTTTACATTCCCACCAACAGTGTAGAAGGCTTTCTTTCTCCGCAGCCTCACCAACATTCGTTACTATTTTAATTATTGATGATGGCCATTCTTTTTGGAATAAGATGGAATCTCAGTGTTGTTTCAATTTGCATTTCTCTAATGGCAAGTGATGTTGAACATTTTCTCACTTATTGGTTGGCCACGTGTACTTCTTATGAGATATGTCGATTTATTCAGTTACTCATTATTTTCATTGAATCTTTTATTCTAGATGAAAGTCTAATTTTTTTTGGAGTTCTTTATGTATTCTAGAGATTAATCCTCTGTCTGAAGTGTAGCTGGAAATGTTTTTTCTCCCCATTCTGTAGGTTGTCTCTTAACCCTCTTGGTTGTTTTCTTTGCTGTGTAAAAAAACTTTACTTGATAGAGTCCCATTTGTTGATTCTTGATGTTATGTCTTGAGCTGCTGGGGTTCTGTTCAGGAAGTCTTGCTTGTGACCTCAAGCGTTTTACCTACCTTATCTCGTAGCAGGTTAAGTTTTTCTGTTTTAATACTGTATTTAGATATTTGAATCATTTTGATTTTCATTAAGTACATGGCAAGAGATATGAGTCTACCTTCAATCTTTGGCATGTGAATAGCCAGTTTTTCTAGCACCATTTGCTGAAGAGGCTGTCTCTCCTCCGGGGAAAGTTTTTGGCCCTTTTATCAGAGAGTGAACATCAGGTAGGTAAGTGTTTCTGGAGTTGTTTCTGCATCCTCTGTTCTGTTCCTTTTATCCACAAGTTCTTCTTCTTTTTTTAATCGCTGTAGCTTTGTAATATAACTTGAATTTTGAGACTGTGATGCCTCTTGCCTTGCTCTTGTTGCTCAGGATTGCCTTTGCTATCCTTAGTCTCTTCTGGTTCCATACGAATTTTAGGATTTTTTGTCTAGTTCAGTGAGTAATGCTATTGGTATTTTGATCTCAGGATTGCATTAAATCTGTATAACAGTTTTTGAAGTTTGGCCATTTTAACTGTATTGGTTCTGCCTATCCAAGAACAGGGGACATTTTTCCATTTTCTGATGTCTTTTTCAATCTCCTTTCTCAGAGTACTGTAGTTTTTCATTTTAGAGGACTTTCACTTCCTTGGTTAGGTTAAATCTGAAGCATTTCATTTTTCTTGATGCTATTGTTAAAGGTATTGCTTCCCTAATTTCTTTCTCAGTGAGTTTATTACTGCATAGAAAAATGCATTTGATATTTGTGTGTTGACTTTATATCCTGCAACACTACTGAATTTGGTTATTAATTCTATAAGTCTTTTGGTAGAATTTTTTGGGACTTCTATTTAAAAAATCATCATCTGATAATAGTAATAATTTGACTTCTTCCTTTCCTGTATATCCCTTTTATTTCTTTCTCTTGCCTTATTTCTCGAGCTAATATTTCAAAAAGCTTTCAGCTTTTTCCCATTTAATATATTGACTTGCTATAAAGTAATTTTATATTTATTTTCTCCAGTATTTTTATTATGAATGGATGTTAGATTTTGTCAAAGCCTTTTTCGATGTCCTTTGAGATGATCATATGATTTTTGTCCTTGCTTTTGTTTGTGTCATGTATTACATTTATTGTTTTGTGTATATTGAACCATCCTTGCATCTGTGGAGTGAAGCCCACTTGGTCATGATGTATGACCTTTTGATGATTTGGTGCATTTTGTTTGCCCGTATCTTGCTGAGGATTTTTGTATGGATTTTCATTAAATAAATTGACTTGTAGTTTTCTTTTTCAGTTGGGTTCTTCCTTGTCAATTTTTGGAATCATGGTGATACTAGCTTTCAAGAATGAGTTTGGAAGTACTCTTTCTTTTTAAGTTTCATTGAAGAGTTTGAGGAGCATTAGAGTTAGATATAGGTCTTATATAATTCACTGGTGAATATAAGTGTTTTTTTTTTAATCACTGCCTCAATTTCATTACCTGTTACTGGATTGTTTCACACTTTTATACCTTCCTAGTTCAGTTTTGGTAATTCATATGTGTCTTGGACTTTTTCCATTTCTTGAAGATTCTCCAATTGGAGCACAATTTTTCATAGTAGCCACTAATGATCTCGATTTTGCCAGTGTCCATTACAACCTCACCTTTTTCATTTCTAATCACATTGATAGGGGTCTCTTCCTTTTTTCTGGCTAAGGATTCATCTATTTTGTTTATTCTTTCAAAGAACCAGCTCTTTCATTCCTTTATTCTTCACATTGTTTTTATAATTTCAGTCTCATTAATTTTTGCTTTGATCTTTATGATTTTCTTCGTTTTACTAGATTTGGACTTTTCTTTCTTCTAGTTTCTTGAAATGCATCATTAGGGTTTTTTTTCTTTTAGCTTGCTATGTTTTTCTTATGTAAATATTCACAGCTGTGAATTTCCTCTTTAGAACTGCTTTTATTGTGCCCCATATGTTCTGGTACATTGTATTGGTGTTTTTTGTGCATATTTAAAAGACTTAATAATGTGTGATGGTTAATTATGTAATAAGGGTAATTGACTCAATATAGCTTAAGTATACAATTGATCCACTTACAAAACACCTGCATATATTTTATTTATTGAGGTACAATTTAGATGTAACTCTCAATGTACAGATTTTAAATGCATAATTTCATGAGTTTGATAAATACATACAACTATATAATGCCACCCCACATGATATAGAATATTTCATCATCCCAGAGAGTGCTCTTGGCCCTTTCCATACAATCTTTGCCTTGCCCTGATTTGTACCATTATAGATTGGTTTTGGCTACCCTGGAATGTCACATAAAGGCAATTTACACAATATGTCTGTTTGGGGCCTGGTTACTTTCACTGGTCATAATGTTCTAGAGATTCCTCCATGATTTTGTAGGGATTTGTGGTTCCTTCCTTCTTATTGCTGAGTAGGGTCCAAGTGTATAAATATGTCACCATGTGTTTATTCATTTCCTGTTGGTTTGGGTTGTTCCCAGTTTTGGGCCACTATCAGTAGAGTTGCTATGAACATTTTGGTACAGGTCTGTTTTGTGGACATATGATTTCATTTGTCAGAAAAACACCTGGGAGAATAATTACTGGACTGGAGTGTATTGTAGATATGTTTAATTTTTTAAGAAACTACCGAACTGTTTTTCAAAGTGTTAATATTTTAAATATATTTTAGGATTGTGTAGTTCTGGATTTCTTGTTTGTAGAAAGCCTATCACAAGACTTCATTAAGATTGCAATATTAACATTAAGCTTACACTGATATTCCCTGTGACAATGGCAACTTTGTGATTACAGATGGCTATTTTAGCACCAACGCTATTTTATCCATAATTATGCTGTAAATGAGGGATGACCTCTGAGCCTCTTCCAGTAAGAATTTCAGTATCTGGAAGGTGAATATGCAACCCTCCAAGGTGTTCTTCAGCTTTGCCAAAAGGAAAAACATGCTGTAATGTCACATAAGTTAATAATTTTAAGGAGCCTCTAGGCCCAGCAGTGGAATTAAATGCTTAACAATAATTCAGAAATGACTTACAGAAACTTAAAAATGTGAATCATTTAGTATGGCTGAAATTATGCTCCTGACATATATGTGTGACACATGAGAGCACTTACCTGGGAATTTATTACCAGCTTCTGAGCAAACAAATCCTGACCTACATTTGACTAAAGTCAGCTGTCTTTGGTTAATCCTGTGGGCTTCTTTTTATTAATGTCACAATTGCTAATGTGGTATAACATTGTCATTACTGAATAGCACAGTGGGATGAGCTGCAGCTGTTATTTCTCTCTCTGAACCTACTGAGTCATTAAATCTGATTTTGGGGGAATACATGTTGTAAAGATTATTCAAATTCTGATTGAGAAATAGGACTACTGGGATATTGAACATACATAAAATAAAACTTTGAATCAATCAAGCTTTCTTTTTTTTTTTGGTAAGGTTTGAATGTTCAAAATTGTTCTTTATGTTTAATTTGAAATCTAGTGTCAGGGAAATAGAAAGTGAGTATAAGAAAATGAAAGAACAGTACTAATTAGATGCTGTGTTTTCTATGCTGAAGGAAAAGTGATGTACTATTACTGAAGAAATATTGGAAACATATTTCTCCTTCCAAAGTTATAACATTTTATTTGAAAAATCCTAATATCAATTTAACAAGAATATGCTTTTTTTCCAACAGGTCAGAGAATAACTCATTTCTCTTTAATATCTGGAGGAAATTTTGTTGTATTTTTTGTAGCCATTCCTTGCAAAAGTTTCTGTTTTCTTTTGCAATTCTTATTTTGCTCTTGGTCACACACCATTACTGCTCTGTAAAGTTGTATCAGGACTCTGGGTGGCTCACACACATATTAAAATTTGAGAAGTACTGCTCCACCACTCACATTATATCCTACCTCAGCTGTCCTAGATGGAGTGCCCTGTTCCCTTTGAATATGTCTTGAAAAAATGACTTTTCCTGTGCCCTGTTTGTTTTAGGCTTTATTACCCACCACCAGAGCTTCCTAATGAATAATGCCTGCTATTAGTTGAAATGTGCTATCATTTCCCAGATAATCTAAGGATTTTGGAAGAAACTTTATAATTATCTAACCCAGGCTTTCAAAATATCCAACTGTTACAGGTTGAATGTATCTCCTTCCATATTCATATATAAAAGCCCTACTCCCCTGTGATAGTAAAGGTGGATTGTTAACTTGATTGGCTTTGGAATCCACCCAGGGAATTATTTGCACACTTTTGGGTGTGTCCAGGTGGATCACAGAGGCGTGACTTTGGGGTCTATATCTGGTCCCTTTCTCCTTCCTCTCTGCCACTGTCCTCCCACTCTACTTCTTTGCCTCTGTGAACTAAGCAGTTTTGTTCCATCATGCCCTTCTGCCATCATCTTCCTGCCTTGTAGCCAATCCACCATGGACTGTAACCTCTGAAATTGTAAGACAAGTTAGATCTCTCCTCCTTAAGTTTTGAGTGTAGGGTACTGTGTCCTAGTGACAGGAAAATTGGCTAATACATCCCCGTATGGTAGAATTAGGAGAGGGGGGCCTTTGGAAGGTGATTAAGGTTAAATGAGGTCATACAGCTGGGAACCTCAGTATGGATCATACCCAGGTAAGAAGGGGGCACTTGAAAAATCCCAGCTGCTCTTCTCCCATGGAGGACCAAGCCGAGGGTATGTGAGTATACAGCAAGATAGTGGCCACAGTTATAACAACACAACATTTTTCCCATTTGTGCTTGCAATTCAAGAAGAGTAATTCTATTCCTATCAATAACTGAAAGGCAGTGTAGATGCAGGTATGTGAGGGTAGTAAGGAGACATAATAATTTTAATGTAATAAAACTTTCTTCATGTCCCTCTTACCATCTTTCACAAGAGATTATCTAATCTACCTGAGCACAAATACAGTATTTCCCACTTTTTCTGTTGTTTTTGAGCAAGGTCTGTTCTGAAAAAAAAAAAATCACTGAGGTTTTATAAATGTGTGGACTTGGCAAAATGGTAATATTGAATGATTCTTTTTGTCTTGTAAATGTATTTAACATTTCTCTGGAGAGCCACTCACTTTACTCTCTTATCTTTTAATGGTTTTGAGAGTTAGTTTCACTATAGATCCTCAGGTGAGTTTCTCTTGTGTGGAGCCAAAGATATGGAATTCAGGTATGGATATAAGAAGGGAACATGGGAAGTTAAAAGGTGCGAAAGGGCCATTTTACAACAGCAGGAACTATGGTCCAGGCAGAGAGTGTCTTCTCCCTATTCCAGAATCAGTTGAAAGCAGCTGAGAACTTGAGTCTCCTGGTTTCAGTTCTGCATTTTCAGGCAGTGAAATAGAACATGCCAAGCATTTATGGAATTCTTATATATCCTAGGCACTCTTCTATGGTCCACACATATGTTGTCCCTGTGCTAAGTATCCACATTATCTTACTTAATATGTACACCACACGTATGTCCTCATTTTACAGATGAGAAGACAGAACTAGAGGACTGGGCTGTTAGCACTTCTCAGTGAACATGGTGACAAAGATATTAAGAGCAATAGTATAGGAGGAAGGTGACTTCTCTTCATTGTTCTAGTAGCATTTTTTCCCTTTTGTGTTCCTGGTTTGTATGTGGTATGCATGGGGAGATACTAGGTAGTAATGTTTCCCAGCTGTGCCCTGGTGGGGGGGTGCAGTTCCTTGGCAGTTTTGCAACTATAGCCTGTCCTGGGTACTGTCTTACTCAGGCCTTCCTGAGAAGGCTTGCTCTTGACCTTATGTTTGCACTGCAGTTGGATTGGCTTTTGTATGTCCTCCTACCAACTTCAGCTGGCTTTTAACTCAGAGGTTTGCTTCTCATGGCTCTTCTGATGTGGACAGCATGTGTTCTAGGGCCTTGCACCTGCATTGGTATCCCCATTCTTCCTCCCCATTGGTATCCCTTCTTCTTCCCTTGAAGGGCTGCTGCCTGCTTAACAGTCTGGGCCAGCCCAGGCTCAGGCAGCCCAGCAGACTTGTTCACCTTCCAGTTTTAAGACACACTTTCATAATACCTGAAGCACAGCCTGGAGGAAGAGAACACCTTCCAAGTTCTTCCTTCATTAGATGCTCTCTCTCAAGGCAAGATATCCTTCAGAATTATTTTTATATTCTTTTAGTTGTTTTCCTATAGTACATTAATGATTCTTTGTATTAATCTTACTGTGTAGTTTGTTTCCCAATTTTTTATTGGATCCAGACTAATACAATCCCTATCCTTCCCACAGAAATCTCTTCAACTGTATACTTTGATTTATTTATGGCATTTATGTGAAGGTATTATTGTATGATATTAATACATTAATTGTTCTATCATGTTGAGTTTAGAGCATGGACAAGGTAATTTCTAATAATCAATTAATTCAACCACACATTCCTTTATAAATTGTTTTACTGAGTGTATTTGTTATGGATTGAATTGAGATATTCTCCAAGTGTTCAAGTGATAGGGATTTAATAGTATCCTGTGGTGCTATTGGGGAAGGGGTACAACTTTTAGGAGTTGAGATGTAGTGGAAGAAAATAAGGGCATTAGGGACATGTTCCTTAAGAGGACAGTGAGATCTAGGTCCCTCCTCTGTTTTTGCTTCCTGGTGCCATGAAGTAAGCAGATATCTTTCACCACGAGTTCCCTGCCATGATAATCTGCTTCATCACAGACTCAGAACCAATGTGGCTAAGTAAATATGGACTGAAGTCTCTGAAACCATGAGTCAAAAGAAATCTTTCCTCTTTATAAGTTGTATAGCTCAGGTATTTTGTCATAGTGACAGAAAGCTAACAACATTTTATGTAAAATGCTAGCGTGTACAAGATGGATTAAACTGATCTTTGCCTTGATGAGCTCAGTTCAATAGAGGAGGCAGATGTTTAAATAGAAAAATTAGAACACAATATGATATCTATTAGGAAATAAGCCAAACTCTCTGTGAGCACAATAACAGAATAACTCATTTTGTCTGTGGGAGTTGAAGCAGCTGCATTTGAACTTGATCTGGATAATTTACTCATCTACAAAATATATAAAAATCTGTTCATATAGATAACTGTATCACTACATACATGGTTATGTAGATGGCTATAGATTAAATTTTTAAATAGTTTTCTTTCTTAGAGAGAGAGGCTGTTAATGTGCTGGTAAAGTAAACACCAAGAGAGGTGGCAAAACATCATCTTACTTACATCATCAGTACTTAGAGGCAGAAGCCAGAGCCATAGTCTTGGTTTTGTCAGTTCACTGGAGTCTCTCTGGACACAGTAAATTTGGTGGAACTAAGCATCTCTGTCTATAATTCAAGGTCATTACATAGTCCCTGAGGTCTCTTCTAACTTTATGAAATTTAATACAGTGCATTTGAATACCAGATGTAGGATTTATGAGACTAAAATTATTTTAATTAGAATTATTATTCCTGAATCTGTTTTTTAAAGGAATGTAAGGTAATGTTTGATAAATGCCAGAAGACATCTTGTTATGATTTATACCTAGATGCACCCCGAGTCTCACATGCTTATAGGTGGGTCTTTGGGGGAGGTGTTTGGATCGTAGGGACACTATATTCATCACTGGATTTACAGCTGAATGTACTATAAGGAGGTGGGACCTGGTAGGAAGAGGTGGGTCACTAGGGGCATGGCCTGAAGAGTGTATCTCCCTTTCCTACTCCTTGCTTCACTCTCTCTGCTTCCCCGCCACCATGAGATGAGCAGCTTTTCTCCCACCAGTCCCTTCCACAGTACTGTTTCTGCCTGAAGCAAGCCAACTGTGCAAAGACCAACACTCCTGCACAGTTAGCCAAAATAAATGTCTCCTCCTTTTAGTGACAGGTGTCCAGTATTTTTCCCAGTGACAAGAAAAGCAAGACATCCCTTGAAGGAGAGCTCACAAATACCTGTTTTCATCTGAGCGAATTGGCACAGCCATTGTTAACTTGTCCTCAAGCAATGTTTATATGCATGTAGTATTGGCTCTGTAATGGATGTTTTGTATTTTTTCAGCAAACGATAAAGTCTACACTTCCAACAGTCCTGATATTTTGACACATCTCTAATTACACTTGTGGCTATAGATAAATGTTGCTAGGGATCAAATGGTGAACTGGAAGATCATCGGATCTTATATCTCAAGCATTTTTCAGAGGCTAAGAGAGAGGCTGAAAAATAGATTCCTCAGTGTTGTTGGTGAGGAGCAAAAGGTGCAAAATCTTTGGGTATTTATTTACTAGTCCAGCACTGTTAAAAGCTCTATAAGAATATTAGTATCTGAAATTATTTTCTGTTATTACATTGGATGTTCCAAATAGGCTTTTCAATATATTGTGCTTATTCTAGCTATAATAGTTCAGTGTTATAACTGGGCAAATAGGCTTTGAAGTGAATTTGTCTTGGCTGAAATTTTAGTTTCAGCATTGAACATTTGTGAAAGCTTTGAAAGTTTACTTAATGTATAGGTCTGCAAAATAAGGTTAGCAATAATGGTACCTACATTGTAGGATTGAAAGAGATGATATATGTCATGAATTTCTACAGTGTCAGGCCGAAAAAGCACCCAATAAAAGATAAAATTTATTGTAACTATTAGGGCAAATTTCCCTAGAAAACATTGTGGAGGGCCAGATGTCAAAAAGATATATGAAAATCTTGAATTCCCAACTTAGTAAATGTGAATCTTTGGGTTAGTCCCTTACACTCTTTAATTTTTTAGGCTTCTACTTTGTAAAATTAAGGTCATTATATCTTCTTCCTTCCATTATAAAATTGTAGTAAGACTCAAATGAGAATGTGTATGTGAGATTACTTTGTGCATGCTATAGGCCAATAGAAGTTATTATTATGAGGCAGGGTTTTTTTCTTTTAACATTATATTGTTTCCTCCACCATCCTGGAAGATAGAGAGGATCTTAACTAAGAGATAGGGAGAAGACAGAAATTGTTGGGCAATAATGGTATGAGGTGTGATAGAAAAATACAGTGGCTCTTTAAATTAAATAAAATACATATTACAGTAAAGACACAATGCTATTAATCCCTCCTCAAAATACTCTGCCTTGCTTCAAACACACACCATAGTTCTCTTTCTAAAGTGGTCCTGGATATCCTGTTTCTTAATGTCTTTAGTTGCACTGTCCTGGCTGCCTCAGTGTATTGAATCAGTTGAAAACATTTACCTTTCACAATCATTTGAATGTTAGGAAAGAGCCAGAAGTTGCACAGTGCCAGATCCAGTCAGTAAGGAGGATGAGGGCAACTGTTATGTCTTTACAAGCCTGCCTTTCTCATTGGATGACACATGGCAGCAGCACACACCATATATCTTTTTAACCATGCCTCATAAAGACAGGGGAGAAGGACTTCCGGAACTCTTTCACAGAGTAGCAGGAACGGTGGATAAGTGTGTTCCAAATGAAGGGAAGTACTTTGAGGGAGAGTCATGATAATGTGGATTTTACTGTAATACATTTTAAAAAACATAAACATTCATTGTATGCTTTGATCACCCCCTTGTACACCTTGAGCACAGGATATTCTGTTGACTCTCCCTTTGAGGCTTTCTGGACTGTGTCCACTTCTTTGCTCCTTTGCTACCATCTTGGTCCAAGATATTATCATCTATCACTGAGGAAGTGGCCTCTTAATTAGTGTCCTGCTTCTACTCTCTACCCTCTTTCAAGCCATTTCCGTTCAATTCCCAGTGTTGCTTTCCTTTTCTGATTGCTTCCCTCTATATTTAGAATGAAATCTAAACTACTCACCACAATCCCTGCTTACCTCTTTGTGCTCATTTGGTGTTGTTTTTGTATTGCTTGCTGCATGATAATCTCATGAGCCTTCCTTCTGTTTTTCATTCTTGACTTAAAGCATTAACCTAGTGGTCCTGCCTGCTTAGAATCTGTTTCCTCTTGATGTCCCCCCTCCCGCCCCACTCTCCTGCAACTGGCTTGCTCTTGTCATTCTGTGTTCTCCTCAGAGAGGCTTTTCCCTGTCCTATTTCAATTTTCTCTACAGCTTTTATCACCATCTGATATTTTCTTTGAAGGTTATCTTTAGAACAGTGTGTCCCTTTCTGTCTTATTTGATGTTTCATTTAAAAAATTCCTGGCATGTAATAGGTGCTTTAAAAAGTCCATTAGTTGAACATATAAAGTTAAGCTTTGAAAGGGACCAACATTCGCAAGGAAATAAATTTTCTTCTCCTTTCTCTTCCCTCTCTCCCTCTTCTCCCTCCTCCTCCTCCTCTTCCTCCTCCTTCTTCTCCTCCTCTCTTTTTCTTTTGTTGCACTTAGAAGACATTATTTTTATTTTTTATTTTTTGCATTCAGAAGACATTAAAAGCCCTGAGATCTCCCTCAGGACAGATCATCAAAGGCTTGAATATATCTTCTTCATTTACCCACATCATAGAGCCTAGTATGGTTCATTACTTCTAGAAGGATCTAGGTATAACTTGGTAATAAAACTGAGATCTGGGAAGAAAGAAATGGAGAAAAAAGACTGAGGGCACATTCGGCAATACATTGTTACAGAATTGGATCTGCAGCATTAGAATGCCTTTAGATAAACTGTTGCATATTCATATGGTAGAATGTAAGAAAGAGAACTGCTGCTACATGCAGCAACATGAATGAATCTTAGTCATATTGATGAATGAAAGAAGCAAGAGGCAAAAAGCTATAAAGACTGTATAATTATAAGAAGTTTATAAGAAGTTCACGAGCAGGCAAAACTAATCGATGTTGATTAAAGTCAAAACTGTAATTACCTGCTTACTGGGAGGGGCCCTCGTGGAGTGGGGAGAATATGTTACATTTTGATTGGAGAGGTAGTCTCATGGGTCCTGAACAAATATTTCCCTTTTTATATTTAATACAACTCCATAAAATAGTTTAAAAAGGTGAAGTCAGAAAAAATAATACTAAATAAAGAGATAATGAAGAGAAAGATGGGTGAAATAATTTTTTAAAAGACTGACAAAAGGGACCCTGAGGGGGGAAGAAGTGAGAGGGCATTCTGACTGTGGAGGGTCATTTGAGCTGCATTAGCATGGACGCATCCATCATCCTTAAGCTTCATGGGTACATAAGGTAAGGCAGCATCAAACCTTTCATTCAGGCATCACCTGTGTATCCTCCAAAAACTGATCAGTCCCATAATGGTTCCCTATATGAGTGCCCAAAGAAAACTTGGGAGGCTCAGCCTTGCTCGAGAGCCAAAAGTTTAGTAGTAAAAAACAAGTAGGAAATGCTTAGCTCTGGACTTTTTAAAAGCAGCATAAACAGGGACACACATTTCATGCAAAATTCAGCTGCTGTGACAGTGACAAAGTAATGAGGCTGGCTGCCCTTTTCTTTTAAAACAGGGGAGCTTAAATTTTTCACACATAGTTCTCAAAGTACATAGTTCTCCTGGTGCAAGGTGATCAAGGGAAAAGCCCTTACCACCTAACCATCTTCCATATAAAGATATGTATTTTAGGTTAAAAATGCAATGTCTTTCTCAAGTATCCTGTTCCCTGAAGTCTGGGAAGGTCATGGGAATAGGGTCAGTTGGCAAGAGACATGGCATTCGGTTACTTGTATAACCATCTAATTAGATAAACTAGCAGCCTATGCCAATAGACGGAGGCTTGGAGGGTTTCATTTTCCATAAATTATGGGGCCGATATTTATCCTTTGTTGAGGAGGGCTACTTTTTTTCCCTTTTGGCTCAGATTCCCTCTCAGCCAAACAATCAAATGTTTGAAATAAATTCTGAGTGGTTTATTTTATTTTTGAAGATGTGAGGGGGTGTGGCTTAAAAGCCATTTCCTAACTTCAAGTCCTTTTCTTGCTGCTGCACATGAAGTTTGCATTTCCATGAGCATCTGTGGCTGGCATTTCAAAGAACACCATACTTGCAGTTCTTTTTAGAAGACTCAAGGTTGGCTTAGAGTTGGCTTGTAAAGCACAGCTTGTTTTCTTAGTTCAACAGAACAAAATAGCTCATCTAGTTTGCAGTCTGCAGCCATCCAGAAATGGGTAGCATTGCATGAAGTGATATTTTAGTTTTGGTCTTTTGTAGTCCCTGTGGATTTTTACCCTGGTTGCTCTGTTTTGTCTGACTGTTCTTATGTACAAGCCATGTTGCCCCTACCCTTTGCTCTGGTTTTTTTTTATCCCCCCGCAAGCCTGGGCTTAGAAATAGAGCTAAATTACTAAGAATAAGCTAGTCTCTCTGCCTTTTGCTCTCCCTGCCACATAGGAACTTAGGTTCCTGGGAGGCATTCAAGTATTTCCAGAGGTATACAGTGGGCATCCTATATATGCTTACCAACTAGCCAGGCTCATGTTGGGTACCACCATGCCAGCAATTAGGCATCTGCTGGAAGTGAGGCCCAGCAGCTCTTGAGATGGCAAAGCCAAAATGAGTAAATATTGTGACTACTTAAAAATATGGCTCCAAATTGTTTTCTATCCTTTCAATCAAGAAGCTGGGCCCATTGTTCCTTCCCTAGAATCTTTGTGAGTTTGTTATTGTCTGTATCCAGAGGGCTACTAGGCCTGTCCCACCTCCTCTCCAAACTTTATTCTCCTAATAGTATTTTCCAGCACTCCCCTGTTGTCAGGCTGCTGGCCAACATATTCCATCCTTTTTTCAAATGAACCCGGGCAGGACTTGGTTCCAGCTATTCTCAACTTATTAATGACATTGTTTTCCACCTGGATCAGAAAGGCTTACTGGGATAACATGAAGCAGTGCAATGGGGAGAAGACCAGGTATTTTATTGTGATGTATGCATCTCATCTGAGTGTCTGATTATAGTTACACCTTCCTCACAAAAGACATTACCATCTTGTAGGCAGATGTTAATCAGAAACACTTCTGGCCACGTGATAGTAAGACCTCAGCACCTCTGTCACATTCTGCGTTTCCTTCCTTTACACAACTTTTTTGTTGACTTTTTTCACATGTGCCTCCTGTTAGGTTGTGTCATATTCTGGTGTGGATCACAAATTGTGTCTGTTTGTAAACTGTAGTTGGCTTCACAGGAGAAGATTATCCTCCTTGCTGACCTCAGTGCTGGCTTTTCATCTCCTGAAATGCACAGTTTTAGACTGACCTCTAAGAAGGCTCTCTGCCCCCTGTCCAGGTCCCAGATCATCTTCTTTAGCTGAGCTCAGCTTTCTCCCACCCTTGTAGTGTCCCTGAGTTTTCATGGCTCCTTCAAGTCCAGGCACTGAACTCACAAGCCTACTTTCCTGCATTGTTCTGGAATGAACATCCATGATTTTGTTTCCTAAGATCTGCCCCTTCCTAAGGTAATGGACAATGATAATATTTAAGACAGACATTCTCATTGTTAACTTGTGTTCTTTGGCTCCCCAAGGGAAATCTCATCAGAGGACAGTATTCCAATGTTAGTGTATTTGTGAAACTCATGTTCATTGCTCTGCAAGACAAGTTTTTGCAGTGATGGAAATATTCTACATTGGTCATCTCTAGGTGACTTGTGGCCACTAAGCACTTAAAATTTTAATTTTATTTAGTTTTAATTAAATTTGAATATCAATACATGGTTAGCAGGTATTGTATTAGACAGAACTGTTCTATTTCACTAAGTCTTAGTAACATTGTATTTATGAGATTAATAGTCTAGTTAAGGTGACCTACCCAGCTCAGTCTTTTCCTAGTTGGGATAAATATTGAGGCCTGTCTTTCCTGTTTTCTCCGAAGGCTTCATTTCCAAAGTGGAATGCAGTTCTTCAAATAAGAAGATGCACCTCTCTCCAGAGCTAACAGAAACACACGGAATGCAGTAATAACTATAAAAAATCAAAGAGCTTCAGCGTATGTAGTTTCCACTTTGAATCAGGTGCCATAGAAAGTCTTAATAAAGTAATGTATTTGTACATTTATTAAACAAGCAGTGATCATTGATTATATCATCAACAAGAACTGTTTCGGGCACTGTGGATATAGCAGTGAATAAACAAAGTCTCTGCTATCGTGAAAGCTTTTCTGTTGTTTTCTATGAGGAGAGACAGCTAAACCAAAAATAACTTAGAAATCAGAAAATTTAAATGAAAAGGAGAAAAATGTTCAGGCAAAGGGGACAGTGAGGGATACTGAGTGGTTTTTGAAATGGAGGTGGTCTAAGATGTGACTGACAGGGCTGTGTGAGCAGAGGCCTGAGGAGGAGAGCAGGCGGCTGCACAGCTCTCCAGGGATAAGAACTTGGGGCAGATGGAGCCAGGCAGTGTCCTTGAGGTGGCAGCAGGCTCAAGGGTTCAAAGCATAGCAAGAAGGTTTAGGTGGCTGGGAAGGAGAAGAAAGAGGGGCAGGTAATAGATGAAGTCAGTGGGGAGGAACAGGGGCCGGGTGATGTGGAGCCTGGGAGGATTTAGATTTTTATCTTGAGTGGGAGAAGAAGCCTTGGAGGGATTTCAGCAGAAAAATGATAGGCTCTAACTTTTATTGTCAGAGAATCAATGTGGCTGCCATGTACAAGGGCAAAATGTGGGAGTCTAAGTAAGAGGCTGTGGTAATAGTAGGTGGATTGTACTAAAGTGGGAGTGGTACAGTAAATAAATGTAACAGCATTCAGCAAGGTCTAGGAATGGTCTAACCAATCTGCTTGCGGTGCCAGTGTATCAATGATCATAAACTTTCTGCCTTACACAACTTGCTGTGAGTTTAAAGAAGGCATCCTGAGAGGGCAAACAATGAAATGGGGCAGGCAGGTGGCGTGGGTGTGCTGGCAATTTACAAATGAATGTTTGTGGCTGAACTTGGCAATTGGGCCATAGTTGTCTGATCTCTGCCTTATACTCATTTTTCATGGTGTCAATGAAAAATTCTGTTTTCTGTGTAAGTTATTATGTATGACCCTCTTCTATCATATAAAAGCCATACTTGGGGAAAAAAAGTCCTTTGCCCCTTCCTTATGTTCTGTTTTAAAATAGGTTGAAACAATAGATATTTGACTTTTCTTATCTATGGGAACCCACCTGGAAATAATGTCAATGGCCTACCACTAGAAAAGAGAGAGGAAGAAAATATTTCAAAGATTTCTAATGACTCCAACGCTGGTATGATAACACTGGTCACCTTTCTCATAATATGTCACTCTGGCCACCACAGTTCTGTGAGTAATATGGTAGCATCTATCAGAAGGCTGATCTTTAGCTCTCATTTCACACTGGCCTTAGAAGTGAACAGCAAGTATCAGAAGTAGATGGCACATTAGGAATTACTGGTAATTTTTCAAACACTAATGTTCAGGTGTTGTTATTTAGTTCTCACATTAATAAGTTCAGTGAGGCTGAGGTTGTGCGTTGTCCAAAAGCATGGAAATGAAGTTTGGATTAGAAGATTCTAGTTGTTGAACCAATGAAATTATGCTAAATGAGTAAAGTTAGAGTGACACAAATGATGCAGATGGTGTGTTCTGGTTGCAACTCCCTGCCTTGTCCTATCCGTTTGGAACCTCAGTCTTGCACCTCCCACTTATCAGCTGTGTTCTTGGTTAACTCAGTCAACTACTCTAAATCTTTATATCTTTCTCTGTAAGTAGGGACAATAATACCTAAAATTATTGTAGCTAGAATAGCAGCTACAGTAAAATGGGGTAAGTAGGCAGAGATGCTGGTGCTCACCAAACATTCTTTCTGCTGTCACACATCCCCTAGTAATATTTGCAGCTGTGTGCCTCATGTAACTGGTTCTTTTAATGAAGTATGAGAGCATTATGTATCACATCTGGAAAGAGGCATTAAAAAGTTGAGTCATTTTCTATCTCTTTCTTCCCCTTCCATGGCAATCGAGAAGGTAGCATGTTGCAAGCAGGACAGTCATAAGATGGTAGAGCTTTAGGCTGGATCCCTAAGTGACTGTATTGAACAGTGTCCTAGCTACTGTGAGGTAAATAGGCAGCATACATGAGGAATAAACTTTTATGATGTTATGCCACTAAAGATTTACATGGCTCTTACTATAGCATAAGGTTAGGCTATTGCAAATACTATCAATCTTCTATGAAACAGGGCAATGTTATAATAAAAACCTAAAATATTTTGTATTTACTCCATTCGTGTCACTATACCAAAACACCACAGACTGAGCAGCTTATAAACAATGGAACTTTGTCTCTCATAGCTGTGAAGGCTACAAAGTTTGAGATCAAGATGCCAGCAGGTTTGGTGTCTGGTGAGGACCTGATTCCTCATTCATAGATAGCTGTCTTCTCATTGCATCCTCACATGGTGGAAAGGGCAAAGCAGCTGTCTAGGCCCTCTCTTATAAAGGTGCTAATTCCATTTATGAGGACTTTGTCTTCATGGTCCAATTACCTCTTACAGGGCCATCATATTGGGGGTTGGTTTCACTGTATGAATTTTGAGGCGGCACATAACATTCAGACCATATCAAGACATTTCCTTCCACCACCAAACTTAGCCACACTGAGCAGGATAATCTATTAAAAGGATACAATAAGGAAATAATTCACAGGGGAGGAAAGAAAGGGAAAGAGAGAAAAAAACATTTGATTCTGTGACCCTCTTCATCTTTGTATTTCTTAGTTATGAAAAAATATTTGCACTAATTTGAGTTAGATATCTATCAGTATACCAGGTGGGTCTAAACTGATCTAAATTGTGTTGGAGTTTATGTTTGGAACAATCCACACATTATATCGTAGTTTCAGTGCTCCTGACTGTTTGAATTCTTATATCCTTTTGTGTATCATTATTCAGAGAATTTAAAATGTGCTTTTAGTCACCTATTGTGACTTGTATCTTAATTTTGTATTTTCAAGAAGTTTAAGTTGTCTTGCATTTTATGTGTTACACATCAACATATACATTCATATTCCCCCCCTTTCTTTTGTGAGCCAGGGTCTTGCTAAATTTCTCAGGCTGGTCTTCAACTTGTGAGCTCAAGTGATCTTCCTTTTTCAGTCTCCTGAGTAGCTGAGACTACAGGTGAATGCTACCATGCCCAGCTGCATTTTCTCTTACTTATATTTTCTGATTTTATCTTATTTTTATTGCAAATGTTTTTGTATCTTATGAATTCAGTATGTAAACTAACTCTACACAGATTTGATTCTCATTGTTAGTGAGCTATTACTACTTTGTCAAGATATTAGTTCATTTTCTGTTATTATAATGAAATACTTGAAACTGGGTAACTTTATAAAGAAAAGAGCTCACAATTCTGGAGACCCACGTGTATGGTGATGACATCAGTTTGTGTCTGGTGAGGACCTCATGGTGGATGTTGGCACAATGGTAGGAGTATGCTGGAGGGGGAGAAGTCACGTGCCCCAGACAGGAAGCACAAGAGGCCAGGGGTGGCCATGCTTGTCATTTTTTAACAACCCACACATAAAAGTTAATTTGGGGTTTTAGGAGAGCTACCAGAATCCCTTCTGAGGAGACGCCTTCTGTGACCTAAGGATCTCCCACTAGGCTCCTTTTGAAAGTTCTACCACTTCAACACACTCAGGCTCAAACCTCCAATACATGAACCCTTGGAGGATAAACCCCATCCAGCCACAGCAGACAGATGAAGTGGCTCTGTCCAAGCTATACTTCATACACCATAAAGCACTGCTGCATCACAAAATACTGCTCTACTTAATTGCAAGCATTTTTACTTTTTCTTTAGGTTACTACCACCTTCATAAATTGCAACCAGAATCAGAATTCTGTAGAGTTTGCTGGGTGGTTAGTTTAAAGCAGGTATTTGTGGCCAAGCACAATTTTCTGTAAGAATCATACCCAAGGTAGTCCACAGGCTACGTCAGTTACATGTAAGGAGTGTGACTCTAGTGAATGTTTAATATGTGATTTCACCTTGAAGAGTCATTGGCTGCAATTCATGCTGAGGACATATTTGGGTTTCAAACATTATTCTCCATGATATTCCTATTTGTTTAGGAGTAGGTGCCATTACTATGGATACCTTCGGCTAACTGGTTCCAGAGAGTTTCTGGTGCTTTTTGTAATGCAGCAGCCCAGCTGCCTCTCTACTTGGAAACTGAAAATACACTGGACATAAAATAGAGCTCAGAAAAGAGATTCAGAGAATTTAGATGGCAAAGACTTCACTTTTTCCTTAGGCCGGGTGTGCCCCCTCTCCAGGGCTGAGCTGGTTTTCCTCCTTATAGCTCATAGCTCCATGGCATGAGTGCTTTCTGCACTCAAAATGGGTAGAAAATGAGGGCTATGCCTTCTGAGAGCGATTTTCTGAAGCTGTAATTCTTTCTGAGGGAAGGATAATGACCAACTAGTTGGGTTTCTCTCCAGTTGAAGTTGTTAGTCACAAACTATAGGTGGTGATTAATGAAGAGGAAAATTATTTATATTTACATTTTCTATATATATATTAGATAAATGTGTCCCATCTCAATTTTTACTCTGAAGATGGAATAGTAAGATTTATTCCTTTTGTTTGGTTGTTACGGATTTGTTAAAGACATTATATTATTTATGAAATTATTTGGAGGGAAGCAAAAACTTTATATCTTATTCTAATTTGTAAGATGTTGTCAAAAATGTTATAGAAGGTAACAAACAGGTTTCAATAAGAATGTAACTCTAACATATATTTCATGTAATGCATATATATATGTCTAATTAATAATGTGTAATAACAAATATAATCTTTTCAAATGTCCTAATTAAATTTCAAACCCTCAGTTTAGGCTTTGTGCTTTTTATTAGCAATGATAGATTAAAAAAAAAAAAAAGATTCTGGTTGCTCTATGGAAATTGTCATTGCAAGGAGCTTGCAACCATACAGCCACAAGGAGGAGCTCAAGTATCAAATTAAAAATTAACACAAACTAATAAAGTCTAACGTGAGCTTCTCTGTGTTAGAGCAATTTACTCTTATATGGATGTAAAGTGATTTGTAGGTCTTTTGCACAAATTATTATTACTCTGGGCGGCTTATGATGATGTGCCAGTATATATCAGTATATTTAAGTAAATATTATAATATAGGTGTAATCTGTACTTTACCCAGTAACTAGGTGAATCTTTTAAAAAGGAGGGCGGGGTAAAGGGAAAAAATGAGAACCAAGACCTGTTATGTAAAGGTACAAGATCCCAGTGATGAATGTAACTGTACTGTATACCTAAAATGTACCAATAAACTCAATGAGAAAAAAAATACAAATGAGATTTTTCCACTTTGGTCTAAAACTGTCCAATGGCTCATTTTCTTTTTGAGAATAAACAGTGCTTTACAGAGCTTTAGGAGTCCTGTATCATCTGGCCCCCATGTTCCTTGCTGACTTCATTTCTGGCCTCTCTCCCAAGAGCTATTCTGCTGTAGCCACACTGCTTTCTGCCAGGTTCTAGAATGAGTGCTTTCCTGCCCAGGGACTTCCCACACTCAGTTTCTCTGTCCACATCTTTGCCTGCTTGTCTCCTTCTCCTCATTCTGTTTCAGTGTCACCTTCTAGAGAGTCATTTCCTGACACTTACTGGATATAGCCTGGCCTGCCTCTTCTATTCATAGATCTCTGTGGTGGGTCAATTAATGATCAACTTGGAACACCCAGCCACACCAAATCAGAATTGTTCTGGGTGTGGAAGACCCCTGAGGATTGGTGCCAGCAGAGCAGGAGGGGAAGATTGTTTGCTGTAGATTTTCTTGGAGAAGCTTGTTGTGGCTGGTTTTTCTGAAGCAAACTTGGCTGTTCTTGTCGGAGGAGGACCTTGGTCTTCACTGCCACTGGGGATGGCTGCTGTTCTTATCAGGGGAGCTCTTCCTGGCTCTAGTGTAGATCCCTCAGCCTGGAGGCACAAATCCTTCACCCCACTGGTGCAGGCTTTCTAGCTTCCACCATTGGTCCTTGAGCCTTCCCAGTGACGAACCTTGATAGAAACTTGCATGAGACATTGCCATGGGCTCTAGGCCTTTAGCTGGACTTGTGTGGGGCATTGCTGTGAGATCCAGGCCCTTGGCTGGATTTTTCAGGTCTCTAGTTCATGGAGAGCTCTCTTGCACTCCTATGCATTTGATTTTTTGGGTGAATATTATAAAATAACTTTATAAAGTATGTGTCCTGTTTTAAATCTATTCCCTTGCAAACCCTGACTACAACAGTGTACATCCTTGCTGTCTGTCATTCCCTCTTGGCATTTATTAGAAGCTAATTCCTTTTATTTACTGTGCTTTTAATTTATTACCTAATTTCTATATATAAATGCATATTAGAGCAGGGACCTGTCTATTTAATCACTGAAGCATCTTCACTGAAGCATCTAAATGTTTAGAACATTTCCTAGCACAGTGTAGGTACACAGTAAATATTTGTTGAATGAATGAATCTTGTAATTGTTAGAACAGAACACGGCTGAGCCGTTTATCTTTGGAATACCAGATACAGAAACAGTTGCTAAAAATCAGTCTCTATAATGTTCATAGCTTGTACTATAGTTTAAAGGGATCCTCCATGACCCTCATAACGCACATACTATTGCTTCTGCCCTCAATAAGAGGCAGGAAATGCTACACAATGAAATCTAAAGGGCCACTAGCACAGGTTAGCGGTGTGATTGTTGGAAAATTAAAATTATAATTAAGCAAAAGGTGTCAACACCTTTCGTTGCTATCTGCATCATGTGACCTGTGCGGATGTGAACTTCTTTCTGCAAAACAGTAGGTTCTGACCTCTGATGGTGTCCCAGGCATGACATGGAAGTTCTCATAGGATTGACTTTCAGTGCCCCTACCTGCCAGATGATGGAGGGTCTCTGCAGCTCATGGCATGTTGGCAATGCCATCTGTTCATACAAAGACCTTTGAGG
Source organism: Fukomys damarensis (assembly GCF_012274545.1). Lineage (NCBI taxonomy): Eukaryota > Metazoa > Chordata > Mammalia > Rodentia > Bathyergidae > Fukomys > Fukomys damarensis. Next base: position 30,287,876 of record NW_022900940.1, read on the forward strand.
ATGCCTGATTGTTTTCCCTCCTCCCAGAGCTCATTTCTGAGTAGGGGTGAGCAGACCTTTGTATGGTTAGATTGCATGCTGATGTCATTATACACAGAAAATATCTGACTCTGCAGAAATTGTACCCTAATGTTCATTAAGATTGGATTTCTGCCAAGTTTATTATTCTACAAGGTACAATATGTTTTATTTTATATTTGAGTTCTGTAAAAAGTTTCAGATTTTTTTTCAGTAATGACCAGTAATTACTTAAACTTGTTTATTTTCTCCTTCCCAGGAAACTTTTCAAAGCAGTTCATTTATTTACCAAGAAAATAAATACTTGCTTTCTGGAAATGTACCCATGGGAGGTTCCCCAAGGAGCTATATTTGAGCCTTTCACAGGAAGCAAGTTGACATATTGTCTGTTGGGATGACCATTCCAAAAACCACACTTACGTATTACAAAATACGTGGAACAAAATGAGTTAATGCTTGCATATATTTTATTACTCTTCAAGATCACTTTGTCAAGATGTGGTATTAAAAATGTTCTTATACGTCTTAAAAATTGGAAAAAACAACTATGACTGAAATAGAATGAGGATTCTTCCCACAAGCCTCAGCTCATTGACGAGCAGAGATGCCCAGACAGTGCACTGTTTGCTAACAAAGAAGAAATGAAAAGAGACTCAGATTTAGAAGTTTCAGTCTTTACCACTGCACTGGATAACTGATGATGATGTGCATATTAGGGTGTATATTGTTTGTGGGTGATATTAGTCACATGGCAGTGACATATTTGTGATATCAGATATGACTTAATGATGGTGGTACCTGATAGTGCCTGTGATTTTGGAAGTTGATGTCACTTTTAGTTACAGGTTCTTAAGAGCTTATTTTGAGGGTCTAGTAGGGAAGTGCAGCTACTCCTATACCTTGGACCGAGGAAATGGTCCTCTGTCAGGGGTGGTTGTCTTCTTGGCTAAGCATGCAGCTTCAGGAGGTACACACATGGAGTGGTAAAGGAGTGAGGAGTCACCCACGTAGCCAGCTAGATCATCCAGATCAACCCTGGCAGTCAGTGGGTCACAGGTGTCACAGCCAGATTGTTGTGGGAAATATGAAATATTATATTTCCCAACCCGTTAATTGTATGATACACTGAGTTCTTGTTCTCCAGAAATCGAAGAATGAGTCCTAGGAACAATGGAGGTTAAAAGTAGGAAGATATTTGTTGATAGGAAAGCTCCTAAAGGGCAGGAGGGCTCCTAAGTGGACAGCCAAGGACCCCACTTTACAGAGAAGTTTTATAGAGTGGGCGGGGGCTCAGTGGTTCTGCTGCCTGCCTCGCAAGCATGAGGTCCCGAGTTCAATCCCCGGTACCAAAAACAAAAAAAGAAAGTTTTATACAGTGAAACCCACATGGGTACAAGGTGGACCATAGCCATGAACATCCAATAAGGTTACAGTATAAGTCATTTAGGTAATGGTGGTTCAGTTGGGAAGCAAGGCACAGTGGCAAGTGTGGATGGGAAGAATAAGGATTCTCCCAGGAGGTAGTGGGTCTAGAGGTCTCTGGTCACCCTCAGGGTGGTTGATGCCTCTCTATACTTCAGGAAGCCCAGTTCTTTGAAGAAATATGGGAGTCTAATCATCTTGTCCCCATCTTGAGTCCTGGTTTTCATCAGATGTGCAGCTGTGGTATGTTTCACCTTTGTCCTGGCCCTCTTGAGGACTTAGCCCTATCTGACTGCCTATAATATTTTTACCTAGCTCATCTATATGCAGTAAGATCTCCCTCACATACATAGTTCCAGGTTCTTAAAGAAAAAAAATCTTCATGACACTTGCTAAAAAAGGTAAGGCATATGTTATTTTAAGGAGAAATAGGAATAGGGACCCTTCTGGAGAAAGGAATAGGGACCCTTGCAGTAGAGTCTTGAAAATTCCAACAAGATCAAGTAGGGCTTTTTAGCCAAAGAACAGTATAAAGGTTAGTGGCTGAAAAATTACTAAGTGGAAGATAAGGAATTTTTGTTTAAACTGATTTGATAAGATTGTTGCTGAAGGCATTCCATGGTGATAAGATATTCAAGGTAGTCAGATACCAAGGGTGGGAGATTTACTCTAAACTCTTTTAGAGGATTCTGGCAAGGACACAGAGAGAAACTCAGGTCAAGTTTAGTCAAGTGGAGGGCTCAGGAGATGCTGACTAAAGATTTGGTCAAATCATTAACATATACTAATTGTACAAATTAATGAGACTGACTGTGCTATTTCCATACGTTCATATGGTGTGGTGTCTATCCTCTCTACCTCCATTCCCCCAGTACTGTTTACAGTCTCTAGGAACCCTACTTTAGAACTAACATTTTTTTCCCTCACACATGAGAAAGTATATGCGATACTCATCTTCTGTGTTTGGTTTATTACACTTAACACATTGTCCTTCAGTTCCACCCATTTTTCTGAAAATGACAGGATCTCATTCTTCTTTATGACCAAATAACAATCCATTGTGAATATATACCATATTTTCTTTTTTTTTTCAGCTTTAATTGAGTTTATCGGTACATTTTAGGGATACAGTACAGTTTACATTCATTGTTGGGATCTTGTACCTCTACATGACGAGTCTTGATTCTCATATTTTCTTTATTCAGGCACCTGGACTGATTAGCCATTAAAAATGGTGCCAGAATAAACATGTGTTTGCAGATACCTCTTTTGAATGCTGACTTAATTTCCTTTACCTGTATACTCAGGAATGATATAACTGGATATGGTAGCTGTAATTTAGTTTCTTGAGGAACCTCTATACTGATTTTCATTGTGGTAGTACTAACTTACATTCCCACCAGCAGTGTATGAGTTTCTTTTTCTATACATCTGTATTAGAATTTGTTATATATTTTTTAGAATAGCCATTCTAACTGGGGAAAGATGGTAGCTCATTATGCTTTTGATTTGTATTTCTCTGATGGCCAATAATATAGAGTTTTTTCATATATTTATTGGCTGTTTGTATTCTTTTGAGGAGTGTCTGTTGATAGCATTTGTCTATTTTTAAATTGACTTACTTTGCTGCTACTTTTTAAATTCTTTATATATTCTAGAAATTAACCTGAGACTTTCCAGGAAGATGGTGGAGCTGTAAATAGCAGCAAATCAACCTCTCTGAAGTTTGGAATTCAAACACTGCAAAATAACAACTTGGGGAAGAAAAGAAGGAAGTGAATCCCTGGATCCAAGGAAGGATCTGAAGGGAAAATTGCACCCCAGAGAGAAATTAGAGACAGACTGCATTGTAGAAAAAAGAGAGGAGAAATTGTACTTTCTCCCAGCTCAAGGAGAGAGGAAGATTGAATCTACAGAGACTCAGTGAGATCAGGTGACTCCAGAGGTCTCCAGGGAGAAACACGAGTGGATGCTGTACACTACAACAGCTGCTGAGTTCATGTGACTGCCATGTCCCCTGGAGAGGATGGTTGGCCAGACACAATATTAGGGAGGGGCTAACTGAACCTAGGACTACTGGCTTCACCTTAGGGCTCCCAGTGTTGAAATCCCACAGTGTCTGGGTGAGGGACAACTGCAGAAGACATCCATGTTCAGTGAGCTGAGGTCAGGCCAGCAAGAGACACCCAGAGTGTTGTAGGCTGTACAACTCAGGCCCCAACTCCACAACCAGAGGCCAGGATCAGCCTGAACTTCTGTGGAGTTGAAAGCTCCAGAATAAGCACCCCACCCTAATCCTACTGTAGGCTTGCTGGGATCATCCATCATGGAGCTGGGCTCTGTCTGCCTCCTTTGTCTATCAATTACAGTAGCGATGTACACTAAATTGGACACTACCACAAAACTGTAGAATCCAGAAGATAATCACAAGCTTGAAATCATATGAAAATATATTTTCTTTTATTGATAGTTTATTGTTTTTTTCATAAGTGTGAACATTGTTTTTATTTTTTATTTTTTGTTTTGGATTGTTTTGTGTAGTTCTTGTTTTTCTGTTTTCCTTTCACCTTTCCCTCCTATCTCTTTCACCAGTTTCCTAAAGCTTGGGTAGTATTCCTTTATCCTTCAGTCTTGTTCCTAATCTCTTTCTCTTCTTTAAATTCTGTTTTTCCTTTTATCCCTTTTAAATTTTCTCCCCTGAGAGTAAAATCACTTTATTGAGTGCATATTTACTGTATATAATTTTTTGAATTGTTTTAGATTTTATTATATAACTATAAATCTTGAACCTATGGTTAAAGGTGACAAATTAACACAGTTTGTCATTTTCTAGACTGGTTTAGGCTATTGTTATTGCTAATTGCTCTATTTTAGCCAAGGTAACATAATTTTTGTGATCAGTTGTTCTTCATATGTGCCTGAACTAAGAATATATGCTGTTAAAAGCAGAAGCATTTTTATTAGTTCTTTAAAAGTTTGGTAAAATTCAGCAGTGAAGCTGTCTGATCCTTGGCATTTCTTTTATAGGAGACTTTATTACTGCTTTAATCTCATTACTTGTTATTGGCCTATTCATTTTTTAATACTGTTGGCTCAATTTTTGTAGGTCATATGTGTTCAGAAATTTGCTTGTTGTAGATTTTCATTTTCTTAGCATATACATTAGCAGAATTGTCCCTAATGATTCTATGAATGTGTGTGATAGAATTGTGATGTTTCCTTTTTATCTTTATTTTATTTTTTGGATCTTCTCTGTCTCTTTTCATTTGTTTACTTAAGGTTTATCAAAATTATTTATCTTTTCAAAAGATGAATTCTTTGTTTTATTAATCCTTTGTATTGTGTTTTATTTCTGCTCTGATCTTTTTTTATTTCCTACTACTAATTTGTGGCTTGATTTGTTCTTTTTCTAAGATGTTGAAGTATGTCATTTGATGGTATATTTGAAATCTGTTTCCTTATTCTTAATGTAGGAACTCCTTTGTAATAAATTCCTCTCAGTGCTACTTTTTCTGTGTCCTACAGATTTTGGCATTTTTTCCCATTTTAATTTGTTTCATGAAATTTAAAAACTTCTCTCTGACTTCATCAATCATGTACTGTTTGTTCAAAATTGTGTTGTCCAGTCTTCATGTATTTGTATAATTTCTGAAGTTTCTGCTTTTATTGACTTCTAGTTTCATTCCATTGTGATAAAAAAAAAATACCAGATATGATGTCAGTTCTTCTGCATTCGTCAGAACTTGTTTTGTGGCCTAATATATAGTCTATTCCTGAAAATGTTCCATGTGATTATGAAAAGAATGTGTATTCTTCAGCCATTGGAAGGAATATTCTGTAAATGACTGTTAAAACCATATGATTTATGGTGTAGTTTAATGCTAATATTTCTTTAATTTGGGGAAGTGTTCTGAGTGATCTATATCTACTAGTGAGGTATTCAAGAATAATAATAATAATAATTTGTATTGGTCTTACCTTCCTTTTATGTCTAATGCTATTTGTTTTATAAAATTGGATGCTCCAGTATTATGTGCTTATAGTTTTATAATAGCTTCTTAAAGAATTGATCCCTTAATTTTTTAATTAATTAATTTTATTGGTACATTTAAGGTACAAAATATAGTGACATTCATCATTGGAAATTTGTACCTTTACATAATCCATCTTGGTTCTTATTTTTTCCTCATTCCCCTACCCTCCCTTCAACCCCTCCACTCCTCCCTAGCTACAAAGACTTCGTTTATATTTTTTCTTTTTCTCATATTAATTTCATTCCCATCTTTCTTTTTTCTCCTATGCCTCCCATTGCCCTTGATTCTTACGTAGTGACTTTTTTTTATCTCTTCTTCCTGATTTTATCTTAAAGCCTATATTTTCATATGTAGGCATATTTATTCCTATTTATTTTTAGATTTCATTTTCTTGGAATATAATTTTCCCTTCTTCTTTCAATCTGCAACCTTACTGATGTGGACAGTTTCTGTAGACAGAATATTATTGGGTCTTGTTTTTTAATCTACATAGCCAGTCTTTGTCTTTTTTGTTTGTTTGTTTGTTTTTGTTTTTTTGAGACAGGGTTTTACTATGTAGTTGAGACTAACCTTGAACTCTGGAACTCACTATGTAGCCCAGACTGGTCTCGAACCCACAGCACTGCTCCTGCCTCAGCCTCCCAAGTGCTGGGATTACAGGTGTGCGCCACCATGCCGCGTGAGTGTTTGTCTTTTAATTGGAGAATTAATACCATTTACACTTAGAGATAAACTAAAGGTTTGGACTTTTGCTTATTATCTTGATTTTCTTTTTAAATACTTCCTCTTTTATTCATCTTTATAATTTGATGGTTTGTTTGATAATGTTTGATCTGTTTCTGTTTTTTGTTTGTGTATTCCTCGACTGGGATTTATACTTTTACAAGCTATAATGATAGCAATTAACTTTCTTCCTTTTATGTATGCAGGACTCCCTTAAGCATCTTTGTATGGCTTGTGTAATGATCATGAATTCCCTTAGATTTTGCTTACCTCAGAAGGCATTTATTTCTTCTTTGATTCTGAAGGATATTCTAGCATTGCCCTTAAATGTGACTCAGCACTTTTCTCTTGAAGATTCTAAAATTCTCTCTTTGTCCTTTGCTGTTGACTGACTGTGACATATTATGGCTAAGATATTTTCTTGTCATGTCTATTGGGGATTCTATAGGCCTTCTGTGTCTCGATGTCTATGACATTCTCAAGATTAGGGAACTTTTCTATCATTATTTCATCAAATAGTATTTCTACACCCTTAATCTTTACTTCTTTTCCTTTGAATATGTTTTGATGTGGATGATTGACCTTTTAATGATGTACAAAATTTCTCCAAAGCTCTCTTCTTTCTTTCTTCATTTTTGTCTGAATGAGATATTTTGAAAGAGCTGTCTTCAAGCTTTAACATTCATTTTTCTGTTTGATCTAGACTGTTTTTGAGATTTTTAAACTGAATTTTTAAATCTAATTTATTGACCTCTCAGTTTGTGAATTTTTTAATGTCATTCTCTTAATTAGTATGGTTGCAGTACATAATGTTTACATTCATTGTGGACTTTTGGTATTTAATTCCTTTTTAAAATTCCCTTTCTCTCCCCATTTTCCCTTCTCCCTTCATCTCTTGATTCCTTTTCCCTTTGAAAAAAAAAATCTCCCTACTTCCCATGATCTATCTTTTATTTTACTCTTTATTTATACTTTGAGTGTTTCATATAAAAGAAATCATGTGCAATTGAAGCTTCTGATTATAAATAACTGAAATAAATTAACTGATTTATTTCAGTTAATATTTTGGTTTCAAGGTACATTCATTTTCCTACATATGACTCATGTTTATCTTTATGGCAAAGTGTATCGTGTAACACTACATTTTCTTTCCCTATTCATCTGTTTCCAAATTTCTGATTGTTTCTTTTTTCAAAATCTCTATATCTTTGCTGAAATTCTCATTCATATCACAAATTTTCTCCCAAATTTCATTTAACTATTTACCTGCATTCTCTTGGATTTCATCAAACCTTTAAAATATAATTATGTTGTATTCTTTTAATCTAGTATTTTAATTATCAGGCATTCATCTTCCTTTATGTCTGTGGACTCTTACTAAAGAGTTATGGTTTCTTATAAGGTGTCATATTGCCTTATTTTTATATTTTTGTTTTCTTATGTCAATATTAATACATCTGGTTAGAATGGTGGAATGGCTATCTATACTACCACTTTTATGGAGTAGTTTTCTTAATAAGTAGCTTTCTCCTGAAGATATGTTGTGGGGATATTAGTTTATTATGAGATGTGGGATTTATTTCTAGCTTGCCGCAATAATGTAATCTCGCTGTAGCTTCTTTGGCTGTGATTAGTGATTTTGGGTGTAATTATAGTGCATTTTGTATCAGATTTAGAGAGACTATCTCTCAGGGTCACTCAAGAGTAGGAATACTAGCAGTTCAAGCAGGTATGGTGTAGAGAGCAGATTGTGTGAGGTGCTCCCTGTGTGACTTTCTGTACAGTAGGAGTGGTGGTCGTACTGGGTGATAAGAGGGTGGTTTCCTTAAACACTGTTGATGTTGGGCTCTGTTACTTGAAAGGGTCTCTGGCACCAGCTGCACCAGTAGTGTTGAGGACTCTGAAGCACTTACCTTCTATTTCACAGGGAGAAGTGGGGCAGGAATTACAACATTGCCTCTGTGGCAGTCATGTGCTTTCTTGTCAACAGTGTGAGATCAGACAAGATGCTGGAGCAATTGATATGTGTGATTGTATAGGGGGTAGTAGCAGCAAGCACTGTTATTTCTCTCTGTTATTTCTCTATTGTAGGCTTGCCTTCCCAGAATGAAATGAGAACACTATGTCCCTCTTCCACCTATGTATAACTAGTGGTTGGGGATTTTTCCCTGTGATTCTTTCAGTTGGGAGAATGTGATCCTGTGGGAATTGGTCATGGCTGGAGTTGGATAAAATTCCTCTCAGCTGAAGAGCTTGTAAGAGTGAATCAGAGCAGAATCAAGAGAAAGTATATATATATGGCATATTTCAAAGTATTTGTGGCATATTGATAAAAAGTGTAGCCCTAATTCTCCATGCTTTTCTGCACTCAGACTTTCTGCAACAGGACTTTGCCACAACTAATACCAAGAAGTAGAGTCTATTTCTGATGTCACCTCCTATTTGAACTTGAGTTCATCTTGTCACTTACTCTGGCCAGCAGAAAGTGGCTGCAATGGCATTGTCAGTGCTAAGCCTAGAAACCCTAAAGCCCTTTCTGCTTCTATTCTTTCTAGCATCCCTCTTGCTTGAACATGAGTAAGTCTAAGCTAGTGTGAGAGAGATAATTTATACCAGGACTTAGCCATCTTAGCAAGAACATCCTAAACCAGATAAACCTAAGCCAGATCAAAGGAACTGCCTGATCAGAATACAGAATCATGAGTAATAATGATAAATGATTATTGTTTAGAGTCGTTTAATTTTGGGTTGTTTATACAGCATTACTGTGATAATAGCTACCTGGTGATTGATGTTCGTGATGATCTATTTGACACTTGTTTTGGGGTAACAGTGATAAGCAGTCTATGTAGTTTTAGGTATTGGCAATTTTGTGACTCTGGTCATAGTAACATCAGTTTTAGATAATAATAGCCTTGCAATTCTAGGTTTTGGTAGCTCAAGGATAATGCCCTTTGGAGTATTTATGACAGTAATATTATTTGGTGGTTTTGACAGTCATGATACTGGAGCTTTTAGCTCTTGTGCTTTTAGGTGATTATGGGTGTTTACAAAACTTGATACATTTATTCATATGGCGTGTTGAGGATTGCTAGGTTTTGTCATAGTTTGATAACTAAATGATAGATTGCAACCCCATTGCATTTCTAAGAATGGTAATCTACATTGTTCTTGGGTAATTTCCAGGCTGTTGGAATATTGGACAGCTTGTTGTCAGTGTTGATGGTGCACATGCGTGCTTGGGCGCGCACGCGCACGCGCGTGTGTGTGTGTATATGATAAACATACTGCAGGAAGACTGTCTGTGAGGGATTCCTGGCTAATGTGCTGAGGGTGGTATTGGCCATGCCAATCTGGGTTTAAGTATCATGGATGCCAGAAGTGTACACCTTTATATCCTTATTATCACAGGTTTTTTTTTTGTTTTTTTTAGGAGAAAAAGCCCCATCTTCTCAGTTCTTCAGATTTCACAAGAAGAGCTGATGCAACTGGAGAAAAGATATCTGATCATTTGATTTCTTTGGTAAGAGTAGTGAGAGACAGGCTACAGATGCATTTCAGCAGGTGGAGCATTCCATATTTGGTACTCAGCCAGGAGAATCCCAGTCCCATCCCTGAAACAACATCATTCATCTAAAAGAGAACTGGTTATGCTATTATTTGTTTTCTACATCATTGCCTTGTTACTATATCTGTCTGAACTACAGAACATCAGGGCCTCTCTCATATTCCCTCTTGGTTTTCTGAGAATATTTTCCATCTTTGTTAACTTTGTGAACAGTTAAATCTTCTTCCCTTTTTGAGTGAGAATTTGATCTTTGTTTCATTTGTTACCTTTGTGACCTTTGTTACCAGTTTCCCTGGTAATGTGACAATGACAGAATGTCAACTATGCTTTTAGGAAGGACTGTGCAAAAAACAAAAACCCTTGATTAGCAAGCTCTAGCCGAACTGGGAGGGCTATCGTGAACCATAAATACTTGATAGTAAAGGTAATTTTCAGACTTCTCTATGAGTTGTGATTCTTATATGTGGACATGTATCTTTTAGGAAACCTGGAAGTGAAGAATTCTGTAGGTTGTGACTTTTAGTCTAGAGTGCCTTCTATATGTGCCTGGGGTCGGTCTCATCTCTTAACATGTGAATAGTTCGAATGCTCTGAGGAATCCTGTAGGGACAGAATGCTTTAAGCTCTCCTTTTGATAAACTCTTTCTTTTTTTTTGTCCATAATTATTTAAATGGATGCCAAATGTCAACTGTGGTAGTCATATTATTCTCAGTTTTTAGTTAAATTTAAGGATATCTTTGGCAGGTGTTGAAGATTCGGTTTTCTTCTCCAAGTTCCAGTAGCAGAGAACTTGAGATATCCTCTGACCTGAAGAGAGTGCATGACAGATTTTCTTTCTGGCTATCCGTTAGTGCTTGGGGTTCATCATGTCTGAGGTGTGCACTAGAGATTGGGTGCCAGGATATTTGTTTACCTTGGGATTTCAGACCATGGTACTAGGATGTACCCACCGACCATCTAATTTGTCCAGTTGTAACATTCCTTGTCTGATTAGTGTTAAGTAGATAGAAATGGGGTTTCTGGGAAGAAACCTGAGACTTTGGGTTGATTGTGTTACTATCAGTACTGGCCAAAGGTAGCTCTTCTTGATTACAACCAAAGTGCACTCACAGTGTAAGAGACTCAGAAACCCCAAAATCAGACAAAGGAAAATACTAGAGAAGTAAGTGGGGGTCGGGGGGGGTCATGGCCCATCTCAGGCAGGACTCTAACCATAGGAGTACATTTTTTCATAGAATGTAGAGATTCTCTACTCCCATGAATACTGCCCCTTCCCTGGTGAGTTGGATCTGAGTACTTAGGTCCAAATCTCAGGCAGTTGTCTCTGGAATCTGTCTCCATCTTGCTACTCTGTCTCAGTGTGCACTCATTTCAGTCTCAGTCAGACTTATCCAAGGAAAACACTGTCGGTTTCCATCTTACCAGCTCAGTAACCACAGGGGAGAGAGCATGCTCTTTCCCTCCACTGCAGCCACTTCCCTGGCTCGGAAAGTGTGGACTTCCTGAATAATCAGAGGCCAGTCTGATGAAAACTCTCATGTGGCCACATTAGCAGCAGGGGGTTAGGAACATTTGAAACTCATAGCCTGTATTAGAGATGACTGGTTTCTAAGAGGAGAATTAGAGGAAGCTGGGATCATCGGAAGAGAGAAGAAATTCTGAGAATGTCAGACAATGTATTTTTACTATACACAGTATCCTTGAGCATCTTTGAAGTAAGAGAAAAATCAGTTATTTGTTCCTCATTTAATATTTCCTGACAATCTATAAGCCACTGAAAGATGTAAAGTCAAAGAAGACAAGAGCAAAAACAAGGATTAAAACATAGGTGTGTCTAATATGCAAGGTGGATATGAGTGAAACAAATATATAAAAATTATTATCAGAAAGGAGAGTGATAAATGCCGTGATATAGTCATAAATATAGAGCTATAAAGATGATCAATGATCATGGCAATTCAAGAAACAGTAGAGAAGGACTCTGACATTCTTGGTTTATATCAGTACAGCGGAGCTCCTCAGACTTCCCTGTGGATGCCATACCAGGCATCTGGGAGATTTTGTTGCAATGTGGATTCTGATATCATAGGTTTGAGGAAGTGCCTGGGATTCAGCATTTCTAACAAGTTCCCAGACTGCTACTGCTTCAGGGGCCTTGCTTGGAGCAGAAAGGCAGTAGGGAGTTAGGTCACTGCACAGCTTATAGCCATCTCCAGTTCTTAAAGAAGAGGTGTGAGCAGTTGCCTTCTGGAGAGATTTAGGTAGCTGTATGATGATGTCCCGTGCAGCACAAAATATGAGAAAGCTTGTTGGAGTGGTCTGTTCTAAAAGACTAGACCTAGCGGGGAAGGTTGTATGACCCTGGAATGCTAATATTGGCAGTTTTCTTGGTGCTGCCGCAGCATTTGTAAAAGCACATTATGCTGTTAAGTGAATTATACGCAGTGAGATACTCACAGGCCTACACTGCCAACAGGCAGCTCCCACTGGAATGAATTTGGAGAGGGAGAGTATTAAAAAGTAGCCAAGCTGCAGCATAATGTGTAACCAGGAATATTTTCAAAGTGGGCCATCAAAGGCTGTTTGGGAATGTCAATTTTTAAGTGTATGCTCTGACTGTGCTGGGCAGACTTCCTAGATGACTGAGAACACCATCTCTCCTTCAGCTTCAGTTCTCCCCAAGGCTGCACTAAGAAAATATTGATTTGTCTCCTTGATTTGTTAAGCAGCAGATTCAACAACAGGTTTTAACTTGCTGACTTCAATTTTCGTAGCACGATCATAACCAAACACAAGTTATAGCACAGAACTTGATTGTGTTCCAAATTGGCTCTTTCTATTACATTAGAAAATAAATGGTGGCTCTCCTTGAAATATTTGAGAGACAAATGTTCAAATACAGAACTAAAATGATTAATAGCATGAAAATTATAGAGAATACATACTCCAGGAATTCAGGAGCTATTACAATTAGGAGTTAGCTTTTATTGGGGAAGTCACTGGTCATTTTGATTTCAAGGGCAGAAATAAAAATTTATGACATAGACCAATACACATAGAAAAGTTGTTTAGTAGTATTTTAGGTTAAGTTTTCTGTAGCATCTCATAGGTTTTAAAAGGAACTGATGATATGTACTAGCACTAAATAACTGTTTTTCACCTTGTTCAAATGATAAATATAATGCAAATGACAAAATAAACATTAGATGGCTCAAATAAATGAGCAAATGTAAAAGCGAGCTAGCAAGTAAGAAACAAATGTACTCAGCCATAGTTCACCTGATCTATTCTTGGTCTGTCTACCTTTTCAAGAGTGCCATGACAGAAGTGGGAAGGGGAAGGGTGGTTATTCATAGTTTGGTGTTTCATTCTGTTTGCAGACCTATTTGTTCCTGGAACTGGTGCATAGTGAGAAGGCAGAGTGATCGAGAAAAGTGATTTTCCACAACTCGGAGGCTTGAATTCCAAGCTCTGAGCTTTTGCTTATGATGGGCTGATACTGATGTGTTCATCTCTCTTCCATTTGATTTTTCTCATTCTATGGAAATAAAAATACAAATATCTCTCAGTGTTTATATCCCACAAATGTAATTTTCAAATGCATTGCAATAATAAGGTTAAGAAAATGAGGTGACTAGCCTGTATAACTAGACAAGTTACATTTCCTAAGGAAGTCTGTCCTGACCACCCTAATTAATGCCATTGTGGAACCACCTTCCCCGTTTTACTGCTATTCTGATCTCCCTGACTCTGGGCTGTTTTTCCATAGTGTTTTTCATCTTTTCCCATAATTTATCATTCATTCTCTTATTAACTCTTTCCTCTATAATGTCAGCTTGACAAAAGCAGGAAAATTTTGTTCATCCTACATGCCTGGACTAGTGCTTGACTCTTACTAGGTCTTCAATAAGAAAATGAATTTGTGTATGTATATTTTTAGAATAAGTCCATTTCACTTCTTAGACTAACTTAAAATTCAAATAGGAATACAATCATCTGAATATTAAACATAGTGTATTTTTCTGCAACTGATAATATTTTGTTGTTATTATGGAAAAAATAACTTGATTATAGCATCAATGAGTTCATTTGACAATAACAAAAAATTTCATTCCCATGTAGATCAATTAAGTTTTTTTAAATTCCATTAAAGCATGCTTCTGCAACCTTGGCATGGATGACATTTTGGGCTGGATAATTCTTTTTTGTGGGGATAATCTTGTTTCTTGTGGGATGCTTAGCTACATGTTTGGCCTTAACCTAATAGGAATCAGTGTTATTTACCCTCTCCCATTAATGACAGTATTTCTCCAAACATTGTCAAGTATCTCTGAATTAGAATGACTCAGTTAAACTAATCAATTAATTTAAATAGGCTCATCAGCTTGCAAACGTTTATCTTTAATCATTAAAGACAGGATAGCTATCTTTTATCAAACATTTAAATATCATAGGTAGAATATGAGACCCCCCAAAATGTTCATACTTTAATCCTGGAAACACAGGACAAAAAGGATTGTGCAGATGTGATTAAGATTAGGGACTTTAATATGGGGAGATTACTCTTGATTATCTAGTTGGACCCAGTCTAATCACATGAGACTTTAAAAGCAGAGAGCCCTTTTAAGCCCTGGAAAGAGATGTGATCTGAGAGAGGCATTAGGGAAATGTTATGTGACAAGAATCCAACGCTTTGTTGTTGGCTTTGAAGATGGAGCAAGGAGAACTGTGAGCCAAGGAATGTGATGGTTCCTAGAAGCTGGAAATGGCCTTTGGTTAATAACCAGCAGAAAAATGGCGACCTTGGTCTGACAAGCACAAAGAACTGAATTCTGCAAACAACCCAAATGAGCAAGGGATGAACCCTTCCTTAGACCAACAGAAAGGAATACAGCCCCACTGACATCATGATTTTAACCCAGCGAGACCTGTGTTGGACATCTACAGAACTGTTTAGATGATAAATTTGTAATAAGCAATTAATTTTGTGGTAATTTGTTATGACAGTAATAAGATTTATCATGCTGAAATGCTTAAATATGTAATTCTACTATCCTATTTTATGGGTGTTGTGGGCATATATGTTCAACTGATAACATCTGGTGTCTCAGAATGTGACTGTATTTGGAGACATCTTTAAAGAGATAACCAAGGTTTCTTGAGTTAATTAGGTGGGTCCTAAAATCTGATATGACTAGGGTTATTACAGCAAGAGGAGATCAAGACATAGACAAACACAGAAGGAAGACACATAGAAAAGATGGCCATCTACAGGCCAAGGAGAGAGGCTTTCAAAAGCTGCCAACTCTGAGGACTTCTGGCCTTCAGAGCTGTAGGAAAAAATATTTCTACTATTTATGTCGTCTAGCCTGTACTATTCTGTTTTGGCAGCCCTACTGAACTAATGCGATAGACAAAGAAACGGATTCACAAAACACAAATAACCTTCTCTAGAATATATAGCTAGTGTACCTGGGATTATTAGTGTGCCAAAAACCCCTAATGTACCCTCTTCACAAAGTGAGTCAAGAGTACAGCTCTTAGCTGAGTCAAGAGTACAAATGATCCAGAGCATTCTAATTATTGCCAAATCACAGGGGAAAGTCTGAGACCTATCTTCATGTGTGATTAGCTAGCTGTTGTGCCTGGAGTGAAATGTCATTATTTTTTCCTCAAGATTATTTTGGAACCTAAAGTGGACAATAAATACAAATTCACTTTTCCATATGTAGAACAGTGTACAAATGTCAGATGGTATTATTGAAATGTTTTGTGAGAACAAGAGTGTGTTTGCCATCAGAATCTTCTAGTCCTTCTGAGTAGGGTTACCAAATGTCCACTTTGAAGTAAAAGAAATAACACATGAAATGTTCTCTAACTGAAGGGCTTTCCTTCTGAAAGCCTATTCACATATATTTTATTTTTTATAATTCCCAGTATAGGCATTATTAAGTGTAATGGCTAGCAAGTCAATGAATAGAACACTAATGGCTTTTTCAACAGTAACAGGAACAGTCTATTTTGATTTAACATATCAGGTTTTTCATCAGATAAGAGTAAAAAAGTCCACAAATAACCAACAACAACAACAACAAAAAAAACAGAAAAGGACTATGTACTTGTGGTAAAGTTAACAAGACAGTTTTCCCACAGGACAGTGGTGGGTTCCATGTGTCTGGGTTCCATATAAAGTTCTTTTAGAGGAGAAAACATCTATTTTTGTTTGAAACTCTGCAAGCTACTCTTATAATATCTGCTTTCACAAATGATAGTCTTTGTAAGAAAGATAAGAGAAGCTGCTCAGAAGGATCTACCATTAAACTTTCTTTAATTGTGCTCTTTAGGAGGGGATATTCAACTACACCAATCCTACCATCAAATTCCTGATGAGGGTAAATTTAGTATCAATGTAGGAGTTGACAAGCTTTCTTATATATGGTATGAAAATAATAATTACCTGTTATACTGGCACTAGTAAACTATACTTTCTAGAATGTCCTCCTCCTTCCTGGCTAGGGTGCTTATTCATACTACAAGTCCTAGCTCAAATTTAGCCTCCATTGTGAAATCTTTTTATTTTCCCCAGACAGTATAGATTCCCTCTCTTGACTGTGTGCCTGTAACACCTTATCCAGATTGCAAATATCTTATTATATCTTATATAATGATTTGCTTATCATTTGGTATAGTACAGATTAGAAAGGTTTTCACGAATAGTTCTAGTTCAGTATTTCCAGCACTGCCTGAAATATAACAGGATGGCCTAGGATAGTGTGCAGCAATAGCTGTCTTTATTTATTTATTTATTCTCTCATTGAGTGTATTGGTACATTTAGGTATACAGTACACTTACATTCATCATTGGGATCTTGTACCTTTACATGACAAGTCTTGGTTCTCATTTTTTCCCCTTCTCCTTGTCCTCCCTTCACCCCCTCCTCCCTTCCCCATTTACATGCGCTTCATTTCCATTTTTTCATTTTCCCATTTTTTTTCTTTTCCCTTATTACCTTTCCCCTACCCTTTCCACTTTCCCTACACCTTTAGCCCTTTTCTTCCTATTTCACATTGGCAGTTATATCATTAGGATCTTATGTACCATTGTAGTTTTTCACACCAGAGAAACTATTCAGTATTTACACATGTGTGACTTATTTATTTCACTTAGGAGTATATCTTCAATATGTATCCATTTTCCTATGAATGACTCTAGTTTCTCATTCTTTATGGCTGAGTAGTATTCCATTTTATAGAAAAACCATATCTTCTACATATTGAAGATATACTCCTAAGTGAAATAAATAAGTCACACATGTGTAAATACCGAATAGTTTCCCTGGTGTGAATAATCTGCAATAATACATAAGGTCCTAATAAGATTACTGACATTTAGAAATGGGAAGAAAGGAGCTAAAGGTGTAGGGAAGGTGGGACGGGTAGGGGAAGGGTAATAAGGGAAGAGAAAAAAATGTAAGATAATG
>NW_022900940.1:30305241-30324739 GCF_012274545.1 Fukomys damarensis
AAAAAAAAAAAGAAAGAAAAACCATATCTTCTTTATCCAGTCTTCAACTGATGGGCAAGTGGGCTGTTTCCAAGTTTTAGCTATTACAAACAGTGCTGCTATAAACATAGGTGCACATATATCACTGTGATATGATTCTTTTAATTATTTTGGAAAGATACCCAGGGGAGAGATGGATGGGTCAAATGGAACCTCTAGTCCCAGCTCTTTGAGGTATCTCCATATTGATTTCCACAGTGGTTGCACCAGTTTATTTAGCAACTTTGGTAAGCCAGTAACTTGGCATGATTTCACTTATACACAGCATACTAAGAAGTAGGCATTATGTTCCTCATTTTAAGGATAAAGAAATCAAGGCCTGAGACTAAAAAATTTGCCTAAAGTCATTCAGCCAGCAAGAGACAGGAAGAAATGTCACACCAAGGTGTATGATATACAGCTTGTGCAGGTGGATGAGAGCTGTTACAGGCCAAACTCAAAGATGGAAAAGAAAGCACAGTACTCCTTTTGTACACCCACCAAAGCCTGATGTTGTAGATTGAATCATTGCTCACAATTCTACCATCCCTGTGAATTACAAATCCATGTTTTTGGTTATGTGACTTTGAAATAGCTCTCTTTAGAGTAGTTAGAGTATACTTTCCCAACCCATTGATTTTCAGATTGGCTACAATTACTTGTTTGGGTAATGAATTGTAGGTGGCAGTGAGAACAGGCCAACTCTGACATGAGGGGCATTGTGCATTTCTGTTCCCCTCTCTTACTGTTCATCGTGAAAAGAGCTGGCCTTGAGACAGTTTGAGGGAGATAAAAGAATAGGGAGGAGGCGCGACCTTTACATGACATCTGAAGCTGAGATGTTTCTGCTTCCTGGGAGTGTAGACATAGCAGGGAGGAACATAAAGCCACTGAGCCTTTGGGATTGTTTGTTACACAGAAAAAACTGACTAAGACACGTGGGTCCTGAAAGCTCTTTGTAATGACAGTTTCTGTCTCCTCTTCTCTCACCTAACCCCGCTGACATTTGTTATTTGTTATTTGGTTGATTTCTTAATAGTATCCATTCTTTCTGGGATAAGATGGAATATCAGTATTGTTTTAGTTTGCAACTCTTGAATGACCAGTGATGTTGAACATCTTTCACATGTTTATTTGCCATTTATACTTATTCATCTGGAAGTATCTGTTCATTTCAGAATCTCATTTTTAGATTAGAGCTTTATATTTGGGGATCTGGTTATTTTTAGTTCTTTATATATTCTAAATATTAATCCTTGATGAACAGCTGAAAAAAATTTTTGTCCCACTCTGTGGGTTGTTTCTTAATTCTTTTGGTAGTTTCTTTTGTTTTTTTTGGTACCGGGGATTGAACTAGGGGCCTTGTGCTTGCGGGGCAGTCAGTGGCACCACTGAGCAAAATCCCTTGCTTACTTGGTGGTTTCTTTGGTTGTGCAAAAGCTTTTTAATAAAATGAAATCCCAGTTGTTGCTTCTTTGTGATATTTTCTGTGGGACTAGAGCTTTGTTCATAAAGTCCTTGCCTATACCTATGTCTTCAAGCATTCTGCTTATTCCATCTTTCAGCAGATTTAATGTTTCTGTTTTAATATTTGGATCTTTGATCCATTTAAATTTTTGTTTAGTGTATGGTGAGAGATATGGGTCTAGTTTTAGTCTTTGGCATATGGGAAACCAACAGTGAGGGTTGTGAATGACAATTACTGCATCTAATTTGTGTCTCTGTTTCCTTTGGTTGTATAGATCAAGCAGTCCTGACTTACGCATAATTTAATAATTATGCAGTCAATTTAATAATTTTATGTGTTGTAGCTATGAAGAAGCTTGAATAAAAAATAGACCACTGCAGGGCTGCAACCTTTATAATCACTGATACAGTTATAGAAAGTCTAATTAAACACATACAAAAGACGAGTTTTTTTTTTAAACTGGGATTTGTATGAAATCTACTTTTGTGGTTGTACAATTAATGCAACCCTCTAGTGTGTTTCATTTTAATACCACATTTAAATGTGCATGCTGATTTTATTGCAGTTTTAAAATAGATGAATATGCATATTTGAATTCAGGCTTTGTGGAATGCTAAAGCATCTTTGTAGACCCAGGGTTCCAAAGCAAATAACCTGAAAGCTCTTGCTCTCACCCCATGACTCCATGCTGACAACTGCTAGAATATCAGTACAGCGGACCTCCTAGGGGAGAAAGCCAAAATGGTTGCTTAACAAATAAACCAACCAATGCCTCATGTTAAATTGCTGTGATGTTAAAATCTCAGTGGGAGGAACACTCTTAGTCTTGGTAGTGAACATTTCCCCATCCTGTCAACCTCATCTGAGATTGGCATTCTTTTGTAGTGAGAAGGCCAAGCAGTGATTTCTTGTACTTAGATTTCACATGTGTGTGGGTAGTGAAATGCAGTTGGGATGGAGTAGAAAGTAGGATTGTCTTTGGCTCCAGAGTTCATCTGGCTTTACCACATGTGGCAATTGGATGGATGCGACCTGCTCCATAGACCCCAGTAACAGAACTGCAAAACCAACATGAAGTACAAGGTATGAATAGTTACACTAACCAGTCTAAATAAATACTTTCATGGCCCCAGCACCAGCAGTATTTTATAATACAAGAATTATAAAAAAGCTTCTGGAAAGTAAAACAATTATAAAAATGCAGGCACATGGTAGCAGAATCCCAACATATATTAAGAAAAAAGTGACAAAATTAAAAAGAGATATATTCAACAATAATGGTTGAAGACTTAAATACCCCTCTCAAAATAACTGATAGATCAACTAGGAAAGCAATAGTATTTACAAAACATAGAGCATAACTAAAGACCCCCAAAGTTCTAGTCCAAGTTTGATTTGAACTAGGCCAGCTTCCTGATCTCTTTGTATGTTTGATTTCTTAACTTATTAACTTAGCTTAGGGATCACGGTCCTGTAGGCAACTCATTTATGGGCTTTAGAGACTTCATAATAACGTAAATCATATGTAAAATTTTTTCTGTGTGAACACATTTTGAGAAATTATGTTCATAGCTTTCTTGGGTCAGTTTATATTCCTTTGAGGATATACTATGAATCAGGTACTGGACTATAAGTATTGGGATGATAACTATGAACAAGACAGAACAAGAGAGTCAGAAAAAATAAATAAGTGAGTTGACTTCAGATACTGATGCAGGCTCTGAAATAAATAAAACAGAGTATTGTGCTAGGAATTGGCCTTAAGGGTCACTAATTTACCTGGAGGAGTCAAAGAAAACTTCTCTTAGGTGGCTGTTGAAGGATGAAATAGAGAAAAAGGTACTAATTTTTAAGATATGAACAAACATTTTATGTTCAAGTAGCTAAATGAAGACCAGAGTATTAGGAGTGCAGTGACTGAGAGAGAAAGAGGAGAGAGATGATTTTGGAGGCAGCAGGGGTCAGGTCATGGGGCGGCCTTTCAGGTGATGCTTAAGGATTTAGATTATGGTAATCAATGATAAGCCATTGAAGGGTTTTATTAATCAGAGACTTATTATGCTGATTACTGTGTGACAAATGGGATATCAGATAGGAACTAATTTACCTGGTCCAGGCAGGAGATGACAGTGGCTTGGATGAAGAGAGAGATAGAGGAGACCCTAAAGGCTTAAAATCGCAAAGCAGATTAGAAAGCAAATTACATCAACTCAAGCCAGATGGGACTAATTCATATACTTCATTATTTCTCCACTGTGCCTTTAAGCTGTAATTTAGAAAAGAGCAGAATTGCTTAGAGCTGGACTGTTCCACATGAACACGATTGTGACATTGTTTTCTTAAGTGTGTCTCCTGTGGCTCTTACCAGTAGTGAACAGTATTTTCCTGTCTGTTTCCTTCTCCTTCTCCTTCTCATTTTTCTTCCTCCTCCTCCCCCTCCTTCTTCTCTCCCCCTCTTTCTTCTGCCTCCCTCCTTACCCTTTCTCCCACCCTTCCTTCCTTGTCTCCTTACATTCCTCCTTTCTTGTTTTTTCTTAGCTTTTATTTATTTAACTGCAATCTATCTGCACCAAAATAGTGTTCTTTAGTTTCTAGAAATTGAGTGTTCATCTTATTTGTTTTAAAAAATATATACTTCTTTTATGGCAGGTGTACTAACTACATGTTTGGAGATTCTCTAGACTCAATCAAATCTTCCAAAAACAGTCATGTCTTCTTTCCTGAGATCAATCTTGAATAGTCAAATTATTAGGTATGATACTTTGATAATTTAGGTGCTGGAATGAGACGTTATTACTAAGAATCACAACTTGTACTATAATCACAGTGAGAGCATTTAGGGTCCATAGAGTCTAGAGACATTGATGCTTGGGCTAAATAACTGTATAACTTGAAACTGCACTGCTGTCTACTCTCTGTGTAATTCCATCTTTAATATAAAAATAATAGGTTAAAACTGATCATATAGAATAGAACAGAGGTCACAGAGGCTAGGAAGGTGAGGAGGGTGGCTTATGATGAGTATCAAAACACAAAGAAGGGGAAATTCTTCTAATGTTATATAATATGTAGGACAACCATAGTAAACAATAAATAATAAGTTTCAAAATAAAATTTTTAAGGTTATCAACCCATAGAAATGGTATTTGAGATGAAAACGCCAATTGTCATCATTAGATAATTACACACTGTATTTATGTATCAAGTTGTAATACTGTGCTCCATAAATGAGTACCTAAATAAGTCCATAAATAAATACAAATACATCAATAAAAATAGTATGTTATTTATTGAATACTTTCTACATGCTAGGCCTTACTTTAATCACTTTACATGCTTGAACTATTACAGCATTGCCATACTTATAAGAAATTTATAAGGTAGGTATTATCATTGGTACAGACTGGAAAAGGAAATCACAGAGAGATTAAATAGTGTTAGAAAAATTATGGATTTCCAGGCCATCAAGTCAGATATCTTGCAGGGATTTTGGAGTATTTCTCTGGTTTTTTTTTTTTTTTTTTTTGCTTGTGTGTTTTTTAGAAAGTTTTGTGTTTACTTTTCTAGATTAAAGACACAATAATAAATTAGATTAGCTTTACATCATTTCCCATGTAGTTTCACAGGACTCATAGTGCAAATTCTTTGGCTACATGGGCATACTGTGTCTTTTTACAAGTGCTCAAGATGTTTCCTGTTAGTTTCTCTACTGATGCTTGTAATGTTAATGGTATTGTTTTCATGAAAACAGTGTGCTGGATAAACATGATTTGGGGCTGTAGACTTCTTTTACTCTCTGTATGATATTTCCAAAACTTATATGACACTAGTTGTCCACAAGAACATCTTGATTGTGTTACCAAATTTATACTCTGTTGAAGAAGTAGTTCATGACTAATGTACAAAAGGATCATTTGTAAGTCTTCTGAACAACATGCTAGTATTTAACTTGTACTTATTATCACTGTCAAGTTTAGGTGAGAATGCCATGTGAAGTGGATCTCTTAAAAATTATCTTTGAGTTCATTTAGTCAGTAATATCATCCAGCACTTGTCAAATCCATTTACTACTATTTATACATGAGATATCTGAAAGATGGCTGGAAAATTATTAGTAGGCCATTCATTTTGCAGATTACTAAAAATGAGGTGCTAAAAATGGAAACTGGTTCTTTTGCAGTTTTGTATTTCCCCCCAAATTTTGACTGATGTCCCTTGCTCTTGTACAAGGTGGGAATGTCTTTTCTAGGTGGTTATGAGTTTTTATCAGGGATCATAAAAAGGCAGTCAAACAAACCCATAGACCCTGTAAGACCCCAAAACTTGCACAGTACTTTATAAAATTGTAATGTGTGTATACAGCATTTTTGCTGCAGTTCATCCTAATCCCAATTAACCTGTTTTTCTTTTCTTTCTCTTTTTTTTCACCCAGTTAATGACGAAGTCTGTAAAAAGCATTTAGGAATGGCATTCAGTTTATAGAAGGTTATTTCTTAATTTTCTTTTTGTTAAAGATTTAGTGCCTTCTTTTGGCCAGCTCAAACATAGGGAACATTTTGGGATTTCTCAAGTCACATTTGGTAAAGACCAAGTCATATTTCTTTCCTGAGTATAACCAAAACAGTCTGTGGAATTGAGAAGTTAGCTGCTGGCATTAGCATTTACTAAGAGCGCTCAAGATTTCAGGACTGGAGCTGCCTAGGTCATGGGGGCGGCCCCTCCCCCACCTGGACCTCTCAGCCACCAGTGGATGAGTGAGGACTGCCCCCCGACATTTCTGACCTCCTGGCTGCTCTTGTACCTGGATCCACACTTCAGAGGCACAGGGGATGGGGTGTCATAAAGGACATTGTCCAGAACTCTAGAAGACAGAGCAGAAGTGAAGAACAGGAAGAGGGCCTTATTCCTTCTAACTCCTTCTAAGTCCCCATCCCAAAGGGTATAGTTACTATATTGAACAGTTTACTCACTATTAACATATTTTTGGCTAGTTCTCAATTCTGATTTATTTCACATGGTTAAAGGTGATAGATTAATAACTACCACAGATTGTCATTTTCTAAGCTGTACCTGATTCTGCTGTTGTTGATTGTATACTTGGGCTAGTGTTGTGATTGATCTTATTAGTTATCTTTCCTGGTGTAATGAAAGTGAGATTGCCACAGAGTCACTAGAGACTCAAAACTTTAAGACCTGCTATATCATTAAGACACCTCTGAGAAGCAGTCGTTCCATAAGTTTTTCTAAATACAAGCAACAAAGGTACTTACAATAAGCAATAGCAAAATATTGACCCAGGAATTAAACCTAGGACTGTGCCAACAACAATAATAAAAATGAAAAATAATTTAACCAAGACATAAACCCAGTCTTCCAGTTTACCTAAGGCAAATTCTGGGGAAAATGAGGTGGAAAAGTCTTGACAATCAACCACCTGGACACTCTGAACTGAAACCACTGGAAGTAACAAAACAGATGAATCAGGCTCTAGAAAATTCAAAGCAGAAATAATTTCCCAGATAACTACAGAGATGGTGAGCAGAATAAAAGACATGATGAGAGTCTTTAGAAGAGAAACAGATAAAAAGAAATAGATGAGTTCAGAATCATGATGGAAGCCATGAATGCACGGCATAGGAAAGAAATGGAATCCATGAGAGAGATTCAAACTGATATCCAGGAAGTTAAAAACTCATTGAAAGTGTACACAGCAGACTGAGCCAATCTGAAGACAGAAAATCAGATATAGAAGACAGGATGGTGGTCAGTGACAATAAAAAGAGAGATCTCTTAAAAATAGTAAGGGACCATGAGAAATCAATCCAGCAGCTCCTAGACACTGCAAAGGATAATAATATAAGACTTATAGGAGTCCATGAAAAAGCAGGAGAAAGTACAAATGACATTAAAAAAAAAACTGTTAACAGAATTATTGAAAGAAAATTTCCCAAACAGAGCAAAAGAACTTGACATACACAATAAGTGAGGCATATAGGACTCCCCATGATCAAAAAAAAATCTACACCTAGACATATAATAGTCAAGATCCTGGAAACCCAACAAAAGAATAAAATACTACAAGCAGTTAGAGAAAACAAATTATGTGCAAAGGAAAGCCCATCAGAATCACAACAGACTTTTCAACACAAACCCTCAAGTCAAGGAGAGCCTGGAGGGAGGTATTTCAAGCCCTAAAGAAAAACAACCTCCAGCCTAGACTGATATATCCTATAAAACTATCTTTCAAAATTGATGGGGAAATAAGATACTTCCATGACAAAGAACACTTCAGAAATTTCATGAATACCAAGCCAGCACTCCAAACAATTCTAAACGATATCCCAGAAAAAGACAATGAAGGTCCCATGAGGCCCAATAGGCCAAATGCATCAGGCAAGACAAGAAATTAAAGGGAGTAAGGGAAAAATTTTAAAAAGCAACAACAAGAAAATAACATGATGACGATTAGTCAATACATATCACATATAAATATCAATGTAAATGGCCTCAATTCACCGTCAAAAGAAATACACTGGCAGAATGGATTAAGAAGCAAAATCCAATAATATGCTCTATACAAGAAATGCATCTAGTTCAAAAAAAAAACTCATAGACTGAGAATAAAAGAATGAAAAGCAATTCTCCATGTGACAGGAGCCCAGAAAAAAGCAGGGGTAGCTATTTTATTTGCAGACAAAGTAAATTTCAAACCTAAAACTAATTAAGAGAGACAAAGAAGGTCACTACATCTTTGCAAAGGGAACAATCCAAGAGGAGGAGATGACTAATAAATATATATGCATGAAATACTAATGCCCCCAACTATACAAAACAAATATTAAGAGACATGAAACACAAAATAAGCAGTCATGCAATTGTAGTGGGGGACCTCAGTACCCCACTGTCATAAATAGATAGATCATCTAGATAAAAAAATCAACAAAATACTAGAACTTAACCAAGCTTTTGAACAATTTGATTTAATAGATGTCTACAGAATATTTCACTCCATAAAATAAGAATGTACATTCTTCTTGTCTGCACATGGGTTATTCTCCAAAATAGACCATATATTAGCCCTGGAATATGTTTAAGTAAATGCAAAGGAATCAAAGTTTTCTGGTGTATATTATCAGACTACAGTGCAATTAAACTGTAGATCAATAACAAAAGAAACCACAAGAACTTCACAAACACATGGAAATTGAACAACATTCTCCTGAACAACCAATGGAAATTAAGCAACCAGAAGAAATTAGACAGTTTTTACAAATAAATGATAATGCCAATACAACATACAGGAATCTGTGGGATGCAATGAAAGCAGTAAATGCCTACACTAGGAAAACAGAGCAAGCTCAATCAATTAAACAACCTAATACTGAATCTTAAACTCCTAGAAGAAGAAGAACAAGACAAGCCCAAAGATCATACAAGGGAGTAAATTATAAAGATTAGAGCAGAATTCAATGCAAAGGAGACTGAGAATGATGCAAAAAATCAATGAATCAAAGAATAAATAAAAATAAATAAAATTGATAATCCCTTAGCCAATCTTATCAAAAAAAGGAAAGGAAAGGCTCAAATCCATGTGATTAAGAATGAAAAAGGTGAAGTTGCAACAGATCTAGCATAAATACAGAGGATCATCAATACTTGCTTTGAGAACCTGTACTCTAATAAAATGGAGAACACAGAGGAAATGGATAGATTTCTAGATACATATGAATTACCAAAGTAGAATGAAGAAGATGCAAAAATTCTGAACATCCCAATAATAATCAGTGAAATTGAAAATGTAATTTAAAATGTACCAACAAAGAAAAGTCCCAGGTCCTGATGGCTTCACTGCTGAATTCTACAAGACATTTAAAGAAGAACCATTGTCACTACTCTTTAAACTTTTCAATGAAATCGAAAGGGAAGAAATAGTTCCAAATTCATTTCTGGAAACAAGTGTTACTTCTATTCCAAAACCAGGGAAAGACCCAACCAACAAAGAGAACTACAGGCCAATCTCCCAAATGAACATAGATGCAAAAATCCTCAATAAGATACTGGCAAACAGAAACAGAGGGGCAACAAGAAGATCATACACCCTGACCAAGTCGGATTTATTCCAGGGATGCAAAGATGTTTCAACATACATAAATCAATAAATGTAATACATGATAATAACAGAGTTAAGGACAAAAACCATATGATCATCTCAACAGATGCAGAAAAAGCATTTGGCAAAATTCAGCACCCATTCATGATGAAAACTCTTCAGCAAATTGGAGTAGATGGTCTTTATCTCAACGTAATAAAGGCTATCTATGAAAAACCAACAGCTAACATTATACTCAATGGTCAAAAACTGAAAACCTTCACTCTGAAATGAAGAACAAGACAAGGATGTCCACTGTCACCACTCCTATTCCATATAGTTCTGGAAACATTAGCCATAGCAATTAAGAGATAGAAATAAAAGGAATAAAATAGGAAAGGAAGAAGTTAATCTGTCATTATTTGCTGACTCTACTTAGAAGACCCAAAAAACTCCACCAAAAGACTTCTAGATTTAATTGAAACATTCAGTAAAATAGCCGGATACAAGGTAAACACTCAAAAATCAGTGGCCTTCTTGTACAAAAATAACAGAACTCACTGAGAGTGAAATTAGGGAAACAATCCCTTTCACAATAGCATACCCTCAAATAAAAGAAGTATCTAGGAATCTAACAAAGGAAGCAAAAAACCTCTAGTTAGAGTCTTACAACACTCTGAAAAAAGAGATTGAAGAGGATATAAGAAAATGGAAAGACATCTCTTGTTCTTGGGTAGGAAGACCCAATATAATGAAAATGGCCATACTTCCAAAGCTGCTGTACACATTCAACACAGTCCCCATTGAAATCCTAACAGTATATTTCACAGAAATAGAGAAAACAATTCAAAGATTCATTTGGAATCAGAAGAGACTTAGAAAAGCAAAAGCAGTTCTAGGCAATAGAGACATGTCAGGATATATCACAATCCCCAACTTGAAACTATACTACAAAGCCACTGTGATAAAAACAGCATGGTACTGGCAAAGAAATAGACCTGAGGATCAGTGGAATAGATTAATAGATACAGAAACTACTCCAGACATGCTCAGCTACCTCATCTTTAACAAAGGAACCAGTCATCCTCACTGGAGGATAAATGGCCTCTAATAAATGGTGTTGAAAAAACTGGATTTCAACTTGCCCAAGATTAAAACTAGACCCTTATCTTTCACCATTCACTAAACTAAAATCCAAGTGGATTAAAGATCTAAATATTAAAACAGAAATATTAAACTTGCTGGAAGATAAGTTAGGTAGAACTCTTGATATTGGCATAAGAAAAGACTTTATGAACAAATCCTCAGTAGCATGTGATCTACAACAAAAAAAAATTAACTACTGGGATCTCATCTTTTTAAAAAACTTCTGCACTGCAAGTGAAGTCACCAGCAGAGCTAAGAGACAAACCACAATGTGGGAAAAGCTTTTTACCAGTTGTTCCTCAAAGTTCTACTAGCTAGAATATATAAAGAATGAAAAAAAAAATCAGACCCCCCCAAATTTAAAAACCCAATTGAAAAATGGGCATCTGAAATGAACAGACATTTCTCAGACAAAGAAGTAAAAGCAGCAAGGAAACATATGAAAAATGTTTACCATCACTGGTCATTCAAGAGATGCAGATGAAAACAACACTGAGATTCCACCCCACTTCAGAAAGAATGGTTGCTATCAAGAAATCAATGAATAATAAATGCTGGCAGGGTTATGGGGAGTAAGGAACCCTTCTTCATTGTTGGTGAGAGTGCAGACTTGTGCAACCACTGTGGAAAACAATATGAAGATACCTTAAACAACTAGGATTAGAAGTTCCATTTGACCTAGCTACTCCTCTGGTGGGTATCTTCCCAAAAGAATTAGAAGAATCATACCACAGTGACATATGAACACCCATGTTTATAGCGGCACAGTTTGTAGCAGCTAAAACTTGGAAACAATCCATTTTCCCATTCACTGGAGATTGGATAAAGAAGATATGTGTATGTTGTTTGTTTTTAATAAAATGGAGTACTACTCAGCCATAAAGAACAATAAACTAGAGATATTTATAGCTAAGTGTATGCACATTGAGGCCATACTCTTAAGTGAAATAAATAGGACACTCGTGTAAATACTGAATAATTTCTCTGGTGTGAAAAACTGAAAGTATAAATAAGATCAAAATGTATAATTGATGTTGTATAAGAGGTAAAAAGGTCAAAGAGCAAAGGAATTGGGAGGGGTAGCAGAAAGGTACAAAGGGAAAAGAAAAAATATGGGAAAAGGAAAAACATGGAAACAATGTCTTTGTAAACAGGGAAGGGTGAAGGGGTGAAGGGAGGGCTGTGGAATGGGGAAAAATGAGAACCAAGATGAGTCATGTAAAGGTACAAGACCCCAGTGATGAATATAACTGTATTGTATGCCTACAATGTACCAATAAACTCAATGCTGTCCCAAAAAATTTTTTATATAAATTCAAATTGATGCATAAAATTTTTAAATGCCACATGTGTGCCTAGGAGAGGAGAAGGGCTTTTGGTTAAGATGCTGTTGATTGTTTATTGTGTAAAATTTCTTTTAACCAATCATTGTAATTTCCATGTAAGCTCCAATGTAATGCCTCTAAGGCATTCCAAATCTGCAGTCACTAAATTCCAAATCTGCTAGTCACATGTGTCTATCAAGTACTTGAATGATGGCTGGTTCAGATTAAGATACTCTGTTAATGTAAAAAATAGATATCATGACTTAATATGAAAAATAAAACAAAATATCTTCATATTTTTATATTGGTTACATGCTAAAATGAAAATATTTTAGATATATCGGGTTAAAATATATTATTAAAAGCAATCCTTTTTTTTTAACTTCTTAAATGTTGCTTATATTTATGAATTGTTTTATATTTATGTTGGGCATATTGTTCTAAAGAGTGAATAAAGGCTATTATGACCCTAATATAGATTAATATTTAGCACAGATTACTATTGAGAAATATTTACTTTCACTGATCTTGGCAAGACCAAGGGTTTTGTCATGGACCAGTTAAAATTAAAATGCCAATAAATTGTTACTGAGTCTGGACAGTTACTTCTTGCTTGAGTTCATTCATTCATCTTCCAACACATACACAAAAAGGATCACTCAAAATAGACTTGGTTGTACAGGTTCTGGTGTCTGAAATAGTCTCATTGCTTTTCCTGGATTATGGTTGAGAAGCAGAAGGCGCATGGTTTGTTTTGACAGCTAGGAATGCAAGAGACATTATAGTTTAGATTTAAAATTCCATCTGCTGCATTTTGCAAGTAGAGGAGCTGAGGCTCAGTGAAGAAGAACCTGATGGATGGAGTGGTGGTGGTGGTTCTGTTTTATCCTGCGTGTTCCTTTTATTTATTTTTTTAACTTATGAGCTAAAGAAAAGGCATAACGGCATCACTGTGCAGTGGCAACCTTGCCAAGTGTAACAGATGAACATCCTTCTCTTGAGTATCACTTCGTCTTAGCCAGTCAGATTGCTCACTGCTCTGCCTCAACTTTAGAGAGAAGACATCTCTAGCAAGCGATGTGTTCCATTTCTGATTCTCAAGGACCTGCCTTCTGCAAATGACTAGAACAAATCAAAAGCAGAGCTTGCCTCTTGGGTTAGAGTTGAATATATTTCTGATTGTCAGGTCTCTATAAAGGTGGAAAGGTCCTAGGGTAGGGACACAAAAAGTATATTTCTCTTGTTGACATTTCAGCAAATTCATTGTTTTTACATTTAGGCATTTAGTGCCAATTTTCTGAGTGAATGACTGGGATTTATACAATTGTTTTTGTAAACTGGCTGTATTGAAACACATTAGATGAGCTAATTATTATGGCAGAGACATTAACTGTCCACCAAAATTTGTTCTTTATTTCAGAGTAATAGATGGGAGTAATACCAAAGTAATACTTGGGAGGTTACTGGTCAGCTAGGGACTAAGAGTTCTAAGTCTCTGAGTCATCTTTAGTCATATGGTTAATTTTTCTTTGGTGGAATACAGAAGGAAGTCAATATTTTAAGTTAATGAATATGCCTTGTACCTCTGGGCTAGAAAGACAGTGAGTTGACCTTGGAAATAATAAATGTCGAGCCTCTGTTAGCCTAAGTTCCTGAAGGAACTTGCCGCTTGGGATATTCTGTGAGGGAAGAATAATCTTCTATGTATTTAAACTGTTGCATTTTTGTACTTATTTATTGTAGATGTTTGGCTTACCCCACCTAATTAAACATTATTATTTGTTATACTGTTATGTATCTGATGGAAAAATAAGAAAATATCACATATCAAAATGAACTTGTTGAGATAATTTTCTTTCCTCTCATGACACATATTTATCATTAATGATCATATTTCTCTTTCATTTAAACTGGCTGTAGGTATTAGTCATAGAGGTAAAGGAGTCTGATGTAGAAAGGGTCAATTAGTCAAAATCTTTTGCTTAAGAAATGAAGAAATATTCATAACTTGCATACCAGATGAGTCATGACTAGAAATCTGGAAGAAATGGACAATAATTCAAATTTCCTGTTTGTCATTACAATATTGTTTCAATATATCTAAGAAATATAAATACTTTTCATCTAACATCACAGCTGACTGATTGTTAGTGACTGTCCAGACCATTGTTTTCAAGAGTATGAAACTACCTTTTGGTCCAGGAGAGTGGAAACAATTGTGCATTTATTCATAAATTATGTAATCTTATACCAAGATATGCAGGAAGCATGTTGGCAGTATTGCAAAAGTATGTTTTATTTACCTTTTGAACAGTGACAGTCTGAACTGAAAATTCTTATAATGTCATCATTAACAAAATTAGTATTCTAGTGAAATGGAAAGATCATAGAAAATCTATGGGGTCTCTGAAAATCTAAATTTTTGCCCTAGTTTAAAACTTTTTCAAATAACTTGAACTTCATACAGTTCACTTAACACACCAAAACTTTAACCTCCATATCTGTACAATCATGTTTAAGGCATGACTCCATTCCAGGTCCAGATTTTTAATGATTTATATGTGTCTTTGATAGCATTCAGTAAGTAAAGCTCATTGGTCTCATAAATATTTGTACCTGTCATCTATCTATCTTTCTATAATCTATTTATCTATTATCTATCATCTGTATACCATCTATCATAACCTCCAAGAGAAACATATAATCAAATTCACTGAAAATATTCAAAAGTTAGTATTATGACTAATTATCAGAAGAGTCCATTTATGGAACTTTTATTTATATTTTCACATTTGATCTCCATAATCACTGTGTGACGCTGTCAGAGCAAAGAGGATTTCCTTTAGTTGGCTTAGATCTTTTCTGTCACATGGCTGGGTATGAACAAAGAGCTCCATGTACAAGTAATAGTGCTGAGGCTTGGGAAGAAAAAGTCACAAAACCCTGAATCACTTTAAGGAGTAAGTGAAGAAAGTGGTACTTGATTTCTGAGTGGAAGTACACTTTTTCTAGATGACACTTCCTTCACAGTCCCTTTTAATTGAAAAATGGTTGTACTTTGCTTTGAAAAAATGTTATGGAGATCAATATTGTGTCTTGAAGGTGATTCAGAGTCCATGCATTTTGACTTTTTATTCAATAATTTTTTTTTGCATACAATAAAGAGTCACCTGTGCTCCCTCTTCTGCTTTTTTGCAGGTGGAACCACACATTCTGCCACACCTTGTCAGAGGTTTCTCTTGTTCTTAGTTCTCTGCTTATTCATTCTTGACCCAAAGAATATTCTTCTTAGGGTGGATCTCTGCCTTGGCATTTCAACTGAGCTTCAGTGTGGCCCTTGGATAGGAAACAATTCAGAATGTCTCATCACTAAGGCCAAGATGCTTCAAAGAATGAAGGAGGATGTAATATTTGTATGGAATCGAAGAATTCAGTTGTCAAAATGCATTCACATGCCACCAGTCTTTTTTTTTTTATGGGTTATCTTTTGATAGGCAGTATTTAACAGCTAAGCTGTTGGATTGTGTGATGAGTTTTTACAGCTGTGTCTTTTACTACTGGAAAACCTTCAGATTGCTTTACATGACAAACATCTATGAGTAGACTCTTTGTCATGCCAAATGGTTTGGAAAATTACTTTGAGGATTTTGCCATCTTCCATTGAAATAGGAGTATCTTGCTTATTTAATATCTTTGGTAAAGTTTGCTGTTTTGGTTTGGATTTAGAAACGCAGGCCCAATATGAAGGTGGATGTGTTCTGTAAATTTTAATTTTTATATTTAAAGAAAGGTTAAATGAATAACCATATTGCTCATGTTTGTCTAGCCTGAGTTCTGTTCTGCTAAATAGTTTAATTAATAGTATAATGAAAGATGCATAAA
Source organism: Fukomys damarensis (assembly GCF_012274545.1). Taxonomy (NCBI): domain Eukaryota; kingdom Metazoa; phylum Chordata; class Mammalia; order Rodentia; family Bathyergidae; genus Fukomys; species Fukomys damarensis. The sequence continues at coordinate 30,321,170 of NW_022900940.1, forward strand.
GTTTATTCAGTAAATGTTGGATTCACAAAAATTAGAACAGATAATACATTGTATATCAAACTGTTCATGAAAAACTGTATTAAGAGTCTATACTAATCACCTGAAATGAAAAAAATATAATTTTTGAATTTAGATTTAAATAAAATCCAGGGCTGTGGATATAGCCTAGTGGTTGAGCACTTACCTACCATGTATTAGGCTCTGGTTTCATGCCTAGTATCTCTCTCTCTCTCTCACACACACACACACACACACACACACACACACCACATATTTTTTCTGACTATTCATAAAGAGGAAGACTGAATTTATCAGCATTTTATTTGCAAAACATTTCAGTACAGATGTGGCTGCTGGGGAGGCCAAAGCTGTTCAGGGAGTGTGTTAGAAAACACAAGGCTGGGTTTGTGGAGACGATGACATAATTATGATGTGTATCAGTCATTGTGTGTATGTGTTTTTAATTAGTATAGGTTGGCAGTAGATAATGTTTACATTCCTTGTGATGAGTTGACACAAATACATAATACATCTTAATTTCATTTTTCATCTACTTTCCCTCCCCTTACTTCATCTCCTTATTCCTTTCCTGCTTGAGAGAGATCTATCTTCCTACCTCTTATTATCTACCTTTTATTTTGCTCTTTATTTATATTTTGGCTTTCTCATACAAGAGATTTATATTTAAACTTTCATGTCTGATTTATTTTAGTTAACATTATGGTCTCAAGGTGCATCCATTTTCTTGTAAATAATTCAAGCGTATCTTTATGGCAGAGTAGTATCTTTATGGCAGAAACTTCCATTGTAAGTATCACATTTTCTTCATTCTTCTGGCAATGGACATATAAACTTCTAAGACTAAGCTATTATGAATTGTGCTGCCATATGCCATATATATATTTTTTTTGGTATGATGTGTTTAACTCCTTTCAAGAAGCTCTCTAGAAGGGAAATAGCTGGGTCAAGTGGAATTTCTAGCTTCAAAGTTTTTAAGGAATCTTCCTACTGATTTCTATAGTGGCTGTACTAGTTTACATTTCTACCAACAATGTAGCAGAGTTCCTTTTCCCCACAGCTTCACCAGCAATTGTTATTATTTGATTTTTAATGATAACCATTCTTTTTTTTCTGCATACTCTGTTCTGTTCACTGATCCTCATGTTTGTTTTTGTGCCCATACCATGCTGTTTTTATCACTGTTGCTTTATAACTTCAAGTCCAGGATCATGAGGCCCCTTGATTTTCTCTGTTACTGAGGATAGCTTTTGCTATTCTGAATCTCTTCTGGCTTCATATAAATTTTAGGATTTTTTTTTCCAGTTCTGTGAAGAACGCTGTTGATATTTTTATCAGACACATGTTAAATCTGTGTATCAATTCTGGAAGTGTTGCCATTTTTAGTATATTCATTCTGCTTGTCCTGGAACAGGGATATCTTTTCATTTTCAAATTCCTTTTTTCAGAGCACTATGGTTTTTGTTGTAGAGGTCTTTCACTTCCTTAGTAGGGTTTATTCTAAATATTTAATTCTTCTTGATGCTATCGTGAATGGTTTTTTTTTCTAATTTCTTTTTTAGTGTGCTCATTATTGGTGTACAGGAATGCTACTGTTAGTTTTGTATCCTGCTACATTGCTGAATTTGGTTATTAATCACTTAAAAGTTTACCCAAACTGTTATTCAGGCAGCATGTTTATGTGCCTACTGTCCCAACTATTGTTTGGGCAGATGTCATTTCAACCAGTTGAGTCTTGTTTGCACAATCTACTTTTATGTCTATTTGTTTTACTGACTATTTTTTGCATACTTTTTTATTTAAACATTGTGTTTTCCTTTGATGTTTGTTTCTAGTGAAATCTAATAATAAGTTTGGCCATTTTCTTTTACTAATTTATGTTTATTTTGTTTGTGAAAAATAACCTATCATTTTGTGCTACAATGTATAAAACCCTTATCATTAAGTACATTAGATATAATTTTTATACTTCTCCAAACTCAATGATATTCTTTTACCATATAGGACAGATACATTGGGGACAATGAGACTGAATAGTGAGGAAGTGCCAAAAGATCTTCAAAAAAAAAAAACTGAAAAAGAGAAATGTCACCATATCAGAGATGAAAAGTCTGTGTTATGAAATGTAAAGAGAACAAAGACGTGTCTCCTTATTGTCGACTATTCGTAGCACAAAAATGTTCAATGATAAAAGAAAGCTAAACAAATTCCAGTAGAGGTCAATGATTGTACTATTTCTATGGTTGGTGTTGACAGAATTGACCATCTAACAAGCTATTTTGTAATTTTAAAAAAGCAATGAAAAACTATTATAAAATATTTATGTTCCTTCTGGACCAAACAATATGGAACTTGTTATTTATGCAAAACAAGGAGGTTCAAAAAGTCATTTACAATTTAGATTAGGTCTAATAGACTAACTAATTGAAAAATATAAAATAGCAATACACCAACAAGGATGGGCATAATTGATGTCTTCACCATTATGTTTAGTGGGTAGACATTTTATTGAAATTATACTGCCCACAGGAAAAAAGGAAAGCCCAAATGATAATACGTTCTTCAAAATCAGACAGTAATGCAAAAAGAATTCATAAAGAGAGTAGATACTACTGTCCAGTTTGTAGTGTGTTGTGTACTGAATGTTTTAAAGTATACCATACACAGAAAAAAATAAATGTCTGCTTCTTGAAATTAATTTAATTCACATGAGTTAAAGGTGATACATTAATGACTACCACAAGTGGTCAGTTTGCAAGCTGTGCCTGATCCTATTGGGCTGCTGAATGTATCAATTGGGATAAAGGGTTGTGATTGATTTAAAGAGTTGTTTTCGCTGATATTATGAAAATGAGGATGTCTATGAGTCATTAGAAACTCAAAAGCTAAAACGCAACTATATTAGGAAGATTTAAGTAATACCCAGAAATTAAAGAAGGATAAACCAACAATAAAAATAAAAATGAGAAAACACTTAAGCAAGACACAAAAACAGATTTCCAGTTCACCAATGGCAAATAGTAGGACAAATGAGGAAGAAAAGTCTGATAGTGAACCAACAGGACTCCCTGGACCCATAGCACAGGAGGTAACAAAACAGATCAATCAGGCTCTAGAAAAATTCAAATCAGAAATAATTTCCCAGTTAACCAGAGAGATGATGAGCAAAATGGAAGTCATGATTCGAGACTCTAGAGCAGAAACTGACAAAAAAATAGATGAGCTCAAGATTATGATAGAAGCCATGAAGACTCAGCATAGGAAAGAAATGGAAACAATGAATGCCCAACAGAGGAAAGAAATGGAATCCATAAAACAGATTCAAACAGATATCCAGGAGATTAAAAACTCTACTGAAAGTGTACACAACAGAATAAAAGATTGGGAAGATAGAATTTCAGATATAGAAGATAGGATCGCAGTCAGTGACCATGAAAAAAGAGGTATCTTAAAAACAGTAAGGGATCATGAGAAATCAATCCAACAACTCCTAGACGATACAAAGAAAAATAACACAAGACTGATAGGAATTCATGAAAAAACAGGAGAAAA
>NW_022900940.1:30327013-30389483 GCF_012274545.1 Fukomys damarensis
ATGCAGATGAAAACAACACTGAGATTCCACCTCACCCCACAAAGAATGGCTGCTATCAAGAAATCACACAATAACAAATGTTGGCGGGGTTGTGGGGAGAAAGGAACCCTTCTCCATTGTTGGTAGAAGTGCAGACTAGTGCAACCACTATGGAAATCAATATGGAGATACCTCAAAGGGCTTGGACTGGAGGTTCCATTTGACCCAGCCATCCCTCTGCTGGGTATCTTTCCAAGAGAACTAAAAGAATCATATCACAGAGAAGTATGTGCATCCATGTTTATAGCGACGCAGTTTGTAATAGCTAAATCTTGGAAACAGCCTATTTGCCCATCCGTTGGACACTGGATAAAGAAGTTGTGGTTTTTCTATAAAATGGAATATTACTCAACCATAAAGAACGAGAAAATAGATTCATTCATAGGAAAATGGATACATATTGAAGATATACTCCTAGGTGAAATAAATAAGTCACACATATGTATATACAAAATAGTTTCCCTGGTGTGAATAATCTGCAATAATGCATAAGATCCTAATAAGATTACTGACATTTAGAAATGGGAAGAAAGGAGCTAAAGGTGTAGGGAAGGTGGGATGGGTAGGGGAAGAGTAAAAAGGGAAAAGAAAAAAATGAGAGAATGAATCATTCATAGGAAAATGGATACATATTGAAGATATACTCCTAGGTGAAATAAATAAGTCACACATATGTAAATACAGAATAGTTTCCCTGGTGTGAATAATCTGCAATAATGCATAAGATCCTAATAAGATTACTGACATTTAGAAATGGGAAGAAAGGAGCTAAAGGTGTAGGGAAGGTGGGATGGGTAGGGGAAGAGTAAAAAGGGAAAAGAAAAAAATGTGAGAGAATGAAAAGATGAAAATAAAGTGTTTGTAGATGGGGAGGGGAGGAGGGGGTGAAGGGATGGCAGAGATAAGGGGAAAAAATGAGAATCAAGACTTGTCATGTAGAGGTACAAGATCCCAACAATGAATGTAACTGTACTGTGTCCCTAAAATGTACCAATAAACTCAATTAAAGCTGAAAAAAATAAAAAATAAATGTAACAAAATTGTTGTTTATGTATTTCCTATTATAAAATTAATGAAAAAATGCAAATTTTGGTTATTTTGTGTTAATTTTGGACTGGTAAGTGGTTAATTCTAGGAATCTTGATGGCTTTTTTGGGCCTTCTATGTAGAGGGTTGTGTCATCTGCAGATAATGATAAAATTTGACTTTTTCCTTTCCTATACATATCTTTTTGCTTTATTTTTCTTGCCTAATTGCTCTTGCTAATGTTTCAAGTACTGTGTTGAGGAGGTGTGCTGATAGTGGACATCCTTTTTCATTCCTGAGTTTTGAAAGAAAGCTTTCAATTTTCCCTCACTTAATATGGTGTTGGTTGCAAATTTGTTATAAATTGCTTTTATCAGATTGAAATAAGCTTTTACTCTACCCATTTCCTGCAATGTTTTTATTATGAAAAAAATGCTAAATTTTATTCAAAGGCTCTTTTTGTGTCTATTGAGATGATCGTATGATTTCCTCTATGCTTTTGTTTATGTGACATATTATATTTATTGCTTTATTTTCCTGTTGCCGATTCCCTGTTTTCCCCTTCTACTTAACTGCTCACCCATCCAGGGAATTCACTCTACTAGACATTTGGTCATTGTCAGCTTCATTGTCTCTTTCTAGGACATCCCTGGGAGTTTTTTTGGAGTGCTGGTGTGTTGTTACAAATTTCTTCAGGTGCTCTTCATCATGGAAGTATCTTATTTCTCCATCAGCTTTCAAAGATGGTTTTCCAGCATATATTAGCCTGGGTTAAAACTTTTTTTTTTTTTTTTTTTTGGTCTTAAAACATTTCATTCCAAGGTTTCCTGCTCTTTAAAGTTTGTGTTGAAAATTCTGCTATAATTCTAAGGAGTTTACCTTTATAAGTGATTTATTGCTTTTCTCTAACTAATTTTAAGATTTTGTTCTTCTGTTGGAATTTTGGAATTTTGGAATTTTGATTATTATGTGTCATAGAGAAGTTCTTTTCCTATGGTGGCTATTTGAGGTGTTATATGTCTCATTTATGTGAATGTTACATTCTTTTCCTTTGAGAAAGTTCCCTGCTATTATTTTAGTAAACAGGTTTTTTTAAAGTGCTGTTTGTGCTATCTTTTGCTTTTTCAGTAATTCCAGTTAATCTTAGATTAGCCTTCTTTGAGTCATCTAGGAATAATTGTGTCCATATTTCATGTTCTCCTGCTGTTTTTAAGGTATCTCTCATTAACTCGTCACTGACAACAACCCTGTCCTCTAATTTTGATGCTCTGTCCTCACACTGGTCACTTCTGCTGCCCATAGAATTTTTAATCTATTGAACTTCTAGTTGGAGTCTTTCTGTGGATTTTAATTCTTTTCTATATTTGTCATTCATGTTTACTTAACTCTGCTAGCTTTTTATAAGTGTTTTCTATAGATTTGCTTATCATTTGGTTTATTTGTTTACTTATATCATCTTTGGGCTTGCCACATGCCTTTGCCTTATTGACCTATTTTGTTGTCTCCTCTGATATTTCAAATAATTTTGGACATGTGGCTTTGGTTTCCTCTCCTTTGGTGCCCTATATATCAGCTTTGTGGGAGTTGGTAGTTTCAGGAAGCATTTTGTTGCTGTGTCTTCTCATGTTTCTAGTGTGTGTGCATGTGCACATGAATATGTGTGTGAATGTGTGTGTGTGTGTGTGTGTGTGTGTGTGTATAGACTTACAGGTTGATTATAGTAGAAAGGTTTGTTGATAGTATGGAAATCTCTTTAGTTAATGGCTACTTTTCAGTGATGTTCTCTGGCCACACCTATTGGCATTTGCCTCTGTCTTGAGATCCAGCCACCTCTGTTTATGTGGGATGGGAGGTCGCAGCATATCTGGCCCAGTACCCAGTTCTCAAGATGTGGGCCGCATATTGTTATGGACCCCAAGGCAATCCAGATATTGGCACCCCCAAAGAAAACCAATTAATAGCAACAACTAAATGTCACTTTGGCTATAGTAATTATATCAACAACAATAATGGCATTAAGGACAAGGTGGATATTGACAAACCTCAAATCCAGTAATGTACCATTCTTAACCATAGAAAAAGAACTATAATTGTAGTATGAACACTAAGATAAGGAGAGTATTAACCTACTGCTGATATAAATATCTACTAAACTTTACTTTTGCTAATCATAGAATAATATTCAACAAAGCTATAAGTTTAACCTGCAGCATAAATATTCATAAAATTTAATAGTTATACTGTTGAAGCTAAAGGGGGAGAAACAAAAAAAGGAAAAAAAGTAATATTTGAAAAATTAATCAATGGACTATGAGATGAAGGAGAAAAAATGAGAAAATGTGAGATGGGGTACTGTTGAGTAAAAGAAAGGTAATAGTGTTAGAAAACTTCACAAGAGAAAATGAACAAGAAAAAGATGAAAAATACAGAGCAAAATATAGGAAACCAAAGATAAGGCATAGAAGAAAAACTTGAAAGAAGAAAATTTTAAAAACTTACTAAAGTAAAGAAGAAAAAAAGGGATAAAAATCCTAACTCCTCAAAAAACAGATCAAAGAGAGAGAACAATAATTAAAATTATGGAAATTTTAAAAGGTTAAGGCAAAGAAAGAAATTCTGTTTTGTTTTGATTTGTTTTTTAGTGCTGGGATCAAACTCGGGTCCTTGTGCTTGCGAGGCAGGTGGCGGAACCACTGACCTGAATCCCTGGCCTCTGTGTTTTTGAATGACTCCATTTGTTATTGTTGTTCAGGTCAGCAGTCTTGGAATCTAGGCAGTCATGATTTTCTCTGCCTAGCTTTAGGGCCTATGGGTTTTTGAGGTGGCCTTACTGTACCAGTGGACCATCTATTTATTCATGCCAGTCTGTGGTTACTGTTCTTACTCATATTGTAGATGGAAAAAGCAGTTAGCACTCTGGTCTGTGCTAGATGTAGGCCGTGGGGTGATGGTGGGTTGTCTGACTAACTTTCAACACTTAGGGGATCTGGTTGCTCCCTACATAGGGCAAGTCCTCTGTTCTTCCTAGCCTGTGCTTACAGTTTTCAGAGAGGGGTCTGTGTCTGGCCTAGTCCTCTCTGCTGTGGTCTCCTCTCTTTGTCTCTCATCCAGTCACTTTGGAAGGGTAGCTGTTGAGTCCCTGAAGGACCTGGATAATTCTGTACTTTTTCCTGAGTCTGTTAGCTTTCTGGACTTACCTTGTTTTTTTTTGTTTAATTGAGTTTTTGGTACATTTTAGGTATACAGTACAGGTACATTCATCATTTGGATCTTGTACCTTTACATGACAGGTCTGGATTCTCATTTTTTTCCCCATACCCCTGCCCTCCTTCACCCCCTCCTCCCCTCCCCATTACAAACACTTTTTTTCCATTTTTTCATATTTTTTTCTTTTCCCTTATTACCTTTCCCCTACCCTTCCCACTTTCCCCACAACTTTGTCTCTTTTCTTCCTATTTCACACTGTCAGTTTGGACTGACCTTCTATCCCCAGGCATTGTCCTTATCACCAGGTTGGTTGGTCTGAGCCTCTGTTCTCCGTGCTGAGGGGAATTAGTATGTAGAACCAGTGTAAAGTTGCTGGATCACAGCACCGCATAGCCAGCGTGGGCCTGCTTGCTTGTGTCAGGGGTGCCGTGTGCCTGGCCTGGGTTTTATTCTTGTTGCCATATATTAAGTCTGTGTTAATAGAAGAGGGAAATTGGAGCCTGAGAAAGTGAGAAGAGTTCAGTGAAATGAGGATATTCAAATTGAGAGTAAGGATGAAGAGACATGTAATTAGGGTGACCACACGTTTGGCTTTACTGGGTCATTTCCTACTCATGTTTGCCAGTGTCTCATTTGCTTAGTTTGTGTCTCATACGTGTTATTGTTAGAGTTAAGTTTACTTTTGAAAGTGTTAGATTAACATGTTTAAGTAGAACCCATGTAATAAAACCTAGTATTCAATTAACTGATGCAAATTTAAACGTTGTAATATTTTAATTATTTTAGTGCTATCTTTTACTTTTATGCTTTTCCTTAGTTTGTGTAGTAACGTATCAAGTCTCCAGTAACCATTTTGTTATTTGGAAGATTCTCTTGTTGAGCAGTATATTTTTGTGTAAAGAATTACATTTATGGGTCACTGGAGAGGACTTCAAATTGTCAGACATTACAGAAAATATAGCTTCAGTTCAATATAAGTTTTATGAAGTAGTAGGCTCTCATCTCTGTGAAAGTTCAAATGAAGCTTAATGGCTGTGCATTCCAGGTGTTTAAAAATACTCTGTTATGCGCCGGGGATTTAGCTCAGTGGTGCTGCCACCTGCCTTGCAAGCACAAGGAGCCAATTTTGATCCCCAGTACCCCCCAAATACCTTGTTATGGATATTTTTCAAATATTGAAGGAAATAGTGTAATATCAAAATATTTTGGGGAAGAAATTTTAGCATAGTCACTTAAGTGCTCTGGGCACTGAGTCATTTTTGTAGAAGCAAGATAAGGGTACATGCTTATAGGTCACCTTACAGTCTATGTGATGCCGATAACAGGAATCCTACTGACAATGTTTTTTTTTCTTTCTTTCTTTTTAACTTAATAAGAAATCATTTATTAAAGCCAAGAGGAGCTCTAAATACTAGTAAGGGCAGAGTGATCAAAACAAGCAAGGGTTACATTTTCATAAATCTTGATCTAGCAGCGAGAAAAATGTACATGCACGCACAGTGGGTAAACAAATACACTAATTCAGTGGATGAAAGAAAATAAGATAAACTTGAGACTGAGTGATGGGGGTCAAGGGTGCTATTTTATTTAAGGCTTTTCTAAGGAAATGACATTCAGGCCAATAACTGAAGGACAAGCAAGTGAGCAGTGAAGAGACTTTAAGCAGAAGGAATGACAAACAGCAAGCTCTGAGATGGGAATTGGTGTGGTATATCAGGGAACCCAGAAAGATGATGGTGTGGCTGCAGTGCAGCACCAGGGAAAGGAGGTAAAAGAGATACAGTCAAAGAGGAGCAAGCAAAGAAATGAGATCCACAGAAGGTTGAAGGCTCAATAAAAGGTTTGCATTACTCCGCTGCAGCAAAAAGCCATGGGGATGTTTTACACGGGAAGGGGGCTTGCTGTGGCCTACATTCTAACCAGATCACTCTAGCAACTGTAGAAAATGTATGCTGGATGGGTAGTCTGTGCAGAGCTACTCACAATTACCCAAACATCAGCCATGAAAAGGTGTGGCATATACATCTCAGGATATTTACTGAGGTGCCCACCCTTGTTTGACAAGTTTTCTTGATAGCTGGGTATCAGACTCTGAATTCTATTTTCTTTGGTTTCCTTGATGTGCGTTTACTCATACATAAAGAAGAGTTACCTTTTTATTCTAGTCTTTCCAATTCTTCCCCAGTGGAGGGTCTTGGTGGATGTGTGACCCATGTTTGCCTCATTCAACCCTAAGCCAGATGACCAACCAGACCTCTCACTCATAGTACCTAGCCCTCTCCCTGGTGCCTATACCATTTGTTTACTGAATGAGTGAACCACTGGGCAGTGGCTTCACAATGGAGACTAGGCACAATTCTCTTTCCCCCTGAAAATGAGGTCTTGCAGTAATAAGTTGTTCTATCCATGAAAGGTTGAAGAGGTTGCAACATAAGAACTTTTGGCATTGATGTCATTCTTGGATGGTTGCTTCTGGATTCTTCATTTATTAAATAAACAAACTCTAATTAGAAACTAGATACAGTCTGTTCCCACAATTTGTTCCTAAAGCTAAGGAAGCCCCCGTTCTCTCTTTCTACATTTAGATGAAGTAACAGTCAGATTGCATGAAAAGTTTACTCAGAGCAAACGTGACAATATTCCCAGAAGAAATCATGTACCCTTATAATTGGAATCAGACTATGAGAAGCCTTCTTAACCAATAGTTGAAACAGTATCTCTTGGGAAACAAGATTTGCATGTAAACCTTAAGATTGTCAGACTGTAAGTCTTGCTGGATTCTTACTTCTTTTTCATGAAAAGGAAGAATGTCTCAAATTTCAGTCAGTGCACATTTTTTATTAGTACGTTTCCAGTACATAATGATTACATTTATTGTGGGAGTTGGTACATGTATATAACACATCTTAATTTTCTTTTATATCCCCTTTCTCTTCTGTTCTCTCCCTCCTTCCATCTCTTGGTCCCCTTTCCTTTTGAAAAAGTTATATATCCCTGTTTCCTACTATCTATCTTTTATTTTGCTCTTTTATTTATTTATACTTTATTTTTCCCTTACAAGAAAAACTATGCAATATTTAAGGGTGTGTGTCTGATTTATTTCACCTAATAGATATTTTTAACAATTATTTCACCAATGAAAACCATTGCTAACACATCTATCATGTCATTTACAAGCCAATAATTTTATCCAAAAACCCCATGTATGATATTAGATAACACCAGTAAGCTAAGTGTTATGATATTTTTCTTTTTGGTGTGTTAGAGACGAACCCAGGGCTATGCAAAGATAATGCCACTAGGGTATACTCCTAGCATTTTATTATCTACTTGATTAAAATATGGCAGGTGTCAAGATTGACACATCTGATATGAATTAAGAATGATTTGTAGTAGTTCCCACCAGAGTGTGACTTTATAGTAGTATACCTTCTTTTATTCCTTAAAACATAACAACTCAGTCAGGGCAATTAGCTGCCCCTCAGCTTTAAGGCATAAATTACTAATGTGCTACAGTTAGTATAGTATTTTAAAATAAATATGCAGTCACTCTAATATGATCAGTCTTGAACTTCATCCAACAGACTTGGACATCCCTGTTTTGCATTATTCTTGTTGGCTTCATTTTCAGGATTTACCACTGCCTTTCTCTTTCCTGTTAACACTCTCCATCTAGGTTTCCATTGTTCTGTTCTGTCTTTCTGCAGCTATATCCCTACCATGATTTCTTAGGTGTGATGCATGTGAGTTCATACTGAATTGGGATTTTATGTATACCTAGTGGTATACGATAGCAGTCAGTTCCTGGTCTTCACTGTTCCTGGACATGAGTACCCACATGCTTCCCAGTTGCCTAAGTCCAGCCCTTGTTTGTACATCACGTTTAGTAGTAGCCTGGATCTGAGAAGCATGTAAGGGGGAGAGTGTATGGGGCAAAGACCCCTGAAGTGAAAGCCTGTTTGAGAAATGGCTTACAGTGTTCGTAAAGACTGTCTATTAAATTATAATTTAAATAAGGCAGGCTATACCAATTTACAGTATACAGTCTGATAACTTCAGTGTATATATGCACCTATGAAACCATCACCACCTCCGGGTAAGGAAAATAACTGTCATGCGCCAATTTTCCTTGTACTCCTTTGTAATATTGTTCTTTCCTCTCTTCCTTCCCTTAACCATGACCCAAGACAACCACTGATCTGCTTGGTGTCACTGTACATTCATTCTCCTTTCCTAGAATCATTTATATTTATATATATACAGACACACATTCAGTCAATACTCTTTATTTTGTCTGGTTTCCTCACTACGCATACCTGTATTGAGATTGATTCGTGCTGTTGTAGTCATAAGTTGTCCATTTTCATTTTATGCATGAGAAGTAGAGTATTCCATTGTGTGCATATTCTAGTTTATCAGTTCACCTGTCGATGGTCAGTTGGGCTCTCATAAATTAATTTCCTATGACATTCATATATGTGTGTGGCCACATGCACCCCCTCCCTTTTGGTAAAATGCCTACGAATTGAATGTCTGGAGCATATGGTAGGGTTTGTTTGTCTGTTTGTTTTTAAACTATTTAAGAAAATGGTCAAATTGTGTTTCAGAGTGGTTACACCGTCTTATATTTTTATAAACAATGTACAGTATTTTCAGTTTCTATACCTCCTTCTCAGTGCTTCGTATACTCCGTCCTTTTAGCCATTCTGTTAGGTGTGTAGTAATATTTCACTGAGGTTTTACTTTGTAATTCTTCGATGACTAATAATGTCAAGCCTTGTTTTGTGTGTTTATTTTTTGTTAAGGTTCATATGTTAGGACTATTTTTGAATGATTTGCTTTCTTAGTGAATTTTGAGAATTCTTTATAGATGCTGGACATGATCACCTTATGATTGTCTTATAATTTCCTAATCTGTGGCTTGTCTTTTCATTCTTTTAATAGAGATTTTTAAAAGAAACATTTTAAATTTTGAAGCTATTCAGTTTACACATTTATTTTTTTTATGGGTTACACATTTGATGTGATACTTAAAAAAACCTTTCCTAGCCCTGGGTCACAAAGCTTTCCTCTTGCATTTCCTTTTACACCTTTTGCATACTCACTTTGAATTATTTTTGCACGTTTGAATGTGGTGATATATGAGTGGAAGTTATTTTGTATGTGCATGTGGATGTATATGTATATGTGTATGAATGAAATTCCAATTTTCCCAGTATCATTTATTGAAAAGATTTATTTGTAGACTTTCTTTATAGACTTTTCTTTGCACTTCTGTGAAACATCAGTTGTCTATATGTAGGAGATATCTTCGTGTCTTTCATTCTGTTTCAATGATACAGTTGTTCCTTTATACCAGTATGACTTTCTTGGTTATTGTAGCTTCATAAAAAGTCCTGAAATCAGGTAGCATTAATACTCCAATGTTGTTCCTTTTCAAAGTTGTTTTGGCTCATCTGGGTCTTTTGTGTCTTTTATATGAGTTTTAGAATCTACATTCCTGGGGCTTTGGTGGGACCATATTGCATTGTATACGTCACTTTGGGAGAAATGGCATTGAATTTTAAAATACATAAATCCAGTATATATTTTATTATTTAGGTCTTTATTAGTTTCTCTCAGTAATGTTTGCAGTTTTCAGTACACAGTTCTTTTGTATCTGCTTTAAGAGTCATCACTGATTATTCAATATATTTTGAAGCTATGTAAATGACAATGATTTTTAATTCCATTATTGGGTTTATTACTAGCATGTAAAAATACAACAGTTTTATTTATTGATTTTTGTATTTTTCCAATTTGCTAACTTTAGTTGCTAATTCTAGTAACTTTTGTAGATTCTACAAGATTTTCTAGAGAGATGATCGTGTCACCTGTAGATAAACAGTTTTACTTTTCTCTTTCCCACCTGGATGTATTTTATTTCACTTTCTTGCCTTATCGCACTGATCACAACCTTCAGTACAATGCTGAACTGCACCAACAGTAAAAATTTCTTATGTTTTTCATTTTGGGGGAAAATAATTTAGTGTTTTATGTTTATGCATGAAATTAGCTGTGGTTTTTTTTTTTTGTCAGATTGATGAAATTCTCTTCTACTTCTAGTTTGTTCAGTGTTTTTGTAAAAATCAGAAATTAATGTAAGATTTTGTAAAGCATTTTGGGATCTATTGAGATAAAATGAATTTTTTTAGTTTGATAATGTGATAAAAATATGCTGTTGGAATTTCAATTGGGATTGTGTTGAATCTATATAGCAGCTTTGTGGAAGTATGCCATTTTCACTATGTTGGTTCTTCCTAGCCAGGAGCAAGGAGTGCCTTTCCATTTTCTGATATCCTATTTGATCTCTTTTTTCAGAGTTCTATAGTTTTCAGAGTAGAAGTCTTTGATTTATTTTGTTAGGTTGATTCCTAGGTATTTCTTTTCTTTCTTTCTTTCTTTTTTTTTTTTTTTTTTTTTTTTTTTTTTTTGATGCTATTGTGAAAGGAGTTGTTTCTCCAATTCCTTTCAGTGAGTCTATTGTTTGTGTATAGGAAAACTATTGATTTTTGTGTGTTGACCTTGTATACATCTACTCTACTGAATTTGGTTATTAAGGTTAGAAGACTTTTGGTGGAGTTATTGGGGTCTTCTCTATAGAGTATCATATCACCTGCAATAATGAAAACTTAACTTCTTCCTTTCCTGTATTTATTCATTTTATTTCTTTCTGTTGTCTAATGGCTGTGGCTAATGTTTTCAAAACTATACTAAACAGAATTACTGATAGTGGACAAGGATTTGCCTTGTTTCTGATTTTAGTGTGAAGGATTTAAACTTTTGACCATCTAATAAGATATTGGCAGTTGGTTTTTCATAAATGGCTTTTATCAGATTTAAGTAGAGATGTCTATTGTAATTTTTTGTAGGGGTTTTATCATGAATGTGTGTTGGATTTTGCTGAACACGTTTTCCTGCATCTGTTGAGATGATCGTATGTTTTTGTCCTTTTCTTTATTAATGTAGTGTATTACATGTACTGATTTGCATATGTTGAACCATCCCTGCATCTCTGGAATGAATCCCACTTGGTCAGGATGTATGATCTCCTTGATGATCGTCTTTATTCTGTTTGTCAGTATCTTATCCAGGATTTTTGCATCTATATTCATTAGTGATATTGGCCTGTAGTTCTCTTTTGCATTGGGTCTTTCTCTTTTTTTTTTTTGGATCAATGTGATGCTTGCTTGAAGGAATGAATTTTGGAGTACTGCTTCTCTTTCAATTTCTTTGAAGAGTTTAAATAGTAGTGGCATCTAGAATTCAGCAGTAAACCCATCAGGACCTGGACTTTTCTTAGTTGGTTAGTTTTTAATTACATTTTCAATTTTGTTGATTAATATTGGGTTGTTTAGAATTTTTAGGTCTTCTTTGTTCAACTTTGGTAATTCATGTGTATCTAGAAATCTGTCCATTTCTTCTGTGTTTTCCATTTTTTTGGCATATAAATTCTTATAGTAGGTATTGATGATCCTATGGATTTCTGCTGGGTCCATTGTAATTTCACCCTTTTTACTCCTAATTGCATGGATTTGGGCTTTTTCTTTCCTTGTTTGATAGGGTTGCCTAAGAGTTTGTCAATTTTGTTTATTCTTTCAAAGAACCAGCTCTTGACTTCATTGAAATTTTGTATTGTTCTCTTAGTCTCCACTGTATTGATGTCTACTCTGATCTTTATAATTTTCTCCCTTGTTTGAGCTCTGGGTTTGTCCTGCTCTTCTTTTTCTAGAAGGTTGAAGTTCAGCATTAGGTTGTTTATTTGAGCTCTCTCTGTTTTCCAAGTATGGGCATTCACCGCTATGAATTTACCTCATTAGACTGCTTTCATTGTGTCCCATAAATTCCAATATATTGTATTGGCATTTTCATTAAATTGTAGACACTGTCTGATTTCTTAATTTTCTCTGTGACCCATTGGTTATTCTGATGTGTGTTGTTCAGTTTCCATGTGCTTGTGAAATTTTTGTGGTTTCTTTTGCTATTGATCCCCAATTTCATTGCACTATGGTTTGATAACATACAGGGGATAATTTCAATTTCTTTGTACTTACTTAAATATGTTCTATGAGCAAGTATGTGGTCTATTTTGGAGAACAACCCTGTGTAGCCAAAAAATATATATGTTTTCTGATTTTGTGGGGTGGAACACTCTAAACATCTAAGTCCATTTGTTCAAGAGTTTGGTTGAATTCTAGTATTTCATTGTTTATTTTTTGTCTAGTTGATCTATTTGTGGCAGTGGGATATTGAGGTCCCCCACTATTATTGTATTAGTGCTTATTTGAATTTTCATGTCTATTAGTATTTGTTTATATAGCTGGGTACACTAGTATTTGGTGCATATATATTTATGATTGTCATCTATTCTTCTTGGAATGTTGTTTTTACAGGGATGTAGTGTCCTTTGTCTCTCTTAATTAGTGTTGGTTTAAAATCCATTTGATCACTCCAATTATTATTTACTCTGTTCTTCTACTGTGTAGTTAATTTGTCTTCATTTGTTAGTTTGTTAAGGTACAAGATTAGTTGGTTTGAGACTCTTTCTTGTCTAATATAGGCCATAGATGCTGTAAATTTCTCTTTGAACTATGACTCTAGCTGCATTTATCTAATTTTTATATGTTGTGCTTTCATTTTAATTCAATTTAAAATTCTAATTTTAGCTTTGATTTATTCTTTTGACCCATTGATTATTTATAAGCATACTATTGGGTTTCAAACTTTTGGAGATTTTCCATATATCTTCTATTAATGTTTTATAATTTAACTCTGTGATGAAACAACATTTGTATTATGTGGATACTTTTAAATTTATTGAGATTGCTTTCATTATCCAAAATAGTGTCTATCATTACAAATTTATGTGCATGTGAAAAAAAATGTATTCTGTACTTTTTTGTGAAGTGTACTATAAATGTTAATTTGGACAAGTTAAGTGATAGTGTTGAGAGTCTATATTCTTACTGATTTCTGTAAATCAATTATCAAGTAGGGAATATCTGGATATAATTGTAGATTTGCATTTGTATTTTTTTCTTCATTTGGTTTTAGAAAATGCATGCATTATATATTTTAAGTTTGGTTATTGAGTACACAGACATTTAAAATTATTATTTTCTTTGGACGAATTGATTCTTTTATCATTGTGAAATAAGCTGCATCACTATTTATATTTATTGCTCTGAAATTTTTATGGTCTTATGCAAATACAGCTAGTCCAGCTTTCTTTGCATAGCTACAGTATGATATATTTTTATATTATCATTTTACTTTTAGCCTATTTGTATTTTTATATTTGAAGTGTTATTTCTGGTCTGCAGTGTGAAGTTGAATCTTGCTTTTTTATCTAATATAATAATCATCTTTGCCTTTTAATAGAGGTATCTAGATCAATTTAATGTCATATGGTTATTGATATGGTTGGGTTTAAAGTTTTTGTCTACTTGTTTTTTATTTGTCGTTTTCTGTTTTTTCTTTCCACCTTTTCTGCTTTCTTTTGAAAGCACTGAATTTATTGTTATACGTTCATATTATCTTTTATGATAGTTTACCAGGTAAAGTTTTTGTTTTACTATATTGTTAGTTTTTGGAGTTTTTAGTATACACCCATAACTCATTATAATGTATTTTCAAGTGATACTACATATTTTCATATTTCATACAAGACACATTCCATAGAATATCTCAGATTTTCCACTCTTGGTTTTTGTACTAGTATTGTCATAATTTTACTTTACAAATTATAAACTCATGCTGCATTGTTACTATTTTTGCTTAGTCTATAGTATTTTAAAGATATCTACATATGAGAAAATTTAAAATATTTACATACTTGTCATTTCTAATACTCTTATTTGTGTAGATCCCTATTTCTATTTGACATCATTTTATTTTACCTAAAGAATATTTTAACTGTTATAGATTATTTTTGGTAGTGCATATCTGTTAGCAATGAATTAATTCAACTTTGAACATGATTTATGAAAGATAATGTTTATTGTGAATTGAATTATAGATTGATTTTATCCACTTTCTTTGTCATACTATTATTGCTGTATTTTTCTCTGATGAATAATCCATTGCTATCCATATCTTTGTTCTCCTATGTGTGTTGTGTGTTTTTCTCAGTACTTTTAAGTCTTTTTTTCTTTATTACTGATTCACGCTCCTGGATTGTGAATTCCCTTTTTGTAGCTTTCTTCCTGTTCCTTCTGCTTCAGGTTTTCTGTGCTTCTTATATCAATGGGTTTATAGTTTTAACAAGTTTGAAAAAAAATGTTTGCCAGTATGTCTTTCTGTCTTTCCTCTTTCTCTTCTCTTTTAGATCACTGATTTCATGTTTATTAGGCCATTTATAGTTGTTTCATATCTGTTTATTTTCTTGGATTGTCTCTTTTATACCCTCTCTCATTTGGATGGTTTCTAAGTAGGTTAATTATCTCTTTTGCTACATAATTTTGTACCATAGGTACATCATTGCCTCTATCACTCTCCATTTTTGCCAGTCACAAAACATTATTTCACTTGCTCTTGTCCCCCAAACACCAGTAATACATTCCAATACAGCACTGTTGAACATTTTGGAGGGCAATGCTGAGGATTTTTCTCACAGTTTGGTAAAATTTACAGTTAAGTAGTAGCATGTTTGATTTTCAAATTCCTAGCAGGGAGATTTTGTCTGGGCACAATTTTTACTGGACTTTCTTTCTTCACACCCCAAAACTGTGTTGCTCAGCTTTTCTTTCTTTGTGAGGTTTGCTTGCTTTTTTATTTGACCTTATCCATCCTATCTATACTGAAAGAAAGTGCTATTAAAACACTCTGAATAAATCGATTGATTCTGGGACTTATGTATGGATGATTTCAAAGATAATTAACAACCAGATAGAAGCAGAACCTGAGATTTCACTCTGAGCTGGCCTTAACTTTGGTAGCTACAGAAGAAGAGGGTATTAGGGGAGAATCTGGGGTGATTAATCTGTGGGGGGGAACCAGGTGGAGATAGCTAGCATAGTGGTTAATTGTAAACTAGTAGAAAAATTGTTAATGTTTTGTTTTTCTCATTGAATTTATTGGTACATTTTAGGTATACAGTACACTTACATTCATCATTGGGATCTTGTACCTTTACATAACAGGTCTTGGTACTCATTTTTTTCCCCCTTATCTCTGCCCTCCTTTCACTCCCTCCTCCCTTTCCTATTTACAAACACTTTAGTTCCATTTTTTCATTTTCTCATTTTTTTTTTCTTTTCCGTTATTACCTTTCCCCTACCTTTCCCATTTCCCCCTACACCTTTAGCCCTTTTCTTCCCATTTTACATTGGCAATTATATCATTAGGATCTTAGTACCATAATAGTTTTTCATACCAGAGAAATTATTTGGTATTTATACACGTGTGACTTATTTATTTCACTTAGGACTGTATCCACAATATGCATCCATTTTCCTATGAATGACTCTATTTTCTCATTCTTTATGGCTGAGTAGTATTCCATTTTATAAAAAAAACACATCTTCTTTATCCAGTCTCCAACTGATGGGCAAGTGGGCTGTTTCCAAGTTTTAGCTATTACAAACTGTGCCGCTATAAACATAGGTGTGCATATATCACTGTGATATGATTCTTTTAATTCTTTTGGAAAGATACCCAGCAGAGGGATGGCTGGGTCAAATGGAACCTCTAATCCCAGCTTTTGAAGTATCTCCATATTGATTTCCATAGTTGTTGAACCAGTCTGCACTCCCACCAACAATGGAGAAGGGTTCCTTTCTCCCCACAACCCCACCAGCATTTGTTATTGGTTGATTTCTTGATAGCAGTCATTCTTCGTGGGGTGAGGTGGAATCTCAGTGTTGTTTTCATCTGCATCTCTTGAATGACCAGTGATGTGGAACATTTTTTCATATATTTACTTGCTGCTGTTACTTCTTTGTCTGAGAAGAAATGTCTGTTGAATTGGGTCTTTATATTTGGGGTGCTGATTGTTTTGAGTTATTTATATATTCTAGATAAGAGTCCTTTGTCTGAGGAGCAGCTGGTAAAAATTTTTTCCCACATTGTAAGTTGTCTTTTAGTTCTGTTGCTGGTTTCTTTTACAGTGCAGAAGCTTCTTAATAGCATGAGATCCCAGTTGTTAATTCTTTCTGCTATTTCCCATGCTACTGAGGATTTGTTCATAAAGTCTTTTCCTATGGCAGTGTCTTCAATAATTCTGCCTAACTTATCTTCCAGCAAATTTAGTGACTCTTTTTTATTATTTAGATCTTTAATCCACTTGGATTTTAGTTTAGTGCATGGTGAAATGTAAGGGTCTAGTTTTAATCTTTGTCAAGTTGAAATCCAGTTTTTCCAACACCATTTATTATAGAGGCTGTCTTGCCTCCAGTGAGGATGGTTGGCTCCTTTGTCAAAGACGAGGTAGTTGAGTACATCTGGAGTTGTTTTTTATCTTCCAATCTATTCCGCTGATCCTCAGGTCTGTTTCTTTGCCAGTACCAAACTGTTTTTTATCGCAGTGGCTTTGTACTATTGTTTCACATTGGGAATTGTTATACCCACTGCCATGTCTCTGTTGCCTAGGATGGCTTTTGCTATTCTAGGTCTCTCTAGTTCCAAATGAATTTTTGGATTATTTTTTCTAGTTCTGTGAAATATACTGTTGGAATTTCAGTTGGCATTGCATCGAATCTCTATAGCGGTTTTGGTAGTATGGCCATTTTCACTATGCTGATTCTTCCTAGCCAGGAGCAGGGGATATCTTTCCATTTTCTCAAGTATAATACAGCTGTTACAGTCCCTACTAATGAATATAGTGTAAGGTTTTTCAGTCCGCAAAGCACAGATAACATTTAATTTTTTCCTTTTCTCTTATTTTTTATGTCTTATTTCTTTTCCCCTATCCTTTCTAATCACAGGTAATATTTAAAATTACTGGGTTTCCTTGATCTTGTTGAAATTTTTAAGTAGGGCATTTTCACCCAACCCTCTGTGTTGGCCAAAGTCAGGCAGTATGACATTGGGGTTGAGTGAAAATGCCCTACCTAAAAATTTCATTAAAGGATAGATTTATCCCATTTTACAACTGAAACAGGAATATGAAAGAGAGAATATAATTTTTTTCCTGTCTCCAGAGCCAGTTTCTCTAAGAGCACCTTTTCCTATTCCAGTTGCATGAGTTTATGATTTATATAAATAATTAAAGTGTTTTTATGGTAATAGCAATTTAAAAATCAATGATACATTGAGGCCATGATTTGATATCTTCTCCCTCACTGAGAAGTCTTCCAATTTTTGAAAACCACCTAGTGGTCTAATTTGGTCCTATCTTAATTTCACATATGCCTAAAATTACACCCATTGATGATATGAAGACCAAAATTATTGGTTGCCAAAGAATTTAAATTATCTGGGCCTAAGGATTTTAGTAGCTCTAGCTTGAATAATTTTCCTTCAGTCATTCAAACTGTTTTACCTGTTTAGTTTTCAGTTCTTAATGCATTTTAAAAATCAAACAAAAATTATATTCTCTCTCTCACATTCCCATTTCAGCTGTAAAATGGGATAAAATATCTACCATAGGAGTTAAGGGTTAGGTGCAAAATAAGGGTTAGGTGCAAAAACACTAGGAAAACTCTAAAACATATATAACTATTATTTTTAAAAAGTCTATAACTTATCTGAGTTTGCATTTCTTTATTGTAACCCTTTATTTAAATGCATGATCATTCTTGAATAATTTTGTTGCATTTCAGTAATTTACAAAGAATTATATTGTAGGGCTATTTTAGAATTTAGTTATCCAAGTTTTAATTGTTTTTGTCTTTCCTTGTATTATAGATTTACTTTTTGTAGTTATTATTTTGAATAACATCACAACAAATGAATACAATTCAAATTTATCTTTCTTTATGGCAGCAGAGTACTCCATGATGTGTAAATATCACATTTTCTTTAACTGTTCATCTGTTTATGACCATATAGGCCACTTCCAAGATTTAGCTTTTTCTTTCTTTTTTTGGTACCAGGGCTCGAACTCAGGACCTTGCGCTTGTGAGGCAGATGTGGTGCCATTGAGCTAAAACCTTGGCCCTTAAGATTTAGCTTTTATGATTGTGCTGCTGTAAACATGGGTGTGCAGGTATCACTGTAATATATCATCTTTAACTCCTTTAGGAAGGTAATTAGAAGGGGAATAGCTAGGTCAAATGGAATTTCTACTTTTAGTTTTTACTGATTTCTGTAGTGGTTGTACTAGCTTATTTTCCCAACAACAGTGTAGAAAATTTCCTTTTTCTCCAGAGCTTCTTCAGCCTTAGTTAAAGAAAATTTGGTATTTATACACTGTGGAGTACTACTCTGCCATAAAGAGAGAGAAACTTGAAGTTGGGCATGGTGGTACATGCTTGTTATTCCAGCACTTGGGAGGCTGAGGCAGGATGATTGCCATGAGTTTGAGGCCAGCATGGGCTAAATAGTGAGTTCAAGGCCAGCCTGAACTACATAGCAAGACCCTGTCTCAAAAAAAGGAGGAAAATGGATGCACCCTGAAACCATAATGTTAAGTGAAATAAATCAGACACACAAGCTTAAATATTGCATTGTTTCTCTTATATGAGAAACCCAGAGTAAAAATAAAGAACAAAGTAAAGCTAGATAATAGGAAGTGGGCGATATATCATTCTCAGAGAAGAAAGGGATCGAGAGATGAAGTAGGGAAAGGAGGGAAGGAATAAGAGATGAAAAAAGAAATTGGGATGTGTCATGAACATCTACCAACTTGCTACACAGAATGTAAACATTATGTATTACACAGATGTACTAATAAACTAAAAGAGAAATAATATAACTGATTTCTCAGGCTCAAGACTATACTATTCTTACTGAAAAGGTGGACTTTGTAGCATAATTTTGAAAATGAAAATGCAGAAACCATTTTTTGATCTTAAGCTAGTAGAAGTGATAAATCTTAAAATCTAAGACAAATCTATAAACAGTCAACAATGAAATGTGCATATTATTTCTTTTTTTCTCTCATTGTATTTATTGGTACATTTTAGGTATACAGTACAGTTACATTCATCATTGGGATCTTGTACATTTACATGACAGGTCTTGGTTCTCATTTTTTCCCCTTGTCCTTGCCCTCCCCGTGCATATTTCTTATTTAAAAACTCACCTTTTCATTTGATTGTCAGTTTTGTAAATCCATTGGCTTCATCTGATTTTTCTTTAGCCATCACACAAAGATGTTAAGTATTCAGAATTGTTCTAATTTGAGAAGGGAGAGAATTCAGTGATGTCCTAAAAAATTTAGGAAAGTGTTGTTGATTTTGTGAAAATCAAAAGTTTTCATTCACTGAAAAGTGATTACTTTTTTTTTCCCCTTAAGGATGTGAGAGGATGAAACTACAAACGTACAGTCAGTTTATATTCAAGTCATTTTTTGGAATGTGCTCTCTACCTACTTGGGCTTCATTATTAAAAGATAAGTGCTATAATGGATGCAAAGTTTAAAAAATAATTGCTACATTGATAAGCAATTTTAGTGATGGAAAGTAGTTGACTGTGAAGCAGCAGGACATCTAGAAACATGAAAGAATTTGAAACGAGTATAGTCTCGATTAGTTTAGTCTGGAGAGATCCTTCAGTAATTGTGAGACTGATGTCATTCCTCAGCATATTTGGTGACTGACCTTTGAGGCATGTCTTTTGCTATTAACCCCCATCACCCTTTTTGCATAGTTTTTTCATCATCTCCAAGGGTGACAAAGCTGTGTCTTTTGCAGGTGGATTTATCCTTTGGAAAAAGTCTGGTGTCGATCTTGAGTTTATAAGCCCTTTGAGAGCCTGTGTCTTGTTTTTTTGTGTCCCTTGATCAGTACCTGGAAAACTACAGTCCCCACGCCCATTCTCCAGACTTGAAGGAACGTTATGAACAAAGTCACAGATTTGATTCACTTCATGGTGTGACTTACATGATCACACAAAAGTAGTGACTAGGAAGAAGACTTATAAGCAAATAGTACCCACGCCACATCTGGCTCTGTAATTTAGGGCCTGTTGCCATTAAAATTTTGTGACCTCTGTGAACCTCGGTCTTTCTCATCTGGAGCATGGAGCTAATAACACCTATTTCATGAAGCTTTTATGAAAAATTATATTGACAAATGGTTACAAATGATTTGCTCTGTGCATGGCACATTGTAAAAGCTCAGTGATCATTGCTATTTGTTCTGAAATAGTTACAAAGTGTTCTAGGCTAGTGGTGGCAAACATATAGCACCTGTGCTGCCACTGGGTGTTCGCTATCATAGAAAATTCCAAAAGGTTCATCATCACCTGAGGCCAAAGCTACATAGCAGGCTTAATTACTCTACGTGAGAATGTAAATGTGAGACCAATTTTAATGTGCAACTTTTGAATTTAGCTTCAGTCGGTTAGAGATACCCAGTAGATAGCCTTCTAGATGACTCTTCTTCAAAGCATGTGTTCTTTTTTATTGCACTTTGTAATAAGCTTGTTAAAAATGAACTTCATTCTTATTTAGCGGCAACATCAGGCAATCTCTTTTATTTATTTTTATTCTTATGTAAATAGGTGTTTCTCTGATGAAGAAAGGATGCTTAGAAAGATTTTTGAGAACTTCTTACTCTAATATAGACTATGACAAGGTCTGTAGTTTATTATGATTAACTGCAGTTTGCTGTCTAGACAACTATTTGTCTGGTTCTGCTGTTTCTTAACAGTACCATTGTGTGTAAAACATGACCAGTGTATTTTTAGAAATGCTGTAGTGTCCTTGATTGGTGATTGTTGTTGACAGTCAGTCTTCTTTGATTCCTGTTCCTCCTTAATGTAGTTGAAACGCTGGACTTTGATATGTGGGTTGGATTCTGCAATTACCAATAGATAAATATTCTTATTATAATTCTGAGTTGAGTACTCTGAACTTCCTAATCATTTTGTTGGTATGTATATTGTTATGCCATAGAATTAGGTGCAAAATAAAATTAACTAGGCACAATAAGGTGGAGGAGAATTGATACTGAGCTGTAATTAGTAAAATGCTATAAGCAACTAATCAGTAGTTTTAAGAGAAATAATGTATGGTTGACTGTGTCTTGATATCTAAAGATGAGGTCAAAACTCAGGACCTGTCTACAGAAGTAAATGTAAAAGAGGAGACGTAGTGATAGATCTTACAGGCAGGGGGATGTTGTGCTGCATGCAACCGAGGGAACTGAAAGCCACTTGATAAATGGTACTCGCATGCTGGACACATTCCCACGGGTTTATCCAAGCCTTACTGTTTCTTCTCTAGCTATTTCCTTCTGTCACAGAATGCATTTCAGAACACAGATGAGCAGGAGAGACATTTTTATTCAGACAACCCTGTCTTATATATAAAAATAAATCATTTGCAGGCTTCACATGTTATTTCTGTCCAATGATTTGTGACAGTCTCACAGTGGAGGGTGGTATGGTGGTTGCCTTCTGCTGGTGTGATGTTAGCTATGTTGATTTACTCAGAACAGCTGTTCTGAGGAGTCACTTTTCTTTGCTAGTTGTGGGAAGCTGAAAAATCATTTAAGCTCTTTGGGACAGTTTGAACCTTTCAAGTAGATATACTTTTCAGGTATTTTAGAAAATCATTGGTAAAATGACAAAATAATGTATTTGAAGGTACTTTATAGATTCTATTGCAAAGATACCAAAACTAAGGAATTAATCAAAAGGGAAAAATAAATCCATGCACGACCTTGAATCATTCTCTTTGTCCAAATTTGCCAGACAGATATTGGTTAACTTTTCAGAATTCTTTGTATTTTAAAATATTGCCTCAGATGAATTCCTAACTAAAATAAAAAGAAGTTTCCTAAAGTTACTCTGGACAAATTTCTCTTTCTGCTTCAGGTTTTCTGTGCTTCTTATATCAATGGGTTTCAGATTGTTCTGTGCCTTACAGAATTAAGGTATATTATGCAGAACAAAATATAACAAAACCTCAAGTGTTTAATAGTAAGGATATTAGCTGTTTTGGTATTCTGCCCAGTTGTGGGTATTGGACTCTACTGGCCAAGCTCAACCTCAAAAATGAAGGATTTATTCCCCTGGCTGTTGGGAACATCGTCTTTGAGAATTAACTCCCCTAGGGAGCCATCTTGCCCAAATGTGCTTCCTTCACAGGGAATCCCATACCCAGTGACTAATCAATTCAGGAGCATGATGGTCTGACCTCTCCAATTGTCTAAAGGTTCTTATGGTGGACTTGGTAACATATTTTTAGGGGGTCATGCTTGGGTCACACCAAAAGGCTAGTGTGAATTTACTAACATTTTACAAGTTTGTGAACCTTCTGCAGGACTTGATACATTAAAATAATTTTTATTTGTCGCATTTTGGGGTAAAAAGTACAAAAATTATTTTAAAAAATGAACCCTATCGCCTGAAAATCGAATCCATACAGTTAGCACAAAACATTGAGTTTACCATTTGTTTTTGTCATTCATCAAGTAATGTATGAATGCCCATTACACTATGGAAAGAGGCTACAGTATATAAGATGTGGTTGTTTTCCCTTGTGCTCTAAGAGGAATAATACATGTGCTCATTATATATACAGGATAATACAAAACAAAAAGGTATACTAGTTAAGAGAAAGAAATTACTTTGATTACAAAAGATATCCAAGATGATGTGGCATGTGGAAGGTGCCTAGAGTAATGAGAGTTGGTTGGTTAGGGGTATGCTGAGCAGAGGGACGGAAAAGAAAAAGGTATATAAGGTATGTTGGAGGATACCAATTGAGCCAAAGTGTTTGGTTTATGTAGGACTGCAGTGGGCAACAGATGTGGGAGAGGTGGTTTAAGACTGAAACGATTTTGAAAGTCTTTAATGGTATCATTGGAAATTTAGACTCTCTTTGGGAAATTTAGATTCTTTCATAAAAAGCTATTTAAGGTTTTTGAGCATGCCATTGCAGATGGTGCTGTAGGAATATGGAGTGAAGAGTGAGAAAAACATTTTGGAAGACAGTCAGGAGGCTATGGCTGTAGCGCAGTAGCAAGCATCCAAACTTTCTGGTCCATAAAGTCTGGTTTTAATATTGCTCTGTATCTGTCCATAAGCTTAGATATTCAGGAACTCTTTAGAATGGGAAACTTGGTTAAAGTACTAGGAATGAGAATATTTTTCTTTCTTTTTAGGTTAATTTAAGAAATGTAGAACTTAGCCTCTTTATTTTATTTGGGGGCGTGGCGTACCAGTGATTGAACTCATGCTTATGAGGCAGGCAGTGGTTTTTCTATATTTTGGGTAATGGTTTTAAATTATATGCCCAGCTGAAACTAGTTAATATGAAAGTATTTAAGAAAAAGTAACTAACACTCAGAATGAAGTTTTCCCATTGTGGCAATGTAGGAATGCCCTAATGTTCAAATGTTGAGGTGGGATATGTTAAATACTTGAATAGAAGTAATAGGGGAGTGAGTGCAGAAAATTGCCCACACTTTCACCTTTGGGAACTGCAGCAATATATTTTTACTTTTGAGATGAAAGTGATTCTGATGCTACATAAATTTACAAGTGATTCTCTAAAAGTGAAATTTTCACTAAAGGCTGTCTCTGTAGCTATGTCTGGCACCCTCTTTCTATCTGTAGTGATCCTTTTTTGCTTTGCAAAGATTTCATTTATTTAGAATATTTCCCAGATCTTGAATAAGCAGTTGACCTAGGAAAGTAGTAAACCTCCTGATTAATATTTTTGATATCAAATTCCTTCTTGTTAAGCTTCCATCCCCCTTTTAAGTATTCCATAGTAAGATATAAAGATACCAATTATTATGTCTTCCAACAGTTCTATAAATTGTCACACAATAGTTTTCTATGTCTATGCATAAACATCTGTGTTTAAACATACTTTTAATTTGTTTTTCTATAATTAAAAGTAGCAGCATGCTTGCTATCTGGATTCTCATTTAGCCAAGAACACAAAACAAACATTTAAAAGGAAATGAAATCACAAAGAAGCAAAAGTAATAATCCAGGCTATAAATAACTAATCAATTTAAAGGTTCTTTCAGGGAAATGAAATTGGAGCAAGAACTCGAAGGGGAAGTACAGAGATGAGTACAGAGAAGTGAGGGATATTTTTATAGGAATAACAGTTTGAACAATGGAATGAAAGATGAGCAAAAACCTCTGAAGAAAGAGATTAGTGTTAAAGTAGAAAAATTTCCAAAAATTTAAAAGCATGAATGCCTTTACAAATTTAAAATTAAAATATATCAAAGACTATTCATCTCATTCACTAATGGGGAACTGGTATAAAGATGTGGCTTTTTCCAAGAGCCTTTGAGAAGCTGGCTAGTCTTATGATACAGGAAAGTTAGAATATCACTGAAGGGCCATATACAAAATTGGGTAATGTTCCACAAGGCAATAAACTGACCACTGAGGTTCCCTTTTCAACTGGACAAAAATTCGCATGTCAACATAGGACTTCATTATATATGTAGGTCTTTAGTTATATAAAGGGTAAGAGGAAAAAATGAGAACCAAGACCTGTCATGTAAAGATACAAGATCCCAATGATGAATGTAACTGTGCTCTATACCTAAAATGTATCAATGAACTCAATGAGAAAAAAAACAAAAACAAAAAACAGTGAGTTGAACAACATAGGTACCACTCAGTAATCTTTGGGTAAACCTTTTAAGCAGTGGTGCCAAATAACATTGACTAGACATCACTTATTTACAAATTTTACAGTTTTCTTAACAGTAGTAAGGTGAGAGTATGTGGAGGATTTTATCATCTTCAAGTGGGGAGAAGTAAAGAAAGGAGGAGTAAAGAGTGAGTGAAAAAAGTTTAGCAGAGAAGAACCTTGAGAGATCTTTGAATGGTAGGTTAATGAATTTAGACTTGTAAGAAATGGAGAGGGATTCATTAAAGATTGGTGTATGAGCTTGATTAAAGAATATTTTAGGAAAATTAATTAGGTTAAATAATGTAAGAATTATGACCTTCTGGGACAATCTTTCCAACAGAAAGACTAAAGCCAAGTATGGAAGATAGGAAAAAGTACCTGTGAGGGGCTACTAAAAGGAGATACTAATGGTAGTGCGTCCTTTCTCACTTACAGAACCTGTTATTAGTTACTTTCCTGTTGCTAAGATATAATACCCAACATAAGAGTAAAACCTGTACAGGAGTAGAGGTTTAATTTGACTCATGGTTTCAGGAGATTCAGTCCATGGTCAGCGGGCTTCAAGACAGAAACATCATAGTGAAAGGGTATGGCAGAGCAAAGCTGCTTAGTTCATGGCAGCTGCAAAGCAGAGGAAGGAAACAGTGCCAGAGAGGAAGGGATGAAGGACCAGATGTAATACCCAAGGCCACGCCTCATGGTACCCCACACACAAACCCAGAAATGTGCCTTATTAGTCCCCTCAGTGGCTTCCAACAGAGTCAAATTGATACAGTTAAGTATAACCACCCCAGAAGCCAAGGATCAATCTTGGAGGAGGAGACGTAACTTTGAAAGCATGCATGATGTGAGAAAGGATTGATCTGAAATGAGAAATAAAGATTTTAGAAAATGTTTGAGGCCACATGCATCTCCATAAATTACTCAACCTACTTGTGTAATAGCCAGCCCAACTCTGTCTTGTGCCTCAGTGCCAGTTTGTGCAAAGTGCTGCATTAGAACAAAATGCTTGCTCTTGAACAAAGGACCCCAACCCCCACATCTACTTGACAGTAAACTTGCTACAGTTGCAGGATATTTTGTAGCTCACCTAGTTGTGTGAACTTCCTTATGACCCCCAACCTGGCATAGTTCTGCTTCTGTAGGATTTCATTTGCTTTCTTTCCTACTGAAAGCATGATTTAAAAGGAGAAATCAAACTGCTTCCTATTGCCTAGGAAACTTCTGGGCACTGGCCACCCTCGGCTGGCGTCTATAATAAAGGGCTTAAATCCAGCACTGAATGTGATATATCTTTATTGTTTGAACTCACACCTCCATAACACTTGTTGCCTACCTATCTGGGAATCCAAAACTTATCCCTTGTTCAAGAAGGCAGTGAATAATATAGTGAGTGAATAAGACTTAGAATCCTGTCTTCTTGTCTCCTAATACAGTTGTTTCCTGTTTGCTTTGGTGATTGCAATAGACTGAGTCATTTTACTACTTTTTCACTTCATTGTGGAAGCTTTATATATCTACAATCTTGCCATCACTTCATGATACACTGAATGTGTCTCTCTGACCCTCATCTTTAAGTTCCTATGTAACTTGCTTTGTACGATGGGTGTCCTTGTATGTTTAGCTGCACCTTCTTGAGCTTCATCCATTACATGAAACATACTTCCACTTTGTCCCCTTGCTGAGCCTCACGAATGAGAGAGGTAGTTATAGTACCATGCTGACATGTCTATTAGGAGCTGTGAATTCTCTAATGGCTTCTGTAATGCAAGATTATTGGGTTACTATAGTGAATGTGATAGTCACAGGAAACAGTGCATTCATAATAAGAAGTTTCATAATGATATTTACTTGAAAGGTTTTAGTCTTTCTTAGACTACTGTGTCACCATTGCTTTGACAAGTGAAAATACTAAATTCAGACTGATGGAGAACTCTGATAAACAAGTGAGTCAAACAAGGCTTATTGATCTAAAGAACAAGAAAGGAATCCATGTAGTTAAGAGGCTTAGCTGGGAGATCAGCTATATTCTCTAAAAATTATAAACTTCTGTACACCAAAAGGTCATCAAAAGTGCATAGCTGTAGATGATGATGCTCTAGTGAAGTGAAGGTTACAAAGGAGAACTCCTGGGAGTTCAGTTCCTATCTCAGGCCACCCAGAACCGAAGTGATTGTGCAGGTGAGCTGCTCTGGATATGTGCTGGGTGCCATCCCATGATAGGAGAAGCAACTAATCCATTTCAGTGATGCAGAATTACAACTACAGATACTGGTATAGTGCATTTAGGCAGTAACAGTTGTTTTTCTAATTTTGCTAGCCATCTCACTCAGCCATTCAAGAACTTGATGAATTTTCTCTCTCGAGATGCTGGATTCTGTAGTTCTCAGATAGTTGCTGATACAGACACATTCATCCATATGCACTTCTATGTCTATGTCTCCTTGGGCTTATTTTCTCCATAGCTTATGTCTTCTGTACTCATTTGTGCTCCACTATTGTTTACTAACAATCCTTGTAGGAGAAACTCAAAAGAGACTTCTTCAGTGACTTCAGGGTTTTGGTGGGATTGTTCAGTGGGATTTAAAGACTTATGCTTAGAATTGTAACCACATTCCCATGGGAAACCATATGCAGTCTAAGTAGTTTAAGATTTGCATTCAATTTATCAATAGTTATTACTTACTTGTTTTTAGGATGTGCCAAAGGTGTTACTTGATTCCAATTCAGAATACAGTGTTAATAGTCCAAAATTAAGAACAAATTATTAGATTTCCTTGAGGGCTAGGAGTCATCATTTTATTAAAATATCTATCTTTAATTCAATGCTTAGAAGCTTTTCAGATCTCCTTTGCTGGTAAAACTGTAGATCATTGGAATCCTCATGAAACAGATGGGGTAAGGTGAAGGAACACTCAGAATATTGTCTCTGCCAGATAAAAATTCACGTAAACCATTTAGAATCTGTGTGGTGAGTATAGATCCCTTGTGGCTATTAAAAGATTTATAGTTATTTTAAATGGCATATAGCACTGTAAAATCTGCAGGTTATATGTATTTGGAAAACATATGCCTGTGATATATAAGATATGCATACCTCATACAGTAGTGTACACTTGGGTACATGTATACCTCTGAAGCTCTGAGGAGCCAGTAAGCATCACACTCTTCTAGTCCTTCTGCTCTGTGGGAAAGCAGGGCATACTCCACATTTTTATCAAGAAGTTGCTTGCATATATCTAAGAGACCCAGATTCTTCTGGATCAAAGTTGGGACACTGATCTTATGCAAGATTCAACAACTATGGGAAAAGAAAGGAATATTTAAAATGGAAATAACAAAAACATTTGGAATATATTGTTGGTACTTCCTTCTAAACACAATCAATTTGCAAGAATATCCCTGGGTTTTATATTTATAATTACTTGGGCTGTCCATTGAAACTACATGCTATTTTGACTATGAAAATATAGAAGCACAGTTTTAAAAAAAAATATGTGTTTTCATTCAGACTTCTCAATAATTTAGACTGATCTATCTATTAAGGAATATACTTGGCATTTTTCTTTATTTTTTAAAAGTGTGCGTAAGAAAATGCTTTCAGGAGAAACTTCATGCTCTACAGTATTTCTTGTTGTTGTTTAGCTAATAAAGAATTTAACTCTATTCTTTGATAACCACAATCTATCACAGTCCTGTATATTTCCAAATTACAGTTGTTTAATCATATTATTTGTACACTTTGGAACATTAAGTTTAATATAAATGGATCGACTTCAGGTTCAGTGTGATAAGAAAATAGATTTTAATCTAAAAGACTCCAGAACTCATTTTCTTGTGGAGAATGATTTTCAGATTGGCATGAATGTTCAGTGGTTTCAGCGATGATTAGGAGAACTAAGTTTCTTTTAGATGCGTTTGCTCACAAAAGTATGTACCATCCAGCTTCCTGATAATTGTCAGAGCAAATACATTGAGTAGTTCCAGTACTATCGAGAATATCCATTGGAGGACACTAGAACACAACAAATCGATGAGAGTGTAGGCGTATATAAGTAACAAAGTAAATCTTCAGCACAAAAACCAATTTATTCTCTAAAATTAAATCTAATTATTCACTAATTATAAAAATATGACCGCTATCAATATTTTTATTGAAAAACAGATTCTATTATAGGTGTTTTTTGTCTCCCAAAGTTATATTTTTAGAAAAAATGACTTAGAGCTTCTTCAGGAGGTAAATGGATAAATTATTTTAATCATCTGAATATTTATTTACAAATTTGCTTGGAAATTCCATTTAATAGCCAACATGTAACCAAATCTTCATGGAAACACAAATGGAATCCTTTGCAGGTTGTCCAGCTGAATTTGT
Source organism: Fukomys damarensis (assembly GCF_012274545.1). NCBI lineage: Eukaryota > Metazoa > Chordata > Mammalia > Rodentia > Bathyergidae > Fukomys > Fukomys damarensis. The sequence goes on from NW_022900940.1 coordinate 30,356,416, forward strand.
CTGATAATCCTTTTGGAATAGAAGACTTTATAAAGGTCATGGAAAAGCATCACTCAGGGTATTCTTTGCTGAAGAAAGGGTGTCTCTTAGGCAGATTAATTTAGGTAAAACTTCATTGAGAGAAAGCCCTTGACATCCATTTTAAGAGATTGAAAACTTTGTCACAATATGTTCTTAAGTTTGAACAATCTGTTAACAATTTTAAACCCAAAATGATAATTATTTATAAGAAGAAAACATCATTTAGACACCTAGGTCTTTTAATTTTCAGTTTAGAATAAAATAATAGTTGTTTCTCATTCGTCTTCATGGCTGAGATCCCCTAACTTCAACCATAAATGATACATATGTTTAAATTGAAAATGATGGTGCTGAACAGAATTTTTAAAGCATATTAACTTTAAAAAACCTCACAAGAATTACACTCATACATAAACTTATCTTGAATTTAGGATGACAGTGGGGATTTCTTTGCACTTTATACACAGGGGTCACTCTGGGATCTATTTAGAAGTTAAGAAGATGAAAACCAGAGGGACTAATTTCCTTCTGGAAATTTGTTGACCCAGAGTATGCAACTGGAAGTATGGCAGGAGGCAAACTTTTCTAGTATAATATTATTATTTCCAATTCATCTTTCCTATTGCAGCATAGGATATCAAGTAATAAAAACCATCATTTGTGTTAGTGAGCTAACAAAAGTGTCAAGTAGGCACATGAAAGCTTGCGAGTAGCAGTTCTGTCAAGGTAAAAATTCATGTAAACCATTTAGAATCTGTGTGGTGAGTTTAGATCCCATAATGGGGTCTCTAGCCTGCTCTGAACTCTCATGTTGCAAATCATTTAGTTATTTTGGACCAGGGCTCAGTTTTCTCATCTCCTTAAGGACTAAGTTGCTTGCATGTTTGAAAGGTGAAAGCATAACTGGCTGATGATTTAAAGGTATGGCTTTGTGAAACCTGAGTGTCTCCCAAAGGTCCACTGTGATCAATGTCTTGGTCTGAAGGGTGGTGTTATTGAACTTTGGGACCTGGGGCCTCCTGGGTGGACCTTAGTTCGCTGGGAGTGTGCCCTCTCAGGGAGCCAAAGGACCTATCTCTCTTTCTGATTTGGGTTTGGTGATGTAAACTCTAGCCAAAGAAACCTTTCCTCTTTAATAAATCAGCCATCTTAGGTGTTTGGTTGTAGTGATGAAAAGCTGACTAATTCACTAGGCAAAAGGCTTTTTGCAAAATACAAACATTTCAGAAGCATGGAATAGTTAAAATTATTGTGTTCATGTTTCAGTAGATTTAACAGCAGTGTTTACTTAATTTTTTTTTTTTCTGAAATAGAGATATTCCTTGAGAACAACACTGTGGGCAGGTTTTAGGGAAACAATGCAGCACCTGTAGGCTAGGGATTCTGAAGGCTCACTTCTACCTCTGAACTTGAAGGGAGGCCTGGAACTGCAGCAGGAAGCTCTATGAAGATGGCTGCCCTAGGAGTGTCAGCCTCAAAAAGAGGCCAGAGTATCCGTGGCCTGCTGGAAGTTGGAAGCCAGGTGTGTAAATGCCCGACTACATTTCTATTCTCCTGCTGCTGTCCCCACTTGGCTAAAGCCATTCGCATGCTGATATGAGGGAGAAAGGCAACCCTTTGATGAGGGGTAATGAAGGGCACAGAGCTCTACAGAAAGGCAGGACATGGTGTAGTCCAGAGGGCAAACAGGAGAGATATCCTGCACCAAGCCCACTCTTGACCCACAGGAATTAAATCATTGGAGACCCATGTGTGACGGTCCCAGGCACAGGATAGTGGCTTATGAGCCTCACCTCACTGCAGTCTGCCAGCCGGTCCTTCCTGCTTACTACTGCCAGGCATGTGACTGGCAATATCAAATAGAGTTTCTGACATTCTCGCCACTCAAATTTAATAAAGAATACCGACTTTAAGGAAGGACACAATGACAATTGATTTACTGAGTCTTGCTTTTTATTCTAATCTGTCTTACCTATATTGTTCTCACAAATTTTTGACACTGATAAATATTCCTAAGTCTTCAGGTGATCACTAAGACTGCTGTTTAAAAAGAAAAAAAAATATGTTGAAAATGGAATAGATGGTAGAAATTATTCAGAGAAAACATTAATCTTAATTTCCTTTTCATACTAGAAAAGGGGAAGATTTAAAGCAAGCAAAAGTACAAGTAAATCTATTTTCCTTCAGTTTCAGAAGATATGTATAATTAATTATGATTCATCCTTCATTCATGTTATATCATAATAGTGCATAATCTCACTTTCTTAGATTTTTTTGTTTTTAGTGATCTTCACTTATGCTTTGGAGTGTTACAATGATAATAATATATCAATGGTGAACATTAATTTTGAATTGCAATTAACCTCTGTCTTCTAATTTTTTTAGATATTTAAAATACCTTTGTTATAATTTTTAAACAAAAAGGAATTGGAATGACAGTAACAAGCAAGATTTCACTATTAGAGATTGTTACTTGAATGTAGCCATCTTATATCTGAATTGCAAGAAGTGAACAATCATTTTCCAGAGTAGTAAACGTGTAGGTCCAAAATATGAAGATTTTTTTGAAAAAAAATAGTTGTATTAACTACCACACTGTTATAATACACTTTAAATGTACAATAAGGTAGCCTTTAAATTTGTGGTGGTTTTAAAGATAACAAATGAACAGAATCCCAAATTTTTGAAATAGGTGAACTGCTGGAGTTATAGGTATACATTTAAGAAAATTGTGTAGCTCTTACAAGACCAGCAATGTAACTTTATTTTGTACATTTTAATTGAAAATATAAACAATAATTAAAAAAGAAAAAGAAAATACAGCATAATTAAAAAACATACATTTCTCAATGAAGTTTATTGATACATATGATAAAAATTTTTGTAATTTTCTTGATGACTGGAATTTTTATTATGCATAACTGACAAATCAAGTTTCCAAGCAAATGTTACATAGTGTAGGCTTTACTTAGCTTTATCAATTTGTCATTTTGAAGCTAATTATTTTAATTAGGTTAACTATGTACAATATTTTAAGCATTACTCTTGTAAGATTTTGAAAACTACATTTGAACATGGAACTCTAGGGATAGTCACCTTTTATTTTTTTGTTTGTTTGTTTTGTTTTGTTTTGTTGGTTTTTTGAGACAGGGTCTCACTTTGTAGTTGAGACTGACCTGGAACTCACTATGTAGCCCAGGTTGGTCTTGAACTCACAGTGATCCTCCTGCCTCAGCCTCCCGAGTGCTGGGATTACAGGCGTGCGCCACCATGCCCGACTGACAGTCACCTTTTAAATCCTGTTGAAAAGCCATGTTTAAGATTTAATTTGCCAAAAAATGTCTTGTTAATATTCTTTCAGTAATATGAAGATTTTTTAAATTGCGACATTCACTCTAAAGCCTGTTCATCTCTTTAGTAGTTCATATATGAAGTACATGTCCCACTCAGCTGCAGACTAAAGTGGCTCACACATTTTATCCCTGATATCACAGCACAGTTGCCCAAAATACTAGACTTTACACTCAGAGCTCCAGAGCTTCACTTGCTCAGCGACATTGCTGTGAATAACCTAAGTCATGCTCATACTGACTGGCCAAAGCTGGATCCATGACCAGCCCAGGTGGGGAAGAGCAGGCTTGGCAACGAATGCCAATATCTGCTAGCCAGAGTAAGAGCTTTTCAAACTTGTACTTAATTAGGCAGAAATGTCATACGTAGTACTCAAGATTTTTCTTTTGGTAGAAAATAATAGACTTTTACTTTAGGTACACTCTTGTAAGTGACTCTGCGTTACATCAGATATTACAGTGACACCTGAGTGGCACACAGTAGCCACCTCTCACTCTGCCATATTTTCCCTGGATAGCAGCACCTCTTACATTGAACTTAGTAGGTCTTCTGCTGGTGTGGAACACAAGGGGATGCAATTCAACACTCGTTGTGGCCACATACTTCTCAAATACTACAAATGTAGTTTTCCAGTTCCACTACTACCAGCCAGAAAAGAGTTTGAGTCGAACTTGGGGTTTTCTGTGGGCAGCCAGCATATTTCTTCCAGAAGGGACTTGTGTCTATTTGACTACTCTGTATTTTTAATTGTCAGTATAGTGCTGTGTACCCAATTCATACTGATACCATTTAAAGTTGGAAAAATTAAAGTTTACAGACACTAATCTCTAAGGCAACTTTTTTTTTATTGTGGTAGAAAGCACATCACATTAAAGCTATCCTCTTAGCAACTTTTAAAGCGTACTGTTCAATATTGTGAGCTATGGAAACAAAGTCTTTGTAAATAGGGAAGGCATGGAGAGGTTGAAGGGAGGGCAGGGGAATGGGGAAAAAATGAGAACCAAGTTACATCATGTAAAGGCACAAGAGCCCAGTGTAACTGTATGAATGTAATTGTATTATATACCTAAAATTTACCAATAAACTCAAAGAAAAATTATTGTGAGCTATGAGTGCAATAATGTCGGGCAGGTCTTCAGAACTTTCTTATCTTGTGTGACTGACATTCTACTCTCACCGAACAGCAACTACCTATTGTCTCCCCCCGACCCTGGCAGCCATTATTCGTCTTTCTGTTTCAACACTTCTAAACTAATTTTGAATTTGCTTTCAAAATCTATCATTTTAATCATAATGTCTACATTATGATTAATTTGCACCTTAAAGATTTTTTGAATGTTTTAGTTCTTAATTGCAAACTGTTCTCTATGTTTGCAATACTGTATTAATAACTTTTTAAAAAGTGAAATAGTTTAAGCAGTTGCCAAATATGGTAAAGATCCATATATCCCTCCCTCAGCTTTGCCAGATTTTGATGTTTTGTATCTTTGTCTCACATTTTAAAAATTTTGACCAGATGAAAGACCCTAGGTATAGTTGAAACCCTCAATTCTGCTTGCTGCGGCAATTTTCCCTTTTACCTTGGAGGAAAACGCTATTCCAAATCTAGTGTTTATGAGACACATATGTGTTTCAAAGTCTTCACCAAGGCCAGCTTTACAGGCATGTAACCTGTGCAGTTGCACGGGGCTTGTAATTAGAATGGTCCTGTGCTCAGTTTAAAGTTCTACTGTCACCACTGTGAACTGTTAATGATTTTTTGAACAGGCAAGTGGCCCTTGTTTTGTAAGGTTCAAGTGTTCTTTTAATGGTGGGGTGCAGCACATTACCATCCAGTTAGATGAGAAGTGGAACTCCATTACTTACAGTTAGTGAGAAAAGGTGCCATGTAGGGCCATACTGAGGCTCATCTCTAGGAACAAGGTACAAGCAGCAGGAGCCTACACTGTAAGGCGGCTCATGTAAAGCAAGGGAGTAGGGTAGCAGGGTTTCCTGGAGACCCTGGATTGGCTAATTTTAATAATCTCACCTGCCCTGGGGCTCTCCTTACTCATTTGGTACCATACTCCAGAGTGTTGGATCCCAATAAGGGACATGCTTGGACATGTGCACAGTGGCACCTGAGAGTAAGAGTAGGGAGTGAATGAGGGCTCAGTGAGTTGCCATTGAAGGGAAATTGAGGTTGTCAGCCATGTCTTCAGAACTGGATCATGACAGCACTTGTGAAATATAGCTCCACATTTTCATTTTTGCACTAAGCCCTATAAATTATATAATGAGTACTAATTTTAATTCTGTGGTTACCCATAAATATTATATAGTACTGTTTTGTGCATTTTAAACTCTTATTTGTCTTATTTGGTTGCTTTTCTGATATCTATAATCTGTTAATCACTGTCTCTCCCAGTATTTATTCTCTGTTGTTTTCATTTTAATTTTTTCTCATTTATATGATTTTTCTTCTAATTTTTTTCCTTAGTTCTTTCAAAACTTAACTCAGTGTATCTCTTTTCCTATCATTTTCTTTTGTTTTCTCATGATCTCTTCTTTGAGTTTCTGTGAATTGACTTTTAGAGAAAAATAAATCCTGAAAATTCAGGCCAAAATACTTGGTCATTACTTCCATCTATTCTGTTCAGCCTTTCTTTGTATTTTTCCCTTAGTAACTTTACTCCTTTCCCCCCAACATTTTTCTTGTAGGATTGTTGTACAAAGGTGGTACCAGTAATTTTTAAATACTCATCAGAGAAAGACGCATTTTCCTAATCTAGCTGTTTTCAGGAAACTCTTTCAGGAAAATTATTTGTCTTGGTATGTTTTAAGTTTTTGTTTTTGTTACTGGAAATTGAGCCCAAGGCCTTCACACTGAGCCACTTCCCCAACCCTTTTTAATTTTTAAAATTTTGATACAGGTTTTACTCAGTCGCCAATTATCCCAGGCTGGACTAGAATTTGGGATCTTTCTGCCTCAACCTCCCAGAGTATTGGGATTGTAGCTTGTGCTTGGTTTGTGCTTTGGGGGCAGTTTTGTCCTCAGAATATTCTCCTCCTTGAGTCTTCTTTGCATTTTTCTTCCATCATGTCCCTGCCTCTCTTTCTGTATCCTTATTTCACCTCTTATAAAAGATACAGGTTTCATTTCAGGGCAAACTCTCCTCCAGAAAGGATTTGTTTTAGAGGGTGGGTTTCTGAAATCTCCCACCATCACACTGAGTCTGTTGCTGTTGTGCGTGGCAATTGCTATACTTTGTGATACTTTTCTAGAATTTTTCTTAAGTGTTTTTCTCGAATGGCCCTGGGACCACCTTTTCAAAGAGATTAGCATTTCCTCTATAATTAATAACATTCTTTTCTAGTGTTCCTTGTGTAAAGTTTCTTTAAACTTTTGGCTTGATGTTGGTAGTGATATGTACATTTTAAGGGTGTCAAATTTGGTAAGACTTCCGTGCAGTTTCTTTATACAGGAAGTAGATTTGGAAGAATTTTCCATAGATTAGCTTCTGGCTGTTTATTTTTCAAAACTTTTCATTCCTCTACTGCCTACACACATCTGGTGCCAGGTCTGTAGTACCGGTTGCATCATGATGCAAACCTGGCCCTGTGGCTGTGTTATGATGCTGAGAGGGTCAAACAGTAAATAATAGGATTCCCAGAAGCTGTTCTACTGGAAGATTAACGTTTCCATCCCAGAAGTGTGAATCACATAAATGTATCCCATTATATTTAAGCCAAATATGTCCCCAGTTCAACTCCCCAGTGTACCCGATGATTATCTAAGACACTCTTGTGCTCCCGTACATTAGGGGGAATGCAGTGGAGGGAAGTCAGTGTAGGCACAGACAGTTAAAATGTCTTCTTCAAAATGTAGAGGTGTCTGATTAGCCAGCTACATTGTGAGGACTGTGAAGGTGAGGAGGCCTGAAACTTTTAAAAGTCTACCTGTGCGGGTGAAGAAAGTGAAGAGTTTTTTTTTTTTTTTTTTTTTTTTTTTTTCCTCTTGGTTCAGTTGCTAGCACCGGGGGCAAATTTTAGAGCATTAACTGGCTATATTCTCCTGTGTAGGTGAAAACTAGCTTTGGAGTTTCTTGACAAGGGAATAACTCCATGCCTTAGTTCGAGTCAAGTTTATCTCTCCTTTAAGTACTGACTACCCCACTGGAAATTAATTTGGTGGTGGTGGAGGTAGAGAATTAAGAGGTGACAGGTGATAGAAATAGAGAGCTGTGAATGTTTCTGTCGTCACACTGCCCTTTGAGCAGCAGCCCTATGTCTTTCAAATTTCTCTAGGTTTCAAGCAGATTCAAGAGGGTGGATATTTTGTCTCAGGTAGTTTTAGTATTATTTAGAGTTCCTTGCAGATACAGTAGGAATTGAATACTTAGTTGATGCTTTAATAGTGAGTTATATTTATTTTGAGTTTTCATCAAGGTAATAAACATAGACATCTTCAAAATAACACACCATTTGACTAACATCTTATTTTGCTAGTGAGAAATGTTTACCACTTTCATTTAATGGTTGCTTTATATAATTTATTTTAAAATGTAGAAATGTGATATGAAATATTTAAACAGGTTCCTTTTTACACATATATGCATATATATATCATAGATTAAACACATGTTACCTTATTATAATTATAAGCAAGCATGGCTCACATGTACTAATTTGAGGGATTAAACAACCACATGGACTGTCAGCATTATTAGAGAGAAATAATGCCATCCAGGCTACAGTTAATCTGTGCATCAAAGAAACATCCAACGTATATTTTTTTTCAGCTTTAATTGAGTTTATTGGTACATTTTAGGGATACAGTACAGTTACATTCATTGTTGGGATCTTGTAGCTCTACATGACAAGTCTTGGTTCTCATTTTTTCCCCTTGTCCCTGCCCTCCTATATTTTTATAATTACGTGGTTTGACCTAAGAAACCAGCTTCGTTGGCATATACTTTCCTGGAGGTTATTTTTAAATTCCCACAGATAATAATTTGGACACATATTTATTATCAAAGTCCAAAGTAATGGCATAAAAAGGGATCAAATATATGTTAGCCTTAAAAGTCACTTGTCAGCCAAGTGTGTTGGTGCATAATCCTAGCAAAATCCTAGCATAATCCTAATTGGGAGGCTGAGGTAGGAGGATCATGAGTTAGTTGGAGGCCAAGCCAGCCTGGTGAATTACCAAGTCTCCATTTAAAAAACATCAATTGGCAAGAGTTTCAATAACCTTATGTTACATGCTATGAGAAGAGAGATGAGTTCATTCTCTGAAGGAGTTCAAATCTAACCTAATCTTTTACAAATGGGGTCATGATCTATTGGGGTTTGTGAAATCAATTTAATGGATCACTACCAGATTAAAAAATATCAGAGTGTGTTTCAGGAAATAACAACCTGTACTATTTTTCACCTACATGTCCATTTATCTGGATATTTTGTGTACATATATATTTGTGTACATATTTATGAAATATTTTGTGACTGTGTAAAATATTTTTGTTACTTGGCTTCCTCTCAAAAAGTCTGAGAAACATTGACTCGTAGTGGAAAAGACAATATAATACACCAAGAACAATATGTCTTAATTTGTTAGAGATGTCATAACAAAGTAATTTAAATTGAATGGCTGAAACAACAGAAACATTGTCTTACAGTTCTGGACACTGGAAGTTCAAGATCAAGCTTAGTTCCTTGAGTGCTACAAGGGACAATCTGTTGCATGCCTCCTGCCCAGTGTCTGTATTGTTCTTTGGTTTGTAGATACCTCATCTTGATTTCAGCATTCATCTTCATATAACCTTCTCCCTGTATGCATGCCTGTCTCTCTGTTCAAATCTTCCTTTTTATAAGGATGCCAGGTATATCGGCCTACCCTCGTGACCTTATTTTAACGTGATTATGCCTATGAAGACGTTATTTCCAGACAAGGTTACACTCCGAATTATTGGGATTTGGAGCTTCAGTGTATTTATTTTAGAGGGACAAATTTAACCCATAACAATCATTATAGTGACCATTTTAAAATATGCATGTGCTAGTCTTTCTACTAAATATATCATTAGTGTTTATACCCACTCTGAGAAGTAAATTTATTATGTCACTTTTACCAAATAATAAAGATTCAGAGAGGTTCACTGGCTGTTACAGTTAGGGTCTGTTGTACTTTAAAGCCTGTGTTCTTTCCTCTCTGCTTGTTGATTCCTAGGAGGCTAGAGTTGGCAGGGATCTTAGAAGCCATCTGGTATAAGGCCCTTTTTCATGTTTACTGGGCCAAGAGATAAAAATGGTACTGTTTGTAAAAAGCTGGTGTGTTTTTTACGTTCTAGGAAAGCAGTGGTGAAATTCATCTTTGGAGAATGACCACTATTTTACTTTGGAAAGCCTAGGATGGTCCACAGATATTTTTTCTTCCCCACCATCTCTCCAGAAGGTAGAAAAATTAGAGGTTACTTGAGTCATTGGTAGAGATGTTAAGCCTATTGTCGGTGGTCCTACATATGAGACAATATTTATAAGACAGCATTTATGTGCTATGATAAGAACTCTAAGAGCAATAGTAGTGTGTGTGTGTGTGTGTGTGTGTGTGTGTGTGTGTGTGTGATGGAGAAAAAGAAAGGGAGGGAAGGGGAGAGAGAAAAAGGGAGGAGACATGAGAGAGATGAGAAAGAGAGACAGAATTCAGTTTAACCATTTATAAACTTCAGTCAAATGGCACATGAGTCCAGTGAACTATGTTTCTGTTTTTCAAAGGTAAAAATGAAGTATATGTTTAGTATATAACTTCTATAACTGTAGAAATATTTGTTTATTATTATGAAGAACATACTCTTGTTACCAAAAGTATAACTGGAACCAGAGGAATGTTGCCAGTGTATAAACAAGTAAAAATTATTTTGCTTGTGAATGTAAAGAAGCAAAGGAAGAACTGTGATCTGTTAGCAAACTAGTGTGACTGTAAAAGAGGAAGGGTTCTGAAGTTGGACTCAGATTTGACATTTATTATTGCATATTACTTATTTTCAAAATGGGTTTAATTTTGATATATTTGTATATGCACATAGCATACTTTGATTATTCTTACTCTCCATTACTCCTTTCTTCTCCCTGACCTCTTTCCTTTTTTATTATAGTTTCCCTTTTAGTTTCCTGAACTTTAATGGTTTTCAGTTGTTTGTGGGAAAATAACTTTTTGGAGTTTTTATTTCTATGGCTTAAAACTTTGAGATTATCACAATGTAGATTGGATTAAATAAGAAAACATACATAAAAGTGGATTTAGGAGAAGAAATCAAGAGTAACTCCTAGAGTTTTGAGTTGAATAACCACAGGAAGCGGGGTTGTTACCACAGTGGAGGAATCCAAGGGACAGGCAGGAAAAAAGTCAAGCATCATGCAAGATATGAGATACTTATTTGACATCAGAGTGGAATTTTATGTAGAGGACAACACATTTCACTGGAGAGGATATGGATGCAGATTCAGGAGCTATTGAAATATAGATGGTCTTTATATTCATGGTGCTGGACTAGGAGTACACAGGTAGAGCACTAGGCCCAGTCTCCTTCCTTCTCCAAGCTATAGCCAGGTAGCCTGCTTTGGTTATTCCCTGACCTCCCCTTGCCTCATTACATTGGGGTACTTCAATAATCATGGCAATAAGCTACCAATATGGCACACTATGGGTGGCTCTGATCCTACCTCTTTTTCTAACAGTAGCTTCACTTCTGTTTTTTGCTTTGGAGTCATATGATACATTTATTAAAATATTCAATTAATCACTTTCTAGATGAATGCAAATGTGTAATGATACTTATCATCCTAGCAGAATCATAACAGGAACATTCATCCCTTCATCAAGAGTTATGGTTAATGTTCAGTTATCAAGATTGACCTTACCACGGAACTAAATTTAATTGTCTGGGCACATATTTAGCTTTGATTTGCATAAGCCACTGGAAGGAATACCAGGAGCAATGCTACACATCAATTTAAGACAAATTATAGCAATAAAATCTAACCTGCTGTTACAATTTTTGTGTTTGTGATTTAGGCTCCATTTCACATGTTTAATGTCAGTTTTATAGCAGTGGCACTCATCACCAGCACCTCTGGGCACAAGTATAAAGTGCTGCTTACAAAAACAACAGATTGCCAAAAATCAGGTTCTGTCTAACCCCCAGTACCCCTTCTTAGCCAGCAGATTGCATCAATAGATGCACCTCTTTCTGTGAGTCCCAAAGGTCTGCACTCTTGGACTCTCAATGAACCAAATCAAAAGAAGTATTTGTGCTTTGGGGACCTTATGACAGTCACCTTTCTTGTGTCCACAGTCACAGTCCTTTGGAAACTTGACTAATCTTAATAACCAATGTAAGTTGTATGAAAGGAAAATACGAGTCAATTTGTTATTGTATAGTAATAATAAAAATAATATTAAAATACTAAATATAAGATAAGAAATAGCACTTACCACACCAGATGCTGTTCTGTTTTACTCATGTCATATACATTAACCCAATCTTATGATATTTCTGTCAAGTAGGTCACATTGTTATAGTCATTTCATAGATGAGAAAACTAAGGCACATTGAAACTGAGTGAATTGCAATCTCTTGTTGCAGCTTGGGCACCCTAGGAAGTGGAGTATGGCATGGAGATTTGCACACAGAAAGTGTATTTGGGAGTGGTCAGGAGGAGAAGCTAAGGTGTGATGCAGTGTCGACAAAGTTTTCCACCAACCCCACAGGGAGTTCTCGAGTGGAGTTCTGGAGTTCTGGCTCTGTGCTGTGTTCCAGAATTGAGATGAATGGGCTTGCCTAGATATTATGCAAGTTACCCCTGCAAAGAGGTTACAACTTTGTGTGAGGCAAATCTCTTCAGCAGAGGGCAGCTGCTCCCAACAACTGGGAAATAAATCCTCCTGAAGGGACATCTGGGTGGCATACGTCTATCTGGGATTCGAATCCAGAATGTCTGGCCTCAGAGTTCAAGTTGTAAACACTGTGCTGCAATGTAGTACATAAATACTAATAAGTAGTATTATTATATTTGAATGGATGATTGAAAATATTTCTAGGAAACGGAATATAATATCAGACTAAATGATTCTTATGCAGTGTATTTTTCACTGAGATAACTGCTAAGAGGACAAGTTGACCTATTATTTAAGCATTAGTTAAGATTCTTTAGGATGCATGTGAGAGAAAACAACTGTGGATGTCTTAAACAATAACAAAGGAAAGATAATGGGGTATCGCCTAGAGGCAAGAAGAGACCTGGGCAGCAGTCCTAGGAAGTAGAGACATGCAGCTGGGCCTCAGGCCGCCAGAACCAGGGGCTTGCATGCTGCTACATCTCTGCCTCTGCTTCCCACACCACACGGGCTCATTGTGTATAGCAGGAAACATGAAATCAGAATAACTCGAAGCTATTCTCAAGCTTTTTATTTAAGCCCATTGTTTAAATTTGCTGAAGAAGCAGTTCCTGGGGCCAGCAGAGATCATTTTGTGTTAAAATAGCAGCTCTGGACTTGATTAAGTGAATGGGGACAGAAGCAGTTCCTAAAAGAAAGGTGTTGAGTAGATATTCTTAGTATGTGCTAGAAACTTTATATAAATATAAAATAAAATTTCTCCTGTTTGACCAATTGGCCAGTCAGGATAAAAACTGACTTCAAAACTCAGTAGCAACTGCTGAATTTTAATTTTCTTAGCTCCTCTGTCTCTGTGTGGCTTGTGGCAAAATCTTTATGGAGTCTTGTGTATTCAGGGCATATCCATGATGTGTTTTAAAGTGAAGTCCTCTGGACTCCCCATTTAGCACTTTCATTTGCCTGGCTGCAGAGGTGACTTCCCCTAGTCAAATCTGAATGATTTTAAGTGCTTTGAAAATATTTCCCACTTCCCATGAATGTTGTGCCTGAGATCCGGTTAGGACTAGTGGAAGGCACCCTCTTCTTAAAACAGAAACTTAATTGTCTTGAGCTGCTATTACAGTTTTCATTGTTTTGTTTTCACTTCTAGTTTCAGCTTCCTTTGCAATGACAGTGCATTTCTGTCCCCTCTACCGGCTTTTCTACCTGTTCATACTACTGATTTGTGTACTATTCTCCTCCCTACATTTCTGCAACAGATGAGGGCCAATTAGATTTCCTAGAGTACTTTCTCTTTCACTGGTTAGTGTTCTTATTTTTACTATGTGAGGAAAGTTTCACAAGAAGTATGCACATTTCTCATTATTACACAGTTAGTTAGACATACAAGAAAAAATGTGGTCCTAAATATGTGTGAGTCCCAAGACCTATTTTTTACTACAAAAATAACATTCTCAAAACTTTTGGAGAATACCTACAACATTCCCTAAACTCTACATTCTTTAAATATCTACATAAAGAAAAGGACAAGAAAATCAGCAGAAACATGAATAGTTACCTTCTTGATCTAACTTCTCTCTCACTCTCTCTTTTTGTCATGAATTTGTATTTGCCTCAGAGAGTGACATCCTAGCTTTTCCTGTTTTTGTTTGTTTGTTTGTTTGTTTTCAGATGAGAAGGGGTTATGTGAGGATCATTACCCTGACAGCTTCGTTTGATCAGTCTGGCACCCTGATACTTTGCGGATGTCTTGAATGTTTTTCTCATCTCCAAATTTGAATCTGGGAATTCTTGTGTGAGGTCTCTTAAGGCAACCACAGAAACGCAGCACCCTAGAGAACTTCATCAATGAATTCTCCAGAAACTTACTGATGATGTGTATCTTAGTGGTTCTTAAGTGTTTTGTGCATCAAAATGACCTGTGTACGAGGCTTAGAAAACATGTATGATCCGCTAGCACCCAGAACCCATTGAATCAGGGGGACTGATACCAGGGCATCTGTAGTTCGCTAATGCTTTCTTGGTGTTCCTGAAAAGTATTCTAGTTTAGTGGCCCTGGAATATTATAACAATGGTTTTTCACTTGGCAAGCCTTCAGCCATTTGAGGGTTGGGTTAATTGTGGCTTCGGTACTGCCTTTGGCAGGGCATTAATGAGAAGCCGCAGACTCTATTCTTTGATTGTCTCAGTCTCGCTCTTCCCTGTTCTCTGTGGCATTTGCATATTTTAAAAAGATGCCAGAAATTTCCTTTGATAGAAAAGCCCCTTCTCTGGAAGGGACTGTTCTATAGAGTTTGAAGATTGAGAGAAGTGTCCAAAGAGGGAACATAAATAGCCTCTGTATTTTGAGAAACCCATAATTATTTTTCTGGTCCTTCAGAATATGTGCAGAAATTGATGGCTCCATTCTAGTAATATGGCATAATTAATAGCAAGTAAAGGAACAGGAACAAAGGAAATCATGCCAACTTCCACCCATAACTGAACCTTAGCTTTTTTTTTTTTTTTTGTATTTGCTTGTGTTTTTAAGATATGTACTTATAAAGTGTGTCAGGATAACTTGACACATTAAAAAATGCTGCATTTGAGAATCACTGAAAACAACGTGTGCGCTTCCTATAATGGAACAGGAGCAAGGCATTGCAGAACCTTGCCAACTGAAGTAGAATTTGGGCAGATTTTTAAGAGCACTGGGGAGACAGCAAAGGGATTTAATAATGAAAATGCCAGGAAAGGTTTTTTGGCTTCTCTGAAGAAAATATGTTCAGGGAAGACTTGAGTTGAAGGAGGAGGCTAGTTAGAAGGTTAATGCAGTGGCTTGGGCCAGGATGGTCACAGTTGAGATGGAGATAAACATATGGATTAGAGAAACCTTTTGTAAATACTATCTGTAAGACTTGTTAATTCATTGGGTGTTGGGGTTAAAGAAAAAAAAAGGGTAGATTTTAAGATGATATGTCTGTCACTTTGACATCTAGAATGTCATTTCCTAATTTAAGAAACCCAGGAAGAAGATGAACGACTAGTCTGGAACATATTGAATTTGAGAAATCAATGGGATGTGCAGGTGGAAAGTTAAAGTAGGAAGTGGGATACATGGGCCTGATACTCTGGAGAAAAGTGTGGGGTGAAGATAGAGACTGAGAATGATCAATGCTAAGAAAGGTTGATTTTATCAGAGGGACAGTGTGTAGGAGGAGAAGGGAAGAGGGTCTGTGACAGAGTCCTCACTATGAACATTTAAGTGAAGGTAAAAAGTGCATCCTAAGGCATAGCCATAAGATAGAAAACCAGGGAAGTGTTGTGTTAAGTGAAGGGAAGAAAATTTTCTAAGACAGGGTGAAAAGGCAGGAGTGTCATTTGGGAGGTGAGTTCCTGTGATGGGGTCAATTTGGGGAGGCAGAATTCATATTGGGCAGTGTGTGGTGGAGTAACTGGCAAGAGGAGGAAGGAGGAGAGGAGGATGAGAAAAAAGAGAAGAAGGAGAGGAAGGTGAGGAAGAAGAAGAGAAAGAAAAGGAAGAAGAGGAGGGGAGAAAAGTGAATGAAGGAGACTTGAATGGGCTCTTTGTTATCAGAGATAGAAATGGAGCTGAACACTTCCTCTTTCTCCAGATAATCATAAAGGGGAAGAGGAGAACAGAAGAACTTGACTGGTCGCTCTCATGTCCATTCCTCGATCCAAGCCCTGCTACTGCCTGAGGAAGAGGTGAAAGTTTGTGCCTAATGGGAGACTGGGGGAGGCAGCAGGGCCCATTACCGACCTCCTCACCAAAATCTGCTCCCACTGACTACAGTGGGCTATGATTAACATTACAGTTCCTCATGGAGACACCATAAAAGTCATAGCAGCTGGACCTTGTAGTGTACACCTATAATCCCAGCACTCTGAGAAGCTGAAACAGGAGGATCACAAGTTCGATTACAGCCTGGGCCACATGGTGACTTAGTGAGACCCTAACCCTTGAAATAGGAAGTAAACAACAGTCGGTTTGGAGTGGGGGTGGTTGTCACAGCAGCCACAGTTTTGGCCCTGCTATTTTTGTGCAAGCATGGGAACTGTCTGTGGAGATTCTGCCCTAATATCTGTGGCTGTCCTAGACACCCAGTGAAAGGAAACTGTGCTCACCACTATACCACCGATGCTTACACAACCAGTGGATGCCCTAAAATGTATTGACCTTTGTTGCAGCAGGTTTGAAAAATCGACCTATCCTAGACAGCTTCACCTTATGGCCACCCTTGATGGCTTGGCCCTGCAACCTCCAGATGACCTTGTTCCCACTGACACTGTTCTAAAACTTCTCGAATCAGTGAGTTTGTAAAATGTAAGGCTGCACTTGTGCAGGCCCACTCCTACATATAAGCAGGTCTTGTTAGGGAATTGATCATGTTAAAGTATGCTGTGACGCTGCCTCACAGGCTACATTCTCCTGATACATCTTGGCTCCTGAAATGACCTCATGCCCTTATCTCTGGTTTCCCTCCCCCCACAAGGCCACAGTGGTCCAGGAAAGTTAAAACCTGTGTCTGCAGGACTGGGCCCATAAAAGCAATCTGGCCTGTCATAGGTTAAAAGTAACTCACTCCTCATACATAAGCAATATCCCACCCCAAAACTGATAAAAGGACCTTCCTTTCTTTGTTCTCTCTCTCCTTCTGCTTTTTCTTCCTCCTGTCTCTCTCCTTTTCTGCCTTCCTGCCTCCTGCTCGCCTCCCTACAATAAAGATCTCCTGCCGGACCTCTCGGTGCGTGAGTGACCTAATTGGAAAGGGGCACCCAAAGGGACACGCGAACCCCCTTTCAGGTCTGGCTCACACTTCTCAGGTCAATAGAGAAAGGCTCCTTTTGCCACACTCCCATCCTATGCTACACCATAGGTCTTTATAAAGGCCTCACTTTTATGATCCCATTCTCTGCTCTTGATTTTTCTCTTAAGATAGAGCAGGCTGAGTAGGCTACACTAAAAGAGCTTGGTATCACAGTGGTTATTAGCTCTGAAGAGCTTGGGAGACAGTGGGACCAAAGACTGTGGACTAAGGCAGCCAGAGAAAGCGCAGGTGGAAGCCAAGGTGGCGGGGGTGGGTGGGTTGAGGCTGAAGTTGAGGCAAAGCTTGACATCTTGCAGGAGAAGGCTGGGGCTGAAGGCTGCTTGTAGAAGAGACAGGAGGTCTGAGGCTGAGGCTACTGATGAAGGAGAAGGTAAAAGGCTGAGGCCTGAGGGCACACCCCAGAGAGGCTGGTGGAGCACCTCAGAGAAGCAGCAAGTTGCTGATAGGGCTCCGGAAAGCCACAAAGGGGCCTGCCTAGCAGCCGTAGGCTGTAGTGCAGCTGATA
This sequence comes from Fukomys damarensis, assembly GCF_012274545.1. Classification (NCBI taxonomy): domain Eukaryota; kingdom Metazoa; phylum Chordata; class Mammalia; order Rodentia; family Bathyergidae; genus Fukomys; species Fukomys damarensis. Next base: position 30,374,003 of record NW_022900940.1, read on the forward strand.
GGAGTGGCTAGAAGCTGCCAGGGGCAGTGACAGTAAGAACTAAAATACCAAAGTTTTAATTTACTAAGAGCTAAATAAAAGTGCTGGCACCCAAGGCTCAGAGCTATGGCACTAAGGGCTGGGAGCCACTAATATGCAAAGCTCAAAGCCACTAACTTTAAAGTTATTAGCTTGCTAATCTTGAGATTTCCATCCAAATTGAGCAAAAGTACCATCAACTGATTGGTAACAGATCTGTGTCTTCATCTCAGCAAAGAATGGCAGAAATGATTATCTCAGATTTCTAGTAACTCTTAACACTTTATGATTTGATGTTTTAAAGTCACACATAAGCAGGCATGAAATTACAGGGCGCATAATGTACCTATTTTGATAGAACATAAATTTTATCATCTCTTCTCCAAGTTTCATACTCTTATGTAAAGTGGTTGTCAAATTTTATGGTAAAGCTGAAAGTCTTACAATTTGCATGCTAAATTTTCCGTGATATTTCTTGCATGTATAATATTAAACATCAGTGTAATTTTTTACATTTCTTTCATGAAATCACAAAATTTTACAAGTAGAAAAATCATGTCAGATATGCCTGGAGTCTTGAGTTTCCTGAAGTGAATTCAGATGGACCTACAAAATTACTTTTGAGCACAGTACTAGTAGAAACCTGTGGTTTACAGTGTGAAACCATTTGAGTTAACGCCACTATATCTATAGTTTCAGTCTATAATTACTTACCTAGTGAATTCAGTGCTTTTACAAATTAAAAAAAAATTCTTCCAAATGATAAATTACAAACTGCAAATGATTAATTACTTCCTTTGGGTAATCAGAAGTCATTGCATTTTAAAAGATATTTTGGTGATATTTTATTTTGTTTGTTATACAAAAAATGGAGTACATATGACTAAAGAACAAACATTTCTATGTGGCTTCTGTCCTCTGGTTTCCTAGTTAATCTGAGAACTGACTGGTATAAATATAGAATGTATGAACAGTGCTTTTGGGGGAGGAATAAAATGTTAATGAATCATTCTTTTTGTTTCTGGCCTTGTCCTGTGGGAACAGAGAGAGCCAGTGTATACAAATGAGAGAATACGTAGTGAACAAACGAACCTAATTAAACAGTAGAATGTTAACATTCAGATGGAGTAGGAAGACTTACTTTATCATCCAGCCATTATTTTAATTAAGGAAATTTTGAAAGGTTGTTAACATTAAAATCTGATCTGCTCACCTTCACAAAACCATTGTAGCTTTTCAACAACATATTTTCACTGAAAAGACAGAACAGAGGGAAGCAGAGTGGATTTTGTAATCATCATTTATAACAAGAGGCTCCCGAGGTCCTTTCTTAATTTGAAAGGAAGGAGCAAAGGTGCTAGGAAGACTCATCTGCCTGGTGAATGTGCACTGGGTATTTAACTAAGCTCTTGGGACCCAGAGCTGAGGGCAGCAGAGAGTCAGGGCTCACTCTGGGAGTCTCCATCAGTAGCTAAGACATTGTTTTAATAAAACTGAGCATTTGATTCACAGAAATGAGACTCTTTTCTGGCTCATAATCTATAAAAGTAGGATCAAAGAGAAGATGGAAGATTTCAAGCTTATTTTTACCTGGAAGATTTTCCAAATGGGCCATGAGATAGTGAAATTGAGACTGGTAGTCCATATCAAAATAAACTAAGTATTGAATTTGTTAAACAGTCTGCAAGTAGGCTCTGGATTACAACCCTGTGAAAACAATATACAGAAGTGATGTTGATTTGTGCTCCTAAAATGTGTGGTCAGGATTTACCTGGACTTTTTCCTAATTAACTCAGATTCTGTTATCCATAGGGAACTTCTGTAAGAAAATGATTTGGGAGGCTCTTAGTTGCACTTTGGTGTTAACTGAATCTGAGTTATAGGCAGTTTGTACAAGCCAGGTCATTGTGTGTGTGTGTGTGGTCAGGATTTACCTGGACTTTTTCCTAATTAACTCAGATTCTGTTATCCATAGGGAACTTCTGTAAGAAAATGATTTGGGAGGCTCTTAGTTGCACTTTGGTGTTAACTGAATCTGAGTTATAGAGTTTGTACATGTTACATGAATAGGAGGGTGATGCAGGGCTGAGTCAGGAGGGTGGAGGGCTGGCAATAGTGTTTAAAGGGAAGAGTTCCTGTACATTGCTTTATGTCCCCTCCTGTCCCTTTCACTTTGGTGGTGATTTTAAAAACAAAAAACAACAACAAAAAAAAACACCGTGGTCTTTGAGTCAACACCTTTTGTGTCTCCTAATGAACACTCCGATTTTACTATAACCATCCAAATCCCCAGGAGGCATAGCCACTTCCACTTTTGGTAATAATCACCATGGCCAATGTGGGATTAAAATAGGGCAGGGTGTAGATTAAGAGAGAACAGAACCATGTGGTTTAGGGTAAGTTAGACTGGCAGAGGGCAGTGAGAGTTAGTATAGCAGGGAGAATGCAGTTACCTAGAGTGATAAATTGAAACATTGAAATAGAAAATGAAGCTTTCCTTTCTTAACAGTTTTTTCTGGGACTGACCCGACAAATTCACCCAAAGGATAAAATGCATTTGGTCCTAAGGGAAAGATTAAAGACTCTGCCAGAGAAGCAGTTTTCTAAGGGGTTGCCAGTGTGAATACTGCTTTCTGCTATTTGCACTGGATTAGCAATCACTACAAGGCTTTGTGAAAATCTGGTTAAGTACAGTTAGTGAACTCAGATGGAGAAAATGTGTTTCATTTTGTCCTGGAGTGGAACTTAGGTTCTCGCTGCCTGATGATGTCATCTGCTTGTCATTAGTTATTCCAGTAAATGCTTTACAGCTGTGGCCAAGAGACAAAATAGATTATAAACTAGTAAACCTTTAAAAAGCTTTTATAACCCATTGGTAGTGTATTCATAACAGCGAAGAACCACCCATAACCAAAGATGAAAGAATCATATTTAAAATATCAGTTGCTGTTTAAGAAAGACATAATTGTAAACAACACCAACAAAGATTCTTTAAAAATTAATTTTCAGATCAGTTAAACAAAACTGAACCTCAGCTAGAAAAATTTGCAGTGCTTTTAGATATGCACCCACTTGGAGGAGCTGTTGAAGGCAGATTCACTTTCAATGAGAACATTCCTAGAGATAATTGTCGTCCATGGTAACTGACATTCCTCAAAGAAAGTAGTGTAGAGGATTTGCCTTGCAAAAGGATACTACAAATTTACTAGAAATCCAAAGCCACTATTTAATCTTATTTTTTGAAGCCTACTAGTTCTAGGTAGATACGTGCAACCTGTTTTATTCATAAATTCGATCATTTACTTCCTCTGACTCAATTCTTTTCCCTTTCCCTCTCCTCTATTTGTGTATCTAAATCCTGTGCTGGGAATTTAGTGCAAATAAATGTTTAAGGTCAGGAATCTACTATAACAAAACAATTTATTTGTAAAAGATTATTATTATAAGCAAAACAAATTGAATGTATATTTAGTTGCAGGCCAATACATTGAAGGGTAATGGACTGGCATTTGCGTAGATAATTTGTTTTAAGTGGAATAAACAGTAAGTTAAAAATACAGTGCAGTTTGTTTTCATAGATTTTATATACATGCTTGAAGGTTTGCTGTAGTGGAAGAGATCAAAATGTTTGCATCAGTCACATCTGGGTTCATTTGTTCTTGGCTCTGCCATCTACCAGCTGTATGACCGGGGTTAAATGAATTGGTCGCCTAAGTATCCAGTTCCAATCTTCAGCACTGCTTACCTTGCATGTGGTTGTGGGGATTCAGTGAGCTAGCAGCATCCGCAAGGAACTTGGGTTGTGTGCTAATGAAAAACATAAGGAACTCTGTGACTATTTGTATAGTTGCAAATAAAATGGACTTTCACTTAAAAAGGCATTATGGAATTTAGACCTGAAATGAATTTGGGGAGGAAGTATAATGCCGAGGTTAAAAGCAATAGCTCTGGAGTGAGATGATCCTGGGCTTGAGGCCCGACTTTGTCATCCAGCAGCAGCAGGTGTGGGGTACCTCAGCAGTGACGCCTGAAGTTCGGGTTTCAATGCCATCCTTGCTGCAGGTGATGTGTGTGAGGGGAATGAGGACTGAGAGTCTTAGTGTGCCCTGGTCCTTCCCACCTTGTTTGTTTGGGTTGTGCTGAGCAACTTTTCAGGGCAGCATTGGGCAGCATTATTGCTGGGTGACCAACAAGGGACCTGCTAGCCCGTGTAGATGCTGTTTTGGCCTCAAATAACTGAGGGCTCAGTGACTTGGTACTGGGCAGGGCTGGGCTGCTCCTGCCAAGGCTGAGTCTTTCAAAGTGAATTCCTCTCCCTGTGACCTTTTCTGGCTTTACCTCTCTCCTTCCTCATAGCTACCCCTCCGTTTCTCTTTTCTCTTCTCAGCTGAGCTCAAGCAACTCTGTCTGCTTTAATCTGTGTCTTTTTTTTTTTTTCATATCCCAACACTTTTTAAGGGCAAAAAAAATCAAGGCTTACTTCACTTTGGCTTCTCAAATTGTTTTTCTCTCAGAATGCCTGTTACTGCTATGGATTTTAACATAGATTTAGAGACTAAAGACTGGAGCGCTACATCTTTCTCTTCTTACCCCTGCAGAGGAATCCCTATCCTAGCATGGAAAAGTGAGGCCTCTGAGTGAGTGTAACAAGGGCTGGGAATAGGAGATCCTGGGGGAAAGAAAGAAAAACATTACATTTTATTTTGCTGCATCTATTAAGGTAGAATACATTTTATTTTTGATGAAGTTAGCTCAGCAGAGAGGGCTTAAACATAACCTTGACTTATATTTTGTGCTTCAAGAGTACTTGAATGGGAAAACTGATTCCTAACTTCCTATCTCCCCTGTCAAGACAGGCATGTTTTATTATCTTGATCAAGTTCTTTTATCAGCTGTTGCTGCAGCCATAGAATAAATGTAGCTGTTATAGAATGAAGATAACCACATATTTTCCCACAAAAGTCATGCTTTATGGGTCAGATTTCCTCTTGGTATTTCTTTGCTTTTATCATCCTCAGTCCATTAGTAAATCTCTAGGGAAGAGCAATGATCAGATGGCAAATATAAAATTTTTTTTCTTTCTTTTTTCCCTTTTTTCTTTCTTTTTTTTTACATGTTTAAAAGATTGTAAGCATAGCAAGGTAAAATAGAGTACAATATATGACAAAGTCATATCCTGAATAAGTAGAATATCCTGAAAATTCTAACATATCTATTAATTGGCTGTTTACTGAAAAAACTAACCCTCATGTAAAAAAAAAAAAAAAAAGCAAAACAGTGAAATTACCTAACATTTTATCTTTATAAACATATTGTTTAAACAGTGATGCATTACAAAGGCCACACAGCATGTTACAAAATGTTCTTTTCCATTTGCATATCGTAGATAATACTATCTCCCGATGGACTGACTTGCATCATAGCATTTGTTGCACAAAAGATACTGCACAGAAAGATGCTCCTCAATTCGTCCTCAACAGTATCTCTGCACCTTTGCAGTTGTCTAGCACCTTAGAAACATTAAAAAAAAAGTTGTAAAAAAAAAGTTTCCTGGGGTGGAAACAGAAGAAGATTATCAATGTGAAAATATCTTAATTTTCCAGTATTGTATAAAAAAGCACTGAAATATAAAAGCTTTTAACTTGAAAATAACAATGGTAGGAGAAGCATGTGCTTGGTGCTTAGACTTGCAATGCCTTCCTTTCACAGTGTCAGGGAAAGATCAATAGCTCAGCAGGCCTGTGGTTGTTTTTTAAATGGAATGAACCACTTAGGGAGGTCTTAGGGAGAAGCATTTTTATTATCTTGTTTCAAAAACTTTATATAAATTTTATTATAGGCATTTTTAAACATATGTAAAAGTAGAGATAATAGTATAATGAACACAGCTTCACAGTTATCAACAAATACCTAGTCTCATTTTCTCTTTCCTTCCCATTTCTTACGACCATCATTACATAGACTATTTCAACGAAAATTCTGTAGATTGTGTTTGATTTGTTTTTTCAGCATATATGGCTAGTTAGTATGTGTCTGTAAAAGATTCTTTAAAAAACACAGAATACCATTATCACAATGGAGAAATTGATGAATCCTTAGTATTAATCAGTATTGAGTTCAGATATTTCTGTCCATTGCTTCTGTTTCCTGCCTTTTTTGCTTCCTACCTTCTTTGACCCTTCCCTCTCTCCCTCCTCCCCAACCAGCCAGTATTGACACATGACACACATAAAGCTTCTGTTGGACATGTATCTTAAATCTCCTTTACTCTCTGAGTTTCTCTATATTTTATTTTTATCCATAGAAATTTGTAGACTTCTAGATTCAATTTGCTAATATTTGCATCTATGCTCATTAAGGATATTGGTCTTTCTTTTTTTCACATTTTTTGTTTTCTGGAAGGATTTGTACAGAGCTACTGTTATCTGTTCCTCGTGTGTTTGGTAGAATTCCCTAGTGAAGTCATCTAGGCCTGGAGTTTTCTTTGTTGGAAGGTTTTAACTAAAACTCAATTTCTTTAATAGATGTAAGATTATTCATGTTATCTCTTTCAGCTTGAATGAACTTTTAATGCTGATTTCTTTCAAGGAATTTGTTTATTTTATTTAACTTTTACAGTTTATTGGCATAAAATATTTCCTTATTGCTCTTTCAGTGCCTCCAGGGTCTATGGTGATATTTTTCTTTCATTTCTAGTCCTAGTAATGTGTGCCATTTCTTTTCCTTTGTCAGTCTTGCTAAAGGTTTATCAATCTTATTAATCTTTTCAAAGAACCAACTTTTAGTTTCATTGATTTTCTTTATTATTTTTCTGCTTTCAATTTTACTGATGTATGTTCATTATTGTTTTCTTTCTGCTTGCTCTGGGTTCAGTTTGCTTTTCTTTGTCCTGTAATATGGAAGGTTATATCATTAATCTTAGATCACTCTTGTGTTCTAACAAACATTTAATACTATACATTTATCTTTAAGCATTATTTTAGCTGCATCTCACAAATTTTCATATTGTGCGATCATTTTCTTCAACTCAAAAATATTCCAGATCTCTTGTGACTTCCTCTTCGATCTATAGGTTATTCAGAAGTATTTTTTTTAAATTCCAGATATTTGAGAATGTCCTGATTTTTTATTGATTTCTAGGTGAATGTCTTATTGTCAGAGAATATACTACTTTGTATAACTACATTTCTTTTAAATCTTAAGGTTTGTTCTATGGCCTACACCCTAATCTGTCCTGCTAATGTTTCATATGCTCTTGAAAATGTGTATTCTGCTTTGTTGGTTTATATACTTGAGAAATGTTAATCAAGTTGTTTAATGATGTTAAGGTCTTCTATATCTATACTTATTTTTCTGTACTAACTCTATCAGTTACTCACAGAAGAGTATTAAATTTTTCACTATAGTCATTGATTTGTCAATTTTTCCTTTCAGTTCTAGCTTCAACTTTTGAAGTTCTCTTTTTAGGTACATGTATACTTAGGTTTATTGTCATGTCTTCTTGGTGTAATAACTCTTTAAGCATTATAAAATGATCCCATTTATTACTGATAACTTACCTTGTTCTGAAATATACTTTAATATTAATGTAGCTGCTATAACTTTCTTTTGATTAGTATTTGCATGATACATCATTTTTCATCACTATGCCTTTGTCTATGCATTTATTTTGGACAACTTATAGTTGGATATTTCTTTTCTCTCTAAACTAAATATTTATACCTTTATTTGAGGGTTAGTTAGACCATTACCTTTTATGTAATTATTGATATGGTTAAGTTTAAAACAATTGAACAATTTAATGTTTTTCTATTTTTTTCTTTTTATTGAGTTTATTGGTACATTTTAGGTATGCAGTATAGTTACATACATTATTGGGATCTTGTACCTTTACATGACAGGTCTTGGTTCTCATTTCTTCCCCTTGTCCCTGCCCTCCCTTCACCCACTCCTCCCCTCCCCATTTACAAACACTAATTTTTTTCTATTTATTTCATTTACTTTTTATTCCTTTTCTCCAGTTTCTGCAGCCTGCCTGCTTTTGAGTTAGTTGAATATGTTTATGATTCCCTTGACTATCCATTTGACTAATTATACCTCCTCTTTTAATGTTGGTAGTGATTTGTCACAGTATGCCTTTGAAGAATATTATGTTGTTTTGATGAACAATATGAAAACCTTATTTAAGTATGCTTTCTATTTCCCTCTCTTAGCTTTAGAACTACTTTGATTTACTTGTTTAAAAAATTGGGGCATTTGTCCTGAAGAAATTTCTGTACAGTGAAACCCTGTTGGACTTAATGTCAACAACTCATTGGAATCTTGTTGCATGGCTATAATGATATTTAGCATTTCTCCCATCCTTTATATGTATATATATATTTCTATCAGGAGGCATATAAAGTCTAATGATTTTTATTTTATTATCTTAACAGACATTAATTATTTCTTGTTTGTTATTTCATTAAGGACATTTTATCACATGCACACACACACACCCCGCCAACCATTTATTAGCTAGAGTATTTCTATAAAGATAGACTTTCCTTCATTACCTATTTGGTAACACTGAAGAACAGTATTTCTATCAGGAGGCATATAAAGTCTAATGATTTTTATTTTATTATCTTAACAGACATTAATTATTTCTTGTTTGTTATTTCATTAAGGACATTTTATCACATGCACACACACACACCCCGCCAACCATTTATTAGCTAGAGTATTTCTATAAAGATAGACTTTCCTTCATTACCTATTTGGTAACACTGAAGAACAGGCTATATAAAAAGGTAATTTTTTGGTACCATGATGAATTCAGGGGTTATAAACAGCATTTTGATGTTAACCCATATTTCTATGTATGCATCAACTTTTATTAGGCTTCAAAACTTTCCCGGTGTGCTGGGCATGGTAGTGCACGCCTGTAATCCCAGCACTTGGGAGGCTGAAGCAGGAGGATCGCTGGGAGTTCGCGATCAGCCTGGGCTACACAGTGAGTTCCAAAACAGTCTGAACTACATGGTGAGACCCTGTCTCAAAAAACAAACAAACAAAAAAAAACCCAAAACTTTCCAGGTGTGAACTTAGTGATATTTAAACTCATCCTGTTTATTTGTCACATATTTGGAACTAGTTATTTCTCAAAGAAACCTTGGTTCTTTTTGATGAATATGGAATTTAGGGAAACGACCTGGTTGTCAGAGGAGTTTGATGTAAAATACAAAAAGTTATTATAAATATGATTTTAAGGGCCGGGGATTTATCTCAGCAGTTCCACAGCCTGCCTTGCAAGCGCAAGGACCCGAGTTTGATCCCCAGTACAAACAAACAAACAAACAAACAAATAAATAAATAAATAAATAAATAAATAAATATGATTTTAAAAATTAGTTTGATGTTAGTTGTGGATTTTTCATGGATATTTTTAGACTAAGGAAATTCTCTTCTATTCCTAGGTTATCTAATGTTTTTGTCATGTAGTGATATTAGATTTTGTCACATGCTTTTTCTACATCTTTTGAGTTAATTATATATTTTTGTCTTTTATTGTTTTAATATTGTATATTAACTTTTGCATGTTAAATTGACCTTGTTTTCCAGGGATAAATCCTTCTTGATCATAGTGAGTTGTCTTTTTTATATGTTGCTTGATCCAATTTGCTAGCATTTTGTTGAGAATTCTGTGATTGTATTCACAAGAGACACGACTCTATTGTTAAATTCTTTGATGGATTTGGTATTGGAGTAATTATACCTTTGATAGAAGAAGGTGGAATGTGTTTCCTCTTTTCTATAATTTGGGAAAGTTTTTGAATGATTGGAATTAATTTTTTATTGGCACATGTTAATTATACAGAATAGTGGAATTCATTGTAACATTTTTATACATGCATAAACATTCTTTGATCACCACCCTATTACTCTTCTTTTCCCCTGATTCTTCTCTCCTGATTCCTTTCCTCTCCTTCAGTAGTCTCACTTGTTTTCATGATATCTTTTTCTCCCCTAGATTCCACATATGGAAAAAAACATGTGTACTTGTTTTGCTGTGTGATGTGTTTCAGTTAGCATGATATCTACAGTTCAATCCATTTTCCTGGAAATGGCATGACTGTGATCTATATATATATATTTCTTTATCAGTTCATCGTTTATGAGCACGTGGGCTAATTCCAGAACTCAGCTAGTATGAACTGTGCCGTGATAAACATAGAATCACAGGTATCCATGTAGCAAGCTGATTTTATTTCTATCAAGTATGTATGTACTGAAGAGTGGTAGATACAGCCCTATCATTTAGTAATTTTATTGTATAGCTTTTTAAGGAGCATTCATACTGATTTCCAAAGTGGCTGTACTAATTTATATCCCTCCTCAACAGTATATAAGGGTTCTTTCCCTACCCTTCCCCACATCTCATTGAAAATTTATTGTTTCTGTATTCTGATAGCCATTCAGACTGAAATGAGATGGAATCTCAATGTAGTTTTAATTTACATTTACTTGATATCTAAAGATATTGATTTTTTCATGTAATTTTTGGCAACATACAATTCTTTTGTGATGTATTTGTTCAATTCATTTGCCCATTCATTAATTGGATTACTTGTTTTTATTAATTTTTTTTTTTTTGGTATTAGGGGTTTTTTTAGTTCTTTATATATTCTGGATATTAATCCTCTATCGGAAAAGTAGCTGGCAAAAATTTTCTCTCATTTTGTAAAAATTATTCTACAGTTAATTATTAGTTATTTCCTTTGATATGCATAATCTTTTTAATTTGAGACAGTCCCATTTGACAATTCTTGCTATTATTTCCTGAGCTATTAGCAACCTATTCAGGAAGCCACTGGCTCTGGCTATTTCTTAAAGTGTTTCCTCTGTTTTCTTCTAGTAGTTGCAAACCTTCAGGTCTTATATTAATTTTTCTTATAGGGTGAGAGAGGTGGATTTAATTTCAATCTTCTACATATGGATATCACATTTTCCCAGCACCATTTATTAAAGTGGCTGTCTTTTTTCCAATGTATGCTTTTAGAAACTTTGTCAAGAACAAGATGGATGTAGCTACCTAGGTTTATGTCTGGGCTTTTTCTTCTATTCCATCAGTCTGTGTGTCTGCTTTTCTTCCAGTACCACACTGTTTTTATTACTATGGCTCTGTAGCTTGTTTTGAAATTGGGTAATGTGATATGAGGCATTGTTCTGTTTGCTCAGTATTACTTGGTCTATTCTGAGTCTTTTATGCTTTCCTATGAATTTTAGGGGCTTTTTTTTCTAATAACACAAAGAATGTCATTGGGGTTTTTTTTTCTTTGGTATTTTTATTTTTGATGGAAATTGCATTGAATCTGTAGACTGCTTTTGGGAATATGGTAATTTTTAACAATATTAATTCTACTGATCCCTAAATATTCTCTGTTGAAGTTGTTTTCCCCCTCACTGGTTAGGTTTATTCCTAGATATTTTTTAAGTTATTAAATTCTTTAAATGTCTGGTAGAATTTAGTGATAATGCTATCTGGGCTTTTCTCTGTGGGAAGTGTTTTGATTATTAAGTCAAGTTCTTTCTATGTGATAAGCCTATTTATATATTTGTATCTTCTTAAATAAGTTTTTCCAGCTAGTAACTTTCTAAGAAGTCTTATTTCATTTACATTTTCTGGCTTTTTGGCATACAATATTATATTATTTTTATAATTTATCTTTATTGTGGTTAGTGACAGTCCCTTATTCATTCTTGGTGTTAGTAATTGTAATATTTTATTTTTGATTAGTTTAGCAAAATGTCAATTTTATCTTTTTACTGCATCGATACTGATGTTTTAAATATTTTTCCATTGCTTTCCTCTTCTCTCTTGTTTTTACTATAACCTTTATTTCCATTCTTCATCTTGTTTGTAATTTTTAGTGTCTTAAAGTGGAAGTTAGTCATTGAGTTTTTTTTATCAATATAAGCATTTATAGCTTTAAACTTTTGCTCTGAGTACTATTTTAAGTGTATTCCATAAGTTTTGATATATTTTTCTTAGTTTTCATTAATCTAAAAAATACTGGATCAATCAAATGATTTGCCTTGGTGGTTAAATTTTTTAAAAATGCTTTTAGTTTTGAGAAAATTTTCATTTCATTTCTCCCAATGGGTAGAACTTTAATATAAAATGAAACCTATAATAATCAACCCTTCAAAAACTCCATCTATTTACTTCTTGAAGTAGTGTAACTTAGCTGTGGCTTCTATATGTTTCTCATGTAAGGAAATTTGGATTTTTGGTATCATAGATACTAACAATCAGATATGTTTTGGTTATGTAGAAATTCTGCTTAGACTTTGGTGACCATTCTGCCCAAAATTTGCTGCCTATTTTCAAGTGTGTTTTTCACCCTACTTTACTATTGACTTCAATTCACAGGTTGAATCTAACAGCATTCAGCTGTCTCTTTGTTTTCCAGGATACTAGGTTAACTATAATTATCTCAACTTCCATCTCAGGTCACCTGATGGCACTGTTCCTGTTGGAACAAATATAAATCAAAGTGCAAAACCACAAGAGGAGTTTGTTGCAATATGCTGAAGGCATATTTGGCTGAATTTATGTGAAGCAATTGATTTGAAAAAAATTCTTTCAGTTCCCTTGTATTGCACGTACCAGAACAACATCCTATTGCCAAATATATTTCTTTTTACTGCATATATCAGAACACTTTCCTGTTAACTAATATGATGTCTTGAGGTTTGGTTTTAATATTTTCAGGTAAATGAGATACTGGATCCCAAAGGGTGGCCCAAGGTAGGGTGGATTTAAGACTCAGAGCCCACCAATCCAAGCAGAAGGCTATAGGGTCTGAAATAAAGACTTCAGCCAGCCAGCAAGAGGTTGGGCAACAGTGTTAAGCCTGAGGAAGGGGTTAGGGCCCAAGGGTAGAGCTTGGGCCCGGAAATGAAGAAGTTGGAGGGATGTGACTTGTAGGTTTGGTTTCTAGATGAGCCCTGGCAAGCCTGGACGACCCAATGCCTTGAGGGATTGAAACATAGAATGAGAATTTGGCCATGAGAGGAGGGGGATTTAAACTAACAAATATGTTTAAATCATATGTCCAAAGGCAAGTTCTTCAACTGAATACATCTAGGAGATAAATTGATTAAAACATTGATTTTCTAGTTTTCTTTGTTCTTTTATTTTTATTTGACCTCTTGGTTATTTAGAAATGTACTGCTTAATTTCCACATATTTACATATTTTACAAATTTATATTATTCATTTGCAATGTGATTCTGTTTTGGTCAGATAACTTACTTTGTGATTTAGTTTGCCAGGGCCACCATTAATTTACCAGTCTTGTAGTGAATTTTTCAATTTTATTATTCATTATACTAGATGTAGTACAAATGGGGCTATGAGATCACTTCCCCTCCACTCACCTGAACTTGAACAGTGTCCCAGGGCCAACCTCCTGCCTCAGCACCCTATCAATCATGTTGTCAGTCATTGCTCTGAAAGACTCAGTGGGAGGTGCACTGGGTCAGGCACACATTTCAAATCCTTAAATGCATTCAGCACCCTTGCCATTTTCTCCCATGCAGCTCTTTTTATTCTGTTTATGCCATTTTCATTTCTGCCAGCATGAACCCACTCACTCTAAGGATAACTTCACCCTGTAAATTTCATTTAACTTTGCTGCTTTTTCCATACCATCATGTGCAATGTCCAATTCTTTGTTCCTCACCCACAGAGCTTAGCGTCCCATCCAGTGAGTGGGGGAGAGGGGAGGGGAAGCACATGGTTTCTGTTTTCACAGATGGTAAGAGAAGCTCACAGGCCTGCAGGAAGAGCTCAGCTTTAGCCCCTCTCAGCTGTCTGCCACAACCTTCCTGAGTCCTAGGGCTGCTTGTTGATCTGTACTGCACCTGTAGATATTTCTTCCTGGAGTCTCTCTAGGGTTCCTTCTCTAATACCAGCTCTCTTCCTCTCTCCATCCTATTTTGTTGTGGTATTATTATGATAATTTTGGCCTCAACTTAGATTTACGTATCTAAAATGGTATATAACCTGTGGTTGCCAACTGACTTTTCATTGTGAAGCTTTCATTTGTCAGGAATTGTGCATCCTTTTGTGGCATGAACTAGCAGGAATGCAGGGCAGCTGAGGGTAGGGAAAGGGTCTAGTGAGGGAAGCACTTACTAACCATCCTTAGACAAGTGTACTGTGATGCTAGGTGATTTTCTAATTGCTTAGAAGTATCTAACTGGTAGAGCATCCCAGCTCCTGAGCTATCTGGAAGAGGGAGTATGGCTAAAGGGGGAGATCCAAAGGACCAAAGTAGTGCTAATGACCACACAAGGCCAGCACATCTGACCTGAGGAATTGAGCTTTACCAGAGGATCCTCTGGAAGGCTAAATGGGTTTGAGACTGATCCATAGGATGTCCTGTAAGGTTCCTGTGACCTAATCCAAATGAATTCAGCTTTACAGAGATGCCTTGTGGTCGAACAGGTCTGGGACTTACCCAGGGAAAGGCCTGAGGTTCACATAACCCAATTCTTACTCCTGCCTACAAACCCATCTTGGGATATGCCTCATCCATTCCATCTGACTCCCTGCTCAGAAGCCTTCCCAGAAACTGGGGTAAATTTGACTCCCATCTATTTACCACTTCCTCATCAACTGCACAGTGCCCCCAGAAGATAAAAACAACCTTCTGAGCCCACTATGCTTCCTTCAGGTCTGCCTACCATAAGGTCCTGGACTCAGAGAACCCATTATATAGGCCTGCTACCATTCTACTCCTTCAAGAAGTGGCAGGCACAGATGGTACCAAATTCAGGTCCTTTTTCAATCATAGATATTTAGCAATGCTAAATAATACTAGGTAAATTTTCTGAGGACCTTGAAAAATTTGCTGACAGTTTCCATACCCTGACAATAGCTTTTGGTCTGACCTGGTAATATGTACAATTCATCCTGATTTCTTGCTTCACACCAACCAAAAGAGAAAAAATTATAAGAGTTGCAAGATAGGCCAGTGATAAAACTGTTGGGACTATACCCAGTGATAATCAGCCAATTGATGTGTTATTTGTGGGCAAAGAAGGACCAGGTCAGCTTATAGCACTGGGGGTGGAAAAACAAATGAAGTTGTACTTCCTAAGCCATCTTAGGAAGTATGCACCAAGGCATGCCCAAGCCTATAAATTATGATAAGCTCAGGATTATTAGTCAGGGCTCTGATGATAATCCATCTACTTTTCAGCAGCAGCTTGAAGAGGCACTCTGTAAAAACCCTAAGTCTGTAGTCTAGAGAGGGCCAGATTATTCCATTATAGTATTTTTTTAGCCAAACAGCCACAGATATTAGCAGGAAGCCCCCAAAATTCCAGCAGCCCACAAGCTGGGATAAGTCCAATTACATGGTCTTTAACAACTGTGGTAAAGTACAGGACAAACAGGAGCTGAGTAAGG
>NW_022900940.1:30389595-30459706 GCF_012274545.1 Fukomys damarensis
GAAAAAAAAAAAAAAAAAAAAGCAGGTTACGGGCATGTTGGCCCAAGTGGATAAGGCTCACAATAAATCCCATAACACCAAGGGGAACTGAGGTAATCCAAAGCATAATGGAGGAAAGTCTGCATGCTTCAAGTGTGAGCAAACAGGCACAGGGCAAAGGAGCGCCCTGAAAAGCTACCAAGTCCTTGCAGGACCTATCTAAACACAGAAGAGGACCCTTGCATTGGAGGAGGGAGTGACCTTAGTGCAAGGAGATGAGCTCATCCACCACCATGGTGGCCAGGAGAAAATGCCTGGACAGTGAATGACGGCGCGTGAGGTGGCCTGTGTGGCTCCCACACAGGATCATCCTCATCACCTTACAGGCACCTTGGGTAATTCTCAATGTGGCAGGCATGCTTTCTTAATATTGCTGCATCTTAATCATTTCTAACCTCTTGTTGGAGTGAGTTATCATCTCATGGGCCTTGAAGGAGGTAAGAGGTCAGCTTTCTTTATCTCCACTCTAAATTACCCATTGGGAAGTTTCTTTTTCCAGTCTGCCTTCATGGTAATACTGAAGTATCCCGTACCTATACTTGGAAAAGGTATACTCTTCCCACGGCAGGCCACTCTGTCATTGAAACCTGTGGCAGTCTATGTCCCAGTTGCCAGAGACCCAGAGCCTGGCTCCATTGGGCCTGATTTCTGTGCTGGAAGTTGAGCCCCAAGCATGGTATTATGGCAACCTGGGGAAGGCCTCACAGCCTCTCCAGTATTCAAGTTGAAGGATTCTAAACTCTACCCTCACAGAAGTCAGTAAGTTTCCCCTCAAAAGAGAGGATAGGCGGGGCTAAAAGCCCATTGTTGATAAATTTTGGGGTACAGGGTTGCTGGTGCCATGCCAGTTTCTGTGCAGCACATCTGTTTTACTGAAAATATCTGGAAAATATTGCATAGTGCAAGATTTCAGAATCATCAGTGAGACAGATACCTATTCACTCCAGTGGCAGATCCATACATTCCTGTTGCATAGATCCCTGTGGGCACTAACTGATTCTCTGTCCTTGGTCTTAAGGATGCCTCTTTCTCCATTCCTGTGGACCCCAGCTGTGGTGATTAACCAATGGTCAGTTTAAGTGGGAACTGAGTCGGTATGATTCCGGGTGTGGAAGACCTGCTTGAGGATTGTTGCCAATGACTTAAAAGGAGAAAAAGGGGAAGATTATATGCTGTTGATTTCCATAAAGAAGTTTGCCATGGCTGGTTTTCCTGATGTAAACTCAGCTGTTCTCTTCATCAGAGGAACTCAGGTCCTCACTGTTCCCAGGGATGACTGCTGTTCTCTTCCGGGAAGCTCTGGTCTTCACCTTGAGCATTGCTTTCTGGCTCCAGTCCAGATCCTTGGCACAGATCCTTCACTCTGCCAGTGCAGACTTTCTAGCTTCCACCACCGGCCTTTGTGCCGACCCAGTGCAGGTCCTTGATACAGACACGCATAGGACATTGCTGTGGGCTCTCGGCCTTCGGCTGGCCTTGTGCAGGATATTGCCATGGGGTCCAGGCCCTATGCTGGATTCTTTGGGTCTCTATAGCATAGACAAATCTCTTATAGTCCTCTGCATTTGACTATTTGGGTGAATGTTATAAAATAATCCTACATGTTATGTGTCCTGTATTAATTCTATTCCCTTACAAACCTTGATTACAATACTAGCTTTCAGTACTTGTTACATTCACCTGTCCAAGATAAAAATCAAGCCCCCAGAGGCACCAGGAAATGGAGCACAGACCTCATACACCTGTATGAGGTAGATGGCCTTTTTAGAAAACACCAACTAACCTGCTGAGCCATATAAGTAGACAGTTTTGTTCCCTCCAAATAAAAGAAAAAAAATGAGTGCTATCCTGGAAATAGGGTCCCTTGATACAAGTCTTGCGCAGCCAGTTTTACTACTCTCTTGCTTGCCACAGCTTATCCATACGCTTACTATTGAAAATAATTTGTCTTAAGACTTAGAACCTCTTTCCTCTATGTGGCACTAATTCCTATTGGACAGGAACATGCACCTTGTTTATCTGGCCCTGGAGGTTACTATCCTTTCTTAATGCTTCTCGTAACCTTAGAGTTTAGAGTATACATAGTCTCTTAGTCAAATTTGCTGCTTCTTGTTTAACAGCCATTAAACTACTCATGATGGCCTGATCCAAGTACCCAAACCCACCTCTACATCTTTGGCTCATCAACAAATCCTTGATAAAAGAATATGGCTCCCTTAGTCCCCTAGATCAGAAGGGTGAGAGTCCTTAGTCTCCTTGTTGATAATACCAGTGCTCCTTTTCAGCAGGAAGTAGCTATAGAAGTCAGACATTTCACCCTCTGAAACCCTTAACAATTTTCAGGGAACAGGTATCTCGGAAAGGAACAGTATATATAGTACAACAGGGCAATGGGACTACTCTCCCTCCTCACCTGAACTTGGACAAGGCTCCAGAGTCAACCCCCTGACCCCACCCCATCAATCATGCTGTTGATCATGTTATGAAAGAACCAGTAGGAGGTGCCTGGGCTAGAAACACGTTTCAAGTCCCTAAGTGCCTTCAGTGCCTGTGCTATTTTTTTTCTTTCCGGCTCATGTCATTCTTCTGTTCTATTCATGCCATTTCCCTTTCCACCACCATACATCCACTTGCCCTGAATGTAACTTCACCCTTTAAACTTTATCAAACTTTGCTCCTTTTTTGTGTGTGGCCAATGCTCTGTTCCTGGAAAGAACCTGGAAAACCATCTGGGATCCCCATCCCCCATGATAACAATTATGCTGTTGTTTTCCTAATATAATATAAGCAAACAAATATTGTATGAATAGGCATGGGGTATTATAATAAAATATTATTGGCTGGGTAGTTTAAAAAGATTATTTCTCATAATTCTGGAGGCTAAGAAGTTCATCATATGCCACTGAAATCAGTTTCTAGAGAGTCCTTTTTATTTATTGCTTGCTGATGATGTCCTCATAAGGCAGAGAGGCAGAGAGAGAGAGAGAGAGAGAGAGAGAGAGAGAGAGAGAGAGACCTGCTATCTCCTCCTCTTATAAGGGCATCAGTCCTATTGGATTAGGAACCCACCCTATGACCTCATTTAATCTTTATTACCTCCTCCCAGACCCTTCCTATCTCCAAATGCAGGCACACTGAGGGGTTAGGGCACCAGTGTGACTTTTGGGAAGACTTGAACATTCAATCCTAATAGGCATATATACATATCGTACTCTGCTTTTTCTCAGATAGAAACACACTGTACACTCTTGTGTTATCTTTATTTTTAAAATTTGACAATAGATCTTGTTAATCACTCTAAAAATAATATTTAGTAATATTAATCATTCTTCTGTAGAATTGGATTCATTCTTTTAAATCTGAACAAAAATGATGATGTTAACAAACCCATTGCTTGTTATTACTGAGTGATCTGTGACACGTGCAGTCTTACTAGATGTGTTGGGATAGTGTTCTCAGAGGCAGTCCTTGGTAGGGGGATTCATGCATAAGTGATTCAAAAATGAGTGCTCCCCAATGGGAAACAGAAAAAAGTCAATGTAAGGCTTGCAGCTTTAGGTAAAGTCCTTGAAAGGGCAGCTTCAAACTAATCTTATGGGGGAACTTTTGGGACTGTGTCTTAGTTGTGTTATCTAAAATTAGGTAAGTGGGCTTTTACAGTCCCTTTCTTCAGGCACTAGTAAGATTCTCCCTTCATCTCTCATGGGACAAATAAATTCCCAGGTACACCAACTCCTGATTTTTAGCCAAAACAGGTCCTAATAGCATGAGGACACTGAAAATTGCTGCATACATTGGCTACTGGAAGCAAATACATAGAAAAAGAGGGGATGAAGTTTAAGGGTGGGAGAATTGTACAGTCAGTAAGAAGATAGATCATCTGGGATGGTACCTGAGCTATCTGGCACACAGACTGACCTTGTCCACTACAACAGCCATAGGTCATTTTAATCAGCAATGTGGCTTACTGAACAATAAATCCACCCCCAACCTATATGCCATGCCAAACAATTTAAATATATATAAATAGGGATGGGTGAAGAGGGTGGAGGGAAGGCAGGGGTATTGGGGGAAAAAGCAAGAACCAAGATATATCATGTAAAGGTACACGATCCCAATGATAAATGTAAATGTATTGTTTTTCTTTAAATGTACCAATAAACTTAATGGGGAAAAAATTACAGAAATGCCAAAAACCTATATTTTCACATTAAAAAGAACATCTTTTGCTTTTAAAAAAAAACAAATATATATGGTGGTTGTATTAGTCAGTGCTTACTGGAGAAACAGATTTTTTTTTTTGTAGAGAAACAGATTTAATATAAGATATACAAATACTTAAGAATTAATAAGATTGGCTTACAATAGCCACTGACGGAGTTGGGTGTGAAAGAGTGCAGAGGGTCTTTCTGTGCACTGGGGACCCAAAACATCTAGTCGAAGGCCTCAAGCTTA
This sequence comes from Fukomys damarensis, assembly GCF_012274545.1. Lineage (NCBI taxonomy): Eukaryota > Metazoa > Chordata > Mammalia > Rodentia > Bathyergidae > Fukomys > Fukomys damarensis. Next base: position 30,394,090 of record NW_022900940.1, read on the forward strand.
GCATAGTGTCCAGTGTGAGTCCACATCAGGAGGCTGAAAGGCTGGTGCTGGAAGCCAGGCGATCAGGTCCATGGTAAAAACAAAGACTGGAGGTCCTCTGAAGAAAACAGAAGTGATCTCTCGTTCATTTCCCTTTTTATGCCACTCAGGTGATTATCCTCCCTACCATGGGTCTTCTACATCCGGGACTATGCTGAGCCAATTTAGATGGGGGTTCCTTACTCATCTATCAATCTGTCAATCACAGTGGTCCATGAGGTTGTTTTTCAGATAAAAATCTGGAGAAAAATCTTCCACAGAATCCATAAAAGGAAGGGTTCTGTGCTAAAAAAAATTTGCATTTATTATCTTTTTCTCAAACATATAATTGGCCTATGGTAAGACATTAAAATAAAGGTTCATAAGAAAATCTGAAACTTAATTTACTGAAAATTATAGTTTCAATTCTTTTCTCATTTTATTTTTAATATGGTCAGAGTATACTAGATGGTTGTTAGTGGCTTGGGGAAGTTAGATTCTCCAGTGCCCTCATCCAGAATCTTAACTTAGATAAAGGAAAGGAAGGCTCCATAGAAGAAAACATAGATTTCTCGTTTAAAATCATACGATCTGAAAATGAACAGAAGTAACAAAAATATAACTCAAACATATTTGGGGGGGAAGGGAGTTGGTAGATTATTCTTCAGCAAGCCCTGTTAGACATGTCTTCAATTCTAGAGTGCCATTAATTGAATTATAAATTGGGCTGAACTAGAAAGAGGACATAGAAAACACAGAGATAGTGTTTATAACCAGAAGATTTCTCAGTACCTTGGTGATGAATTAGGGCTAAAGTAAGACACAGCCACTGTTAATGATGTTTATGTTTGTTTTCCGTAACAAATTCATTTAATGAACTAACTAGTAAAATCTCGTGATTAAGATTTAGGAAGCCAAGCGATAGCCTTATTTGTCATGCCCCAAAGAGAACTTTGCACAGCTATTTTGATAAGATTTAAGAAGAGCCAAGAAATCTCCATTCTTAGGTTTATTTAGGATGGGAATTATTATAGGAGATTCTTTTTTTGAGATTGAATAGAATTGTGAGGGATGAAGATCCCCAAATAGTATCAGGACTAGTGAAGCAACCAATATTGTGGGTGTATTTTTAAACACAATTGCCCTGATGAAGCTCGTGGCCTGAAGGGGGTCAGGTAAGAAATCAAGCAGTTATGATCCTGTGGAGAAAGTGCCTGGAGAAGGGGCTCAGAATGCTGCAGGCATGAGTACTCATTTGGGGTGTGCTCACTCAGAATGTTTCTCTGACAGCAGATGACTTCTAACCTAAAGACGGAAGATGGTGTCTTTATTTTAAGGTACAAAATAAATTATTATCATCTTCTGCTTTAAATAAAAATACCCCTATTATCAAGTCTTTGAGCAACATTTTATATTGCTCCTTCATTTCCATTTTAATCTCTAATTGTTTGCCCTGGGTTCTAGGTATTATTATGAGTTAGCAGTGTGCACTGATGCAAGAATGAAGCACTTTTCTCCCATGCCCCACTTTTACTCTCAGAAATCACTTGATTTATTGATATAGTTTTTACTTCACTTGAGTGCGTTATAAGCTGTTCTTTCTTATTGGTTATGAGAATGACAAGAATGCCTCAAACAGAAATACTCGAATATCATCATTAGTTTCTATTTCTTATTGAAATCATAGACTTTTCATAAAGTATTTCCATCACAATGTCCATAAAATGACCACTTGGCAGAATTTTTGGACCACCTCTCACCAATTCTCCCCTCAAGCTCTTTCTGAGCACTCATAAACATGTGAAAGCCTGTGTATTCAGATGCACTAAAATGCATTGATAGATCCTTCTTCACGTAACCAAATGGTCCAAGTAAACATTAGCATTTATTCAGGCCCAATTAAAACCAATCACTGTAAACAACCTTTAGAAGTGGACATTTCTTAACAGAAGATCCCAAGATGGCTCTCATTTGAGGGAAACAGAAGCAAGCAAACAACTAGGAAATTCATAACTTTGGAACATTTTGCTTTGGTAAAACTTAACCCATCTATCCTGGCTTGTCTAGTGGCCCCTGAAAAACAGTTTATTCACTGGCTATTCTCTTAATTGGTAGTCCATTTGGAAAATAGGCACCTTTTAGTTTCTGTTATTTTCAACTTTATTTCAAAACTTGGAACAGTATCTGCTTATAGGATAAGCTCAGTTAACATTTATTATACATTAATAAAGGCTCTGTAGATTTACAGAGAAACTGGTTCTATATTAATTCAAAAAAATCTATTTTGTTTTACCTATAATATGAATTCATAATAATTCTGTTTCCCTGTAATCCCCTGGGGTGAATGCTAAGTCTTAATAATTGATAATTCAACACAGCGTTTGGCCCATTATTTACTAAAAATGGAAAACAAATCTAAGACATATCTTACTGATGGTAAAGAGCAACAAATTGTATTTTTTGAATTGTGACATACTCTCATATATACTTTCTTTTGATCTTTGTAATCATGCTCAACAAAAGCAAAGCAAATGGTGGTTTCCCAATGTGAGAAAATTAAGGTCAAATAAGGTGAACTAGCTTCCCACAGGCTGCTAGTCAGCAGATGGAAGAAGAGGGAGTGGGACAGAGGTCCCTTCTCTAGTTCTTGTTCTACTACCTCATATTGTATCTTTTTGTATAGAAAGGCAGTTCATTAAAGATGGTAAAACCCAAGACATACCTTCTATGCTTTATAATAGTACTGTTTGGGGAAGGAATTTATCTGACCATAGATTTAGATACCTTCCTTTATGTGTCCTGTTAAATTCCAGTGGCCCATGCTGCAGTTTTAGATATAAGTCCCTACCTATGTCTCTGTTCTCTTCTGGACTACCTAGGTCTCAAACCCATACTAAAACAATACATTAAAGATGTTATTCAGATCATTTGTGGTGCATTAGCTCATTATTCAGTAAATATTCATTTTCTTTTCTTTACCCCTGTGAGAGGTGAGAGATGGATATACTGCCCTGTCCCCTTGACTTTGCATTTGACCATGTACGTTGCTTTGGCGAGTGGGATATTAGGCCACATGATATAAGCAAAGGCTAAGGCAGTTAGCTATGCCCTTGTACTAGTTGCTTTCCCATTGCTAGGACAAAATACCTGACACCCATAGCTTAAAGGAGAAGAGGTTTATTTTGGCTCACAATTTCAGAAGGTGCAGTCCATGCATATTCACTTGGCTCCAAAGAAGACATGCCATGGTGGAAAGATATGGTAGAAGAAAGCTTCTCAACATATAGCAGCTAGGAAACAGAGAAGGAGGAGTCAGGGAGAAGGATGCACCCTTCCAGGTCACATCCCCAGTGGGTCACTGACCCACCTCTTCCTACCAAGCCTACCTCCTACCAACACATTCAGCTGTGAACTCATCGATGGATTAATCCACTGATGAGTATAGTGCCCCCTGAACCAATCACCTTTCAAAAGTCCCATCTCTGCATACATGAGACTTTTAGCGGACCGCATTACATATAAACCTTGATAGTCCTTGCAATTCTGCCATCATCACTAGCCTCAGAAGACTGAGAACACCATGATCACACCTGATTTGGACCTTTGGCCTGGAGCCAAACCCAAGGAATCCCATCTGAGAACAGCAGAGGATTTCCAGTCAGGCAAGAAGACAGAGAGGTCATATGCAAGAATAAAATATATCACCAAGGGAGCAGTTTAACTGTGATACATTTTATGAATGCAATTTGTTTGACTCTGGACTATTTCATGTCTAGAACTGGAATTTACAGTGTCACCATAGACCTTTTATTTTAAAAAGGAAGCATCACATGAATGTGACTGTGAGGGCCTATAGCATTGGCTCTGAATCTAGTCACTTGATATCTTTAGTGCATTCCACATGGGTTAGATGTTCCACAGCTGAGTAGATCTGTTTATGAGCATCTCACGAGAGTGGTAGAGCTAGAGAAAGTGTCTTAAGACATTCTTTGAGTTCATTCTAGTGCCACCTTCAGCAGTAGTTCTGATTTGTGGAAAATGTTTATTCTCACACAAAAAGGAACTTAGAAAATCATAGTTGTGGATAGTCTATGTAAGTATAAGAAAAACTTGTGGCCACAGACAATTGAGTTGGACCAGAGTAGCAAGAGGAACATTGTCTTCTGCTATACTGGTTTAATATGTAATTTCTTAGCATATTAGAACATGTAAGAGGGCAAGGGGTTAGTTCTTTTCTAGTAGCTAATAGGTTTTTGGTTATAGGGAAGAGTATTTCTTCTATAAGAGGACATGTGTCCAGTATGTTTTCATGCCTAAAGGTGAATAAAGGGTACTGTTGATTATTGAATACCTTTGCTCATTTCTGTTTTGGTTAAATTGAATCTGGACCACTGTTTCATTTTTTTGAGGGCTTGGAATTGTCCATCAGGATTCAGGAAGAGGACTGTCCACAAATTGCTTATTCAATAATTACTTATAGATCGACTTACTACTTGCCAAGCCTGAGGGTTACAATAATAAGAAACAGTTCTTGTTTTCACTATGTGGTGAAATATTTGGAGAATAATGCTACTATACAATTAGAGGACAGTATGATAAGTCATGTGATAAGGCTCCTTACCTTAATCTATTTTAGCTCCCAAGCTTATCCAGTCTGGCCTTACAAGTGGGCAGAAAACCTTCCCAAAGGAAGCAGTTTCTAAAGATGAAAGAGTAATAGCTCTGTATGTGGAGGAGGATGTATACTTGCCTGGGGAGAGCTTTCCAGGTAGAAAAATTAAAAGTTCATGGGTTCGTGGGACGAAGTATAAGAATCACTGTTGCTCAGTACCAGAGACATAAGCAGAGTCAGTTTCTTTAATTAAAATAGCTAATCCATAGCATAAAAGCAAAATGATAAAATCTTCCTTATGAGTAAAACTGTGCTGTTTGCTTCCCTGAAATATTATGATCAGTCCTGCTCAATTAAAAGATTAGAAAGACAAGACACAACCAGTCCAATTTCAAAAAGAACTGGTACCTGAGACTCTTAAGTTGATGAGTTGGTGGATTGTTTTTGTACATGAAAACTAAAGCAATTAGGATTTTTAGGTGAGTAAAATGAAAGCTGAGAGGACATACGTAATTAAAACTAACAAAATGAAAAAGGTGCGAGTCAGAAGCCTTGCCAATTCTGGCTGAACATTTCATTGGACATGTGACAAATGGCTTCATCTGTCAAGTTCTACATCTATACAAAAAAAGGAACCTCAGTAGGGATCACATGCAGAAGTTTCCAGCTACCAACACCTAGCATCCCTTTGTTACTAGGTGTTCCTCAGGCTTGCAGATTCATCTTTGAATGAGTGCATGGAGAACAAGTACCTGGGGATTTAGTTATTCCTTGCTCTAAAGTTAGCCTTAACCAAGGACTGACTGGTGGTGGTGGTGGTGGTAGGGTTAAAATATTCAGCTCCTTCACACCCTCTTGGAGCAACACTAAAATGTGACCCATAGCGTATCAGAATGTCCCCGTGGGTTGACCCCAAATTACCCTTTGTGGAACTTTGCATGATATTGTTCCCTTTACCTCTTTTCCTTTCTCATTTCCCCTACTTCCAGTCATCCTGTCCAGTATAGCTGTGGTATTCTTCATTATCTTAAACCACAGTATTTATTTATAAGCTTTAAATACATGTTTTTAGTAGACTAACAAAAATATAACTTACATCTAATACTGTTTCGTATCACTGAGTACGGCCTACAACATAGGAATGAGTTCGTTAGATATTAAATAATTCAATCATTGGTGGTTTAAGTGTTTACATTCTGTTAGGATCCTTAGTGAACTGTTATATAGCAGCTTGCAAAATTTTTGTGACATTTTGGGGACTGTGTGGGTTGAGACTGAATTGTGGGGGACCAGCTCCCACTAGTCGAACAGTACCTGAAGGAGAGAGTGAGGATTGAAAAGGAAAGACACTCTAGGCAGAGTGGAGACAAAAGACTGTCTGCTTTACTTGAGGCAAACCCGGTTATTTATACATACATTATCAGCAAAATCTACAGAAGAAATATCTGCAGAAAGACACCACAAGAGAATGATTAGACACCATAACATTTTACAATTCCTAAAGATCAGAAGGCATTCACATGCACTTTGGGCTGGAATGTGGCTTCATTAAGTTGATAGATTAGCTCCTTGTTAACCACTTCTAGTTTTCTGCATACTATTGTTAGGTGAGAGTTTCAGTTTCCCCACATTTCCTCCTTTTTTATTTTAATTAAAAGAAAACAGAACTTCATTCTGTTTCCACAGATAGACTGTGCTTGTCTTAGGCGAGGACCATCAGATGAAATTTCTTACCCGTCATCAAGTAATGGGATATTCCTCTTTCCCATACTCTGTCTTAGGTTGAATTTTTCTCTATGGTCCTCTTACCTGTCTTTGACTACCAGCCTCTGTTTAATAAGAAAGATCTTTTGAATGAAGGTGGAGACCATGAACTCGACTAGCCACTGTAGTGATGGAAGAAATGAAAACTCTGGTCAAAACAGAAATGACCACACACCCAACACAAATTCCAATTCCAATTGCCAAGGTGGGCCATAACAATTTATACCAATGATCAAAAGATGGAAAAATATTCTTAAGATGTTCTAAGAAATTTTCAGCAATTTGACCTGCATCACACTTTAAAGAAGGGGCATTTTGTAAATTTAAAATTTCTTGATATAATTGAACAAGGTCAAGAGAAGTATTATAATCATTCCATATTCCCTGCAAATACTTTTTTATCTGAGACCAATCATATTACGTTCTATTATAAGATTTTTTGAGTAACACAAATCCATTTATACATAGCATGACAAGAAAGACGAGATTGAATCTGTAAACTCTGAATTTCTTCTCCCATAATATCAACTATTTTATAAAGAGCATTTAATTTCTGTTCTAATCTCTTATCTACATCATACTGGGTAACAAAAGTATGGGTAGCATTCTGAGTGAGGGAATTAACAAACTGAGCTTCTTTTACTTCTTGGGCTAATGCCACAGCAGCCATAGTTGCTGAGGCTATAATAGTGACAAGAGCTATGACTCCAACAATAACCCATTCAATAAATCTTTTTTGTCTAGCTAAAGCCTTACTAATCATCTCACGCACCTGCAATCCTTGTTCTTCATACCAGGTCTCATTAGTGGATACAGGAATCATACCAAAGAGAGGTTGCCTTAAAACCATAAGAGATAAATTATTATCAGATACATTAGTGATACAATTAGATAAAATACAATTAGAAAAACTAACATTATATTCCTTATCATTTTCATATACAATCTGTATATTTCCTATTAAAAGAACATATGGGGCATTGACATAGGACAAGACAGCTTTCTTTTGTCCTTTGGCTTGAGATAACACAGTACTTATGGTATCTCGCATGTTAGAGGCCCCTTTGCCAAAAACAGTGAAACTAAGGTTAGTGACTTTGATATCTGGCCATAAATGTATTTCTCCCAGTGCAGCAGCAAGTTTCCAAATGTTTGTCTGAGGAAAACCTATATCTGTCCACCAAAGTCCAGAAGAAAAGCTAAGACCAGCAGATGAACTCTCTGAGGTAGTGTTGGTTAAAGACCAATCGAGGAATGTCCTTTTGGTCCCAGAAAAACTTCTCACCGTAGCAGTCCCATTTTCTTTATAACACCTTTCCCAGTTATAGTAACATTACTTTTTCGATTATCTTTCTGACAGGGATAAAGCAACTGAGGTGGTGCTTCTCTGGATTTATTGCCAAGAGAAGGATATAATAAGGCAACATATTGATTTTTTGAATGAAATTGTTTTTATGCTAGGGAGAGGCATCCAGGAATAGGTGACTTGACCAGTGAGAGACATATAGGTACACCTTGTCCATATCCAATATAAGTATAATTCGTTTCAGCCTTATTTTTTAAATTTCCAAGATATGGGTGACCAAGCATATTTGTATCATTTACCAGTACCGGCGCTTCATGTGCATCCCATGAGACAGGATGTGCAAGGGGAGGATCTGGCATGTAAGCCCAATATTCTTGAGAATCAGCATCACATCCTGGAGGAATTGACATCAGCAGGAGTATCCACATGACAAACCAGCCTTTCTGGCAGCCATCGAGCTCCATCATGTTCCTGGGAAAAAACACAAACATGTCCTCAGCCCCATATTAAAACAGGGTCAGGTCCATACCATTGGCCATTTTACCAAGAATATGGAGAGCCTTGTGGATACCAAAATCTTTCAGCTGCAGAATGACCATCCTTATCCACTTGTAAAAAATTTAAAATATAGAGCACATAATAAAGATAATTCTTAGCAGACATAGGGTATAATTCCCCCTTTTTAATTTTTAAAAGTTGAACTTTAAGGGTATTATGGGCATGTTCAATAATACCTTGACCTTGGGGATTACAAGGGATACCAGTAACATGTTTAATATGCATCTGTTGACAAAAATTAGAAAAGGCTTTACTAGTATAGCCAGAACAATTATCTGCTTTAATCTTTGAAGGCACTCTGAGAACAGAAAAACACAAAAGACAATGTGTAATAACGTGCTTTGTAGCTTCCCCAGTTTGAGCGGAGGCCGAAATAAAACCAGAAAATGTATCAATGACAACATGAATATATTTCAATTTTCCAAATTCCATAATATGGGTGACATCCATCTGCCATAATTGATTAGGAAGCAAACCTTGAGGATTAACACCATAATGTGGTACAGAAGAAAATTGAGGGCAGGTGGAACATTGTTTAGCAATTGTCGGGCAGCTTCTCGAGGAATCTGAAATTGATATCTAAGAGTACGACTATTCTGGTGATGGAGTTGATGGGATTGATGAGGCTAAATCAATTTTTGAAAATGCAATAAATTTTGTGGAAACAAAAGCAAGATGATTTCCTAAAGACAATGGACCAGGTAAAACAGTATGAGCTCGAATATGTCCAATAAAACAAGGAAAAGAATAAGCATGAATACAATTTTGTACTTGAATAAAAAGCTGTTGAATCTCTAAATTACTGGTATTAATACAGGCCACAGTTTCTAAAAAAGGAAGGGCTTTGGCCAAAAATTGACTATCAGCATATAAATTAAAAGAAACGTGGGCAAATTCTTGAAACGCAAAAAGAATGGCACACAATTCAACTACTTGTGCCGAAGCTGCAGGTGTTGAAAAAACCTTTCATGGCCATCAATAACATAAACTGCTTTTCCATTAGAGGATCCATCAGTAAAAATAACAATTACATCAAGAATAGGTTTAGATGAAATAATTTTTGGAAAAATAAAATATTGAAGATTTGCAAATTGTAACAATTTATTAGGTGGATAATGAAATTTAATTTGACCTGAAAAATATACAAATGCAATAGCCCAAGAATCACAATTCTGAAACAACCAATCTAATTGTTTTCTTGTAAAGGGAATTACAATATTGGAAGGTTCCAAACCAAAATATTTCTGAGCATTACATTGGATTGCTTGAACAAGTTAAGTTGGGCAACAGCTTCATAATAAGTTTGTATATTTCTAGCAGGTGAAACAGATAAACGAAGCCATAACAAAGACGCATCCTGCCACAAAACAGCTGTAGGGGAATGTTTGGTTAAAAAAATAAAAGCTTCTAAGGGTTTTTGATAATCAAAATAAAATATCTGTTGATTAGAAATAGCTATTTCCACTTTTTGAAGAGCCAATCGTCCTTCATACATGAGGGTCCTGAGGAAAGAAGGATCAGGATCCCCTTGCAAGATATCAAATAAAGGTTTTAATTCTCCTGTAGTCAATTTTAAATAAGGCCTTATCCAATTAATATCTCCTAACAATTTTTGAAAATCATTCAAAGTTTTCAAATTATCTTTTCAAATCTGTAACTTTTGGGTAATTATTTTTCGAGGATAAAGTTGGTATCCCAAATATGAAAAAGGAGACTCCCGTTGAATTTTTTCAGGAGCAATAACTAATCCATAATCATTTAAAACCTTTTGTAAATAAGCAAATACAGTAAGCAATAATGATTCATCTTCATTTGCTAAAAGAATATCATCTGTATAATGTATCATATAAACAAAAGGATAACTCTGTCTAACACAGGAAAGTGCCTGTGCTACAAACTTTTGACACAAGGTAGGGCTATTTGCCATACCTTGAGGCAAAACTCTCCATTGGTATCTTTGCATAGGCTCCTGGAAATTAATAGAAGGAACACTAAAAGCAAAGTGTTTACAATCTGTAGGAGCTAGAGGTATAGTATAAAAACAATCTTTTAAATCAATAATTATTTTAAAAGTATTCCTAGGTATTGTGAAGGCAAGGAGGAGACCAGGTTGTAATGCTCCCATGATTTCCATAGTCTCAATAATCCTTCTTAAATCTTGCAATAGTTTCCATTTACCAGATTTCTTCTTTATAATGAAAATAGGGGAATTCCAAGGAGAGACAGATGGCTCAGTGTGGCCTTTATCTAATTGTTCCTGCACTAACTGTCAGGGGCAGCTGTTGACTTCTCACTAGTTAAGGGCCACTGATCAACCCAAACAGGTTTTTCATCTTTCCAGACAATTGGATCTACATGGGGTGCAGGAACGTCAGTGACCCCCCCAGGGAAAATACCCCAGGCCTTGTCTAGGAGGATGGGCTGAGGGGGTCACAGGAAATTGAATTCCTTGACCTTCCTTTCCTCAACCAGCAGTAGGAAAGAATCCTTGATCAAACATTTGATTAGAAACCTTTTGATTAGGACTATACAAATAAACTCCCATCTGTTGCATGATATCCCTTCCCCATAGATTAACAGGGAGGCCAGGAACAACATAAGGTTGAAAAGTCCCTCCAATTTAGCATATCAGTACTTTGTTTAGGATTTTTAGTTTGACCAATGCCTTGTAATTGAGAGACAGTCTCCTGCAAAGGGCATGTGGAAGGCCATTGATCAGCCATTATAACAGACACATCAGCACCAGTATCTAATAACACAATAAAAGATTTTCCTTGCATTAACAATTTTATTTCTGGACTATTGGCTCCAATAGATTGCACCCAATAAACATCTGAGGACCCAAAACTTTTATTCCCTCTAATGGCCTTTTTATATCTTTCTGAAGTGACTACTCTGGGTAAAAGAATCAATTGAGCTATATGCTGTCCAGGCTGAATAACAGAAATTTGAGATGAACAAACCATAATTTTAATTTCTCCAGTATAAAATTCATCAATAATTCCTGCAAAAATCATAAGCCCTTTCATAGTAGAGGAACTCCTACACAACAAGATACCAAAGTATCTTTAGGTAGTGACCCAAAAACTCCAGTGGGTAGGGCTTGCATTCCCATTTCAGGGGTTAATACTGCATAGGAGGAGGAACTGAGATCCAATCCTGCGCTGCCTAAGGTGCATTGGAATAAGTCCTGAGTGGATTTTTTGACTGATTTTGAGAGATCAGATTTAGAAAAGCCCCAAATTTTGATATGGGGCCTGGGGCAGGCCCTCTGTCTGTTTCCCGATAGAATAAAATTTCCCATGGCATCTTTTTTAGATTTATATTTATTAGCCCAATGATATCCTATTTTACATCTAGGGCATAAACCAGGCTGCTTCGAAGAAAGCCCACCTTCTTTTTGTTGAGGGCAATTTTTTATTAAATGTCCTGCTTGACCACAACTAAAACAATTCCCATTATTTCCCTTTTTCTGAGGACCTCTTCTATGTCGCTGAAATAAGACCTCTTTGATGGTCTTTCCCTGTAAAGCCGCAGCCATGGCAAGACCCTGGGTGTAAGAGGGGCCAATATCAGCACACATACAAACATAATCAGATAAATCAGCCTTCTTTCTAAAAGGAGGAAGGGCAGCTTGGCAGGCAAAATTAGCATTTTTATAGGCCAATTGTTTACTAAAACTATACCAGCTTCAGATTCTCCTATGACTCTGCTGGCGGTTTGTAACAAGCAATCCACAAAATTTTGAAAAGGCTCATCAGGTCCTTGTCTAATTTTAGAAAGATCTTCTGAGGCTCGTCCAGATGAAGGAAGTTTTTTCCAAGCATTTTTAGCAGCAGTATTAATCTGAGCATACACACCTGGGGGAAAACCTAATTGCTGAGTAACCTCAGCGTAAGGTCCCTCTCCTGCTAGCATCTCATAAGTTGCGTTAAGTTCTCCTTGCTGTCTATTAAGATCTGCTATTCTCTGGCATTGTTCTGTATATTCAGATTTCCATAACAAATAATCACCCCCAGAAAGACAAGTTTTAGCAATTTATTTCCAGTCAAATGGAGGGAGAGCATCAGTGGGCAAAGAATCTAGCAAGGCTTGAGTGAAAGGAGCAATAGGGCTATACTGAGCACTTGCCATTTTTAATTCTTTTAATTGCTTAAAAGGAACCGGATTATGAGTTCGTACCATATTTCCTTGCCCATCCATTCCCTCAAAAACAGGAAACAAATGAGGAAAATCAGACAAATCCTCCCCATTGATAGAAGCTTGTTTAAGGTTCTGCTGTAATGGGGAAAGAAAAGGCTGGGAATTTACACGAAGAGGATGCCAACCATTACAAGATTTTGGTTGAAAAAGTCCCTCAAGGTCAGATGGCTCCATCCCAGGTGAAGCAGCAAATTCTAACTTTTCTGGAGCAGGCTTAGCTTGAGTTTTATTTTTACCGTGCTCCACAGATTCTTCAGTCATAGCAACAAATGGATTCCAAGAATGTCTAGGATATTCTTGAATTATTTCCTCTAAAGTTTGTTTTTTAAATTTTTCTCCTAATTTCACAATATCATGGGTAACTGAAGGAGTTACACCTTCCTCCTTTTCTGGTAATTTTTCAGGTTTTTAAAAATTTCCTTCCTCTTCTGTAAGCATAGATTTTGGATTTAAACTTTCTTTAATAAGCAACCAAAAACTAGATATCTCAGCGGGAACCACCTTTTTCCCTTCTTTTAAATAATATTCTTTTAAACAGCGACCTACTCTATCCCACACTTCCATATTTATGGATCGTTCTTCAGGGAACCATGGGCAAATATCCTTCACATGTTTAAAAAATTTTACAAGCTGCTGCTGTTCAACTTTTATACCTCTTGCCTTTAAAAGGTCCTTTAACATATGCATAAACAACATGCGGCTATTTCCCATTCCCATTTTTTTTTTTTTTGAAAGAAAACTCACCGCTCCTCTTTTGTCCTTTTGAAGGCTTTTGTGTTGAGATCTCCTTTTTCTTCTTTATCCAGCGGTGTCCTTCACTGTGCCTCTCCTATTCAGATCCCTGTTCAGGCTCCACCTGTGGGGGACCAGCCCCCCACTAGTCGAACAGTACCTGAAGGAGAGAGTGAGGATTGAAAAGGAAAGACACTCTAGGCAGAGTGGAGACAAAAGACTGTCTGCTTTACTTGAGGCAAACCTGGTTATTTATACATACATTATCAGCAAAATCTACAGAAGAAATATCTGCAGAAAGACACCACAAGAGAATGTTTAGGCACCATAGCATTTTACAATTCCTAAAGATCAAAAGGCATTCACATGCACTTTGGGCCGGAATGCTCTATCTGGTCACAATGGTTTCTGTTGACATCAAGTTGATAGATTAACTCCTTGTTCTTAACCCCTTCTAGTTTTCTGCGTACTATTGCTAGGTGAGAGTTTCAGTTTCCCCACACTGAATGAGTTGAGAATACATCATTACCTTTAGAAGTCGAAACAATGGAATAGACTTTCCCACTATGTTAAAAATTTACAGCCCTAAACCGGGTGTGTTGGTGCAGGCCTATAATCCCAGCACTTGGGAGGCTGAGGCAGGAGGATCTCTGTGAGTTTAAAACCAGCCTAGGCTACATTATGAGTTCCAGGCTATTCTCAACTACATATGAACCCTATCTAAAACAAAACAAAACAAAACAAAACAAAAAACAAACCCCCCAAAATTTACATCCCAACACATTTTTATAAATATATTAGATTTGAATAAATCGTATTTGAAAATACCCCTAAATTGTATGAGCCTTGACTAATTAACATGATAATCTGAATTTTTGTGTTAACATTAGTAGTCTCCATATAAAATCATATCACTTAATGCATCTGATTTTCTTTGTAGCAGACAGACTCATTCATAAGACCATGTATGGGGGGGTGGGATATATTGAAATATTACTAAGGCTGTGGATTTTGAAAGTGGTTTATTTTCCCTGGAAAGTTCCTTTCATGGTTAGGGCAGTGGCAGAGGTGGGATGACTGATTTAGGGATGTGGACAAGTCAGGGTGAACTCACAGGAAAACTTCTACCACTCTCACATTCTACGATAATGGAAAATAGTTTCTTCCCTCTTTTCCACATCTTAATCCAGAGTGTACAAGTCCCTAATGGCTGTCTTAAAGGCTTATCTGTAGCCCTTAACCAGGTTGACCCCAAGTGATGAGCTGGGGATGGCGGGAAGGGAGTGTTTCTGCTGAGGGCCCTCCTGCCTTTCCTTGGTCCTCTGTGACAGAAGCTCCTCTCCCTCTGGTCACTTCAGTGTCCTGCCTGTGCCACCACCCAGACCCTTGTCCTCATCTTACTATTCCTTTCCTCAGTAAATCCAAAAGTTAGCTTTTCCTCTAACTGAGGAGAAAAGCTGATTCTAAGGCTAGGTTTCTGTCTTGCTTGTAGGTGTGTGATTTATTTTGAATTTTTGTTTGTTTAATTTGCAAGATGAGAGATCAGGATGAATATGGACCAGAGCTCTAGCTTTCAGTTCTGGCTGCACATAAGCACCATGGAAGCACCTGTTTGACATCTAGACCCCTCACTAGGTGAATTAAATTAGAATGTCAGTGTGTGGGGCCCAAATTGTAGTTTGTAGAAGGAGCTCCTTACATATTGCCACTGTGCTTTCAATGTTGGGAATGACAGAGGAAAAAAAAAGGCTGAGGGAGGGAGACAAGGGGAGAAACTAAGAGAGACTAAGATAGATACACAGATGAGGGGAGGGCTGGATTTATTATGAGTCTGTCTAGACTTTCGCATGGGTTGGAATTATTTTATTCTTGGTTTTGTGAGAAATACACCAAGGTCCAAGTAAGAGTTGCTACCATGGAGATTGATTGTTAGGATAAGATTTTAAGTTGACTCTGAAATACAAATTTATATTGAATCTTAGGTTTGGGCTAGGATTAATTCTAAGATCTTACTTCCATTGAAACCCAAATTGGTGTACATGCAGCATGTATAGATGACTTTTGTATTAGAGATAAATGTTAAGAAGATCCTGAATTATTTTCCAAGGATCATCATATTTCTCCTGGCAAAAATTTCTCTTTTTGGTGATCAGGAACTTTTAGGGTTTGGAAGTCCTGACCTTTTAGTATTCTCTCCTCTTTTTGCCATACCCAAAAAGCAGATGTAGAAAAGCAGGTGCCTCAAGTTCTGCAGCTTCCTGCAGTGTGTGTTATTTACCAGGGTACTGACAGTGTTTGAAGGTCTAAATTAGTAGTGTTTGAGGGCCTAAATTAGTTCGGAAAAAGTGTCCTTCCCAAGGGAGGGTCTCTCCAGCCCAACTGGATGATTCAGTACTATCATTAGGCCCCTCCTGATCCTCTCCATGACAGGGCTTTGCCTCCAGATCTCTTGATATCTTTCTTGGTGTACTTTACGATTTCTAAATCCATTTTTTGGTCTATCACTTCACTTTGGAATTTAGGATTTCATTTATTTGGTGCATCAGCAAGGTTTTCAAAATAAGGGACTTCTGAACAAAAATCTGAGTGTAATTCCCAGGATTATTAGGCCAGATTAAAAATGATGAGGCCCAAGAGGATTAATTGCATGTCATTCATTCATTCATTCAGCCAATCATCAAATGTTTATTTAGCAGTTGCATGGTGTTGAATACTTGATATAGGCTCTGCCCTCAAGGAAGTCACAGACTCAGACAAGGTAATAATGCTTAGCTCAGTTCATGTGTAATTTCAAATTTCTTAATATTGTTTTGGAAATTTCTTATCTACGAGAGTATTTATTGTGAGGTTAATCATAAGATACTCCAATTGTCTCTTGACTTTAGAATTTTAAGCATTTTGCTAGTGAAATTGTGTTGAGTGGGGCTTACTACTTTTGTGACTCCAGCATTTACTTCCTAGTCAGAAGACATTTTTTTCATGTTGAACATTTTTATTCCTAATTTATACTTTAAAAGATATTTAACAATATACAAAGAATAACCAGATCTAGGTGGTAACTGTTTTGTATTATGATTTATTTACAGAGTTTCACCACATTACAAGAACTACTTTTTAAAAAATAATCAGCACTGGTCCTATGAAGGCCACTAGGATAACTTTTCAAGCTTAGCAACAATGCCTTAGTACCACTGCTTCCAGATTTGTTACTGCTATCTAAAATCTGACTGCAAATCCCATATGTAGTTTCTAGTTCTAATCAGATACAGTCATTTTGAAGCACACAAATCTAATATGATTGGCAGGCAACGATGGAGAACCAAAGCAGTCTATCAACCTCTATAAGAGGTGTACATGAACTTCTGGTCGTATACTTCTAGCTGTACCGCCTTGTATAAAGGGGTCAGCAGGTCATCCTAGTTATGCCAAATGTGCTTCCTCTGGAAAGACAAGTCTTTCTCTGGACCAAATAGACTGGCCAAGAGGGTAAGTAAAAAATGGCCATTGGTAGTGAAAATGGTTTCATTTCTTTAGACTTTCCATTTCTTTGGACTCTTTATCTTTTTCTGGTTTTGAATGCTTTGAAGATTTTGTCTTCTTGATCACAGCATTGGTCTCTATAGCACCTTGATCTTTCTCTCAGACTGGGAATCATCTCTGTGTAACTCTTCTTTGCATTCAGAATCCAACATCGGGCCTGTACTGGATCTTGATGTCTTTATTACTTGAAGAGCATATAGGGGGAGGTGGGCCTCCTAATTATAAGCTCAGGTGAAGGACTCTTTGACTTTGTGATCCAGTTTTGAAAAGGGCCTTGGTTTTACTGCTCTAGCTGCTAATTTTTAAATTCTCATCGTATTCTTTCATCAAATAATATGTACACATAAGTGCAACCATATCCTGTACTCCTTCTATGCCTTGTGAAGTCAAGGGCTGGACAAGTACATCTCTTACATGTGACAGACAATCTGTGTTCATGTCCTTTTGCTGGAGTAAGTTCTGAGGCTCATGTGTAGTGCTAGGCTGAACAGTTTGGCCATGTGTGCCTATTGACGAGTTCTTCTCCAGCCAGCTCAGGGGAGGGATAAAGAATTAAGTCCAGGCTTCAGCCTGAAACCCAGTACCAGGCCCACAGTGGTGAAACTCAGTGCTGGGAAATCCCCTTGACCCCCACTGCAAGTCAAGGAGTGCTTCCAAAGGCATTCCTGGAAGAGAGCATTGCCCTGATTCCAAATCCAGAAAAGGACTCAAGCAAAAAAGTGTCCTATAGGCCAATCTATTAAATAAACATATATGATAAGGTCCTCAACAAGATACTGGTGAACAGAATACAACAAATCATGAAAAAGATCATGCATTGTGATCAAGGAGCTTTTATTTCAGGGATGCTGGGATGGTTCGACATACACAAATCAATAAATGTAATACATGACACAATTAGAAGTAAGGAGAGAAATCACATAATCATTTCAATAGATGTAGAAAAAGCCTTTGACAAAGTCCAACAGCCATTCATGATAGAAGCCCTGAAAAAATAATTATAAAAGGAACTTCTCTCTATCTGACAACAGCCTTTTATGACAAATCAGTGGCCAACATTATATTAAATGGAGGAAAAATTAAAAGTTTTCCCTTAAACCAGAAATAAGACAAGGATGCCCACTATCACTACTCCTTTTTAATAGTTCTTGAAACATTACCCAGGACAATCAGGCAAGATAAATGAATTGAATATCCATTTATATATACACACACACACACACACACACACACACACACATGTACATAAACAGATGACATGATTTTCTTCAAAAAAGACTCAAAATATTCCACCAAAAAACTCTTTGAATTAATAACCAAATTCATTAGTGTAGCAGGATACAAAAACAAGACAAAAATTAATAGCATTTTTGTACATGAGGTCAATGAGAGAAAAGTAGGAAAGCAGTACTACTCCAAATAGCATCAAGAAGAGGAATTAACCAAGGATGCAGAAAGTTTCTGCAATGAAAACTACAGTACTCTGAAAAAGGATTTTGAAGTGGATATCAGAAAATGGAAGTTATTTGCTATTCCTCAATAGGCAGAACCAATATTGCTAAAATTTATATACAGATTTAATGCAATCCCAATCAAAATACCAATAGAAATAGAGAAAATATCCTAAATTTCATATGGAACCCAAAGAGCCCAAAAATAGCAAGTGTAATCCTTGGGAAAAAGACTAAAACAGAAGGCATCATAATCCCAGACTTCCAGTTATACTACAAAGCTACAATAATAAAACCAGTATGGTACTGGTATAAAAAACTGGCACATGGATCAGCAGAACAAAGTAGAGGATGCAGAAATATCTCTACACACATCCATTTATCTGATCAATGACAAAGGGGCCATAAACATATGCTGGAGGAAAGGTAGCCTCTAACAAATAGTTCTGGGAAAACTTGGTATTTACATACAGACAATTAAATCTAGAACCATATTTCTCACCATGTTCTAAACTAAAATCAACGTGGATAAAAATTTAAATATTAAAACAGAAATAATCCCATGGAAGATAAAAATAGGTCAAGCTCTTGAAGTCTCCTAGGCATAGGCAAGGACTTTCTGAGCATAACTTAGGTTGTGCAGGACATGGTACCAAGAACCAACACATGGGATCCTATCAAATCAAAAGTCCTCTGCAGAGAGTGAAGAGACATCTTACAGAATGGGAAAACATTTCTGTTAGCTATTCCTGGGACAGAAGACTAACATCTAGCATACATAAAGAACTGAAAAAGCAGACCCTCCCCCAGCATGAAAGACTCCATCAAAAATATCAGCAACTTGGGCTGGGGATTTGGCTCAGCGGTTCGGTGGCCTGCCTCGCAAGCGCAAGGACCCGAGTTCAATCCCTGGTACCAAAAAAAAAAAAAATCAGCAACTGAAGTGAATACACACTCTTAGAAGAAGTACAAATGACAAATAAATACATAAAAATGTTCAACATCTCTGGTCATTAGAGATAGGAAAATTCAAACAATGAGATTACACCTTACTTCAAAAAAATACCTACCCTCAACATGTCAAGGTCATGGGTTATGTCTTTTGTTCCAAAGGGAAAACATCGACACCCGTAACTAGAAAGTGATTCTGCTCCTTTGAAAGCATTCATTTTGCTAGAACTGTTAGAAACACTGCAGGATGATGTATTGAAAGGAGGAATATAGTTTTTAAACCCTTTGAACAAACTGTGTGCATAACTAGTTATGAGATAAATCAACACAATGCATGTTGCCTTTTTAATGTGAATATCCCTAGATATCATTTAATAGTTTTAAAATATTGTGGTTTAGTACAGTTGATACCTGGTTATAAATATTATGCCTTTATTTTTTTCTAGAAATAGAATTATTTTTAGCCTAGGTGTAACCATTTTCATATTCTTAACTGAGACAGATTCAAAGAAATATCAAGTGCTATGCATTAAAGCCTATTTTTAAATGTTAAATGGAGCTATGTATATTAATGTAAAACAGTGTCAAATTTTCAGTTTTGACTGCCTGATATGTCTGTGTAAGAAACCAACTTTTGTGTATTATTACAATTTCAGGTCATTTATATTTGATGTTTTGTAAAACTCAAATTAACTAATATACTGTACTATGGACGAAATAACTGGCATCTGTGTAATTGTTTTAAATAAATAAATAAATACTTGTAAGACCTTGGGGAAAAAAGGAATCCTCTATATTGTTTTTTGTTTTTGTTTTTGCTACCAGGGATCGAACACGGGTCCTTGCGCTTGCAAGGCAGGCCACTGAACTGCTGAGCTAAATCCCCGGCCCAGGAATGCTCTATATTGTTGATGGGAATTTAAACTGGTACTACAATTATAGAAATAGGCATAGAGACACCTTAAAAAACTAAACCTAGAAATTCCACTTGACCCAGCTTTCAGAAAGTATTGAAGACATTATATTACAGTGATATATGCATGCTCCTGTGTATAGCAGCACAACTCATACTAGCTTTTTTCTTGGAAGTAGCCTATATGCTCATCATTAGATGAATGGATAAAGAAAATGTCATTTATACACAATGGAATACTAGTCTACCATAAAAAAGGATACATTTGAATCATTTGTAGGTAAATGGATGTGCTTTGAAGCCATAATATTAATTATAATGACTCAGATACAGAGCTTAAATATTGGGTGGTTTCTCTTATATGGGAAAATCAAAATATACATAAAGAGCAAAATAAAAGACAATAGGATCTAGGGAGACAGGTATTTTGCAAAAGGGAAGGGGACTAGGGGCTGGAGGGAGGAGGGGGTGGTGAGGTAAAGGGAATGAATGAAGGAGTTAAGATGCATTATGCAGGGTCGGGGATTTAGCTCAGCGGTTTGGTGGCCTGCCTTGCAAGCACAAGGACTCCAGTTCAATCCCCAGTAACCAAAAAAAAAAAAAAAAAAAAAAAAAAAAAAAAAAAGATGCATTATGCACACGTATCACCTCCCCACAAGGAGTGTAACCCGTATGCACAACAAACTTGTGCCAGTAGAGAAGAAAACATAGACATAAAACTTAGTGGTAAGAGCAGTCAGTGATGTGTTAACTGTTCATGGGGTTCACTGTGCCCATTCCATATGAGCATGTGTCATGCTTTGATCACATCCACACTCACAACTACCCTTTCTCTTTCCTCCACTGTCTTCTTCCTTCACCCCGCTCTCTTCCCTTTCCTCCCAGTTCTTCTTCTACTTTCAGGTCTTTTAAAAATTTGCTTGTTGTTTGTTTCCACATTTGAGCAATAACAGTGACTCTTATCTTTCTGTGCTAAGCTTACTTTGTCATTATATTATAATGGTCTTCAGTTAACATTGATAAATATTTTCTTGACCTAAATGAATATGGAGACAAAAAAATTCAGTCTATGGATACAGCAAAAGCAGCAGTGAGAAAGATGTTTATAGCAATTTTTGCTCACATCAAAAAAGTAGAAAGCTCTAAGACACAAAATCCATCACTGTATCTCAAGGAACTAGAAAACTTAGAACAAACTAAATTCAAAATCAACAAAATATCAGAGCAGAAATAAATGAAATGAAGATTAAAAACTCCACCAAAACAAAATACAAAGGTCAGTAAAACAAAGAAATGGTCCTTTAACATGACAAAATACACAAACCACTAGCTAAGGAAAAGAGAGGGAAGACTCAAAGTCAGAGATGAAAAGGGAAACATTAGAATTGATACCATAGAAATACAAAACATTGTTAGAAATTGTTATGAACAGCTGTATACCAACACATTTGATAATCTAGAAGAAATGGAGAAATTCCTTGATACATTTGTTAACACTGAATCATGAAGAAATAGAAATTTTGAACAGACCAATAATAAGTAACCAGATTGAATCAGTACTAAAAAGTCTTTCACTAAAAACAATACCATGATGCAATCATTTTGATGCTGAATTCTGTCAAACATTTAAAGAACTAATACCAGTTCTCTTTAAATTACTCCAGAAAATAAAAGAGGAATTCTTCCAAACTCACTCTATGAGGTTAGAATTAACCTGACACCAAAGCCAGATACAGGTACAAAAAAAAAAAGAATGCTACAGGACAGTGTCATTGATGAACACAGGTGCAGAGATCTTCAACAAAATACTAACAAAGTGAATTCACAGCATATTTTAAAAAATTATCCAGCCTGATCAAGTAGTATTCATGCTAGTGATGCAAGAATTGTTCAATATACACAAATCAATAAATGTGTTACATACACCGACAGAATGAGATGACCTACTGAATGGATAAAATGTTTACAGTGTGTGTATCTGACAAGGAGTGGATATTCGGCATATATAAGGAACTCCAAACACTCAGTAGCAAGACCAAACAATTTGATTTAAAAAATAAACCATAGATCTGAAAGGACATTTCTCAAAAGAAGACATACAAATAGCCAACAAGTACATGAAAAAAATCCTGGAGTGCTAATAACTAGAGAAATGCAAATTAAAACTATAATGAGATGCTATCTTACCCCAGTACGAATAACTAACATCAACAAGTGTAAGCATAATAACTGCTGGTCACAATGTGGAGAAAGGAGAAACCTTGTACACAGTGCAAATGCAAATTAGTACAGTCGTGGAAAAGCAGTAACGGCACTCCTCATACAATTAGAAATAGAATGATCTTTGACTCAGAAATCCCATTACTAGTAGCATATCCAAAGGAAATGAAATAAGCATACCAGAGTGACATCTGCCCTCCCTTGTTCATTGTGACACTATTTATAATAGTCAAAACTGGAAATAAACTAAATGGCCATCAACTAATGAATAGTTTAAAAAATGTAGTGCATCAAAAAATGAAATTCTGTCTTTTGGGACAACATGGATGGACTGGAGATCATTATGTTAAATACATCTGGCACAGAAAGACAAATGCCCCTTGATCTTACTCCTACATGGAATCTAAAAAGTTTATCTCACAGATACTGGTAAAGTGGAATGGTGATTACCAGAGGCCACAGACAGTAGAAGCCTGGGCTGGAATGGGGAAGATAGATCAAAGGGTATTAAGTTACTGTTAGATAAGAGCAAAAATCTCTGTGATCCTATTTCAAAATATGGTGACTATAGGTAACAATTATGCCCTCCATATTTCAGAAAGCTAGAGGACAGTATTTTGAAAGTTCTTATTACACAGAAATGCTATTTGAGGAGATAAATATGTTTACCCAATTTAAACATTATGTAATGTACTCATAGTACTCTATTAAGATGTACTTTTTTGTATATATGTTAAAAATAAAAAAATTTAAAAGCAGTTAGTAAATTGCTTAACATTTATTTTTGTTGATATTTTATGTCTATTAGTTCTAGGTTTCCTTTGTTTCAAGCTGTTCAGACGAAAAAATTTAAAAATTAACCTTACTTTGTCTGGTATCCAATTTTGAATTGAAGAGTAGAAGGGACTATTTTTCTCACTTCTACAGTTAGAATAGATATCTTCCTTGATGCTCTGAAGGAAAACCATTGTTTGCTAGGAAAATAGTCAGAGAAACATACGATGTGTTTTAGATCTAGTTTTTAGGAAATATAGCTTAGGAAACAAGAGAGCGAAATAGATACTGTGCTGGGATGGTTTGACTGAGACTATTAACCACAATCTGTAGAGAAGACTCCCCCGCTGCATTCTGAAAGTCTTGGGTGAAAGAGAATGGCCTGCCCTGGTCAAGATAGGAGAGGACAGGAAGCTGGTATTTGAGACCTTAGGGAATTTCTTTGCTTTTCAGTTAGGGGAGAACACTGAGACCTTTGGTGTCAACAAGACATAAAGTTCTGTATGTTACCATGACTTAGTTATTTGTCCAGGAAACTTTTGTGTGGAAAAAATAACACTATACACCAATAAATAACCTGACTGGTTATTTCAGGAAATTCCTGCTGATCAGTTTACCAGAGCCAGCAATCTGCTTACCAGGGCAAATGACTTGCTTATCCAACAACTTTCTCATCAAGATTTATTTCCAGATTTTCACCTCTGTATCTACCAACTCTAAACTGTTAGGTTACAGACTACCAAATTCCCATGTTCCCACCTTCAAGACAAGGCCTTAAGTCAATTAAGTCAAGACCTCAAGGCCCACAGATACTCTGCTTTGATTTTTTTCCTTCTAAGACAGAGGCTGTTCAGGTGTTATTCTCCCTTACTGTAGGGAGGTAGAATAAACATAGCTTTGTTTTATTAAGAGATTGTCTATTAACATTTGAGGAAGATCAGCAGAGGTCTTTGCTCGCACTTGGTATGGAGCAGGACAGGAATACCATGTCCCCTCAGATAAGGCCAGGGAGCTGGCAACAGCAGCAGTGCATGGCAGAGGCCAGTGATGTCATGTGGCTTGTTGGTGTCTGGCACATCAGAGGCAGTAGAGGTTGAAAGACAAAGATTCCAGGAGGGAAGACTGAAGGTAAGAGGTTTGTCCCTGGAAACACAGGTGACTGGCCATACCCTGGGTAAACCCTGAAAAAGTAGAAGGTCATTTGAGAGAAGGGTGTGATGTGTTGCTGATTTCTGTAATTAGGAAAGAACTTGAATATAATAGTTTGGGTATACAAAACAAAATGTGCACTCATTTTGTACTCATAGGCTGATGGAGCCAGGAACCTACTGGCTAAATAAAATCATTGGATTATGATTGGAAATTTTCCTTCCTACATAAATTATGACTTACATTTCTTTCATTTAATGAGCTCTGTACATATTTTGGAAATACAAAATGAAATCCTTTCAGCATGAGGTCACTCAAATGGTGCTAGAAATCAAAGTATATATACGATATTCAGGGAAAAAAAGGATCTGTAAATTGCATTTAGGCATTTTTATTTGCTTAGTAGAAAATTAAATTCAATATGCACAAATTGACTACCCTACTTGCAATAAACAGATTTTTAAAACACAGAAGCAGTAATAGGCAGTATGGCAATAAAAAGCCCCAAAGTATCTCTTTCTGCATACTTATCAGTAAGTACTAGAAACCATAATCAAAACAGAACTTGAAATATTCACAGTGAAACTATATTTTATATTAAGGGAGTCACAGTTTTACATCAGCCTTAAGATTTTTGGCTCACTAGCTGCACTCCATGCCCTGTTGTCTTTGAAGGTTGACGCTCAAGTTCACAGAATGCTAGAGATTTAGTTGATGCCTTCAAGTCACCTTGCTCCTCAGACATGATCTTTTATTATTGATCTTGAACGTAGATTGAATAAAGGACAGATTTTCATGATTTGATAACAAGTGTTTAATTCAAAATGATGGATGACATTGACATAGCTGTTTTCTCTCTGGGTTTGTTTGGGCTTGAGAAGGTTGATAGATAAATAAATCAAATGCTCTGGGTTTCCAGTCATTCATTGTAATAAATGAGTTAGGCAAAAACCACAATCAAAGGTAAGATGACTTATCTCACATCGGTATGCTATAAATTACTAAGTACATAGGATTCAGAGTTCTTCTCCCAGCCTGTACATAGCTCTGTTCTTTTTGAGCCTTCTGGACTGCCTCACTCTCTCCTTGCAACCAGGCCTCTGCTCTGTAACACATTCTCTTCTTCCTTCCTACTAAGCAACAACAACAGGCTGCAAACTTTTAAATTTGTTTCCTACAGGCTTTGATTAATCATCTTCCATTATAATGTGTTTTAAAAAATATATCCTGATTGGAGGAGATGAGAGATTCACTTGATGATTTCTTTCTGATCTTTCATGTCAGTTTTTAAGTGGGCTGGAAAAGTTCTGTGCAGGCCTGGTAGGGGGCAACACTGTCTTGGTTTGCATGCTCTCTGTTGTTTCGCATCTGTGCAATCTTTCTCTTGATATTACTTGTATATTTCCTTCTTCACCACAGAAGAACTCTGTGTGATTGAATCATTTAAAAAAATCTCAAAGGAAGACTCTTTTGGTGCAGTAATATCAGGGAAAAAGGAGCACACCATTGCAGACTTAGTAAGGGTATTGCTATCCTTTTGATCAGCAATGCTGTAGGAATAAAAGAAATAAGTCTTCTGTCATGCTCTGCAGAAGACATATTCTGGTAGTAATTGTGTCATGGGTGTAGTTACTGAGGACTATTTAGAATATGAGGTATACTGGCAAAAGCTTTTTGATTAGGAAAACCAAAGAGAGTAAATATGAGAATTTGTTGAACTAACGAGAGTAAGTTTGACACTGAGCGACTGGATATTACAAGAAAGGGTGAAATCTGCGAGGCAGTAAGCTGACATGGTAAGGTTTTTGAGATAGATTTTGTTTAGAATGATTTTCTCCAAAAAGAAGTAGAGCATGAGAGGACTGGGTGAGGCTGCTTGCTTTGGGAAGTGATCTCAGGGAATTGGAGCATGGGGCTTGGAAGAGTAAAACAGAAAGAAGAAAAGCCAAACCTAAGGTGTGTGATTACATTGGTCAACACTGAGGGCAACCCAAAGCCAATACTGTTGAGGCCCTGTGGGAATCTTATAGGATTTGTCTCAGACTTGCTCACTGAGTGGTGAGAGATAGAATCATTTACCCACCTGCCTGTCCAATGCCTGCTCCAAATTGGTTGTTGGTTTCTCTAGGTCAGATTTTCTCCAGGCAGTCCTCACTCTGAGGCGTCAAATTATTTTGGAATGCAGGTGCTCAGATCTCACCCGAGACTTGTTGAGCCAAAAACTCCAAGGAGGGTTTGGTCTTGGGTTTCATAAACCCTCTAGGTGCCTTTGATACATGCCCTGACTCTCCCTTTTTAATGGCCATAAGATCACCTGAAGACCTTGTGATACTAGGGTTGCTGATCCTACCCTGGAGTACCTGACCAGTAGGCTGGAGAATTTGCATTTTTGGCAAAGTGATTTCTGTAAAGTGATTCTGAGGCTGTTAGTCCAGGGACTACACCTTAAGAAAAATTAAAGAGGGGTGTTAACTCTCCAACATCTTCATATTTTACATGGTAGCCTCCGGCTAGGATCTAACTTAGTTAAACCCTGGGCAGACATGTGTTGTCAGGGGTTACCTGTTTGCAAAGGAGCTGCTGCATAAAGACCGAAGGAAAGGTATGACACAAAACGTGAACCAGGACCCAAGAGATACTTGGCTTTTTATAAAACTACAAATAAAATGTATATGCTATATTAGGGAGGAAAATTGTTTTCATCCTAGCTATCTATAGATCCAGGAGAAATTTTCAGAAGTGATTTAATTGTTAAACCAGAGATACTGCTTCATCTTTGTTTCATTGTTTTAATTGGCTTTTTTGGTACCTTGTGAAGACATGATGGCGGGGACCATTTGCTATTTTGGCCTCATCTCATGGACTCTGAGAAAATTCCCAAGGTACGTCTGGAGCAAGGTCCCATTATAGTTGCACACTAATACAACATTAGTGGTTTTAAAGTTCCAAGAGCTAGTTCTACTACTCCTAGTACTTGCTGTATCTTCTGAACTTTACTGTGTAAAAAACATCTGGAGTAGTAGTCAAAGAACAAATACTCGACCTGTGCCCTTTTTTTATTGGGATTGTATTGGTTTTAGGAATCTGCTTTTTAAAATGTTTCCCGGGAAATACTGGTGGTGGAGCTGTAAAAATCACCTTCTGGAAAACACTATTTTAGAGTTTCTGGTTCTTGGTCTTGGAATAGAGCAGGGCTTTAGAATTAACATAGATAGAGAGTACAAAGGGGGCTATGGGGCCGCTCCCCTCGGAGGATCAGATTAATGTCTGGTTGAGTCAGGAGTGCTACACCCATCTCTCCTGAGAAAACTCCTAGGCCTATTAGGGCTGGAATAATTCGCCCCCTCGGATGTGTAGAGATCTAACCTTAGACAAATAATCTGTTCCTCTCAAATACCTCTAAAGTCGTGACTCCATTCACTCAGCCCCTAAAGCGTACAATCCAAAAACTAACATGTGGCCAATATCTCTATGTCAAATATCCTGACTCCACCCTGGTTCCACCCCTGCCTTACCCTATCCAATAGCGGTCCAGTAGCACCACCCTGGCTCCACCCCCACCTTACCCTATATAAGCCTGTGCATTAGCTGAATAAAGCGGAAGTGTTCCAGAAACTTCCCCGAGTCTGCTTGGTGGTTTGGCCCTTGCTCTCCAGCCCTCCCAGTCTGGGCCCCCTGAACCCTGTTTGGCAAGCGGGTTCGTGGATGAAAACAACAACTGGCGCAAGAGCAGGGGACCTGCATATACTGGGTAAATATTGGAGTTTCGGGCAAGGATCCCATCATGGGTAATGTCATGAGTCAAGAACTACCAGTACAGGCCACCTTAGTAAAGGGTCCTCATGCCGTAAAAGCATGTGAGGAGTTTCCGGCCCAAACTAGGCGAGTGTAGGGCTCCCTGAGCTCTCTAAAGTGGCGCGTGCGGGCTGTCTCTTCCTCTTTCTTCTTCCCCAAAGGCGTCAGCCCCACCGCTGGTCTCTCACTTCCTGTCAATGAAGTACCCCCCGCTAAAAACCCCCTCCTCACTGGAACAATTGTCAGGAAGAGCCAACCTTTTCTGGTCCGAGATGGCGGCCTCCACCTTGTGCGCTGCCATCTTGTCTATTGAGAAACAATCTTTTGATCGGGTCTTAGCATGGCTTTGGGGTCTTGGGTCTCCAGGCCGCCCAGCCTCCTCCTCCAAAGCACAGTCCGGCACAGCTGAGAGCTCCAGAAAAGTTTGAGAGCGGAAGACCTGCGGCTTCGGGGCTCGGGCTGAGCCGGGAGGGAGGGGAACCTGCTGGGTGGCTGAGTCTGACAGCTGTGCGGTGAGGGCGGGGTCAGGGCTGTTGAGATGGAGGCTGCGGCAGACTTGCGGGTCTGCAGCCGCAGGGGCTGGCTGCTCCCGGCCTGTGGCTGCTGGCACTGAGCGTCGCGGGGGGCTGCTGGGTGCCCAGGAACAGCCTTCTTGCCTGTACAGAGCCTTCGATCTCTACTTCGTCCTGAAATCTGAAAGTACCTAACCCCCCTCCCACTTCCTGTTACAGAACCTTGGAGTTTATATTTTGCTAGAACATCCCTGGCTGTTTGGGGCCCCGATGATTTCCATATGGAATGACAAAACTCAGATCCTCTCTTTAATCTTATGCTTCATCCCCGCAGTAAGAAAGATTTTGACATTTCCACCCTTATTGCTGTCATCGTTTCCATGGTGGCAGCTATTTCCGCCACAACAACAGCAATAGTTACCTCACAAAATCAAAGGGCAACAGCAGCAACGGTCAACCAGCTACCCTGCTATTTCAAGATGTCCGCACAGCCGTACTCAATTTACAAATCCAATTAAACTTGGTTTGGGAGGAATTAATACCCAGGCGTTAGAAGTTATAACTTTAAATAATGTTTGGGATTCCATTTGGTCAAAAATTTAGGCTGGATGGAATAATTTGAGCAGTTGGATATGTGGACTGATACTGGGATCCCCATATATATTAACCTTGTTTGGCATATTGTTATTGTTCTTTATTTTAAAGATCAGATGTGCCAATAACAAAATCATAAAAACGTGGTCCTTTTGGCTGAGGCTCTGGAGTCAAAGACAAAAGGGGGAACTGAGGATCAACTTAATGTCTGGCTGAGTCAGGAGCGCCGTACCCATCTCTCCTGAGAAAACTCCGAGGCCTATTAGGGCTGGAATGATCTACCCCCTCGGGTGTGCGGAGATCTGACCTTAGACAGATAATCTGTTCCTCTCAAAAACCTCAATTCCTGACTCCGTTCGCCTCAGCCCCTAAAGCACACAATCCGAAAACGAACATGTGGCCAATAACGCTGTACCAAATATCCTGGTTCCACTTCTGCCTTACTCTATCCAATAGAGGTCCAATAGCGCCACCCTGGCTCCACCCCGAACTTACCATATATAAGCCTGTGCATTTGCTGAATAAAGCAGAAGCTTTCCAGAAACCTCCCCGGAGTCTATGTGGTGGTTCTGCACCTTGCCCTCCAGTCCGGGCCCCCTAAACCCTGTTCTGCCAGCGGGCTTACAGACGAAAACAACACCCCTCCACTCACTTGAACCTGGGCAATGTCTCAGGGCCAACAGCCCATTCTGTAGCTTACTAAATGGAGGCAGAGATAAGAAAAGCAAAGACCCCAAGCCTGCCTTGGAAAATCCAAAAATCCCAAACCAGGGCGCACGTGCACTGATGACCTGAGTGACCGTTTCTTCACCTGGAGCGCCCTGAAGGTTGATGCATATGAACTGCATCTCACACATCCAATCATAGCAGAGTAAATTATGGGGAAGGTCTTTTACAATAGAGGCAGCTGATAGGATTCTGCACCCTGTCAATCATGTTGTCAGTCATGCTCTGGCAGACTCCAGTGAGAGGTTTTCTGGGAACAGCACATTTTAACCCCTACACGTTATGCCCTCCTTGCTGGTGCCATTTCCCCTTCCACTGGCATGAGCTGGTTCATTCTGAGCATCTATGGTCTTAATAAACTTCGCTGCTTTTTTTTGTTGTAGTGTGCACATCCAGTTCTTTGTTCCTTATGCGTAAGAACTTACCAACTTGTCCCAGACCCTATCACCCATGGTAACAATGAAATGGAAGGCGCTGACTTTTGACCTACCTTGGAATGTAACATTATGTTTCCTGTGTTTGTACCAGTGTCTGAGAGACTTTGTTTTTCTTAGTCTTTAAAAAAATGTGTTTGTTTGTTTACTTTGCTAAAAGTGTGCAGGAAACCAAAATGAAAATAAACTTTTTATATTTAACATGTAAATAACTTTTATAAATCAATAAAAGATTCAGATCTTATTAGAAAGGTGGGCAAAGGATAGAAGCAAATTTATATAAGTTGAGTAAGTCATAACATGAGAAACTATAGAATCAATAAAAATATCAAACTTGTTCAATTTTTCTAGGAGTAAAATGGCATTTTATTTCTTTGTCTTTTAAGTTTACGGAAGTATTTGCCCACTTAGTGCAAGGGAATGGGAAGAAAGCCTTCTATGAGTGTAAATTGGCACAGTGGTTCTTGAGAGTAGTTTAGCACTATATAAAAATCATTAAAAGTTCAAAATTTCATCTCTGCAGTTCTGCTTAGAGCAGCATGTCCTAAGGAAATCATTAGAGATTCCTAAACATATTTATTTTAAGAATTATATTTCAGAGATATGCATTAACAGTGAAATATTTAATAAAGGTCCAATAATATAAGGCACCGATTAAATGAATACATGGTATACTCATATGCAGTTTACTTTGGGAAAAGTTGGTGACCCATTGTTCAGAGAAAAAAAACTATATTTCAATATAATTGTCTAGAACTATCTAAATTATGCAAATCTACATTTGGGTAATGTGTGTCTCTGGATAGAGAAGACTATATAGGTGACAACTTCCTCACAGACCTCGCTTTTATCTTTGCCTGGGACGTGCTGTGCCAGGTATCAGCTTAAGTCACCTTAGTGAGTCTCCTCTAGCTATTGTATTTAAAATGGTAAGTCTTCTGTTCTGCTCTTAGTTGTCATTGTGACTGGATTGATTAAGAGATTTCTGGAGAGGTTATTAGATCATGGAAGCACTGTAATCCACTCCTGTTCATAGCAGAAGGTGCTATTAGGAAGGACAGGCCATGCCTTTGGAGAGTCTAGCTCTCACTGGCCCACTTTCCCTGTGCTTTATTTTCCAGTAGCCATGAAGAGAGCAGCTTTGCTTTTCCATGCCCTTCTGCCATGATATTCCTGCCTTGGAGCCAGCCGACCATGGACTGAAAGCTCTGAAACCATAAGCCAAATTAAATCTTTCCTTTAAATTTCAGGGGTCAGGTATTTTGTACCAGGGACCAAAAGCAGACCAGTGAACCCTCCTGTTGTACTTTACCCAAGCCCTTACACTTTTGTGACTTTCTTCTGCCTCTCCTCTTCAACTTTGACATAAATTTTATAAGGCATGGACTTTCATCTATTTTATTTTCTCTTACATTTCCATACCTAAAAGAGTTCCTGGGTAATTTCTTCTTGTTATCTGACACTAAGTAATGATAATAATTTTTAATACTCCTTCACTTCCAAACCTATCTCCTCAAAACACCATGGATCTTTTTTAAGTAAAAATCTTATTTATTCTACAAATGGACTAAATTTCAATATTAAAATATACAACCACAAATGATATTCTACATAGCTGTCGTATTCAACTAAGGGAAGTTTTTCAAAAGATGATGAGATTGCTTGCAAGTATCTGCCCAGAGCAGAGAAGCAACCACTCACTTGCTTTCATTTTCAGTATGAATGTGGCCCTGAAAATGAGGAGCCATGATTCCTTTGACCTTTTGGGCTTAAAGAGGGCCATCAGGATAACTGTGGCAGAAGAATTAATGTTTAAAAAGATAAAATCATATTGATTACAAATAATAAAGACAGCCATTAAGTAGATATGGAAGTGTTTTGTGTGCTTTTGAGAACTTGAATTTCGGGGCTGTTTAGGTCACTGATTTTAAGATGTGTAATATTCAAAGCAGGCTGCTGGTCTGTGCATTTCTAGCTTCGTTATGGAAAGCTCCCTTTCATATCATAAGGAAATGATATGTATACCTTGACCTTTCTGCTGTTAGTCCACTTAAGGCTTCTTGAAGTGAGGATCCTATACTGGAGATTTGTGACACCTGACCCAAAGACCAGCTGGATTGAATATTTGACAGCAGAAAGATTTGAACAGAAAATGTACCAAAAGACAGTACGAAAAACACACATTTTTATAATGCATTTCCTTAGTGGAGACTGGTTTGGACTTTCTCTCCTGTATTTGTTTGCTGTGGCTTATACTTGTCTGATGGGAGAGTGTGAAGCACTTTAAATAGTTTGAGCTCTTGGTCTGAAAAACATTGTTGCATTCACTAAAAGAGTGTAATGTTATGTATCAGTTTTTAGTATTTGGTCAAACATTATTCTGTGTGTTTTGAGGTGGAAGAGTTTGGGAATGAGATGAACATTTAAGTAAATAGATGGAGTAGATCAACCTCCCTCAGATGGGCCTCATCCAACAAATTGAATGCTTAAGTGAAATAAGCCTGATCTTCTCCCAAGTAAGAAAGAAAATTTTCTTCCTGATGACTTTGGAACATCTGCCTTGAACTTAGGGGTTTTTTGCTGAGCTACATCCCTAGCCTATTTCTTATTTTGAGGCTGGCAAGCATGGCTAAATCATAAAATTGCTCAAACTATGATCCTCCTGCCTCAGCCTCCAGTAGACCCTTGACTTCTGAACTCAATTGGTTCCCAAGGGCCGGTTGTAACTCAGCTTGGTTGTAAGTCAGTACAGCTGAGCTTTGTATGTTTACCTGGATACACACTATAGATAAAAAGAAGTAAGTCCATTAACCTAATTAACCGAAGCTGTTCGTTTGTCAGGCCGGTCATAACAGGGTCCACTATATAAGCCTGCACCACTGGGCCTGACAAACCTCAGTTTTTTCCCCTGACTTCAGACTCCAACCATAATATTTCTTGGACCTACTGGCCTTGTGACTAGAACTGTACCATTAACCTTCCTGGGTCTCCAGCTTGTCAACACATCTTGCAAGTTTTGGGACTTACCAGCCACTATAATTGCATTATCCATTTCTTTATAGAAAAAAATCCCTGTGTTTATATATATATATATATTGTATTCATTCTTTTCTCTGGAGAACCCAGATACATTTGGCAATAAGAATTTCGGGTATGTTTTAGTGTAAAAGGAAAACATTTCCTCTTGGATAAAACATCAGTGATGATAATATTTGGCTTACTTTTTCTTTACATGTTAACATTCAGATCTTCCTTGAGTATTTCAGTAGTGCCCCAGCTCTACCTCTTTGGCATCATCAGGAAGCTTTCTCTGGCCATAATGTTTTTGCCAGGGTATTAACACCTTCAGGAATAGCCCTCAACCTGTAGCAAACACTAGTTGATGGGTAAATGCCTCAGATACCCTTAGGAGGAACAACCCTGAAGCATGTGCAAGATTCTTTGGCAGAGTCCCAGCAGGATTGAATGCTGGTTTCTTAGTGACCTGCTCATTAAACTGGCAAATTGGCTTTCTCCCCTGCCACACTACTTCCTGATATTCTTCCTGATTGTGGGGGGGCTCTAAAATAAAGCATTTGAATTTAAATTCTTGCCTCAGGCTTGCCTGCTTTTGAGTGGATCCAAGGTACTGATCATCTTGTCTTTAATGGAAGATGACGGAGGGCCCAGGATTTAGCTCATTGTTTCCACCTCCTACCTTGCAAGCTCAAGGACCGAAGTTGGATCCCCAGGACCAAAAAAAAAAAAGAGAGAGAAAGGAAGATGACAGAGATTTTTAAGAATAGTTACTGTATTTATCAGCTTGGCCTAGTGGTGTGTGTCTGTAATCACAACCATGCAGGAAGATCACAAGTTCAAACCCAGCCTGGGAAATTTAGTGAGATTGATAGGGAAAACTGTAATAGCAATAATTTAGGAAATAGGAAAATGTCACAACTTCAGCCCCTCACTTTGCGTTGTTCAGAATTAACCAGTACCTAGTCTCTCACTAAAATTTGTAAGTGAAAAGAACCATTGTTAGCTTTGTTAACCAAACATGCTTCCTTTTCCCTGGCTAGCATAGATAATTGAATAAGTCCTTAAAGGTAACTTCCCTGACAAAGAACTGTATCTAGGTTGAAATTCAACTGCCTTGCTATCATTATTTTGGGTATCAGCAAAGTGAGCTGTGAAAATACAGTGTAACCACCTGAGTAAGATCAAAGCTGTAATACCCTATAAAAGAAGGAGTTGTAACCCAATGGGGGGGTCAATGAGGGCACCATCATTAGGCCTCATCGATCCCCATCCATGGAGTAAACTTTGTTATTTTATCTCCAGTCTGCTGTCTCTCTGTGTGTCACTTGCCGTCTTCTTCTGTAACAAAATGAGATCCGTGTCTCAGAAGGAATAATAATAATGATTTTTTGAAAAAGGACTGGTGGTGTAGCTCAATATGAAGGAGCTAGGCTCAATCGCCAATACTGAAAAAAAAATTATTAAATATAGGACCACATCTGTTTTTAACATTTAACAGCAACAAGTCTTCACTGTATGCCTACCATAGGCATAAATTAATAATGGACACTTTTAAAAGAAGCTAATCCTCTGACTTTAGTCATGCAGGAGAAATCCCAGATGAAAGTCACAGTGTACTATTGTTTTGTATACATCTTTTATTTCTTGTCTTAATAATGAACAATTCATATGACTAATGCAGATATTTCATGGAAAATGACTCTACCTACAGCACACATCTAGCAGCTGTTAGGCTCTAAGGATTAAAAGTGAAGGATGTTTTGAAAACCTGCTAAGGTGTATGTATGAGTAATGAACTGGATCCAGTTTAATGGTTATAAAGCCTTGTTTGTGAATAGAACATTAGATGCCTTTTAATTAAGGAAACTGCTTTTTAAACAACTGCTTTCTCATAAATTTGAAAGGAAAAAACAAGTTGTAACCACATATTTTAGTGTGTTTGTAAATTATGCCTTATTGGTAAGCCATTTTCGGATTTAAATGACTTTGTCACTGTGTAAAAGAGGCCTTATATGGGCACAGTGATGGCAGTAGTAATGATGGTAGTTAAAATTTATGGAGAGCTTATTTTTGCCAGGCACTGGACCAGCTGTTTTATGTTTATGTATATTATTGTGAATCCTGAATTATGAAATAATACTATGAATATTATTGTGAATTTCTGAATATTATGTATATTATTATGAGCCATAAGACAGTTTTTCCCCTTTGAAATTCTAATGATGATATAGAACTGGACACAGGGACACTAAGCAATTTTCCCAAGGCCACACAGTGTCACAGTAGAAATTAGAACCAAGGTCATCATTCTGCTTTCAAAGCCCATTTATTGCAGAACAAGTTGAAGAGATACTGAGTCTAGGTCCTAAACTTTTGATTCCTTGTTTTCTTTGTTTCTACTGATATCAGCTCTGCCCTCCTATACTGAGAGAAATTTATTTTTTAATCTATACCATGCTGCTGGTCCTTTTCTCATACCATACCATAAAGAATGCGCTGTTGTAAATCCTCACAACTCCTGATTGTTCTCTGTAGCCTGTTCTCTCCAGAGAGTGAAAATCAATATGCTGATTGACTTGTGGTGTGGTGAAGTTTAATTGAAGAATAGGTGACTTTTTAAAAGTTGGCCTGGACCCCTAACTGGGAACACTGAGGCCTGTGTCAGTGCCTTCCTGAATACAGATGCCTGAGTGCTGCTTCCTGCTGGCTGCTTATTAGCACTGCATCAAGGACATGGTCAGGGGCAGTTTTGTTGTGTCACAATCCCTTCCTGCTTTGTTCCTCATTGTCTTTTGAAGATGTTCTAAAACCCTTAACCAGATGTTCAGAGACAGACAGCCATTCACTGAAAACTGATTTCTTTTTCTTCCTAGAAATACAACCAGATAATCGTCTTTCTAAAGTTATCTGTGGCCACGTGGCTGAGTCCTGGCCATAGAAGGAAGGTGGAAGCGATGTGTCATTGTGGGGCAAGACTTGTAAAAGGGGTGAGCGTCCACCACATGGTATTTCCTCGTGTCTGCTGGATACGGCAGACAACAAAGCTATCATCCAGGAGTTGATAAACTTTCTAGAAAGGGCTAGATAGTGAATATTTTAGGCTGTGTGGATAGTGTTTGTCAATACACACCACTTTAATTTCTTTAAATTGTATTTCACAATCCTTTGAATATGAAATAGCTATTTGTAGCTCAGGTCCAAAACCAGGCTATGACTATTTGCACACTCTGTGCCTGGGGGTTAGAAGAGCCCAAAGGCAGAGACGGCTTGGGTCCTTGAACCACAAAACTAGGAATATCTGTAGGAGATGTTAGGCAAATGAAAAACAAACTTCTGTTGTTCGTGCCATTATGTATGCTTAGCCTGTAATCTTATAATCTGCAGTCTACTAAAACTAAGACCTTTTCAGGATTGGGGCTAAGATTCTATCTCTACCTATATTTACTCACCTTAAAAATGCTTCCTACATGGATTAACTTGAATACTGCATATTCAGCATGTTCTAATTTCTCATTTTCAGGCATTTACTTGTGTGATTTCCTTCTGGGTATAAAGTTGCTCCATCCCATTCCTGTTCTTTGAAATCTTCCCCCTTGAAGTCATGTTTCAAATGCCACCTCTTCTAAGAAGTCTTCTATGATCTTTTCCCTTAACTGGCAGGAATAATTATTTTCTTTATTTGGACTTTCATATTTCCTTTTTAACTTTCTAATAAATATGATTTTCTACCCACTTTTAAAGTTGCTTGTGCACATGCCTTTATCTCCTCTCCTGCAGTGTCAGGTTTAAGGGGTTGTCTTGGATAAACCAACCATACAAAATCTGGCCGTTACAGGTACAC
Organism: Fukomys damarensis; assembly: GCF_012274545.1. Lineage (NCBI taxonomy): Eukaryota > Metazoa > Chordata > Mammalia > Rodentia > Bathyergidae > Fukomys > Fukomys damarensis. The sequence continues at coordinate 30,431,201 of NW_022900940.1, forward strand.
TCAGGGTGGGTTGTATAATCAAGTCTTAAGGCCAAATATACGTACAGTCAAAATACCCTAAGTAATAAAATGCACAGCTGAGTTTAGGGGTCACATGCTTGAAAAATACTTTATTTTATTTTAAAGATGAGATGTTACTCATGGCAAAGAGACACGCCAATGTGGAGGGTAATGAGACCGGTTGCTGTCTGTCACACATGCTCATTGAGTGGGACAGCAGGGAGGGTAGCTGGCACTCTGTACAGGGATTTCTGTTTCTTGTTAAATGTATACATTTGAATTCAAATCTAGATATCCACAGTGGCATGAATTCAATAAATTTATGAGTTGATTAAATGGTTTAACCACACGTTTTCTTACAGCAATAAACATTTTAGGAAAAAATCATTTATTTTGACAAATTCACTCAAGGAAAGAGGAAAGATGCTGTTGTGCTTGACCTTGAACTCCCAAGCAAGAGCAGTTGTGCTACAGGAGGACTGGATGAGCTCCAGGGGATAACTTCTGGGCTCTGTGCCTTGCCTGCCAGGGAAAAAACTGATAAGCAGACAAGGAAACAAAAAGCCAAGTTCAAACTAAGAGTTTCTATGTCCCTCTCAAGGTACAGTGGAGATAACAATAAAACACAAAATGCTGTATATGTGTTGCTTTTTAAATCAGCCTTTTCTTTTATGGTCAGTCAGTATTGTTCATGCAGATTTCGGTAGCAGTTGCCTAATACACTCCGAGAACCAAAAGAGACCTACTTGAGGACTAGCAGTTTCAAAGCCTTGAACTTATTTATTTGTTGTATATGTTGTAAATGAGAAAGTTTGTGTTTCTTTAAATTGGCATAATCATTAGGTCCAGACGGTGAACATAGAGAAAGAGCTAATGGTATCTTAGAGTTGATGGCAGCTGTCTCAGACTGGGTACAATCATTGTATTTTCCTATTTTTAAGTTCCCAACTTCTTAAGTCAGCAATATTTGATAGAACTTTCTGAGCTGGTTGCTGGATGTGGTGGCACATGCCTGTAATCCTAGCATGCGGGAGACTGAGGCAGCAGGATCGCTGTGAGTTCAAGACCAACCTGGGCTTCATAGTGAGTTCCAGATCAGTCTCAACTACATAGTGAGACCCTGTCTCAAAAAACCAAAAAAAAAATACTTTCTGAGCTGGTGGAAGTGTTCTGGATCTGTATGTTCGTTATGGCAGCCAGTAGTCGTATTATGTATGGAGCATTTGAAATATGGCTGGAACAAATGCAGATATCCTTTGGACTCAGTGGCTTAGTATAAAAATGTAAAACATCTCATTGATAATTATTTTTATATGATTACAAGTTTAAATAATGTTTTGAATGTGTTGGAATAAGTATAGCAATTAAGATTTATTTGCTTCTCACAATTTTTTAAAATGTGGGTACTAGTAAACTTAAAGTAGCCTGTGTGGCTTGTGTTATACCTCTTTTGTACAGCATGCTCTGAACAATGGTGCTGTTCGTTGCATCAGAGTAAAAATTTCATGTTTTCCCTATTTGTTTTCTAACTCCCTCAAAAGCAAAAGCCAAGAGTGCAACAGTCTAGAAGAATTTTGAGCCTCAAAATAAAATAATACTTTCAGAAACATGGGCTTGTATTTGTCCTCACTCAAGGTACTTAGGCACACTGGATGCTGTGTAACTGTCTGTGTAGTATCAAGTCACGACTGAGGGCCAAGGATGTTCAGTAATTTTCACAGAGCCATTCCAGTGATGTGTCCTCAGCAAAAGTCATACATTCCTTTAATTTTTACATTGCATTGTTATTACTGCTGCTAAGATAGGAACTTGCTAACTCTCCAAGTGATAGTTACATTTAGTTCAGGAACTTCTCATGGAACTATTTTTCTTTTTAAGTTTCATTTAAGTGCATGCTTTATGATGTTAGGAAATCACTTAGATGTGCTGACCAACATGGTAAATATAGACACCAATATATTGCTTTTTCTGTTATACAAGTATTCCTTAGGTATAGATTCCTTGAGGCTATTGAGTTTTTTTGATTCCTAAAAAAGTCTTAGGTATTTAATCTTGAATATTAGCCTTTGGAAGTTAAAAACAATATAAACTAATAAATTCACAAGTGGTAATTACTGCAAATGTCTATGTTTTTAAAAATCCCCCCCCCCCCATTTTTCTCTCTTGTCCACTTCCTGTTGAGAGTTTGGATGGAAAATCGTTCTAATCAACAAAGTTTCTCTGGTTTTCTCTTCAGTGTTCTCTAAGGAAATTAAGTAGATCTCCTTTCCTCCCAACTTTCTGCAACTCTCTGGCTGAAGCTATTTCTCTAGATCACAGTAGGTTGTCTGACTGTTGGAAATAAAAATCCAAATTCTTGAATCATTTTGTGAATATAGAAAATATCCCTGGGAAAAGAACAATTCTCTGTTTCACCCATGATTTCTGGAAGGGAACAGAAAGGCTGTGTTGGGAGCTGCGGTAGTCTAGGTGTGTTTATGATAATAGAAGTTGATATTTGTGAAGCACTCTACTTAAACATGGATAAGTTTTCTTTAAAGAAATGGTGGAGTTAATAGCACTGGTCTAGAGTAAAGTACATGTACACGATGTTGTGAAATCAGGATCTGGCACATAGTAAACCATAATAAATGCTAGCAGTAGGCTGCTCTCCCACCTCATTGGGGATAGAAACTACTTAGCCTACTTCTTGTGACAAAACATCTGTTCCTTATCTTTCAGAATAGAGTGTGGTTCTTACTATTTAAAAGCTGTTTTTTTTTTCTTTCATATGTTACTTTTCTCTTACAAACTTCAGGAATCTCTGTTGGATGATGAAAGTATAGCTCACCACTGGTAAATTACAGTGAAACAAGGACAGACCTAAATAGCAAAATGTAATATTTTATTATGGAGAGAGTATGCCTGTTTAAGGTTACTCCAACCTATGAATGTGGCGTACTTACACTGCATCTATGGATTTTTTTTTGGCCAAGTCTGACTTAGGATCCTGTTCTAAATGATCCTGCTAATGGGATGGTGCATTGTTTCCAGATTTGTGATGCATGAAGGAATGAACAGTTAGAATACGGCAGTCTAAGGATTCAGTCTTTCAGTTATGTCCTAATTCGGCTGTCACCTGTACTGCAGAATTCTGTAGAATTTAAATGGGAACTGAGATCACATATACAATGATACACAAAGCCGTTACGGTTCTGATAACTAAGGGGATTTCATAGTATCATAACTGGTGCCATTAAAAATATAAAGTATTTTTGCATATCTTTAAAAAATATACAGCATTCTTACTACGCTTGAAGACATTAAAATAGTCCTTTCCTGTTTCATAGGAATGCACAACACATTTTAAAAAATATTTATAGAATCCTTGTTGCTCATCCAAAGTATTAAATATTCTTTTAAAAACTGTATAGACATAGGAGGTGTTTTCCTCTATTTTAAAATGTAGATCTAGAGGAGGGCTTTTTATTTCCTTAGGGCTGCTTCCTCTTTATGTGAAATCCCTGGTGCTAGTCATCTTTGATCTGTCCTGCTGTCTAACTAATCATGGTGATTCTAAACTTTTCCTGAGGCTAATGAAAGTCTCATTCAGTTGCACTGTGAGATATGTATATTTCATCAAGAAAAATGGGCCACTACTTAATTAGGTGTTCCTTTCTACCTGCTGTGACATCCAGGGACCATGCTTTTTCCTTCTTTGAAGCATTCCTTCTCCCTTGATTTGGGGAGAGGGAAGAAAAATTAGGGCTAAATGTCACAAGTGTGCTCCTCAGTGCCTTTACCTGAAATTCTGTGTTTCTACAACTGTGTCTCCCAGTGGAACAGCACCACATTTTAAATCTGTTTTCCCAGAAGCATTTTTGGCTTTCTTCTATTTCTCCATCAAGAATGATTATTTGTCAGGTACAAGCATGAAGCCGTACAGGTCCCAAATCATTTTAGAAAGAACAACATGAAATGATATTTTTCAAATGTTGGATGTGCTCAGAGGAGAAGAGTAACTTCATTAGGAAGAAGATGGTGAGAGAGGAGCCAGTGGAATGGTCTCTGAAGGAAAGAGTGACTGCAGCCAAGGAGCTCTCCAAATTGAACTGTAGCTTCAGTCAAGAGAAAGTAAAACAAAGAGTTGTAGTGTAACTCTTCTGACACTTGGTTTAGAAATGCCCGAGTATTTTAAGTTTAAAAAGATAAACTGACTACATTAAAATAACCTACATTTACTTGGAGAATTTTGTCATCTCAAAATGAATTTATCAAGAATGCTTAAAAGAAAAAAGTGGAAGCCAAAAAAGCATGCTATATTAACCCATTTTCAGTTGTTAGGACCTCAGAGGGTGGGTAATGAAGAATGAATCCACTCCCATTAGGCCTAACTCGCTCCCACCAGACCTATCCTATCTCCAAAAATTCGGACCCAATTTCTTAAGAAGAAGTATTAGTCCATTCATTAGGGTGTTTACCCATGACCTAGTCACTTTCCACTGAGTCTCACCTTTTAAAAGCCACCACCTCTCAGTACCGTTACACTGGGGATCAAGTTTTCAGCTCATGAAACTTTGGGGGGCAAACAATATCCAAACCATAGCACATACTTTAGCAAATAGCGAGGCAGATAAGAGGACAAAATGATTAAAAATTCAGTCCTATTTTTTTCTCCACTAAACTGATACTGTGATGACTTGGATTTAGTTAAAGGGGAACGGTGATATGAAAACATAACAGATTACCTTGACTTTAAAAGTAAACTTTCTAAGGTGAAAACAAAGTCCTTTGGTTCTTGGTAGGCTTGCTAATTCAGCTAGTACAAAGCTGTTGGTGGCTATGCTTCTTAGCTTGTTATGCACTTAAAAGGGGATCAATAAAATCCTAACTTTGAGAAATAGAAGTCTTTTCCTATCCCTGTCTTCCTTGGCCAAATAAATAAGTAAAATAAAAATTGGTCTTTTGGCAATCTAGATACAGGTAATTCTTTTTGGTGTTTCATTAATTTAGGAAGTAGAATGCTGGCATAAGATGATGGTATAATTTTTCTTTATAATTTGTTTCATATTTGTAAGGAAAATAAGAGACTTTCTTTTGAGTCTGTTAGTACTATATTTATAGATTTCAACTTTTTAAAAAAATTTTTATTGAGTTTATTGGTGCAATCTAGGTATATAGTACAATTACATTCATTATTGGGATCCTTTATCTTTACATGATACATCTTGATTCTCATTTTTTCCCCTTGTCCCTGCCCTCCCTTCACCCCCTCCTCCCCTCCCCATTTACAAACACTTTATTTCCATTTTTTCATTTCCTCATATTTTTTTCCTCTCCCTTATTACCTTTGCCCCACCCTTCCCACTTTCCCTACACCTTTAGCCCTTTACTTCCTATTTCACATTATTAATTATCTCATTAGGATCCTGTGTACTATTATAGTTTTTCACACCAGAGAAACTATTTGGTATTTCAGTTAAAGAAATCTCTATATGAAAATTAAAATTAGGGAATCCTAAAATAAAACTAAAAAGGAAAGTAAAAGAGAAAAGGCATTGATGTAAAATTAAAATAATCCTTAATTCTGAAGATGAAAATGGTCCTTGAACATATTTAAGTTGCTTTTTGCTCTTGTAGTCTTATATTATTCTCTTTTTTTCATTTTTTAGAGAATACTTTATTAGTTTCTGTAATCAAACCCACGTAGATATGACATTACATATTTAATACAGTGCATTACCCCTGTAGAAATGGAAAAAAAAATTAACTTTCTAGACCAATATGGCTGTTAATTTCTGTACAATGCCAACTCAACACAGTAAATTGGGATAACTTTTTCCAAAATCAACAGCACAGTTAAAGTTTAAAATTCAAATTATATATATATAAAGACCAATAATAGCAGTATGTTATGTATCAATAGCAGCAACAGCTTTTCCGGGCTCTGCAGTCATCTGAACAAAATTATAGACATTCAGCACATTCCATTAAAAAAACAAAAACAAAAAAAAGAGAAGAATAATACCCAGAAAACAGCATATTTAAAAATAAGTCTTCGACATGAATTTTTTAAAAAAATTGTCAGGACGTTTTCTCCATCTGAACATCTTAAGTTTTTTTATTCCTTCTGTCAATGTAGGCTTTCTCCAGTCATCTGAACAAAATTATAGACATTCAGCACATTCCATTAAAAAAACAAAAACAAAAAAAAGAGAAGAATAATACCCAGAAAACAGCATATTTAAAAATAAGTCTTCGACATGAATTTTTTAAAAAAATTGTCAGGACGTTTTCTCCATCTGAACATCTTAAGTTTTTTTATTCCTTCTGTCAATGTAGGCTTTCTCCTTATCTACTGTGGCCTCACTGATTTCATTTGATGGTTAGAATGATGATTACCATAATATAAAATAGTAACAGCTAAGCCCTGTTAAATGCTAACTGTGGGCCAACACTGTGTTACGTGATTAACATGGATTATCTCTAATTCTGATAACAGCTCTACTAGGCAGGCACTATCATCCACATTTAACAGGGAAAGAAGTCCAGGCTCAAGGAATTTACAAAACTGACTAAGGTAATTTACATAATTAAGTGGACTTTAGTTGGATTTGAATTCATACAGGTAGACTCCAGAGTCAGTGGTCCCAACTACTGCACTACCCCAGAGCTTTGAATTGGTACAGCATATAATTTTGAAATGGCATTCTGTTCCATTGCATTTAAGCCTAGCAGCTAGGATGAGGCTGAGTGGGATTTTGCCAGCTCTAGGACCAGCATTAATGAGTGGATAATGACAACTGTAATGAGCACAAAGCCAGGCTTAGCGACATTGGCTTCTGCTTGCTTTGCAATTACAATGCTTGTTTCAAAATTATAGGCAAAGTGCTTAGAAATAACTGTTCTCTGATGCAGACAAAATTAGACAAAATTTCTCCTCCTGTCTTTTTTTATTGCATTAATTATCTTAGAACAGCCCTCTGGGACTATAGAACAGGGGATGAAATTCAGCTCAATCTCATCCCCCAAATCAAGTCAGTTAAATCTCAACTATAACACCACCTGACTTGAAAGAGTATTTGAGGTGAAACTTTGAAGAACAAGACACTATGGAGATATATAGTCATTTTTTTATTTGTGCTTTTTTTAAAGCATTATCACTTTTAGCATCTTTATCATCCTGTGTCATCTCTACAGAATGTTCTACTAGAAAGTTAACTCTATAGGTGGATAAATTGTATAATATGTGGCATGCTGTAGATGCTAAATAAAGACTTACTGAATAAATGTGGAATAAACTAAGGATGTTTTGAGCACCTCTTGCATGATGAGCACTGTGCTAAGTGCAATGCATTAAAGATTGCATTTAATCATCATTACCACCCTACCAGTAGAACCTGCTATTATATTATACCCATAATATAAGCAATGAAATTGAGATGCAGAGAAATTAAGCAACTTAATAAGCATGTGGGTGAATCAGAGAGTTAGCCTCAAATCTGTACAAATCCAGAGCCTGTGATGCTATAGTAATTATTGTTACCACTACACAGGTCATGTTTTTTATCACTCTTTTGTAAAGGGAAGGTTGCACTTAGTTGATTTTGGTATCTAAAGAAAAACAGAGACCCTAGAATTGTAGTTTGCAGAACTGGATGCAATTAATTCTATCTCTATGCTTTAAAAACCTTTAGAATTTCTACTCAGAGTGTGATGTGCTGTGATAAACACTAGCAGTAGCTTAAAATCTTCCTCTTGGGCGTAATTCCAATGCTGTTTCTGAGAAAAATTTGTGCTAGAGGAAATCAGTAATGGTGACTCCTCGGGGAAGACTGCCACATTCAGAACTTTTTCAGAGTAGGAATCTCAGATGTAGACCATAAAATGTTCCTCCTAAAAAATGCAGAGTGAAGAGAATCCCACGCGGCTTGAGGACACTCTGAAAGCCTCACTGCAATTCCTGTCCATGTTGTGCCTTCCTCCCAGCCACTTCCTCATGCATCTGTATTTAATTTCCTCCTTTAAATTAAACTCCTTGGGATCACATGTATATAAGGCTGATTTTGGAAAGCCAAGCTTCTTTCTCTCACCTAAAAATTCATAGGTAACAGGGAGATGCTTTTACTCAATTGTCGTGGTTTCCTATCCAGTTAGCTAGAACTCTTGCTTCCTCAGCACACTGACACAACTTTGTATTCTTTGCTTTTGGTTTTACAGAGATGTTCTTAACTCTTTAAACTTTTTATGTGTATAATTGCGTGAAAGTCACTCAAGTTGTAGGAGATACTGAAAATACATGGTTTTAGCATCACGTAATACTTTCCTAGGGTGATCACGCAAGCTCTTCTTTCCATGTATTTAAAAAATTACATTTCTATATATAAATATTTCTGAGAAGAGAAATTTTCTGAATCTCTCACTATATAAATTACATTTATAGAAAGGTAAGAGAGACTATATTATAAAGGAAAGAAAATGACATTCTGAATTTGAGTTAGGAGCCTGGAATTATCTTCAATAAACATTACCTAAAAAAAGAAGAAAACATTCCTTTCTTCCTCAATTTTAATTATCTAGCATTATTTGTGGTAAATATCTAATTTTAAATCATCCATCTGGGACCTTGTAGCTGACCCTGAGTTTTCCATTTTTCCAGCTGCTACCTCTCAGTGATGTCATTTTCCTTCACTGAAACAGTAGAAATGATATTAAATACCTTTTTGGTTACGTTTTTGTGTTCAATGTCCATTTCTTGCCTGCTCTCCAACTTGGTAGCTCCTGGTGAAGAATTGTTCACCACTGTGCTCTACTGCCTGGTGTTGGCTCTAGAACTTAGTAGATGTCTGAGATTGGATTTGCCAGAAGGAGAATCTGAGGTAGGGTCCCTTGAGGAGAGGAACTTGAGGACAAGTGGTCTGGAGAAGGGCAGTGAGTGACAAAGGACCTCAGCTGGAGATGAGCTTTACTCTACCATCCCACAGGGCACTCCTGTATCGGAGCTGCTCTCGCATTAGGGTAAGAGTCTTCTGTACCTTCATGTTATTCTGTGGCCCTCTGGGCGTGAGGTTTCACAGGGATCTTCCGGGCAAGGCAGCACCTCTTCTGCAGAAGGCAATTCTTAATACTTGGACAGTGGCCATGATGACATAAGCGCATCTCTACTAAATATCTCTGCCTCATCTTTCTATTATATTCCTGGCAACCATCTGCTTGCTTGTGGATTCTGCTGCTTTTTTCTCCCTGGATTCTTCTTAGTTTCTATTCTTCTTTATTCAACATTACTATCCAGCTTGACTCAGCTTAATTTCATTGCTTCTCTTTAAATTGTGACTTTTACTTTATTACTTTTTGTCACAGTCATTATAATTTTCTAATAGCACACATTTAAATTATTCAGAAGAGATAAAAACTAATTGAGTTGATCGGTTTCCGTCCAAGAGAGATGATTGATGTTCATTAATTAATTCAGTCATTAATTTAACCCAGGCTTATTGAGGGCCTACAGTGAATAAGGCACTATGCTGAGTATTGAGGCTATAATGGTGAACAAAACTAAATGTGGTCCTTGATTTAACAGACCATAGAGTTAGGCAGAATTCTAATGACTGGATCTGTGTTTAGAAGAGAATTATGGGCTTGGCTCAGAAATGTCAACATCTCATCCCCAGAAGATGCCTTGCATGTTGTAGAATCCCCTGACACCAGATGTGTCTTGCTTTTGGTATCTGAGTCACTCTTGTCCCCTTTCCTCCAGTTCTGTGTGATATAAAGTCTCTTACATACTCCTTCCATATCCTTATTTCAGGAAGAATAGTTGCTAAGAGTGTTACAACTTTTGTTTATTTTTTAAATTTTTTTTATGATACTGAGGATTGAACCCAATACCTTCTCTGCTGAGCTACATTCCAGCTCTTTTTGAAGTTTTAAATTTTGAGACAGGATCTTGCTAAGTATCCAAATTGCCCTGGCTGGACTGGAACTCCTGAACCTCCTGCCTCAGCCTGCCAGAGTGCTGGGATTACAGGCCTGCACCACTACATCCAGTTAGAACTGCTTTATTTTTGATGCAGGGCTTATGTTACAAAGTCAAAGAATTCTCCTTGAAGAGTTGCAAATGAGACAATCAGTAATTATTTTCAAGTATACTTTTAGTCACTAAAAGGATAGAATTAGTTTTCATAGCCCAAAGGACTCAGTAATAGAGTTTTTCACACATCATGGGGTTGAATCAACAAGAATTTATTATTAAAAGACCATTATATATTGACAATGTGAAGTGTGAATTATGTTAGTAATTGATTCCAGATTATTGGTGTTTAAAAAATAATTGGTGATATAACTGTTGATACAAATTTTAGCTATCTCATTACAACCCAAACACATGCACACACAGTCTCACGCGCACACACACACACACACACACACACACACACACACACAGACACACACATATGAAAACTCCCTTTTAGTGATTGACTTTTTAGGGCAATGAATAGATACCTTGGTTCTCATATACCTTATACTAGCAGCCTCCAGTTACTTTGGGTTTAAGTCATATGTCTACTTTTCTAAAAATTAACACTACACATTTCTTTACAATTCTTTTGAGAGGGTGCTTGTTGTGCATGGAATAATATATTACAATTTTCTAATTAGAGAGATATTAGTATGAGAGAGCTTTACATTCCACACATTTAAGAAGATTCTTCGTTAAAAGCATGTTGCTAAGCACTCATGTGTTTGATCTGTTGGAAAGTAATACATTGGAGTGAGCTTAAATAACAACTGCTGAGACAGTAAGATTCACTGACGCACTGTGCAGGAAGCACGTACTAGTGACTAGAAAACTGTGTCCTAAGCCAATCAGCAAGGTTTAATAAACAGTACAGCAGATCTTCTGTTGTTATTGTGTTTTTTGTTTTTAAGCAGAGATGAATCATGCTGAACAGATAATATAAATGGAATTATTTATGTATAATATAGGAGAAACTGTTGATATTTGTATTTCTGGAGTTTGAGAGTGTTTCCAGTCCAAGAAACTCTTAAGTTTTAATATCATTAAATTAGTGTCATATTTTATAGCAGTGGCAGTGAACCTTTTAGAGCTTTCAGTGATACAAACAGCCCACTGCAGCATGCGTGCCATGGGTTTGGCACCATTGTTCTATAGGGAACTGTAAAAGCTGGACATTTGATTTATATTGTCCCTGTAAGTCCAAATGACTGAGTGATTATAGAATGACCTTTAATAACTATAAATTCACTTTTTACTTTAGGGATTTATTTTGTGTAGTGAAAACAAAAAGGATGGAGACTAGTCCTGCTTATGATATGAAAGAGTTGCTTGATCTGGGATAATCGCTTCTGTTTTCTTGGACCTGTTTTTTCTTTATGTGAAATGCATATGTTTGCATGAACAGTGATTTTCAAACTCTATTGAGATTGGCAATCATTTAGGAAGCTTGACAGAATGGTCTTGCCTGGATTCTGATCTAGTAGGCTTCACCACACTCCTAACTACTAGCATCTGAGTCTATCTAGCTCTCTTCCTCTCTAGTAGGAATAGACCACTTGCTGGTCCAGGGCCAACCCTCTCTTGTACTCTACACTCACATATCTCATTCCCCACTTCTTAATCAAGGGAAAGGATCCAGAAAATAATCCTCTGGCTCTCATACATATTATCATTTCTACCTTTTTGGGGATTGGAATTTATAGCACGCAGATAAGGTCTTATTTCTTCTATCTGAAAGTTGTCCCTCTGGATTTTACATTTCCCTCTACTTACTAAGCTATTTACTTCCTTTCCTTCACTGACATTATTTCAGTCATACAATGGTAAGAATAGCTAACATTTCCCAAGTGCTTGTTATAGTGCATTTCCTAAGTGCTTTTACCCCTGTTAATCCTTTTAATCCTAGAAAGTCAGTAGTTCCCTTTGGTCTTTGCTTCTGATTAAGTCTTATCATTAAAATTTTACTCTTCAAGATGAACTTTTTTAAAAATTAATTTTATTGGTATATTTGAGGTATACAATATAATGACAGTCATCATTGGAAATTTGCACCTTTACATAATCCATCTTGGTTCTTATCCCCGCCCCCTTAGTTCCCCGCCCCTCCCTTCAACCCCTCCACCCCTCCCTATCTGCAAAGACTTTGTTTCCATTTTTTCTTCTTCTCATATTAATTCCATTTCCCTCTTTGTTTTCCCCTACCCCTCCCACTTTCCCTTCCTATTTGCCCCTTTTCTTCCTATTTCATAGTATTTGTTATACCTTTTAGTCCTTTACACTGTCAGTTTCTCACTCTAGAGAAACTATTTGATATTTACACATGCATGCCCTCTTTATTTCACTCAAGAGTATCACTTCAGTGTGCAACCATTTATCTATAAATGTCTCTAGTTTGTCGTTCTTAAGATGAACTTTAAAATAAGAGCTCATTAAAATCGAGAATGAGATTGTGTTAAACTAGAATTTTATGGGGACAGTGGTAGGCTGTGTTCTTATTGATATCTTTATGATATGTTAAGTCTCTTACTCTTTCAGACTTTATTTTTTTAGAGCAGTTTTAGTTGAACAGCAAAATTGGATGACAAATTTAGGGAGTTTTCATATATACCCGCAGCTGCCGGATCTTATGGCAATAGTATGTTTATTTTTGTTCGATGCTGCCAAACTGTCTATTTGAAGCGGCTTTGCCTTTTGCATTTCCACCACAATAAGAGTTCTTATTGCTTCACATCTTTATCAGTATTTAATATTGGCAGAATTTGGGGATTTTCATTATTCTCATAGGTATATAGTGGTATCTCATAGCTGTTTTAATTTGAAATTTCCTATTGGCATCTAATGTTGAACATGTTTTCATATTGTTACTAATCTGCTGTTTTTAAAACTTCTTTTGATAAAGTAGTTCTTTCCACCTGGGTTCTGAATGAATCACAGTTATATTATTTAGCATACTATATCCGTGTGTGGATCTCGCTATGCCCCATCAAGGGGGTAATTCCCCTCCTCTTCTATCTGGGTGGGTTTGTAACTGATAACCCACAGGATGCCGTGGAAAGGAAGCTGCATGACTCCCAAGGCTTCCTATGATATAAAAGGAACCTCTTTTCCTTCCAAATCTAGGCCTTGATGCAGCTTTCCCTTTCTTTTGTCTGAAATATCCACTTGAAATACTTTGGGCTGCCATGCAACCAGGTTAATTGCCTTGAGGCTTCCTTTTTATAAGGTAGCCCAAATTAGCATATGGAGAGACCCCTTGTAGAAGCCCTGATATTATAGAGAGAAAGAGATGTCAACTTTGAATTGTTCCTATGCCCTGTTGTTTCAACTGCAGCCACCCGCTGACTGTGACCTCAAAGAAACCTGAGCCGAATTGTCCCTCTGAGATCTTTCTGAATGGCCATTAGACATCACGAGAGACAATAACATGCTTTTTGTATTTGGGTTATTTATAACATGATGATAGATAACTAGAAAAAATATTCTTGAATGTTTTTCCTTTTCAAAATGCTACTATAAGCATTTTTAAATTAAATTTTCTTATTTTGGGCTCCATAAAAATCCTTATCTTTTGAAATTGTATGTGTTATGCAACTTACATATTTATCCATTATATATTGTAATAATACTTCTAAACTGCTTTTCATTTGCCACATTTGTGTTTTCATCTCTCAACTAATGAAAACACAATTTAAGCTATTTTAAATGCTGACCTTCCTGCTTGCCTGACTTCCACTAGTTGAATTTTGCAGTGTGAACATTCATGGAAATACTTGACATTTATTGCATTCTTATCATTTTGTAAAAGTGAATGGGAAAAATGAAAACACTAATACTAGTGATAAAAAACACAAATATCTTAAAACTAGTTGCAAAATTGGACCAATAATGGAAACTGATTTGCCAACGGTTTAAACCAGCCTCAGCTGAGTACTCACTGTCCATATGAAATTGTGGTAAATAGTGGAGGAAATGAGGAATTTAAAGCATTTGTATGAACTATTGGAAATACGCCATTTAAGGGTGTGTCCAAAAAACTGTGTTGGAATTGGGGATTTTATAATTATGACCCTGGGCTCAGCAGAACTACTGGTCTATGCAGTTATAATTAATTCCAGTGGTAGGTGAAGGTGTAATGATTTTTACCAAGTAAGTGTGCTCCTGAATCCCTATGGGAAGAAGACCTTTATTTGGGATAATGACACAACAATGAAAGAAATTTTTTAAAAAATCCATGAAAGAAATCAATATAAAAAAAAAGACTAAGGAGTTTTGACTCTGGGCAGTCATAGAACAGCCTCAATCTGCTCCTTTGTTCCTGCTGTTGGAAAAGGAATTCAGGAACCAAAGGCAATGAGCCCATTCTCTTTCAGGGGTTAGTGTGAAAATGTGCATGCATTCTTCATTTAATTGCCTTCCTTTGTTTTGTTTTTTGGTAGCGGGAATTGAACTGGGTCGGTTGCGCTTGCGAGGCAGGCAGTGAAACCACTGAGCTAAATCCCCGTCCCCACTTCTTAACCATTTTACTAAAGAAACACTTCTGTTTACTTAATACATTCATAAAGATTTTATGTCATACCCAATATTCCTTCTTTTATTGTTTGAATTCATTGTTAAGCTTTGGTAGTGTTTTTTAGAAACACATTATACATGAAAGTTATAGCTATACCTATGAAGGAAAGGCATTGATTTTGCATATTAATTTTGTAGACAACTTCCTTAAATGTACACTTTATCATTTTAATAATTTTCAATAGATTATCTTGGGGTAAATAATAAAAAATTATCTCTCTGATTTCAACATATATGTTCATGTTTTCAATTTCTTATCTAGCTGTATTGGCCATCACCTATATAATAATATTTAATGCCAAGGATAATCATTCTTCTAATTTTAATTTCTAGTCATTCTGCCATGAGCATAGTTTCCCCTTCATCCTCTTTCCCTCCTCTCCCTGTACTGGGGATTGAACCCAGCCAGTGTACTCTACCACTGAGATCATCCTCAGACATTTTCTCTTTTTTTTTTTTTTCCTCCCTTCAGGAGCCAGGATGGAGCTTAGGACCTTGCTCTCAAGAGGCAGGCATAGTTTCACTGAGCTAAATTCCCATCCCTTTTCTATTTTTAAATTTTGAAACAAGGTCTAAATAAATTGCCCAGGCAGAGCTTGAACTTGTGATTCTCTTGCCTCTGCCTCCTGAATACCTGGTGTATCAGTCATTGTTTACTAGAGAAACAGATATAACACACGAGATATATATATATCTATATATATATCTATATCTATCTATCTATCTATCTATCTATCTATATATATCTATAGTATATATATATCTATATCTATCTATATATCTATATCTATCTATCTATCTATCTATATATATATATATAGATTTTTTTTTTTTTACAAGATTGGCTTACAGTGGCCACCCACAGAGTTGGATGTGGAATAATGCACAGGTCTGTTCACACACTGGGGGTCGAGGGATTTAGTTGAAGGTCTGGAGCTCACTGCAGTGTCTTGTGTTTGTATCAGGAGGCCCATGGGTCTGGGATGGAAGACTGGAGTCTACAACGGAAGGCAGAAGGATCATGCCAGAAGCAGAAGAGTCTGCACTGAAACCCAGAGATGAGGCTGAAGACTTGGGCTCTTTCAAATGAACAGAAGCAGCAGCTTCTCATTTCCGCTTCGCTTTACAAAGTCAAGGTGAGGAATAATCCTAGGGTGGATGTCCCTTGCACTAGAGCATGAAATTGGCAAGCCAGTTTACTGAAGATTCTCTTAACCAAACTTTTTAAGTTGGCACAGTCAACCATCACACTTGGGAATACAAGTATGCACCACAATGCACAGGAAGCATACATTATTTCTTAATTCAAAAGTCATATTTGTCAAATTATATTAAATTGTAATAATTTAAAAATGGATAAAATTGAGAAATGAAAGCTGAATTTTATCAATACCTTTTTGGCGTATTATTGGAACAATCACAATTGCTTTATTTGGGCTGTTATGCATCCAGAGGTAAATAGTTGGATATATACAATGTGCCAATTATTTCTTTGCTTCTTATATTTATACTTGGAACTTTTGGGGGTATCAGGGATCAAACTTGGGACCTTGTGCTTGTGAGGCAGGTGGTAGAACCATTGAGCCAAACCCCCAGCCCTATACTTGGAATTTAGAAATCTTTAGAAGTGCCATAAAGATTGGATAGCTGTTGCTGCTCCATCTGACTAGAGAAACCACCTTGGTAGGATCATGCTGTTTTGGAAGACTACCAGCAGTTATCTCTGCTTTGAATTTCTATACAGATAAGAAAGTCAGATGCGCTGTTAGGTCAGATAAGAATACAAAGGCACGAGTTGCTGTTTGACCTTTCATTTTAGTGAGTGCCAGTGATTTGACTGATAATTAGGTTGGTGCATATCTATCCTGAAATAAAAATGTGGATTCCTTAATACATCTCTGAGATTTTGTCAGAAGTAGTTACTGTTACAAACATGGGAAAAAACTAATTAATATGATTATGCGAATTAGCCTCTATTTTTCTTTTTAACATATGTCTATGGAGGCAGAGTCCCAAGGGTTGGAAAAAAAGAGTAAATATGATTTTGAATACGCCACTTTATCTAAGCTCTTGATAATGTTGTGGTAAGAGGACTGAGTTCCAAAGGTTCTGTAATATTCACTAAGTACTGTACATAAACTTTTGGGAGTAATTTTGAATCCTTTGATTATGAGGCTAAAATTATATCAAGACTAATGGAGAAGCATTATTGAATATATTAAATGTTTAACAACATCAATCCCAGGGAGGCTGTGCTTTTAGTAAAGCTCGTTCCAATAAGGATGTGCTTGAATATCTGAATAGAAGTATGCAGATAAATGTGTTTGCATTGTTAAGTATACATAATGCTAGTGCTGAGATGTTATTTCTATTTGTAAAACTAATTGTTCTCAAAGGCTAAGCCTATTAAGTAAAGTTTATTTACCTCAAATGAGGGATTTTTAAAAAATGATACAAGATTGGCTGACAAATCAAATGCATAAAGGGCTAATTCTTCCTTGAATAAAAATGCGTTGCCTTACCAGTTGGGAAGTTAAATATTGTTTTTAAGAAAATGATTCTATGTAATTTTTTTCAGCTTTAATTGAGTTTATTGGTACATTTTAGGGATTGTTTCTATGTAATTTTGAAAGGAGACTTTATAAGCAAAAAGGCTATTAGAATGAAGGGCTGGGAAATAGATTTAAAAACTCAAGAAAGGAATGAAAAGATCTTTCATGAACACTTGTTCTAAATTTTAATTTAACAGTTTGTTTTCTCTTGAAAAATTACTAGTAATGAAATAATTTAGTGACATGGAACAAAAGTCAATGCTCCTTTAAACCAGTATGCTGTAGGCACAGGAAGGATGAAACATGGCTGTCGTGTGTGTAAGGTGGAAGTTTCAGGTTTCCCTAATTCTTCCTTTGCCATGTGAAATGAGAAATTCTGTCTAGTATACGGTTGCTGTCTTTCAAAGTTCATTGATTGTACAAGTCATTGTAGCAGGTGAGAAGAGTGACATGTTAGACTAAGTCCACTGAGGCTGTTGTTTCAGACTGGCCTCCTGCGCTAGGCTCCAGCAGAGCAAGCCAAGACAGAATGGAGTCACTTGTGCTAGATGCCAAACAGTACCACTGAACTTTGAGTATGGGTAGTTTTCCTAAAAGACAGGAGCAGCCTATTAACTTGAGTCAGTGAAATAAAGAAGTCCTTTCTGTTTTAATCCCATAAGGAGAGAAACTTTGCCATCAACATTTTTTTTCCGCTGTCTCTGCTTTCTACAGTTCCAGACCATAAAATTAACTTCATCTGCTCAACTACTTGGAGGGTTGCCTAATTCTAGAATTGCCCATAAAAGTCAACTAAATCTTTAAGCTGAATTTGTTGTAATTTTGTTTTTTGACATAAGTGTAATATAATTTTTTTAAATGTTATCTGTTGCCTGAGAGCTTGGGTTCAAGGTCCGGATCTGCCATGAACACGCTGTCTCACTGTGGGAAATTTATTTCATCTACCTAATCACAAAATGAAGATCACATTGGTCTCATCACCTTATCAGGGTTTAGACATAGAAAATGTAGCAGAATGTATGGTTCCCACTAGTAAGGTACAAATACATGCTCTTTGTTATTAAAATACAATGATGCATAGAGCAGTGAATGAAATTTATGCCCTACTTTAAAAATGAGAAGCTTGATGGACTTATAGTTCTGAAAGACAGATGAGGTAGATATAAAAACAACTCTCATTTTTTCCCACTATTGACTTAATGTTAGTGACATTCACAGGTACGATAAAGGCTTTGCCTTTATTGTGCAATGTTCATAAATCTGGAAAAGGCTAGATGTACCTTCATGCTATACATTTGTGACAATTTGTACAGCAAGATCTTTGACTGTGTGCAATTGAATGTATTGTAAACTTTAAGTTCCAAATATTACTTATATAAAATGATACTGTAGAATGATGGAGAAAAATCACTGCATCCAAAATCTCAAGACCATGCATGACCTAAAGAAATTAACCACTGTCTTACCGTATTTGTGTTCTGAGTTCTAAACAACTGACATAAATATGTTTAGAAGCCCAAACTACTTGTGTATTGGAAAAGGCTGGAATGAGACTTACGGCAGCTTTAGGAGTGGTCCAACTGATCTGGAAAATGTTCAAGTTTCTAAATAGAAGTTTGAAAATATTACTGGTGCTTCTGTTTGAAGGAGAATAAAAAGAAGCAAAAGCACAGTATGTATAGCCACATTGGCAGCTCTTTTGAGTGAACTGCTTTTGAAAGATAATTTTGACCTAAGAGATATATAAGACAGATCACAGCCCCAGAATTTCCTTATATGAAAAGTGCTCTCCGTAGTGTCTCTTAGCATATCAGACTTGCTCTTTGCTGAGATACAGTAGAATATTGCTGCAGTGTAGTGGCTTTGTTAAATTTGTTGTAGTTTCCCAATAATGCCATGCTGTTTTGCCTTCCCTGCCCCAGAATATGTATTTAATCTCCCTAGAGGATGCTTTACTTTTATATTCTCACGTTTAATTTGTGAATTTTCCTCTACTTGGGCTTCAAGACTAACTTCAATTGTTTTCTGCCTAATTCCAGGAAATTACTTGGGATGCTGATGAATATTTTAATTCATTATTTTAAAATGTTTTATTGAGTTTGTTGGTACATTCAGGTATACCTTATGATCACATTCATTATTGGGAATTTGTATCTGTATATGATACATTTTGATTCTTATTTTTTTCCCATTTCCATCTTCCCTTCAACCCCTTCACCCCTCTATGTATATAACCTTTGTTTCCATTTTTTTGTTCTTAGTTTTTAAACTAAGTGAGTCTTGACTCACTTTGTTTTCTTTGAGTATATTATTTCTATTCTAAAGGCCTCATCTGTGAAATAAATCACTCATACTTAAATCATGAACTGTGGGTAAAGGAAGAATCCCTTGATAATCTTCTAATTCTACTTTAATTCATGTTTGTAGCCAGTATTTACTGAATGCTTCCTGTATAGGCCTTGTAGTAGGAGATGCAGAGAATTAAAATTGCAAAGGAAAATCCAGACCTCTTTTATTACCTCAAGTATAAAATGGACTATAACAGGAGAATAAATAACTATGAGATTGTACTGTTTGTGGTCTACTGTAGGAGTTGAAGGTAAAACAATTTTCTTCCAGGAGAAAGTAATGGAGAATGAAAATGGACTTCAAACAGGAGATGCCATTGAGCTGAATCAAAAAGACTGAGAAGGGTTTTAACTGGGCAAGTTACAGGCAGAAGGCAAGACCTGATGAGCATGTAGAGCTGAAAGGCTCAAGCTGAATGTTATTTGCACAAAATGAAGTCCCTCATCAGCTGAAAATGTCCCTTGTTTCCCAGAGAACACAAATGATCAAGAGGGTGATAAGTTTTTCAGATTTTTGAGACTTTGTGAGTGTTACCATCACCATGGCAGCAGGTGATGTTGCCGTGAGCATCAACTAAAGTTTCTACGAAAGGGCATACAATAGTCTTTGCAGTAAATTTCAGCCTAAAATTACATAACAAAACTTGTATTTCATAATAATCATAATCAAAAGTCACACAGTGAAAGATAGGAGGGTAAAGCTTTTTGTTGTCATTTTGGCCACAATCTAGAAATCTTTGGCCTTTGAGCTCTCATTAGTAAGTTTGTCAGCCCCTGGAGAGAGTTTGCCATTTTCCTGATGTGCAGTACCTTTCCGTGAACATTAGATTCCCCTAGATAGGTTTAGTTGCTTCTTTTACTCTGGACCAAAGGCTTCATTTAGATCTCTATGTGTTCCCCTGACATCAAGATCATTTCAATTCTAGTCATCCTAGCATAGGCCACCTGAATCTATCCCAATCTCTAATGGACATTATATAGTTTCTTAAGAGAAAAGAGACTGTGTACCTGAGAACAAAATGGACTTACTTTCCACAGGAGACAACGGGGGAGAAAATGAGTAGTATACAGCTATCAAACATACACATCTCCTTCTTAATATGCGTACCCAGGACAGCTTACCCCACTGCATTCCAGTTCTACTCTTTTTTAGCTCCTCCAGCCAGCATGCTGGGAAGTACGAACAGAGAAGATTGACTGGAGTCCATTATATGTGTGGATGCACTGGGGAGACTGGACAGAAAATATAAGCTTTGTGGAGAACTTTAAATATCAGATTTGGAAATTTCAGTTTTATTGAGTATATAACAAGAAATTGCTCAAAGTTTTTAACAGGGACAAGTTATAGTACCAAAAATACATATTTCTGGGTAGATTGGTCTAGAAGTTAATCAGTTAGGTAACTTGGAGTTAGGAGAGTGGGAATGAGAAGTTTTAGGAAGATATTCTCGTGATCAAATGAGGGACAGCAGTTATCTCAAAAGCAAATAACCCACAGAAATTATAATCCCTTTTGTCAGGGATATCTTTTTTTTTAATCTCAGGCTACCAGAATATTTTGTCACATCAGTACAATTTCTTTTCAAAACAGGAACAAGAATGCCAATTTTAGTGCTTTATATAATTACTATAAAAATTATTGAGGTAAGTTCCTATTTTTTTCACCCTACAGATGAAAAAAACCAAGACTTACTTAAATAACACACCAAAAATTGCGTATTATATGAATATTGGATCCAGGATTTGAACTCAAGTGTGTGTAACATCAAAGTACACGTGCTTTTCCTATTACAGAAAGCGAACAGATTATATTGCATATGTCTTAATTGCTTTCCTTATCACTGAAACACAGTACCCAACACTCACACCTTCAAAGAGGAGAGGTTTATTTTGGCTGATGTTTCAGTGCACCATGGCCTGCTCTAGGGAAGAAACAGCATGGCAGAAGGGCATGGCGCAGGAAAAGCTGCTCACCTTGTGGCAGTCGGGAAGCAGAGAGAGAAAGGAGGGCAGGGAGGGAGGTGTACCCTTCAGAGCCACACTCTCAAGTGACCCACCTCTTCTGACAAGGCCCCATTTCCTAACAGCACATTCAGGTCTAAACTCATCAGTGGAGCAAGTTACCCATGATTGTGGCATCCCCACAGTCCGATCACTTCCTGAAAGCCCCATTCATAAGCACGAGGCTTTCAGAGAACTTTTAGATATAAAACAACAGCGTGTTTCTTCTTTAAGGTTATTATTTTGTTAAAGGATTTGAAGATATCTTTGTTTGAAGAATAAGGAACAAATACATTGGCAGCCTGGGAAATGAGTCATTTTTCCAATAGTCAGGCATATTTTCTAATCATGCATTGTATTCGACTTTTTTGTGGGGGGTACTGGGGATCAAATGCAGGACCTTGCACTTGCCAGGCAGGCATGGTGCCACTGAGCTATTTGACATATTTTTGACTACAGCCCATTTTGATATTTTAACACTAACTAGAGCTTGATGTAGGGGCACACACATCTACAATCCCAGCACTCTGGGGGTACTGAGGCCAGAAGACTGCAAGATTGAGCTCAGCCTGGACAACTTAGCAACTTAGCTACTCAGCAATATTCTGTCTTCAGAAACAACAACAACAACAACAAAAAACAAATGGCTGAGCATGTAGCTTAGTGCAAAGATCCTGATTTCATTCTTTTGTACCACACACACACACAGAAAGTTTCAAAGGCTGTAACTGCTTTATGACAAGCTCAAGTTTTAGGCTGAATTTCTATATAATTGGCTAAAATCAAGTGATATGCTTAAATAATTTTATTCTGACAGATTCCTTTCCAAATAAAGGTTTCTAATATGATGTGTCTATTTAAATCAAGAAGCTGGCCCTGGAATAGAATAATTTCCATCGGGACAATATATTTTTAAGTGACTATCTGCAGCATTACCCACTGGAAGCACTAAAAATGATTTTATTGTATTTTCTAAGTGGTAAAAGGCATCTTTAGGTAATAAGCATTATTTCAGCGAGAAAGCTGATTTGGGATGATCGTGTCTTTCCATCAGGAGCATGATCATTTTTCGTATTGAGCATCAAGAAAAAAATCAATAGAGGGAACTCTGGAAATTTTTAGTTTAAATATTTTCAAGATACAGTGGTTGGAGAGAATCAAAATATAGTCCCCATGTTCATTAGAGTGCATGGTGCCCCAAGTCCTTTATGTAACCATAGTGGTAATATTTATTGTAATTAATTTTTTGAGGTGTTATAATAAACAGGACTGCATTGCTGTCAGTTTGAGTGGCAAGGGGTACAATTAGCCCATGTTCTGTAACCTTTGGTTATAGGTACCAGGCCCAACTTTGCTTAGCTGTGACATTGGGAGTCTTATGTTAACACATGGGCAGAACCATTTGACCAAAAACATCTCTTCTTACTTCTTGGCATGTAATGAACAACGCTCTGGCATCAGGCAATTTCCTGTCTCTACCTGACTGATAAATTTAATAAAAGCTCCAAATCTCCCACTAATCTCCATTCCAGTCAATCCCCACATTACTGCATGAGACAGATGGAGAGTTGTTCTGATGCTGTCTGGTACAGGGGTCATGATTAAACTCATTGCCATACTGGAAATCCTAAGCAGTCCAGGTTTACAGACCGTTATTGGGAACTGTATGTCCTCACTTCCATATTTACTGCTTGGCTCCCTGACTGTTGTAACAATCTCAAATAAACATGTTTCCAGATCGTAATAGTGCTACTCCAACTCACTCAGTCATTAAAGCAAAACAAAGAAACAACAGCAGCAACAAAGAAAAAATAAAAATATGAAATTGTGTACATCGCATATGCTTCCATTCATTTATTTATTTGGCAGATGTTTATTGAGAACCTGAAGTGTTTTAGGATCTATTTTGGTACTTTAGATATCAATAATAGAAACCCCTTCCTTGTGAGCTTCCCTCTATTACAGGGGATGGAGAGGGATTTGAGAACAGACAACAAATCATAACTGTTAAAGTTTTACAAAGAGGAGTTGTGATGGGGGGATGTTCTGGAGTGTTTGTGGAGTTAGGATTTTAACCAGATGGGGTGATAAGTCTCAAGAAGTAGAGGACAGAGCACAGACTCCAGATAGAGGAAGGAAGCTGTGAGGATATTTGAGGCAAGGTTGTTCTGGTCTGATAGCAGATAAAAGATCTGAAGCAGGAACTTGCCTTGGGGGTTTAAGGAAAAGGATGCAGGTGAGGGTGGCTGTGGCAAGGTGAGCAAAAGGGAGACAGAAGGAGATGAGGTGTAAGAGAAACAGAAGACCAGGGCAAGTGGGGCTTCTTCATTCAGCATTGATTCTAACTAACTTGGGATCCAAAGAAGGGTTCCAGCCAAAGTAACATTTTAAGAGGTTCTGGGGTACATTTAAAAATGATTGCCCCAGTTAATCACTGGAGAAGTGCCTTGGAACAAGGATGCCTTTTGGAGGCTAATCCAGGTGAGAGATGATGCTGGCTCTCAGGAGGCAGGTGCTCACAGAAGTGAGAAGAAGTGGTTGGATTCTCAGTTCATTTTGAGAGTGGGGCAAATAGGAATTAGTGACAGAGTGATGGGAATCGTGGGAGAAAAACTGGAGTCATGGAAGACAACCTTTTTAGGTTTCAGGTTTCAATATAGTAACACCCTTTTTCTGTTACAGTGTTATTGTGACAAAGAAGATGCATGTGTAAACACTTGGGAAAAACAAAACTACAACACTTCCTGTATTTATATACTTTGATTTATATACTTATGTCCTTTGATTTCTGTCACATTTTAGCATTTCAAGTAAACAGCAGAGAAAAAGATCAAATAACTGGAACCCTTGCAGTGGTGATTGATTCTACGCATGACTTTAACTGGAAGAGGCACATAGAAACTAAATTAAGATCAGAGATTTAGTTACCATAGATTCTAGGAGAACTGGGATTGTTTTTCTGCCTTGAAATGCTGTGCTAATTGACATTCAGAGTACGACTACAAATACATATTCATTCAAAGAGCTGTGTGTATAAACCAGTGGCTAAAGATATTTATATTCAAACTTAAGACCATCAGAAATTTAATAAAGCTGAACACTGCCTGACCTAGACATTTCAGTTATTGAGGTCTTTTGGTTTCTGAGTGCAGTTTGTATTCAAATTAATTCATTCATTACTAGGAGTTCACAGAAGATGGTGGAGCTCTTATTTAAGAAAAATTAATTGTGGTGACTTCTATAAAGAGGAAAACAAAAAAAAATGGTATTTAGTTTTCTAAATTAGCAGTTCTTTATTTATACATCAAATGGAGTAATCCCGACTTCTTTGAGGTTCACTTTGAACATACTGCCCATGTAGAATGGTTGCTCATGTAACCAATGATCTCTTCTTGGCACTGAATTTTATTTTACACATATAACAAAGTCACAGGTAGCATAAGCTTCATAGATATAGTACAGGGTTGAGTGTTGATTTTGTAAGTTCTCTATGATTTCTTCATTGTAGGAAAAAAAGTACTCAGTGCAGCAAATTGCATGAGGTTTGATACTCTACACAGAACAAGCTCATAGGAAACAACGTGTTAAGCCTTCACTTCTCTTGGTTATACAGTGTTTTGTATTAACTGTGGCATCTTGGACCTGTGATCCAAGGAGCTGATGGACAATGACTTTCATTTATAAAAGCAACTATGAAGACTTCACCTGCAAAGCAGGAGAGTAGTTTATTTCCAGAGAGCCTTTTGATTCTGTGTTGGGGATTTTATTCAGAATTGACTGCTGTGATGCACACTTTTCTTTTCTTGGGTCACAGCTCAATAAATTGATGACTGTGGTCATGAAAAATAGAAATGTCCCCATCTTCTGTCATGTACCATTTTTACATTACATTCTATCATCAACAAAGTGCTGTAACAGCAGTACAACTGCAAGAACAACTTATGAAAAACTTTCCTCTGTCCATTTCCACTCCATAATGCATTTAAAATCTATGCCCTTACTTGATTTTTCATAGGTTCTCAAAGTTTAGCAATAAATATTTTATCAACTCTGCTTTGGGTTGATACTGCAGCCTTGCTTGCTTTATATTTTAAAGATTATTACCCTTAATATACTTTCTGCTTTGTCTAATGAATCACTTCCATGCTCCTCAAGCCTATGTAAAATATTTGGAAGAATAATCACACACTATTTTACTCAGGGAGAGTCTCCAGTCATTTTAATCTATCTTTAACAAGTTATTTTATTAAGTTTTTCAATATTTAAAGAAATAGAAGTACTATAATATATTTTATCGTGCATTGTTTTTGTAATGATCATTGGCCTAGAGTTGTTTTCTGTACTTTGTTTTTTAATGAGAATCATGAACATAGTTTCAAAGCTCTCATTATCTTAATATATTTAGCATGTGAGTATAATATTCAGCTATTATTTAAAAGGTTATTTTAAAGTGCTTATTTGAGTAATTTGTAGACACAGTCTGTATAAATATTGAAGAATAAACAGAGAAATGGATCTTTCTACTAATGATAATGGGAAAATATAGTTTTTGTGCTTTGAATGGCTACATAATTTCTTGGGAAGTGCACTGGAGAGGAAAAAGTGACCCTCCCATCAGTAATTGGCTTAACTACCAAACCCTCACCTAACTGCTAAGATTCAATATCATCAAGAAGTCCTTCTAGTTGGACTGTTTTTGAGTCTTTTATTCACTGTTTAGTTCTACTCACTCTTCATTTTTACTGTGAAATTTACTTAATGTTTTCTTACTCTGTACCCTTCTTTAAATTATAATTCCTGGGCCAGGGATTTAGCTCAGTGGTGTGCAAAGTTCTGAGTTCAATCCCCAGTACCAAAAGAAAAAAAAAAAGTGTAAAAAAACAAACAACAACAACAAAAAACCCCTTAAAGGCTGGGGATTTAGCTCAGTGGTTCCGCTGCCTGCCTTGCAAACACAAGGACCCAAGTTCTATTCCCAGTACCAAAAACAAAAACAAAAAAAAAAACAAAAAGAAGAAAAAAAAGTGTAATTCCTGCTGGCTTCTATTTTAATGGCATATCTGGTATTAGTATATAATTACTATTTTGACTAAATAATGAAGTCATTAACCAAATTTAGCTGTTCGGTTCCTCTTCATTCACAAGGACCCCATTTGGTGACCTGGCATTCTTTAGAAAATAAAACTATTTTGAATCCAGTAGTGGCTCTCAGCATTAATGATTGTTCTGTAAGTCAAAGTAACTTGGGATAAATTTTTCCAAAGTTGACAGCACAGTTAAAGTTTACAAAATTTCAAATTATATATATATGTGTGTGTGTGTGTGTGTGTGTGTGTGTGTATTTATATAAAAAGACCAATAATATCAGTATGTTATGCATCAATAGCAGCTACAGCTTTTCCAGGTTTTGCAGTCATCTGAACAAAATTATAGAGACATCCAGCACACTCCATTAAAAAAAAAAAGAAGAAAGAAAAGAGTAATACCCAGAAAATAGCAAAGCTCTGTTACTGTTGTGGTATCTGGCACCATTTTTTTTAAAATTAGCACCTTAATCATCATCTGGAAAGAAAACATTCTAGAGTAACATCATTAAAAACAGCTCTGATAAAGCACGGTTACTACTACATATCATAAAGCAGGTACGAGATATTTTACATTCACAGAGGTATAATTACAGAAACTAGTATTCTCTAAATAATGAAAAAACAAAAACAAAAGAAAGTGACTTCATGCTGGAAATGCCATCAGAAGACTTTCTTGTCACCTCCTTCCCCTGTGTTAGCTCTATCCCTGTAGTATTACATACCTCTCAGTGAGCTACTAGAGAAAGTGTTCTCTGAGAAGATTCTAGAGCTTCCTTCGAAATACTTGGGACCTGTCTGACTCCACGCAACTGTGACGGTGCCCTTCTGCCTTCTGTTCTCCTTGTCTCAGTCACCATGAAAAATAACCTCCCCGGTTAACCCATATTGTCCCGACTTCCAGACCCTTGTCGTCAGTTCTAGTTTATCACTAAGTCTAGTGTCCTTCAGCCATGTTTTCATTATCACTCCCAAGGAGCCGTTTTAGGCATCACTTTTTTAGTAAAAATGTTTCTCCCTTTCCATGAAATTTTAAGAGCCACAGATATTTCTATGTCTATTAGTATATTGCATGTATACAGTGTGTAAGTTCTGAACAATACAATGAAAATTTTTTTCTACTTCTAAGACCCGATTTTTCTCTCCTTGAGGACTATATCCTCAGACTTCATTCCTAATCTCTGAAGGAAATATTTCAAGTCTTGATATTTGTATGGTGATCAGTGTATGCTTTACATTCACAGAGCTAGCTTTTGCTTTTCTTGGTTGATATTTTGTTGCTATTATTTCTTTCCCTCTACCACTGGCTACTTGGTTTCCTGGCAATACCAGCTCTCTGAAGTGTTCAAGTAAAGTATATCTCTATAGTTCACTTGGATTTTTCTCATGGATACATTGAGAGCAACACTCTTAAAATTAATTTTATTAAGGCATATTTTGTATATCTTATAATTTACCCTTTTCAAGTATAAAGTTTATTGATTTTAGATAAATTTACAAAGTTGTGCAGACATTACCATAAATCCACTTTAGAACCTTTGCATCATTCCAGTATGATTCATCAATACATTTACTGTTAATCTTTAACCTACCTTTTGCACCAGAACTGCTCCAGTTGCCATTAATCTATATTTAGTTTCTATGTCTTAGGAACAATGTTCTTCCCAGTTTTCCGCATCACTGGCAGAAGTTAAACTTCTTATTTGGTTTGGGACATTTATTTACCTATTTACTAATGAAGATTAGAGTTATGCCGTTGACGTGTCTTCAGTGTATCTATAGTTTATTATGTTGATTAATTATCTTAAATATTGATGCTAGGCATGGTGGCACATGCCTGTAATCCCAGCACTCGGGAGGACGAGGTAGGAGGATTACTGTGAGTTCGAGACCAGCCTGGGCTACATAGTGAGTTCCAGGTCAGTCTCAACTATATAGTGAGACCCTGTCTCAAA
>NW_022900940.1:30459922-30463607 GCF_012274545.1 Fukomys damarensis
AAAAAAAAGAAAAAAAAATATATATAGGACAATTTTTATATAAATGTGCTTCATTATCTTCTGAGAGAAGGGTTTAAAATTTCCAGTAATTTCAAAGAGAGGTGTTTTAAATCATTTACCATTACGATGTTGTTTTGCTAATTTCTTCTTGTTTACCTTTAAATTTTGATATTATTTTGAAACTGTGTTGTTAGAATGCATATGTATTATTAAATATCCATACTGAATTTCTTTTTATGATTAGGCAAATATTTCTTTTTAACTTAATACATTTTTGCCTTTAAGGGCTACTTTGCTTATACTAATATTTTACTCTTTTAATTTCAAATTTTCTGCATCTTTATATTTTAGGTTTATGAAGTGTAAATAGCAGATGGTTCAACTTTAATCTTGTTGAATGTGATAGGAAAATATTTTAATGGGGAATTAATTCATTTTATTTATTAGGATTATGTATTCCAAGCGCCTTACCTGCACTTCTTTTATTGTCCTTTTTTTGTTTCTTTTTCTCACATTTCTTGCCTTGGATTAAGCTTTTTGTTTTGGTGTAATTGTAGATTAATAAGAAGTTGCAAAGTATTACACAGAGATTCCATGAACCTCTGTTCCAGTTTTTTCCAATATTTATACCTACACAATTACACAACGTCAAAGCTAGGGAACTGACAGTGATGCAATGTATATGTATTATTTTGGGCCATTTCTATCACATATGTGGATGTGTACAACCACCACCACGATCAAAGACTCAGAACTAAAATCTCTCATGTACTCTCTTGTAGTTATAACCACTATATAACTCCCTCAACTCCCTGACAACAAAAATCTGCTCTGTGTCATTTACAAAGTGCTATATAAATGGAATTATTTAGTATATGACTTTTTGGGGTAGTATGAGGACTGGACCCAGGAGCAATCTACCATTGATATATACATCCAACTTTATTTATTTGTTTTTTATTTATCTTGAGTTGCCTAGTATGTATCCTATTGAGACTGTTTTTTTTTTTTCATTGAGCATGCTGCCCTGAGATTCATGCAGCTTGTTCCTTCACCAATAGTTTGTATTTTTTTTTCTGTTCCTGAGCAATGTTCCACAATATGGATACTTTGGTTTATTTATGGAGTGGAGTATAAGTTCAGCTTTCACATCAGGTGTTCACCCTGGCTGGGAGTGGAGGGGTGCTTTGTTACTCCTGCTGGTAGCATGGGATGGAAGCAGGCAGTGGTCTCGTTACTGCATATAGGTCTTTCCATTCTATCTCCCCTAAGACTGCGAGGTGGGGATGGGGAGCAGGAGGGACACCCGAGTGTAGGACGAAGGCTGAAACACAGACCCTCCTGCTGCCACTGCATATCTGTGTGTCTCTGTGTGCTCATATACACTTCCACTGCTCAGATGAAAGCCTCAGATCTCTACTTATTTCTTTTTGTTATTACCTTGGGTGAGGCATGAGTAGCCTCCTTACAGCTGGGCATGGGTGACAGCCTAAGATCCAGGTAGGTCTTCTGACAGAATAAGAATGGGGGAAATAGTTTTTCCCTTTCAGTGTCTCCTGGTACTGGGTAGTTATCCTTACAAAATTGCTGTTTTGCTGTATCCTGTCCCTGGTCCTTTTGCTAAGGGGAGGAGGCCTTTCTCTGTGGCTTTTGTTCTTCCTTTCAGTTTCTTTCTACCCTCTGGTTGTAGGCATCTAAATATTTGAGCTTCACTTAGTCCCCTTTCTCCTTTACTGATTTGAAAACATGTATTTTCCTTCTTGCATTTTGTAGCTGGTTATTAAATTTTAAAATATGTCAATATCTCTGTATCCTACCAACGATCTTAGAATGCTTGTACTTTAATAACCAGTTCAATTTCTTGCATGTTATTAGTATCATATATTTCACTTCCACGGCATTCGTATGTTCTCTCAAATTTTAATATTTATGACAACTCCTTTCACACTCAATGCTTATTTTAACAATGCATTCACCAATTTCTTTATTCAGTGTGGTTTCTTAATAGCTTTTCTGAGAGTAAATGGTTAAAAAGTTTTTTTTTTTTTACTCTGACCAACATGATCTTAAGTTTTTCCCTTAAAGTAAACTTTAGAGAGTAGACAAACCTCTTCTTGATTCTAGACCCCTGACTTTCATTTTGTTACAGCATTTTCTTTAGAAAAGTAGCAATTGGAAAGTCCTTTTCTGTGCCCCTGAGAGGTAAATCTTTTCCCTGTCTCTTGCCAGTTTATAACTCAGGAATGTCCTTCTCAAGTACTTGAGCCATCGCTCTAAAAAAATAACAAGAAAAGACAGTGCTTCCATTTCCCAGTTTCTTCAGAAAGAGAAGAGTCTAAAGACACTAGTAACATTTAACACATATAGACAGTCTAATAAAATTGATAAACCTCCCACCAATGTTGTCCAGCTGTCCAGTACTTTTCCACTAGCTCTTTTCAGCGCTTAAAAAACTCCTCCTGCCTTGTGTTTCATCAGTGTTGACTTTAGTCTTTCATATTCTAATAGTCTTGAATGAAGTCTTTTCTGTTTGTTTAATTCCAGCTGGGGTGCTTTTTTGACATTTCTGCTTGTGTTCTTTTCACCTCTCCTGAATGACAGTTTAACTTAGAAGAAAACTAACAGCTATTTTGCCTCTGCACATGGAAGGTATTATTGGAGGAAACAATACATACTAGTGATTTGTAATTTCTTTTTGAAGCAGATATCCTCAAGAACACACATTTTGATTTTTTTGGTAAAATAAGTGTACAATCTGTGTCATTATACACATTTGCATTACTTTGCAAACACCACCAACATACATCTCCAGCATTTTTTCATTGTTCCAAACTGAAACTCTGTACTTGTTATATAACTTCCACTGTCCCTCTGCTAAGTTTTAAGAATTTACCTATGTTAGATGCCTCATGTAAGTGGAATTGTGCAATACTTGTCCTTTTGTATTCCCTTATTTTACTTAGCATTGTCTTTAAATTTCATTTCTCTTGTATCACGTTAGAATTTTCCTTCTTAAAAGTTAGATTGATATTCTTGCACAACTGGATAGATAGATAGAGCTCCCACATTTTGTTAACCCTTTCATCCACTGTTGAATATTTGATCTGGGAGCTTCTCCTTCTCCGCTGTTGTGAATAATACTGCTATGAACATGGTGCACAGCTGTCTATCTGAGAATCTGTTTTCAGTTCTTTGGGTACATACACAGAAGTGCTATTGCTGGATCATATCATAATTCTGTGTTCAATTTTTTGAGGAATTGCCATAGTATTTTAGCAAGCACCACTTTATATTTTCACCAACAGTGTACAAAGCTTTTGTTTTTCTTTACATCCTTACAGATACTTGCTAATTTTTTTTAAAAAAAGAAATAGCCATCCTACTAGGTTCTGTTTAAATTTATCTCTATGGTATTACTTAATATCTCTAATGATTAAAGATGTTAAGCATCTTTTCTGTGCTTATTGGCTACTTGTATAGAATATCTTCTTTGAAGAAATATCACATGGTTTTTGTTGCTATTGTTATTGAAATTTAGGAGTCCTTTATATATTCTAGATAAAAATCCTTCATCAAGTATATATTTTGCAGTGCCGGGGATTTAGCTCTGCGGTTCTGTTGCCTGCCTTGCAAGCACAAGGACCGGAGTTCAATCCCAGGTACCTCCCCAAATACATATATATAT
>NW_022900940.1:30463776-30472834 GCF_012274545.1 Fukomys damarensis
ATATAATTTGCAAATATTTTCTCATGAACATTTAAAAATTTTTAAAGGCCCATAATAGATACCTCTTGGACCCAATTATATTCAAGAGAAAGCTCACTGATATTTTAAACTGACAAAGTTATCTTAGAATGTGTACTACATATGTGGTAAGTTTTATGGCAAGAAAAATTGACTGACTCATTCATTAGTTCACTTATTTAACAGTTCATTAATACCTATTATATATTATAATAAATATCTGGTGATATTGAGATAGTGACCAAATTACTACTTTCAAAGGTATCATAATGAAGAGGCAATCTAATAATAGGTATTTATATACATAAAGAATAATATGTATTTGTATAATTATTGGCACCTACCTGTTTTTCAGGTCTATATTTTTGCTCTACTTCCAGCCCCGTTCTTCTCTTTGACCTTTTCACATCTCTTATATGTAGAAAAGATATTCATGTTCCTTCCTCCAACTTCAACCTCCAAAAAAGAATTCCTAATCATTTCTTGAGTTTTAGTTTAAAAGGACTTACTTCAGACTTATTGGCCACCTGTGTTTTCTTTTTGGAGAAATGTCTATTCAAGTCTTTTGTCAGTTTTTTAAATTGACAGCGAGTCCTTTGTTGACCTCCTAATTCTACTTGCACTTGCGTGTTTTTCCAGCAGACCTTACAGTCCTCTTCTGGCATTCATCACACTTGTTTTTACTGCTTCAATGTTTGCCTTCCCTTTTTATTTCAGATTCTCTAAGGTCAGAGAATTTTCATTGTCTTTGCACAACCTTGCCTCACTATTTATTCCCTTTCAGAGCACACACAATGGCTTTGTGTTGTAACAACCTGGCAAAGTTGAACAACTTGGCTATATTTACTAAAATTGCCTTTCTAACCTATTTCTAGTTAAGGAATGCTCTCTTTCTCTTCAGAGCTGGGATGGAAGGGAGGCTGCAGAATTCTGCAGCAAACACACACTGTTGCTGCTGATCCATTGACTTGCTTCTTTGGTGTGAGATAGGGCCAGGTGCATGTATTTTTATCTCTGTGTAAAGGGGTCCTGGATTTTACTAAGGTCGGAGGCAACAAGAATGGACACATTTCTCTCTGTCCTTGTAGGCTTCAGAACTTCTGTTATCTCCTCTTCCTTTCTACTTGCCATGTGGGCTTCAATATCCAGCCTCAGACAAGGAAAAAAGATATATATCTCCTGTCTGCTTCTGTGATTGACTCTTTGCTGAAACAGAGAGAATATTCTTTTTCCTTTGTGGCTTATTTAAATAGCACATATTGTTATTTACTTAATTTTTGGCTTCTTTTTCCTCTTAGAAAAATATAGTGTAGTGGTTAGGAGTAAAAATCAGAAGAAGAGTGACTTATGTTTCCATATGTCTAGACACTTACTATGACCCACAACCCTGAACTGTAAAATGAGAAGGTTCGTATCTATCTAACATAGCCACGATGAAGTTAAAAGAAAACATTTTTACAGATCAATTCTTTCATGTACAAGCAGCATATATCAATTTGGTAAGCAAAATATGGTTAATATAGTGGACTATACACCTTTTTGGAAGAGCAGGAACTTTTTCTCGTTTAGCACTTAACATTGAAACACTTTAAAGAATGCCTACAACATAGTAGGTGGTCATGACTTAACTTTAAATTGAATCACTTTCTATATAATGCCAGGATCAAGGATAATTTTAAATATATAGATTTTCGTGTTAATTTTTTATTCATATACTATATTGATGAAATGCACTAAAACCCTCTCCATAGTATTGGAGCATTAGGCAGTGATTCTCACTCTGAGGTAGGGGGTCCTGGAGTAGTGGAAGATAAACTAAAAAATATCTACAGATGATACTGTGTTTCTGCATATGTGACCAGGTCCTCAATAAGGATGGTGTCTTCGTGCATGCTCCATGATATTAGACTTTCCAAGAAGATGCAAGTCTTATAAAATGATATTATATTTATTAATTGCAAATGTGTTCTCTTCTTTAATATTCACTAGCATGCCCCATCAAAGTTTATGACAAAACACAAATGATTATTTTATTATTTTGTAATTAGAAAGTGCTCAATAGTTCTCTTTTAAAATCTCCCCTTGAGATCCAGAGTCCCACTGTACCATCCATCGGTAAGTGTGCGCAGATCCTGGGGAGCAGCTTTGTGGACCAGATTGGCACTACTGCAGGCGGATCCCAGCCGGGGCCCTGCCCCAACCCCAGAGGCACAGCACACGTGCCCAAACCACAGGCCTGCCTAGAAAAGAGCTGTACAGGCATGCAAGCTTCACTCAGAGTCCCGCCATACCAATAGCCACAGCCAAGGACCCAGCTGGAAAACAGTTACACAGATGCAGTATTTGTTCTGTGATCAGGGTTTTGTTCATAAAGGCTTTATCTACACCAGTGTCTTTACGAGTTTTACCTGTTCTATCTTCCATCAGATTTAGTGTTCCTGTTTTAATAGTTAGATCTTTGATCTGATCAATTGCATAATCCTTTTTAAGGGTACATACATAAGTATTTTAAAGACAATTTAAAAAACCATGGAACAGTGACTGAAACTTTTTGGATACTGATTATCTGATGCAAGAAAACATGACCAGCAAGAAACACACAAAATTTCATTTCTTGATGAGTATTAAATATTTTAAGGGATTTTAACATGAAAAAGAAGGTCCACAAATACAAATAACATTATAATAAACAAGGCAGCATTCTACATGACAAATTCAAACAAAACCAATTTATAAAGTAAATATACCAGCACTGAACAGAGTTGTTGGAATTTAATCCAGGCTGCATATGCATAAAATGGTCTAACCACAGGGTTATGTGAAATAAATTATTTCCTAGAACATGAAATTCCAACTATTTGACTTATACTGCCTCATTCCCTAGGTGAGTATTTTGAAAGAAATTCTATATAATGTGAAAGAATAGGTATTACAGAAACTTAAAGACTGTAAAGAATGGAACACAGTTCAAACATTTTTGTAATGCAATTCTGCATAAAATCTAGGCAATCAGTCTTACTACTAAACATTTTTTAAAAACAAAGGACCACCCAGACTAAATGTTAGAACTTCATAAAAGAGCAGGGTTTATCATTTGAATATTACTGGTAGAAAACCGATAAGATTTTGTTGGGGGGAACAGGGAAGATATCTAATGAAGTTATTCATTTAAAATT
This sequence comes from Fukomys damarensis, assembly GCF_012274545.1. NCBI lineage: Eukaryota > Metazoa > Chordata > Mammalia > Rodentia > Bathyergidae > Fukomys > Fukomys damarensis. Next base: position 30,466,971 of record NW_022900940.1, read on the forward strand.
TGTTCAAAAAATATTCATAGCACTGTAAATTGCTGCTTATAACATCTTAAAATAGCATACCATGAATACACTTTCTACTCTTTCATCAGAGGACAAAAGAATAACTTGAAGAAAGTGTTTCTCAAAATGAGGTCCAAAGGCCCAAAAGGATTCTAATATGAGCTCAGTAATAAACATGTTAAACAAACACCCAGTGCTATTATTCTGCATTCTGAAATACCCTACGGCAAAGAGCAGTACTTAAAAGCAAGATCATCAACATATTCTGATGTGTTAGAATTCTCTATAATTATATGTTGAAATACTGGTTTTAGTTTTAAAGTTCCATGCATTAAGAGAAACACATAAATGCCTTAGAAATGAACACAGGAATGCCTAAAAATATTTTCTTTTGATATTGTCATTATGTTCATACATAGTTATTTGAAGAAAAGACAATATATGCTTTGGAAAAGCTTTAAAAAGCTTTGGAACTTACATTTCCAATAAAATGTGGCATCTAAAAAATATGATTTATTAATGCCAACAAATTTTAAAATAATTCTATATTTAAAACTACATATATTTCCTAAAACTAAGTTTTACTAAGATTGTACCATTGTAATTTATTTAGATGACGTTGGTTACTTTTCAAGTCTGTTGCATAAAAATGGTACTAAAACAGAGAGATGCTATATGTGGCAATTCTTTAAATCATAAAATGCTAACACTAATTTTAATAATAAGAACAATGTGAATAACTCTGCCCTTGACATGAATTTGACTATGTATTTCATATGTTATCCTATTAAATAAAAAACTAGAGAAATAGAAGTATAATATATGTATTTTCTGCAGATTTATTAAAAATTGTTATTATTTCTCGGATTTCCCTGAAGACTATATAAACTAGGCCCACAAAGAAGAGGTAATAAAGTTTGGAGAGAAACTAACATAGGTAAGACATTCTATTTAAAAAACAATTTATTTTACTCTATTGTAAATAAGAAAAATATTAGGCATTCTGTCTCCACTCAACAAATGGAATGTGTTTACAAGTTGTTACCAAGCAACTGCCTCATTATTTGAGTCAAATGTTGAAAATCAACTCTATCAACAAAAAATTCAATCTCCCCTTTTATAGACTATGAGAAGCAAGTATTACATCTAAATATAACTACAAAAACATATTAAAATTAGCTTCCAGACAATCATGAAATGGTTAATTGAATCCAGGCTGGTAACAACTTTTTCCAAGCATTAAATAGCAACATAACCGAATGACTAGTTGAAAAATGAGAATCAGACCCATTCTTCTTCATACATGGATAGAAAATTGATTTACTCAAAACCTGCAAATTCAAAGGTTAAAAGATGCCTTTCAAAAACATCTGAAAGCACCAGAATAGATTTACTCTTATTATGGGTACTTTGCTGATAAAAAAAGTACCTACAGTTTTATCATTGTACATTACTGATCTTATATTCACATAGGACATCAGTCAGTCCTATTTGTGATTTAGTCTTGAATATCAAATTAAAACTGGTATCATTAAACATTTGTTAAAAGCTGCCAACATGTCAGTCAAATACTTAACACAAGCAATTCAAATGCACATGCATGCACACACACACACACACACACACACACACATACATATAGAGGGTCAGGGAGGGGGAGAGAGAAACAGTGGAGAGAAGAGAGGGAAATTTTCCCTGGCACTTAACAAAATATATTGTTATATGAAACTAGAAAGGAATGCTGTTAAATAATCAAGGCCAAGAAAAACAGTGGGAAATTATAAATATGAGAGTATATACCTCCCAAATAGCAAACACATTTAAAGAAAAGATCCTCATTATAAAAAAAAAAAAACAAGAAGCTAAAGGTATAAACAACAGATAAACTGATAAAAACTTAAAAAATCGATTCTAAACAGGCCACATTAGGATAGCACAAGGAAAAAAAAAAAGATTGCTGAGAAATCTTGCCTAGGAAGTTGTAGTAGCAGCAGCCATGGAACATGTAATATATTTCTTATTCTTTTTAAAATTAAGAAAAAGTATATTTATAACTGCATGTCAGGATATACACTGGCATCAGGCACAGCTGGATCCTGGGGCACCAGCATTGTCAGGCTCAAGTCTCTCCATCTTTCGGCTCTGCTTCCTTTGCACAGGCTCCATTCTCTCGCTGCTTCATTCATCGTGATCCAACCTGTTTGTTTGAAATGTTTCTAATCCTACAAAGTCAAAGCACCTCAATAAAGAGAATCCCCCCCCCGTTAGTTAGTAAGGTCTGAGTTATCACTGGGCCAAATTGTGAATCATACAAACCGTCCTGAACAAACTGGTCCGGTCCAGGAGTAGACTTTGCTGATCAATGAGGTTGGAATTACATGTCCACCCTCAAAGCCCGGGGTTGGGTCATGTGTCCAAAGCACATGGACTGAAAACAGCAAGCAGTGGTTCCAAAAGACATCAGGGAATTGTAATGAAATGGAATGGACGTTGGCAAATCAAGAACTACTGACATCCAGGATAAGCTTTCATCATTATTACTTTTCTCATATCTGTAAATCACAGTGATAAAAGTTTTTTTAAACCTGAGAGCTTTCAGTCCTACAAAGCAAAGTTGATCCCCTATCTTCCTCTGGACAGTTCACCAAGTTGTTTCCAAAGTGTGCATTTGTAATCAATTCCTCAGAGCAAACCCAATAGATTTTTCCATTTATAAAGCAGAACATCAACCACAGGCCTAAAGACTTTGAAATTGTTCCTGCTCACTCATTTTCATGAATGACGTAAACTGTTCAAAACCTTAAAAAAATAAAAATGCCAGCTAATAAGATCATTTGTGCACATTCATTAGCATGAACACTTCCCATTGATTAGCACAAAGTGTTACAGAAAAACAGATCCAATGGATTGCATAAAGTTTGGAAACATAAAAAGTGCCAACCAATGATGAATATGAAGAATAAAAGGAACTCATATTTATCTAACAGATACTAGTAGTATAAAAAACAGAAATGTCATTCGCAGGTAACAGACTCTAGAAAATTTCATAGAACCATGCACATTAGGCACCTGTAAGAATGTTACTAATATCGGTCTTTGTAATAGCAAAAGTATGGGTGCAGATATCTACCTAAAGTAGCGTAGACCTAAAGCTTGTGGTCTGTTCATAGAACAGATTAGATATGGAGCACTGTAAAATTTGAAGCATGGCAAAATGTGTCAGCATGGTTGAATCTCAAACACATAATACGGAGTGGAAAAAATAAGTAACAAATTCACTGAGTAAATGCATATACTATATTTCTGTGAGGTCAGAAACAGTTACATAATCTTTTTAAGGTTACATTTTGGGCACCCTGAAGACAATTAAAAAATATATGAGAACAACAAATTAAAAGGTTTCTATAATGACTACCCCTTAAAAAGGGATTCAAGGGGATGTGATCGGCAGGAAATACAAGATTATTTAAATTTTATTTTAAATGTTTTATTTAAAGGCTGTTAACATGAAAAAGAAGATATACAACACAGATTACATTATGATCACCAAGGCAGCGTTTTACATGGCAAAAATCAAAACAAAACAAATTTATAAAGTAAATATACTGGCAATGAACACAGGACTTGAAATTTAATCCAAGCTACACATGTATAGAATGATTTGACCACAGAGTTATGCAGAAGAAAGTTTTTTAGAACACCAGAATTCCAGCCGTTCTGATTTAAACTGCCTTATTCCCCTGGTGAGTATTTTGAGAGGACTTCTATATTACATGAACTAACATAACACTTAAATACTGAAAAAATATAACACAGTTAAAAACGTATTTGTCATGCAATTCTGTATAAAATATATACAGTTATTACTTTAAAAATTAAAAACAAAAAATGCCCGTCTTGGCAGAAAACTGATAAGATTTTTGTTGAGGAGTTATCTAATGAAGTCATTCCTTTAAAATTGTTCAGAAATATTCATAAAGTTGTAAATTTCTACTTGTACCATCTTAAAATATTATACTATGAACACACTTTCTACTATTTACTTGGAGAACAAAAGAATATCTTGAAGACAGTGTTTCTCAAAATGAGGTCCAAAGGCCCAAAAGGATTCTAATGTGGACTCAGTGATAAACATGTCAAAAAAATACCCTGTGTGATTATTCTACATTCTGAAATGCTCTACGGCAAAGAGCAACAGTTAGAAGCATCATCATAAACACATTTCTAACATGTAAGAATTCTCTGTAAGTTATATTGTTAATACTGCTTTTTGTTTTAAGACAAGTTTCAGGCATTAAAGAAACGTACATGTCTTAGAAGCAAACGTCAATGTCTATGAACATTTTCCTTTGATGTTTTCATTAGTTACAAACTAAATTATTTGAAAAGACAATGTATGACTGTAAGCTTTGGTAAAGTCATATTTCTCATGAAATGGGGTATCTGAAAAAGATTAAAAGATAATTTATTAAATGTTTATAAATTTTAAATCAATCTAAATTTAAAACTAAATTGTTTAAACTAAGACTGTACCATTGGAACTTATTTTCATTTAGATGATTGATGGTTACCTTTCACATCCTTATTATAAAAATGGTACTAAAACGGAGTGATGTATCAGAAACTATTTAAATAATAAATTTCTAAGCACTAATTTAAATAAAAACAGTTTGAAGAACTCTAAGAACTTTAATAAGAACAGTTTGAAATTAATATAACTAGGTATTTCTTGTGTTATCCTACTAAATAGAAAATATAATTAAGGCCATAGAACTATAATATATGTGTTTTGTGTAAAAACTTAACTATAACATCCTAGAATAATATATGGATTTTTATTTGAAATTGTTATTTTTTGGATTTCCCTGAAGACTACATATAAACTGAGCTCCAAAAGTACAAGTAATGTGGTTTGGAGAGAAACTAGCATACGTTAGACATTCTACTTAAAACACAAGTTGTTTTCTTGTATCATAAATAAAAAAGAAAAAAGATGAGGCACTACGTCTCACTCAAAAACAGAATGTGTATACAAGTGTGGTTAACAAGCAACTGCCTCACTGTCAATTCAGTTCATAAAAAGCAACTCTATCAACAAATAATTCTATATTCTCTGCTATCGACTAAGAGTCAATTATTAGATCTAAATATGACCACATGAAAAACTTAAAATTAGCTTCTAGACAACTATAAAATGGTTAATTGAATCCTAGGTGGTGACAAGTTTCTCCAAGCATTAAATGGCAACATAAGCAGAGAATGCACACTTGAAAAATGAGGATCAGACCCATTCTTCTTCATATATCAGAAGAGGATTGATATATTCAAAACCTGCAAATTCATACCCATCAATCTTCCTCATGATGTCATTATCATCTGGGGTGAGCCGGACAGATTCATTAATAAACTGAGAATCGAAGTTGTCCAGACCAAATCCCCCGGACATATTTGGTTTAAAGGGAGGCACCACCTGCTTTCGCTCCATCATCTCCCAGTTAACACTGCGAAAGAACGGATGTTTCTGAACATCAGAAAATCCCCTATGAGGACAACAACCCAGTCGTTCTGCTGGGTCCTTGTTCAGAAAACGCTTCAGGACACTCACAGCTTTTATGGATAGACAACGAGGTATGAAAATGTCTCTTTCCAAAATTGCTTGCAAGCGATAATCAATTGAGTTTTTATAACGGTTACCACAGCTCTCGGCAAGATGGAATGGAGACCTCCCAACCATCATCTCATACATCACCACTCCAAGAGTCCACCAGTCCACACCGAAGCCATACTCCTCCCCTCTTATAATTTCTGGAGCCAGGTAATTAGGAGTGCCACAGAAAGTGCTGGTCGTGTCTCCCGGCTCTAAG
>NW_022900940.1:30477334-30495703 GCF_012274545.1 Fukomys damarensis
GAGAAAAAAGAGGCTGATTGTGCTCCCTGTCTACTAAAAGGACCAAAAGAAAGAAAGAAAGAAAAAAAAGAAATATAATCCTGACTTGTAAGTATAACCCCAGTGTTGCGGGGAAAGGAGTAAACAGAAAGGCCTCAGTGAAACCCATAATAGGCCTCAGTGTGAAACCCATAAGCCCTAAAGCTTTGCATGGGAACTCATGTCTAGCTGAATACCAAGACTGTAGATCATGGAAAGAAACTACTCATTCAATAACAAAGTAACATTTTCTTGACTTAATTTTTTTCCTATTTCCCTCTATTGGTTTTTACATTTTATCTTTTTTTCATCAGATTTTTTTTAAGCATGTGGAATTTCTTCTCATTTTTTTGTCGTTTTATTTTTTGCCTCTTATCTTTTTGTCTTTGGCCTTTTTTCTTTCACCTCTTATTTTTTCTGTTTATCTTTTTTCTTTTTCTTTTTGTTTTTTTTAATGAATACTTTCTATCACTACTGTTTCTGTTTACTATTTAACAGGACCCTCTATCTTTCTTTCATGTCATACACCATCAGTTAATTGTTTGAATCTTGCCTTTTATATGTCCCACTCTTTCCGCCTTTATTAGAATAAGAAGTATGCTTTATGAACCTCTAGACAAATAGTTAACTTTACATTATTCCTGTTGAATATTGTGCTATTGTTAGAAGAATCAAGTTGTTCCATTTACTGTAGGTCAGTAGTAGTACAAAATTTGGTTTATTTCACGTTCATACTGTAATTATACAACTCATTCCTACAGCCAAGTCTAGTACAGTGGTACCTTGCCTCACAAACTTAATTCTTTCCACAATTCTGGTTGCAGACCAAATTGGGCAAAAACCACATCAAATTTCCCTGTAAGGACAGCATTGAACCTAACTAGTGAATTTGATTAGGGTCTTGTCCAATAGAGTTTGCAACCAGAATAATGAAACAAATTAAGTTCATGAACTGAGGTACCGCTGTGCTTTTCTGGTCCTTAGCTTTTACCATTTTCAGTTTGTATTTAATGCTATAATTGACACTGATTATATTATAGCCAAAGTGTCATAGCTGTTGCTATTAATTGGTTTTCTTGCAGTTCCAATATTTAGATTCCGGGGGGGGGTCATTAACAATATTGTACCCATTTTGGGAGAACCGAGTACTGGGCAGAAATACTGTCACTTCCCATCTCATGGAAGTGGAGGTGGTTGGACCCTGTAACAGAGACAGAGGCTGGTACTTAGCCACACTCAGAAAACACCACTCAAATTACACATGAAGAGATGTATCCATACTGAAAAAAAAAAATTTTCCACTACAATAAACTCATAAGCCACAATGCAAAATAAATAAACAAAAGTAGAAACATGAAAAGACAAGCCAATAAAACTCTCAACTTCCTCAAAGCTGATCCATGGGGTATTGAAGTTGAGGAAACAAAAAGCTTCACAATGAATTGATTTCAAATAATATCCAGGGAGATAACAAAACAGTCCAGTAAAGCAAATGGAAAGATCTCATAAGATATAAGTAACAAGATACTGACCCAGTTAAATAAAATCATCAGCTAATCTAAAGAAAACTAATGAAAAGATGGAAGAACTAAACAAAATGATGAAAACATGTATGATCAGGATAGTAACGAATTAGGGTTTATAAAAGTGCTTCAAATAGAAATTCAGGAGTTAGGAATTCTACTGAAAATAATGGTAGCCAAAGTGACAGATGTGAAGGCAGTCTCAGAACTAAAAGGTAGAGGTGTTTCAGTGACCAATCAATGAGAGACATCATAAAAATACAAAAGGCCGGGAAAATTAGATCCAACAGTTCCTTCATATGCAAAGACTAGAAATAATCAGAATAAGTGAAAAATCAGAAGGTATCACTAACGGCATGAAGACCCTGTTTTCTGAAATAATAGCCCAAAACTTTCAAAATAAGGTAAAAAGATTTGTCATACAAACAAGTGAGGGATATAAAAGCCAAAATATCTACGATCAGAAAAGAACTTCCCCATGACACATCTTAGTCAAAAATCTCAGAAGTTCAACACAAGAATAAAATCCTAAAAGCAGTGAGAGAAAAACACAAAAATGACCTACAAAGGTAGACCCATTAGAATTGCATCAGACTTTTTTTTATATAAACCTTAAAGGCCAGGGCAGCATGAAGTAAAATGTTTTAAACCCTAAAAGAGTAGAATTTCCAATGCAGGACGGTCTATCCTGAAGAACTATCTATCAAAATTGATGGAGAAATAAGATACTTCTCTGATAAAAAGCACCAAAGAAATTCACGACCATCAAAACAGCACTCCACTAAATTCTCAAGCATACTGTAGAAAGAAACACTGAAGCTGACAGTAGCATACTGCCTAATAGAATGAATATGCCTTGTAGGGTTAGCAGTTAAGTAGACAGAAAAGATAAGGAATCAACAACAGAAAAATAAGGCAATTGCAGCAAAAGTTCAGTATATATTAGTAATAAATCTCAATGTAAATGGTCTCATTTCCCTAATCAAAAGATACAGACTACAAGAATGGATCAAGAAGCAAAATCCAGGGCCAGGGACTTAGCTCAGTGGTTCTGGTGACTGCCTCGCAAGTGCAAGGACCTGAGTTCAATCCCCAGTACCAAAAAAAAAAAAAAAAATTAAAAATCTTCTGTACAGCAAAGGAAACAACCAACAGGCTAAAAAGACAACTGCAGAATGGGGAAAAACTTGCCAGTGATTACTTAGACAGGGGACTCACATCTAGAATAGATAAAGAACTCAAAATTAGACTTGGTCATCATTAAAAAAATCAGTGTAACACATGCTTCAAAAGAGACAGGGAAAAAGGAATCATTAGATACTCTTGGTGGGAATGTAAACTAGTACAAGTATCAGTGATTTTTGCTGAGCTCCTCACTCTACCATTCCCTTATGGCCCATTGTTTGTTGAGACTCCGGTAGGGAACTTGAGAACAGACCAGGTCTGTAATGGTAATTGAGAGTGAAAAGGAAGCTGTGTGAAAGGACTGGTTGATGACACCTGTTCCTGCTAAAGTTGGAGAACGGAATTTTCAAGGTGCCGTTTGACACAGTATTAAGACTGTCTTCTTCAGTATCTAGGTTGGAATTGGAGGCCAACAACACTCCATTTAAACATTGGGCTGGCCTTGGACTTCTTCTGGCCTCTTTCTTTCTTTCTTTCTTTCTTTCTTTCTTTCTTTCTTTCTTTCTTTCTTTCTTTCTTTCTTTCTTTCTTTCTTTCTTTCTTATTTCTTGACATTAAACCCTTTTTATTGCATTAATTGATCATATGTACTTCTAAGAGTGTCTACTCATTTCAGTTGCCGGTTGTTTTTGTCTTTTAATGAATTTTATTGGCACATTTTAGGTATATAATATAGTGACATTCATCATTGGAGATTTGTACCTTTACATGATATATCTTGATTCTTATTTTTTTCCCCATTCCCCTGCCCTCCCTTCGCCCCCTTCACCCATCCCTATTTACAAAGACTTTGTTTCCTTTTATTTTTTTTGCTTTTCTCATATTTTTTCTTTTCCCTTCTTACCTTTCCCCTACCCCTCCCACTTCCCCTACTCCTTTGCACCTTTTCTTCCTATTTCACATTATCTTCTGGCCATTTTCTGAGGAGCTATTCATATAAGAGAAAACTGAGGGTGCGGGTGAGAGGATAGTTTAGATATGTAACCTTAAGATCAAGATTATCAAGGAAGAGAAGATACGATAGAACTGATAATCTTAGAGAAACTTGTAGGAAAGTACAAGTGAGTTGACAGTCATTAGGGATTTGTGGTGAGAAACTGAGTTGGAGATGCTGTGGACCAGATGCCTCAGAGGATCTTAGTTATTTGCTACCAACTTATTTTCCTCATTCCCAACTTATTCACCTTCAGATGTGAAGTAAGGAAAGTCCCGTTTGGTGGAGTGAAGGGGAAGTTCTAATATCTATACATTTAAAAAGTTAATATAAGCTGAGAAATGTGTGAAGTACACCACCCTGTTACCTAGAGTTTGCTTCCAATTTTCCCTGCCCAAACTGGTAAAAACAAAACCCCAAACAGTTCATTCTTAGGCTTCATAGAGTTAATAATAGCCTTCCTCTGTGAGCTCTCAGAGTTCTGTGGCTTTTGTTTTCTCCTTGGGTTCTTCCAAGAGAAAGACTAGACTGTTAACTAGGGAGTTTTGCTCTTCCAAGCCCATGTGGAAGAGATTTATAAATATTATTTTCATATTTTGCCCCTCAAAAGTATTAATTTTTAAAATACTTTATTTGGTATCCAAGCGTAGTTGATTAAATCTGTTTAACCCAATTATTTACCACCTTTCCCACTGTATTTTTCACTGTTTAAAAAGCTGTCCTGTCTTAAACAGGGGTAATTGTGGAAAACATAGGTCCCTATAATATATTATTGGGATTGGTGCTTAATTCGTTTAATTTACTCATTGTTTGCACTTGTAGTCAAGGGTTTTTCCAAGAGTACATGGGAAACAAAGGTATAGAACTTAAGTGTATTTTTTTTTCTTAAAAATAATGTTTGGGTTTGTCACTAATGAACTCAATCACAATGAACTCATAATGAATTCACGTTTCATGGACTCTGATTCCATGGTGTTTGAGTTTAGAAGAAAATTTAAAATGTTAAAGTCTTTTTTTTGGATTAATTTGTGTGGAAAGTAGTTTATAGATTGTTAACTAACTCACTTCAAATCTAGTTTTTCTAAGTTTCTTTATTTTTTAATTAGGAAAATTTCTAATGGAATAATACCCCTTGAAAGATTCTCACTGTGCTTATAATGGCTCCTAATGACTCAGGCTGAAGCCTAATCAACAGTAACTGACGATCAGGTTGTAATCTTTTTCTTTTTAAACAACTGATAAGATAGATTAAAAAGTGCATTTTCTAAGGCATCCACTCAAAACTATTACATAACTTATTACCTATCTTACACATATGTGCACACACATATATACACCATGAGGAGACTTTTCATAAAGGAATAATTAAAGCTTAAAGAATAATTAAGTTTTGGTAAACTGATGCATGTGCTTACTACAATTCACTGAGTATAGAAATTGGAATGTGAGTGTAAGCTAAATGTATATGCATGTATTTAGTTGGCATGCTTAGAATTACATAAAATATATTCTGCCATACCAAACTAGATTTCCTTCTCTGTCTCAACTAAGAAGTATCCCGTTTCTTAGTTCATCATCATATGGCATTCTTGTGATGCTTTTACCCCCATAACCCCAAATTAAAGGCAGCATCTCTTCTTATTGTTAGAAATTGAAATGCACACATAGAGGCAGATCATATCTATGATTGCGATAAATAAAAACTCTAGTTTGTAAGCTCCTTGGCCAGATACAGGTAGCTGCTTGAACAATTCTCAGCAACCCTCACCTACCCTAGGATCCCCTGAGCAATGTGTCTTCTGAGCTCCTAACATCCTGCAGACCCTAGGACTGGGAAGATGGTATCTACACCTACTCCCTGCTGTCATCCTTTCTTGGTTGCTCCACAGCCTTTTCAATTAAAGTCTATCTTTGTATTTTTAATCTTTACACTGTATTGAATCAATGTTGGAATGACACACAACTTTCCCGTGTAATTTTATTATGCACATTTCCACCAAAGATATTTGCATCTCTTCTAAGAGAAGAAATTTCTCTGTTCCTCATTTGAACTTGAGAAATGTTATTGACCTTCTATGTGTTTTTGTTATATTTAGGAGTAACTGATCCTCATTATTTTCTGTACTGAATTGAATGCATTTTTCCAATTTTGTTTTATTGTGTAGGAGTGACTGGCATCACTAACATGATGCTAGATTATGGATAGAATTTTAGGATGGGGGGTAGAGGGAGAGAGAGAAAATCTCTACAGATTATGGTTGGTAGTCTCAGTAAAACTATCCCATCATAGGCTCTGAGATTCCATCTTCATCCACTTGAGTCGTCTCCAGTTATGAGAGGCTTCTCAGCTGAGGCCACAACATTATAGAGCAGAACAAACCACCCCTGTTATGATGTTTCTGAATTCCCGAGACTCATAAGATCTATGAGCATAATAAAATAAGTGTTAAAGATTCCATTGAGTTTTTAAGTAGCTAAACAGAAATAAATGGATAGAACAAAATGTATAAACATGATATTGGAGCTTCCTAGGCTGAACTAACAACTCTACGAATCTTTGAAATTTCTGTCCTGAAGATTGCTTGTGATCTGTGGCGATCATGAGAAAAATAGGGTCAGCAGGATTGGCCTTTTGTGAATTCACTATAACCTGGCTTACCTGGGAGGCGTATTCCAAATATTTTTTAATGTTCATCCCTGGAATACAGTAGGGTTATAAAAGGTCTTTAATGAGAACATTCAACATTTAACCTTATTTCCTACCATCTGAGGTTATGTGCGGACAACATTATGTGTGGATGGTTTCAGTTATCTTTGAAGGCCTCCCATGAAAGAGGACTTCCTGAACAGCTTTAGAAGGTGGCAGCAATGATGAGGTGAGTGTGTGCAAAGTGAGAAGGAGCATTTGGAAGGGGGTTAAATGGCTATTTATCTTTTACTAGAATACATTAAAAAAATTTTCTTAAAAACTGGATCACTCCTTTTTATGCTGTATGTATTTAAATGAACCATGCAGTTCCATGGATAAAATAACCTGAAAGATTTTATGTGGCCCTTCTCCTTTGTCATACCTCCCAGAATCAAGATATATTTTTTGAGGCAATTAAAAAATTGGTTTTTTTTCTTTGTAACTAGTTATATTTAGGAAGTGATAAATTTTTTTCAGTGTTTATAGAATTTAGAATCTGTTTTTCAAATAGAATTTGAGATGGAAAATATAATAATTCTTGGATGGATTATGAAAGAAACATTTAACCAGTAGAATCCCCCAAAAGAGTAAAATTATTAACTTAAGAAAGATGTTTTGGTCATAGAAATGGGAACCAGTGTATTTTTTGTCCCTAAAGAAGAAAATAAACTGTAGTTTGACTAATGTAATATGAATGAATATAATTTCAGAGGCTTTTTTTGACATACAATGAATAAAGATATGAAATAAGATTTTGATAAGTTTATTTTCAGAAAAATTAATATGCATGATAGCAAAGGTTGTGTTTTGTTGTTGTTGTTTTCTATTTTTTATAGCTCCATACATATACTCACTGTAACACATGCATATTCTTTCAAACAGGAGGTAGAAGAGAGTGATTGAAAAAAAAATCAAATGTCTGAAATGTCTGGGGTGTTGAATAACAAATGAGTCCCACAGCTAACCTGCTTTGAGAAATAATTTCTTGTAATTTAGCAAGTCTCTAATTAGTAGTTACAGATGTTTTTGATGTCTTTGAACTCTCTTTCAGAGATACAGTTACAGCTCATTAATAATGTACCTGTAGATGGAAATATTTCAGATAGTTACCTGTGTAGTGTGGCAGGTTGAGAAGAGGGATAAATTGGTTAAGAACTGATGCTGTGTTACATCTCCAGCTGTGACAGAAACACTAATCTCACACTTTATTACAGAAAGGAGAGTGGAAGTAAAAGGGCTCACAATAGGCTACCACACAGCATGTTTCTGACCACTGTCACTGGACATGAGTGTCTGCCCTACACTGGCTGCTGCAGCAGGTAGAAGGGGATTAGTGGGATAATGACATAGGGGCTTTGGTCTCTTTGAGTGCAGAGGCTATGCAAATGAAAACCTTTATATTATTATTATGCCTTTTCCTTAAACCCATGATTTTTTTCACATTATGTGGGTTTGTCAGTTACCCACCTGTGCCCTGTTTATGGCACTGTGATTTTATTTCTCACTTTTAAAGTGTATGGTTCTAATTGAGAGACACTGATGTCTCCAGATTCATCCTGACAGACTAATATGCAGCAAGAGAGACCTGCTGTCAATGGACATTTCGAATTATGTGTTTAAAATTGCCTTTGATGGTAAGGACACCAAATCATGCACTTCACTAAAACTGTTTTGTGCTTGTTTCTGAGTTATGTGATTGAAAATTGCAGATGTTTGATATCATCTTTTTACTGTATTTGTTTGGCAAGTGAAACCTTAAGTAAATTATACTTTTTCGAATTTCATCTTCTGTTGCCATTTAGAGGAAATTTACAAAAATACTCAGCAATCTGAAATTTAGGTTCTAGAAAACTTTCCAAGCCAGTTTCTTTGTTTGAATAATTCTTCAGAGTGTAGAGCAGTCTAATAATATTGTAGCAGTAGAATTTAGAGTGAAGCAATATCAGGCATTAATGGGAGTCTCAGTGGAACACATAATATTGTTCCTTCTGGAGTCTTCCATGTTTTCCCCAAGGGAAACCTGCCCTTTGGTGAGTTTCATCTTTGAATGGTTCAGTGGATAATGATCTGGAGAATCTTCTAGTCATAATTTTTAGTTGAAAAATAAAGTGTAGAAGCTGGGTATGGTAATATGCACCTGTAATCCCAGGACTCTGGGGGGAGGAGGCAGGAAGACTGCAAGTTTGAACCCACATTAGCTCCTTTGCAATTTATTAAGACCCTGCCTCAAAAAAATATATATATATATTATAAAAGGCTGGTGATGTGGCTGAGTATGAAGGTCCTGGATCTGATAGTACTAAAAAAAAAAAAATTAAATTCTTCCTACTTTTAGATGAAGAAGTTTCAGGCATAAATTTTACAATTCTCTGCCCTTGTGGAAAAGTAATAGGATAGAAAAAGAAGAAAGTAAATATCTGGAATTGGCAGATCTGGATTTCAGAAACATTTATAAAGTATGAAGTATGCTGTATCCTAGGCTTTCACATACATTGCCCTTTTGAATACTCTGGTATATCTCTGAGGGAGGGTTATAGTCTTGCCATCTGTCTACCAAGAGAAAGCAGAAGCTAGTGTAAGTGACTTCACTCAGTAGATGGAGCTGTGATTCAGATCTTCTGACTCAGAAATCTGTTTTACCTTATAACAGGGCCATTAGATAAAGTAATGTATTCAACATTAAAGATAAAGTATTCAGCATGGTGTTCTGGCTATCAATTATTGCACAACCACACCAAAAGTTAGGAGCTAAAAATATTAGACGCAAAGTTTTGCTCACAAATCTTGCAATCCAAGTAGAGTTAACTTGGTGGGAACAGATTGTCTCTGCTCCCCTTGGCATTGTTTGGGTTGCAGTCCTCTGAAGACTCATTCGCTCACACAGCTGGTAGCTGATGCTGACCACTGGCTGGCTCCTTGGCTGGGAGGTCACCTGAAACCACTGCAAATGGTCTGTATGAGGCTATGGTTTCCTCTAGTAACTGGACACACACACATGCGTCACTCTCTCCTCTAACATGCCCTGAAAATCAGAGTCATGTGCATGAGCTTGTTTTGATTAGAACCAAGGCTATGACTGAAACTTATTCAAGGGTAGAGGAATTACATTCCACTTCCTGATGTGAAGAATTTGCAGATGTGTAAAACCAGCATACTTTGTCTAAGGTCAGTGAATTTCCTTGTTTGGTGAGCAAATGTAAATGATGGGCAAATATCCAACCTGCATGCTTCAGCAAATGTGTGTTGCCTTTTATACTCACAGGCAGCAGGCTGCACCCAAGGATAAGGCAACTCCTTAGCCTGAGTCTCATGATGACCTCCCAAAAGTAACCATGGAGCCTCTGGGTAGGAATGAAGGCAGGTCTGTGAGTGCAGCATAAGTTGTACTTTGGAACTATTCAGACACATGGTACTCAAGCCTCCATTTATATTTGTGTCTTGGGGTTCACAAATGTTTAGTGTGGTCTTGATGTGAAATAAATGCCTACCTATCAAAGAGGATTCAGGTATGTCCACTTCAGAGGCCACTTTTGTAACCATTGAAGTCAAAATTTATCACCAACTCAGTAGTGACGTTGAGCTTCAAATATAGGTCCTGCTCTATGTTATTTAATATTTGTTTTACATAATCTATATGTTAAACTCTATTATCTTCAATGTAAAATAAGTGATTCTCAATTAATGATTTTCCCAAGATTAATAATTCTCAAAATAAATAATTATTTCAGGTATTGTTGTTAGATTTTGATATTTTTGGATCATATTTGACTATTGCAGTTAATATTTTCATGACTGTAGAAGGAGAAACCAGACCAGATAGTTTATCATGGAAAAGTGGCTCAAAAAGCACAGTGTTTTCATACTAAATTCTAACAAGCATTTTAAAAATTATGCCATATTAGGAGTTCACAATATTGGTTCTTATTGATTATACAGAAACAGTCTTCATAGCACTTTCTTATAATGAACTTTAATCACAGGCAAATTTCATGACATAAAAACAGAAAAAATGAAAATATTTTTTGCAGGAAATTGTTTTTTATAGCGGTATGATTTCCTGAGAATCTAGATGAACAAGCTTTAAGAAAACATTTCTATAGTCTTTGTGTGTTACCTTACAAATTTCTGAATATTTTTATTCTATTCAGTAATATAACTGTGCTTGATAAATATGCATATTGATGTGAACATAATTTTGATACTTGGATACACACAATTATAGGTATTATACATAAAATAAAATAAAATAAAATAATAAAATGTTAGGATCTAGACTTTCACAGTTCAACTCCAACTTTGCTGCCTGTGATAGTGCCTTTGGGAAGTTACAAAATCAATCTTTGTTCCAATTTCATTTTCTTTGAAATTATACCAATCTCACAGGTTTTTGAAAGCCTTAAATAAATTAATGAATAATTGATACATCAGTTATCTTTAAGTCCTGCCTGAAACATAAATAAATTGGATAAAATAGATGCTCAATATTGTAAGCCAATAATTATTATTACTCTAATAAGATTACAGTAGTTAATAATTATTAGTATACAACAAGGTACTCTAAAACCTAGTGACAGAACAACAACCACCATATTTTTCTCTCTCAGTGTTTGTGGGTCAGGAATTTGGGAAAGGATTGTCTGGAAGACACAGCTGAAATAATGAAGGGCTAGAATAGCTAGAAGCTGACTGGACATTTCTCTCTACTAACCTTCAGGTATTTAATTTGTTTTCACATGTGCACGGTTTTGAGTTTCCTCCCAGCGTGGCTGGTTCGCATCCATTAGCTTGCATATGTAGACCCTCAGCATTCAGAGTGTGACTGTCTACCAGGAAGGCAGAATGTGAATTGTCAGCCTCAGAAGTGACACAGCATCACTTCCACTGTACTCTCTTGAACCAGGCAAAAAACCCCAACAGTTTCAAGGGGGAAGGGATGTAGATCTCCCCTTTCTGTGAAGGGAGTTTCATTGCAAGGAATGTGAGTGTGGGAAGATATTACTGGGACCGTCTACAGATCTTGTCTGCCACAGCTATTAATAGTATTAGCTCCTCATAGCTTCTTGGAGCTGTCACCTACTCCAGGGAAAAATGTACCAACAGTTAGAAAAACATGTTTCTAAGCATCTTTCTATTATGAAATGAAATGAAAATTATCTGTCTAATCAGACTATTTCCTGATGCTAAATAACAGTTAACTCCATTGAATTCTGTCACAAAGCCAAATGTTCTATGGTGCTTGAAAGATAATACGGATGTTGTTAATATCAGATGCAAAATGTACCATACTTCATAGTCTGTTAATGAAACAAAGGTTTCTAAGCTGTCTAAACAGAAGATCATCTTTCCTCCTTAAAACAGTATGCCTGGAAAGTCCTAGGGCACTGCATTTATCTTTACACATTACAAAGAAGCACATGAATTTCCTTCCATAATTAAAGAACTCAAACCATATCTCTACAGGTACCTGGCATTTCAGGTTATTAGCATTTCAAAAGTTGACTCCAGAATCTGAAAACAAATAGACTGTTCAGGAGAAAAGTTTCCATACACTTTTACATGTCTCTAACTAGTGATTTTCCTTTTCAAGCTCGAACAGTGCTAAAAGTGTGAGAAATAAGGATTTGTTAGTGCCCTCCTAATCCTCGTTACCAATAAATTGTTGATGGCATAAACATCAAAGCTTTGACACTCCACCATCATTTTTTTTTCAATCCAAGACTATTGGGAAGTAGTTGAGCTGTAAATACAAAAAATA
Source organism: Fukomys damarensis (assembly GCF_012274545.1). Taxonomy (NCBI): domain Eukaryota; kingdom Metazoa; phylum Chordata; class Mammalia; order Rodentia; family Bathyergidae; genus Fukomys; species Fukomys damarensis. Next base: position 30,489,439 of record NW_022900940.1, read on the forward strand.
AGTGTTCTTGTGATGTACACACCTCCGCATCAAGGAGAAGCAGTTGCTGTATAGGAAAGTAAGTCTATATTTTAGAAATTCTTTCTGTTATGTTCTATGCCTAAATCAAAAGAGGGAAGGAGTTGGCATATTCTTAGTCCTGGAAAAGAGAAGCTTCTAAATGTAAAGATAACATGTATGTTAAAAAATAATGCCTCAATATCATCTGTGACAGCATAATTATTCCTTCAAAAGTGAATCCTGTGGGTTGTAAAATGAAATGTATGGTGTGATTCCCGTTACATGTAAATGTAGAAACCTGTGCATGTGCACAAATGCACAGCAGTTGCATGGACAAAACCTGGGTGAGTGACGCGCACCGGACAACTGTGCTCTGAAGTTTCCCCTGGGCAGGGGAGTAGGATTGGAGCCTGGAGGAAACCCGCAAAAGGAAAGTTTCACTTTTCATTCTATTTCTGTGTGACTTGACCTTTTGAAATTGCAGATATAGTACTTATATTTTTATAAAAGATGGAAAGAGTGTTAGCTACCTTCCTGCTTTTGTTGGTGTAGTAATGTATTTGTTACTATGCAAAGATGTATATTTGGCATTTATTTTAGAAGAGATCACAACATTTAAAAGGGTGAAGGAATATAATTACTTATATTTTGCAATTTTAAAGCTAAAAACACAATAAAATTATCACTCCTCAGATTTTCTCTTATTTTAAATTATCTCTTTATTTAAAACCTCAATATTTCAGTTACTTATTATTGTGTGACAACTCTACTCTCCACACGCCAAATAACTCACCAAGAACAACTTAGGGACTTGCAACAACCATAGCTGATTATTTATCATCATTCTGTGAGCTGACTGGACAGTCCCTGTCTCCCCATGGTGTTCACTGGGCCCACTCAAAGGCTGCATTCAGCTGGCATGAAGACTGGGCTGGAGAGCAGGCTGCCCCACTAAGACATGAACATAGAAATTGACAGTGGGCTGTGGGCCTTGAGACTTTCCATGTAGCCTCATTCTCTACCCAGCATCTCATCCTCATGGTCCCCTTCAAGTGGTCCCTGTTCCCAGTAAGGCAGTCGAGGCTTCCTTACAGCCTGGACACTGGGTTCCATGAACTTGAACTCAAAGCTGTCAAGACTTCTCAGGCTAGGTTTGGAGCTGGTACAATGTCCTTCTACTGTATTTTTCTCAAAACAAGTCACAAGACCATGCAGATTAGAGGAGAGAGGAGGATAAACTACTTCTTGCAGGAAGGAGTAGCATGTTCACACAGCAAGAGGAACTTTTGGTGGCTGTTTTAGGAGCCTTCTATCCCATCCTACGTACCAACGCCTCTTAGGGAAAATTTGTTTCCTGAATCTTTTGTTGAGTGTACTTTTTGTGTTGACTTATGTATTAGTTAAGGAGATACTAGCTTTTGTGACAAGTTCAGAACTGAATCTCAGAAACTTCTCACAATATTTTTTTTTGCTTGTTCATCTAACAGTCCTAGGTCAGAATGCTTATATTCAACTGGTAATTCAGAGATCCAGCCTCTTTTTATCTCATCACAGTTTCATTTTCAACATGTGGTTTCCATATCTGCTGTACTTGTAGTGAGACATCAAGAGGTAAAACAACATAAGGATTCACACAGAGAGGTTTCTATGGGTTGAGTCTGGAAATGGTGGAACTCAGTTATATGACCACGCCTGGCTGTAAGTGAGGCTGGGAAAGGTGGGCTGGTGATGGGTTTGTTGATTAGCCAGGGTTCTCGGCCACATACTGCCACCCCACTCGTTTCCTGTCACACCCCAAATGAGGAAAGATGGAAAGAGAAATAACTTCCTTTGGATATTAAGCCTCTGCAGTGGTTTATTCAAAATTACTTGAGAAGCTTGCTCTTTCATTAGAATTTTAACATGAACAATATATAGAAGTTTGATGGAGGCAGTATATTTACGTAGTAGAGTTTGGGCATTTTAGTAGACTAGCACTGCACTGAAATGAAAACCAGTGAACAGAAATATGAATCAGTTGTCTGAGTAGCAGTTACCAAAGTAGGGTTAGATATGACGAGATGCACTGAGAGAAATTAGTGAAGAAAAATGAGGGAGCCAGAGAGACTGGGAACTTTCAGACCACAATGCAGGCCTGCCCCTCTGAAGAGAGTGGAAGGAGTACGGGCAGGAAGGAGGAAGGGATAGAGAAAAGTGTGATGGGAAGACTTTGGGCCTCAGCACAGTTGTAAGACAGTTTGCTTCCTTGAGTCTCGTGGGAATGGGCTCAGTCATTGGCTGGGAGAAGTCTGGGAAACATGGTTCTCTCACAAATAGTGCATGATTTCAGGATGCTACAATGAAGACTCTTGGCTAATTATGATCCTAACAGTAAGCTCCGAGGTGCATTATCATACCTGCCACAGAGTGCCTTTGTTCCTACGGCATAATTAGAAGTTAGAGTGTCATAAAAATAAGTATTTAGCAGTTATTCTAAAAAATATTTATGTAACAGAACAGTGATCTGAAAAAATAATCCTGAGTAGGTAGAATTAATTTTTGTTCTTTGATTTTTTTTTTTTTGGCTAGAAACATGCTTTTATACTGTCAGAGCCATATGAGAATGTCTGATGTTTGCCTTACTTCAAAAGTAATATGGGAAAATACACTATAAACTCACATCTTAGGAGGAGTCAGCTGTCCCTTTCTATTCTGCTCTTAAATGCTTTCAACTCCATTGTCCTGCTAGGTATGAAAAGCATCATTTCTCAGACTAAGCTTCAATTTCTTCCTCTTATATTTTCGTTTATGCATTTCATCACAATAGGATTCAGACAGTAATAAATATTCTTAAATATAACAAGTTTCTTAACAGAAGTAGTTAGTAGAGATGGAAGATTAAGATAGTTTTGAGCCATGAGATTTTTAAAAAATTTAATAGTACATATAAAAATGCTTTGTTATGTTGGATTAATGCTCTGGTTTCTTTTGAATTACTTTAGAAGAGATGTCATCAAGAGGCAAGAATTCGGAATGTGGTGTCCTTGAATTACAGTCTTATTCAGTTTTATTCTAATTCATGCTAAGCAGAAGAGTTTGAAATTAATGAGAAGTATAGATCTATTTTTCAGTTTGTCTGCTTTAAAAATGATGCTGCTTCTTTCCTTTTCTTTAAACTTTTAGAAGGATGAAAGTAATGATCACAATCTAATCAGATTAACCGACAACTCTCTTTCCAGTGACTTGCTACAAAACGTGTGACTGATCATCAAGGAAGTGTGTGAGAAAAGTGCACAGCAGACTCAGCTGGCTACACTTGTGTAACTGAGCTGCTTTTCCAAATTCAGTGTGCTGGTTCTATCACCTCATATTCGCGCATGTGGAAGAGAAACACAGTGCATTTAGTAATTTTATAGAATTTGAGGTAGATCAACTTGCCTGCTATTATTACTCATCTTCCCAGTCATCTTTGTGCTCATCATAGAGCTGATAAATGGATTTAGCAGGAACACATTTATTGGCAATAGAAGGAAAATAGCCTGCTTAAAATTTCAGCTGTTGTAAAACCTATCACTGAGAGTACTGGAGTGTTCTGATTCAGGCTGGGAGGAATGGAGAGCAGATCAGTGTTTCACAATAAAAGATGCAGGTTTCCATGAAATCGATGGGATAGGTAAAAGGTAAACTGCAATAGTGCTAAAATTTATTCATTCATTCATTCCTTCATTCCTCAGTTGCCTTTCCAGGTGCTAACAAAAGGTAAAGAACATATGGAAAGTTTTAGGTGCCAGAAAGGAAAAAAAAAATGGTATTCCTTATATTCACACATTTGGATTCATCCTTGTGTACACGTTAATAACTGACTTGCTGAAAACTCAAGGTGATCACGACAGTAGTCACAAGTATGATAACTGTAGCTATTGTTTTGAAAACTCTGTGCTAAACACTTCATGTAGAGGATTTAATTTTCACAATGACTTTATCCAGCATGTAACTGTTGCTCTCACTTTTCTGGTTAAAAAGATTGAGGCTTAGAGAAATCAGAGGACATTTCCAGTTTCATTTGTATCAAGGAACAGCATGTTTATTGCTATTATTTGTTATGACTCAGGAAGAATGAGTCTTTAGTTTTCCTTTAGCCAGGTTTCTTTAGAGAGAATTCAGATGTCTTTGGTGCTCTGCCAATCCCAAGTCAGTGTCTAGAGCCGCTCTCAGAGGAGACTGCCTTTATTCTGATCTTTTAGGACTGCTCAGCAAGAAATGCTTCTAGATGAGGTTTGTAGGGAGCTCTGCCTTCTTCTGAATGGGAGTTGGTAAATATGGCACGTCCTGGGAGTTCTCTGCAGTTTTCATTCTGTCCGGTTCTGCACCATGATTTGTAGTGTGCAGAACTGCAAACTCAGAGGCTCTTTAGTGATTTCTTTTTTTCTCAAGATGCAACATATAAAAAAAGGGATGGAAAAACTGAATGATGTGAGAACAGGGGCTCTGTGTGGCAGGAGGGTGGCTGGGGCTTCCCAAATATTGGACTTCAAATATGTAAACATTTGAACTGTTTTAAAAAGATTACCAGTGACACTAAGTAGATGTTGCATGGTATTTGGCTCTCTTTAGCTGCAAAAACCAAGTGTCCTAACACTGGTTTTTATTTGGATCTTAGAAAATCTCTGCAGTAAATGTTCACAGGGCAGACTGAAATCTCTTTCACTTACATGGTGACATTCTGTTACATGTTGTCTAAGGCTGGGATTAAGGGGATCACAGCTATTAAATGGCAATAGTTAGCTTTTTCTTAACTCTTTAATTTAAACCTCCAACAATAACAACATCTACTACCTGAGTTAACATAGTAAAGGCAAACTAAAGGAGATTTTGAAGGAAAATGACATTATAAATGTCTTAATTTCTAATCCAGTGATTATTATTATTATTGTTGTTGTTATTATTTTGTACTGGGGATCAAACTCAGGACTTTGCGCTTACAAAGCAGGCTTTGGAAACACTGAGCTAAATCCCTGGCCCTCAGTGATTATTTTTGAAATAGGAAGAAAAGGTCCAAGGGGAGGGGAAGGATTTAAAGTTTTAAGAAGAACATTTGTGTATAACTTGTATTCATGAGTTGTGTGCATGCTATGCTGCTGCGGTATCCCAGAAACTAACAAAAGTTACCTTCACTGAGGGAATTAGAATTCAAGGTTGCTGTTGGTTGGGTGATGAAAGAGATTTTTTATACCAATGACTTTAACTGGGTTTTAGAAAAAAAATGAGCACATGCTTATATATAACCTATCATAAATAAAAATATATTAAAAACTACGTAGAAGATAATACTCAGTATATATTTATTTTTTATAAGTGAGTTGCAAATTGGATGTACTGGTATCATCCCTACTGTGGGTTTTCTCCATGAGCAGTTTTATCTGACATAGTCATCAAGGGTCTTCCACAGCTCAGGAGAAAGAAAACACCCAAGTGTCTGAATGACAGAAAGTAATATATTTTGTATTATTTTTCTGAATATTAGTAAATTATCAATACAATGGTATTTGGTAAAATATTTCAAGCAAATCAAAGATGTTACCCTACATATAGTAAACAAGTTACATTTTTATTTTAAAAATTGTTGCTTAGTACATGATTGAATGTATTGTCCCATGTTTTATCTGAAAGAAAATACATCCAGGACACACTGGTGATTTCAGCCATCTATTAGTTTTAATGTCTGTCTGACCATGCACTGGTTGGTTATTAGAGCATAGTGGAATGTTTCCTGTAAGTGCACAGCTAGATGCTGTCAGTGTTTCAGCCAAAAGTGCCTGAAGGGGAGGAATGGGGAGATAGATAATATACGAGGTGTTCATTTTTTGAAAATCTGTATTCATGGGAGATTTCCATGCTCTACAGTTGGAATATACAACTGGAGTGTTACCTTCCACATAGTGAGTATTGATTTATCTAGGTAGATAGGATTAAAAAATTACTTTCTGCGTTTAATTTAAAAAGTATTAATCAATGGCTTCATACTTTTAAACATTTGAACAGTGTTAAATGAGTTGGCATTTCTAAGAAAGTTACATGTGCCTCACATTTTGTTTAAGATTCTCAGAGTTCCAGCTAGGCATGGTGGTTGGTGCCTACCTCTAATCCCAGCACTGGAGAGGCTGAGGCTGAAGGAACCTGTGAGTTTGAGGCCCCCTGGGCTACATAGCAGATTCTGTCTCAACAAACCAAAAAAAAAGAGGAGGAGGAGGGGGAAGGGGAGGACAAAGAGAAAGAGGAGGGTGGA
>NW_022900940.1:30495795-30508992 GCF_012274545.1 Fukomys damarensis
GAGGGGAAGGGGAGGGGGAGGAGGAAGAAAATGTATGGGAAAGGGATCGATACATGTTTCTTAGTGTTTTTTTCTTCTCCTGAAATTATTTAATGACTAGCAAAAGGCTCAAACACTTCAAATTTGAGATCAGAGTTTTTCTTGACATAATGATCTGTAACATTGAGAAAAGACAATGATAGTTTGACTGCTGTTCTTTGCTTTCTTTTTGGTACCGGGGATTGAACTCCCGTCCTTGTGCTTACAAGGCTGGTCACCAAACCGCTGAGCTAAATCTTGGGCCCTTATTCTTTGCATTTTTGCTATAGCAAGGCATTTTGTTCTTTGTGGGGAATCTAAATCAAGAGATTGCTCTCTTGGACATTATTAGTTAACTAGGAATGTTTTTGAAATAGATGTATTAAAAATAATCAGTTCATGACTTGGAAATTTAATAAATTTGAGAACATTAATTTTTTTTTTTGGTACCAGGGATCAAACTTGGGACCTTGTGTTTACGAGGCAGGCAGCAGAACCACTGAGCTAAATCCCTGGCCCTAACATTAATTTTTTTGTTAATACTAATCTGATTAGATGTTTAATTGAACAAATTAATTTTTGGGTCATTAATTTTGAACGTGTAAAAACTTTTGAGGAAATGGATTAGCTTTAAGGGATTAAAATTTTAGAGTTTTTTTGTTTTGTTGTTTTGTATTTTGAGGCAAGGTCTCCCTTTGTAGTTCATGCTGGCCTTGAACTCACTATGTTGCCCAGGCTGGCCTTGAACTTGCAGCAGTCCTCCTGCCTGTCTCCTGAGTGCTGGGATCACAGGTGTGCATCACCACTTCGGTCTAGAGTTTCTATCTTATATAGTGTGACAACTGTGGTAGTTACCACCCTAAATAAAATGGTGACTTTAAACTGATTAATATGTAATTTCAGATATTTGCACTCACGATGTAATGAGACTTGCTGAGCACGTGAAAGGATGAAGACTATTCTGTAATACTTTGCCTCATCTTTTTAAAAAATGAGTTTACTATTTTCCAAGATTTATATTTTGAGGGATACCTGAATATAATATAATTGAAAATTTAAGTAAGGGTTGAATGGGGAGTGGAAAGAGATGAGATACAACTGTGAGATTTTGTTCCATTTGAGGACTTTTTCTCTCTCTTGAGGACCTCAGTGATATACTAAGAAAATGTGAATTCACAAGAATTGGCCACCGTAATTGGTGTGAAGAGAGAATAAATGTCACATGTTAGAGTCCATGATGGGGCAGCTGAGGGAAGAGAAGAGGTAGGCTGTACAGAGATTAAGACTAAAGATTCTGGAGGCCTATGTACTTTGGTTTGAACCTTGATTCCATCATTTACAGATATGGCCTTAGGAAATGGATTTAACCTCTTGGAATTTAATTTTTGCCCTTTATAATTTGGGGATAATAATAGCAAACACTTTCATTATTAAGTAAAATAATTAAAATTAAATGAAATAATTCAGAGAGTACAGAGTACATATCATTAAATAAATTTAAGATGTTATGTCTATTATTGTGTATTAAGAATAACATGAGAATAAAGGAAAACTGGAAAAAAGGAAGAAAATTGTAAATTGAAATGAAAGATAATAGTCCATATCTAGGAGCCATTTTTGAAGTTATAGTGAGGTTAGAAAGTTATTATTGATGTCTTTCTGTTCTACAAGAATTGTTTTATAAGCAACACTACCTGGAGTGTTGGTCCTGTGGGGGTTTAGGTTATTAGTGGATAACTAATAACCTGTCGCTTGTTCTTTTGTACAAAAGAGCTCCTGAGGCATGAACAGTTTTGCTGCCCCTGTGCCGCAGATATAGATCTCTGTCCATTTTACTGGTAATGGGGATCAGGATCCCCAGAGAAGCAGATCACTTGACACAGGAAAGACTGGTGGGGAATATCTGGGACTATTTGGTGTAGAACTTTGAAAAAACATTGCAGAAGAAAGCTCTAGGACAGGTTTACGGAGCAGGAAAAGGCATACATATTCACACATGTATAATTATTTCTGTATCTGTATATTGTATCTATATTTATATCACTATGCATCTTTGTATAACTTGCATCTATAGTAAGCTAAATATGAATTTGTATTGATCTTTCCAATTCTCATGCCGTACCAAATGGTTCATTCTAGCCACCCACATTTTCTTTTGTCTAACATTTCACTTCAACAGTAAGAAAAATCATTCCCACGATCTGCCATCTTTTAATTTATTTGTTTACATCTAGTATACGTATATCATCAGAATTGGTCATACTACCTTGTGAAAATTACTTACTAGAGTACCACATTTACACATCTTGTCTTTAGTCTTTGAGTTCCTAGTCAAACTATTGTTTCTCAAAATTACTAAGGTCAGCACTTTTCCCCACCTTCATGCCTTCAGTGAGGTCATATATGTTTCAAATACAGTTAGGTTCTTTTGCTACAATTTGCATTCTGGGCTCTTCCAATTTCCTGTTTTATTCTATTTTTTAAGTTATATGCATTAAAGTTGGCTTTTTATACTGTAGTAGTCCATGACTTTTGACAAATGGATAATGTCATATATCCATAATACAGATAAGTTCAATCACTAAAAAATTCTCTATGCCTCCCTTGTTCAAATACTCCTCCCTTTCCAACTTCTGGGAACAATTGGCATATTGTCCATCCCTAAAATGGTGAGGGGGAAAAATCCTTTACTTTGCTCTTTATATTACAAATGGATCCTCCTTCTCACTGTTAAATCTGTTGTTAGTTCTAGGTTTATCACATATATCCTTTATTAAGTTAAAATTTCCCTCTACTTCTAGTTTCATCAGTCTTAATCATAAGCATCCTCTTTTTTTTTTTTTTTGGTACTGGGGATTGAAGTCTGGAGCATGCACTTGTGAGGCAGGCAGTGGCACCCCTGAGCTAAATCCCTAACCCAGTCTTAATCATAAGAAGGTATTGAATACTGCTTTCTCAGCACCCATTATTACAATTATAGTCTTTCTTATCTAACTATTATTGTAATAGTTTACTTTGATTGATTTATAAATGTTGAACCAATCCTGCATTCTTCTGTTCATTGTGTTACACAATCTTTTTCTTACATGACTGTATTAGAATCAATAACATTTATTAAGGAATTTGCATCCATACGTATGAGAAATATTGGCCTGTAGTTTTTTTCTTATAATATGTTTGGTTTGGGTGTAAAATTAGTTGAAAGCATTCACTTTCAATGAGATTATGTAGAATTGGACTGAATTTTTTTCCCTTAAATATTTGATAGACTTCACTATTGAAATCCTCTGGAGCTTTTTGCTGGTTTGTTTTGTGCTGAAGGTTTTTAAGCTACTGATTCAACATCTATAATAAGATACATTTACAAGTACTAAGATTATCGATCTCACCTCCTTGAGACAATTTTTTTCTTTTTATTGAGTTTATTGGTACAATATAGGTATACAATACAGTTACATTCATTATTGGGATCTTGTACCTTTACATGACAGGTCTTGATTCTCATTTTTTCCTGTTGTCCCTGCCCTCCCTTCACCCTCTCCTCCCCTCCCCATTTACAAACACTTTATTTCCATTTTTTCAATTTCTCATATTTTTTTCCTCTCCCTTATTACCTTTCCCCCACCCTTCCCACTTTCCCTACACCTTTAGCCCTTTACTTCCTATTTCACATTATTAATTATCTCATTAGGATCCTGTGTACTATTATAGTTTTTCACACCAGAGAAACTATTTGGTATTTCAGTTAAAGAAATCTCTGTATGATCATTAAAAATAGGGAATCCTAAAATAAAACTAAAAAGGAAAATAAAAGAGAAAAGGCAATGATGTAAGAGACAATTTTATTAGTTGCGTCTTTCTAAAAATTGGTCTATTGGGCTGGGGATTTAGCTCAGTGGTTCCACCGCCTGCCTCACCAGCACAAGGACCTGAGTTTAATCCCTGGTAAAAAAGAAAAACATAAAATAATAAATAAAAATTGGTCTATTTATTCTAAATTCTTAAATGAAAATAGAGTAGCTCGTACTATTATTTTTTTTCTTTTAATGTCATTGGTATTTGTAGTGATGAGCATACTTTTATTCAAGATAACGATAACTTGTCTCTTCCTTTTTTTTTTCCTTCCTTGTGTAGCCTGACTAAAGGTTTATCAACTTCACTGATAATTTTAAAAACCACATTTTTCCCACCAATTTTCTGTCTTTCTATTTTCAATTTCTCCTCTAATTTTTCATTTTTCTCCTTTTCTTATTTGTACATTTGTTTTCTTCCTTTTGTTTCTTAAGAATACTCAAATCCCCTTAAACACTGGTTTAGCTGGATATCAAAAATTTATAAATGCCTGTCGTAGTCGGATTTCGCAAAGGAATACAGGACACATCTATAGGATTATTTTATGATGATTGCTCAAAGAGTCAATGCAAAGGAGTACGAGAGAGATGAACTGCACACTGGAGGCCCAAGGAATCCAGCTGAGGGCCTGGATCCCAGAAATTTCCCATACAAGTCCAGCTGAAGGCTTAGAGTCCAAGGCAGTGTCCTTCTGAGTTCAGCCAGTGGCTTGGAGCCCACCGCAATGTCTCATGCTTGTCTGTATCAAGGATCTGCACCTGGAAGGCCCAAAGGCTGGTGGTGGAAGCCAGAAAAATCTGTGCTGGAGTGATGAAGGATCTGTACCACCAAGCTGAGGGATCCACATTGGAGCCAGGAAGTGATGCTCGCGGTGAAGAGCAGAGCTCCCCTGATGAAAACAGCAGCCATTCCCAGCAACAGCGAGGCCCCGAACTCTTCCTCCAAGAACAACCTAGTTCACATCAGGGAAACCATCCCAAGCAAGCTTCTCCTAGAAAATGAACAGGCTAAGGCCTTCCCCTCCGTTTCTGGCTATTCTCCATTTTTATGGCTGTTGGTAACAATTTTCAGGAGGATCCTCCACGCCTAGACCACAATGATTCAATTCAGATGGGCATTACAAGATGACCATTAGTTAATCCACCAAAAAGCCAGTTCCATATAGCTCAAAATAGGGTTTCAATTTTCCTTGAGACTTCTTTGACCCATATTTGAGTCTGAGAGCAGATTTTGTAAATAACTGATTTTTGCTATTCCTTTTATGTTGGTCGTTTATCCATTTGTTTGAGACTGTGTTGGAAACCACAACAACCTATATTTTGTTTTTTGTTGAAAATCTTCTAAGGGTTTTGGTATTAACTTTCTTTTCCTACTTTGATCACATGCACTGGGCAATTCAAACAAGCTATTTAAATGAGAAGTGAGGAAGAGGAAACAGAGGAGGAAGAAGAGAAAGGGTATAAGGCAAAACAGTTGCAGTCTACACACTCAGGTTATCTGTTTTCTTTCTACTTTGGAAGTCATATGAAAACCAAATGAGGCCAGGTTCCCCTGGTGACACACAGTACTCTGGGAGGGGCTTTTCTACTTCGATCCTCGCCCCCTAAAGTCTCTTTCCTGCACAGCAGAGTCATCAGTTGAACAATGAGACCTCCTATTTCAAGATTCTGCAGGAGTTTCTTAGCAGATTCAAAATAAAGCTGACCTCTTTACCCTGCCTTTCTTATGATAAGAACTGCTATCTTTCTTGAACTTATTTCCTATCATTTTCTTTCTTTTTTCACTGTAGATACACTTTATCACTCTTCAAAGATTATTCTTCTCCTAAGAACTTTGTACTTTTTCTTTCTACTATTTCTCTATTTTTTTTTTTTTTTTTTTTTTTTTTTTTTTTTTTTTTTTTTTTTTGAGACAGGGTCTCACTGTGTAGCTCAGGCTGGCCTCAAACTCATAGCTATCCTCCTGCCTAAGCCTCCTAAATGCTGAGATTACAAGTGTGCACCACCATACCAGGCTCTGTATCTTTAAGTGATACCTTCTGCCACTTCATTGGGGTATTTGTTCCAACTTGCACCCTCATGGGGTTCTCTAATTTTCCCTATTTAAACAACATCCTAGCCCCCAGAAAATGTGTGTTTAACTTGATCAATTAATTTTCTTCAAGTGTTACCACTCGTAACATGGAGTTATGTCTTTGTTTATTGTCTTCTTCCTTTACTGAAACTGTAGCTCCTTTGTGCCAAAGTCTTTCCAATATTGCTGGTTGCTGGATGATTCAAAGTAGGTGTCCACAGAGAATAAATAAACCTGAGGACGAAAGTCAAGTAGTTAGTATGAAAGTTAAAAATGAAGGGCTACTAAGGCTTCTTTTAAATGGGTTTCTTTTTTGCAGAAGGAAAGAAAACAGTACTCCTAGTGGGAGACATTAGAATGCAACAATGAAATTAAAAGACAGAAAGCCTCATATGCACTTCCATGCAGGAGTACTGAAGCTCCATCGACCTGTCAGAGTGGTGCCTAAAGGTGATCAGGCCTTGCTATTTTTGATTCTGGGTACAAGCTGCTCCTCACCTCGGAAAGGGGTGTGATCTTGGGCTAGGTGGCCCTCCCTTGGCAAGGGTGGTTCCTAAAAAGTGCTAGCCTGCAGGCATATTTATCAGTTGAAAATATTCTTTCAGTCCTGAGGAGAGTTCTGGGAGGCACCCCACCAGTCCCTTGAAATGGCGAATGGTACAGAAGGTAGATGAGACAACATGATGGGGTTCTGATTTTGCTGTATGAGAAAAGCTACTGGTTAAGACTTGTGTGTTACAGGACAGTTTAGGGGTTGGGTCTCACAACTTTAAATGTGGTTAAGCAAATAGATACTGAGCAATACAGTCAAGTGAAGGGGACATACATAGTTGTTGCCTGTGCTGCAAAACAGTTCAGAAATTCCAGATGAAAGAAGGATATGAGGCCTGTGAGATGGTATTAAGTGGTTTGTATATGCCCAGTTTCTGCCTACAACCTTGCATCTGTAATGATGGCCATGGCTATACAGGAACAGAAGAGTAAAGGATTATTAAAAAGAAAAAACAGGCTCCAAAACAACCAATTGAAGACATGGACTATAAAGTCATCAGAATGACCAGACAGAAGTTGGCAAAATCATGTGAATGGACCTCATGAGTCTTAGAATCCATCCTCTGGTCTTCAGAGGACATCATTTCATTTGTTAATTGCATTAGAAATGCCAGATCCTATCATCGGGGAGAGAGTTCCAACACAATTCACTTATAAAATGTGTTAAGTGCCTTGTTTAGTTCCAAAATATTCCAAGAACCCAGAGCTCTGCTTCAGCTTTCCCGGCAGTATCACATTTTGGTTGGAGCAGTAAAAAATGTAAACAATCACAGAAGAGCTCCCAGAGATCAAATAGGACAAAGAGAAGAAATGAGCCTGGGAAAGGCAGTCATTTGCCAAATGTTTCAAATAGCAGAGCAGACAGAAAAGAGGTGGGAAGAACTTTGTTGTGGGATCTTGACAGATAGGAAGTATTCTGAGGGGTAGCAGAGGCATGGATCCATTTCTCCTCCTGGGATTTTCCTCTTCTCAACATTACTTCTGTCAGATTTGATTGTTCTTATGTTTCCTTTCAAGTCTGAAATCTCACGATTTAAAACTTTATACATAGTATATCAAGTATTTATCAGTTCTTGTTCTAGGTTTGTCATTGAGTACCCTTATGTGGTAGTGATAGAAATTATATCACTGATTTATGTTAAGTATTCTCCCATAGGTTCTCCTATTCTCAGATTTCAGGACTATGTACCTCATTTCAAATAGTGGTAGTCAGTATTTGGATCAAACCTGTAGATTTCTTTAAACATTTTCCTAAATATTTTGAACTCAGTGAGTTTAAACTTTTAATCTATTTATAGATTAAAATAACAGTTTCTCCAATTCTTGTTCATCATCACTCCTCTTACCCAGTTGTCTTACCTGTAATTGAACAAAGTGCAGATGGACTAACAACTTCCCCCCTTAACACACCATTTTTATGCAGCTTGATGACAAGAGTAGAGTGGGGAAGCGGGGAGAGGATTAAGGAGAGGAGAGGAGAGTATTAGGGGAGAGGGAGAGAGAGGGAGACATTCACCTGCTGCAGCCTGTAGCCTCTGGCGTTCTACCCCCAGTGTGTGGGTCCTTTGTATGCTGGAGTGGTGACAAAACGTTTGGTGAGTTCTGTGTGATCTGTATTGCTGTAGCAACATGCACTCCTACAGTTGTGTCTCTTTATGCTACAAAAGCCAGTTTATTTTGAGAATATGCCTGTTTTCTAGTGCTGAGTTAGTGCCTTCCATTGGATTTCCTCTCTGGAAGAGTTTGGCCTGGTTATATATTCTTAGAAATGCTACTTGGCTGCTAAGACACTTCTTTGACTATTGTTGTCTTTCACGATGAAGAATATCTCTGTTTATTCCTTAGAAGTATTTTCCAGGAAAAGTCATGATAATGTATCTCTGAAATATTCATCAGTTTTAGCAATCCTATTACATCTTATCGTTGTATATACATTTTACTGTTATATTTAACTAATATTGCACATATTTGAAGTTATGATTTATGAAGGAAAAAATAAGCAGTAATATTGATATATAAGAGTGGTATGTTGTTAGTTTCTCTAATTGTTGCACGGAGGAACCAAAAAAGGTTATTATTCCAATGCTAGCATGGTGAAAATAGAATACAGAATATGGTTTTTGTGGTTTTAATATCCAGTGATATTTCACACAAAAATATAATCTTTTGATTTAGAGTTACAATGACCATTGTTTTTGAAAATGGTAATAAATATTTTGAATCTCTTATTTTTAGCCACTTGAGGTTGTTATTTTTTGTCAGTTGGTTTATATAGCTCAGATTTTGTCTGTGTCAAAAGCTAAATCAGATGAGCCCAAAAACTAAATTCTCCATGCTACATTGTAGTCTTTTAAAACCCACTCACAGATGAGCAGCAAAATATGACTTTGCTTCTATGCTGAAATCACTAATTTTTCATAATATGCATGACTTCAGTTATTCCATTTCAAGATCCACTTTTAAAACTGAAAAATAAAGCCCTGGAAGTATTGAGAAGCTGTTTAGTTCTACTGTGCACAATATAAGTATTTGAAGAGTATCCTGAAAGATTTTTAATTATCATTTACTTTTTAGTAGATCCAAAATAAAACAATTAAAATATTTTTAGTGGGTGTTCAGAATGAGCTCGCATGAGACTAAAACAAAAGAAGTCTGACCCTTGTGTCCCCTGCATTTGAAAGCCTCAATGGGACATCCTTTAATAGACTTTGGCTACTCTGCTTTGCTGTCTGGGAGCCACTTTGATAGTTCTTGAAGTTGGGAATTAGAAATTATGTGAAGCTCTCTCATACAACCTAAGATACTAGTGAATTTTATTTTTTGACAAATGACACTTTTGCGTAAAATATTTATAATAATATTTCACACTGCATTCTAATGGGTATCTTATGCACATTTTTAGGACATCTCATTGCTTTAAAAATCTCTCTGTAGTTGATCACATTTAAGTCTACTGACAACTGGCATGAAAATGTCTGCTTACATTATACGTATTAGGGTTTTTGGATTAACTAACTAGAAGGGATTCAGGCAAATGATGCAGTGTACATTAGTTTTTCATGGCGTTGTTGTTTGAAAATGTTTTCTGAATAAAAGTGTGGTTTGAAAATGATTGTAAAATATAAAATAATAAAATAATAGTTCACTTTGGAAAGTATTTTAACTGATGGAGAAATATATTATCTTTACTAAATTATTTATTATCTAGAAATATGTAACTATTTTTGTAATAACTATTATTGGCATTTTGATCAGCTTTTATTTTGCAGTAATTAGGAACAGGGAAGATTATCTTACTTGGCACCACTTTATTCTGGGATCTTGCCTGTTGAAATCCTAATTTTCCTATTTCTATTTACTGTACAATAATGATACAAATTTATTTCACAATTGCAGCCATATTGGTCTATTTGTAAAAGTTCTAAGCATGTTCTTTTCTCACTCAAAGATCTCCTTTTTTTTTTTTTTTTTGGTACCGGGCATTGAACTTGGGTCCTTGCACTTGCAAGGCAGGCCCCCGAACCGCTGAGATAAATTCTCGGCCCCATCAAAGATCTCCTTTTTTTTTTTTTTTGGTACCGGGCATTGAACTTGGGTCCTTGCACTTGCAAGGCAGGCCACCGAACCGCTGAGATAAATTCTCGGCCCCATCAAAGATCTCCTTTCAGTGTCTCTCATTGCCAATAAAATTCAAAGCCCTTTAACATTAAAAACTTTTTTATGATTTAGTCCTTAAGTTATGCCCAATTTTCTGCTCAGACTGTTTCCTCTACTTGGAATGCTTTTCACTTGCCTCTTTATGTCTAAATTTTATCTATTCCATCAGAAATAATCTCAAAGTTAAGACTTCCTAAAATGGTTTCTTCCATTCTAAGCATTGGGCTCAAAAGTCCATTTGCTAGGAGCTGCATAGTGTTCTACCTCTTTACATTTGGGCACCAAATAGTATTTTAAATATATTAAAATGGTGAATTTTTATTTTTATTTCCATCACATTGGCTTGTAACTTTCTATTTTAGGGCTAAATCATGCAACTCGTGATCCTGGGGCTGAGGAAGAGGTGTTGGTTATCTTTGGGTTTCAGAGGAAATCATTCGACCTGGGTACTGAGACAGTGATCTTTAAATCCAAACTTTATGGAAATCTTTCAATTCCAAATAGCCTCATTTATCTAATCGAGAACCATATCCGAGTCCCAAAATCATAGTGCATTTTTCAACTCCAGGGTTTGAGGGAAATCTTCATATGACACAGCAGGAGGGAAAACCCATTCTGTATTTTTGGCAGTATAAAGATGAGGAAAAAGTAGGAATCTGTTTTTCTCCATTTAAGAGTAGAATCTGGATGGCAGGAGTATCCAGATAACTGGGTAGGGCGTGAAAAATATTTTGGAAAGAGTAGCAGTGTCTTTCCTCAGTAAGATGCTAGGAAAGGCTACACTTGTTGTCACAGACCAGATGAAATGGCATTGAAAGAGGAAAAAGCCATCAAAGAAGAGACAGAGGTATCAGAGCATTCAGAGGCTTAATGCACCCCTGGGAGGTTATACAGCATGGAGCGGTTACGTGATCAGGAACCTCATAAGCAGAAGTAACAGACTAGAATGAAGATGTCAGCTGAAGGTAGTACTGTGGCACCACAAAGATTCAAATAAGGCCAGTACCTCTCAGTGTCCTCAACTCAGAATGCAAACCCATTGGCCACTTTACAAAATGAACCACCAAGGTTATATAAGCTCCTTTCTTCACATCTGCTACAGAGACGTACAATACATCGTACCCAAAGTATGCTGATGCCATATTGACGAGTGGAAACAAAAGGATTAAAAACTGCAAGAATGTGAGGTTGTTATCAGTAGAACATTTATTTATGGGGCTTTTAAAAAGGCTTCCAAATTCTCCCTCCACTGTTATCTAGCAAAAACTTGTGAGATTAGAATACTTATAAAATATAAGGCAGCTACATATTTCATTTTATTTTGTTTTAGCCAATCTGGTTTTACTGCAAGTAAAATTTTGACCTTGATGCATATTTAATTTCTCTTATGACACTGCATCCCTTCTAAGTCAAGATTCCAGCACATGTTTGGGAAGTGAATCCAGGAAACACTAAGTAGACAACAAGATGTATAAGGGTATCCACAAGTGAACCTCGTGGGCAGCTGTCTTTAAGATTATTGAAAAATAGTTATGCAATTGTAAAAATTGCTCTTAAGGAGGTCTTATTATGTTTTAAACTCCTATTCAGATATTTTAAATTGAATTCTAGCACATATATCTGCAGTAACACTAACTCATTGGACTGTTACAAGAACAGAAAAGGTCACACTTGTGAAGTACTTGGCACAGTGTGTGGTGTTAAGAGGTCAGTCTACAGTGATGGCAGTTACTGTGGCTGTTGTTACTAGGAAGTGACTACTTAAAAACTGTAGTTGGGAAACCCCAGAAATTTGAAATGCAGTGACTATGAACTCTTTCCAATAAACAGAGTCAAATATTGCATATTACTTTTTTTTTCAGGCAGGCAGTTTTGGGGAATAAGAGAAAAGTATACTAATCTAACTAGTTGTGAAATTACCAGGCATGGAGGGAAAACACAAGTGTAAAAGAAATTGTATTTCTTGTGACCTTCCCTGGAGACTTTTGAAGTACCTACTTTGTTGATGGGGGCTTCTTAATGGTAATCATACATCTAAGTGTTTTGTTGTACTAAACTTTATTTATGGTGATAGCTATAATAAGGAGGAAATGGCCAGAACCATTACATTCCTTGATATTATTCAGTGTTTAATGTTGGTGTCTTCTTTGGAGCTAAAAGAAGGAAAACAACTAATTAGATGTTTCAAATAAAAGAATGTCCCCTCCTTTAAATGATCCCAGATAGCTCTCTTTTAAGAACAGTGAATATAGTTTTTAAACATGCTTTCTTTAATTTAAGAAATATAGAGACTGGCAAATTTGGAACTTCAGAAGTTAAGAGTAATCCTAGGGTTTTCTCTTAAATAAATGAAGAGTTTTTAGAAAACATTTATAAGTAGCTAGAAATTTTAATTCATCTATTATTATAAATAAAAATGTACATCCCTGGATTAAATATAGGTCTGGGACCTTGGTGAAATAGATTTTTAATAAAATAGACTTGCTTAGATTTCTTCTTCCCTGAAATACTGCCATTATCATCATGAAGCAAATCAGTATAATCAATATAATCAATACTTACTCCTTTCATCCTCTTTTTTATAATGATACCTAAGAAATACATGTTAGAATGCTGTAAATAGCCTTTATTTTAAAAAAGTTTAGATGATGGTCTCTACTTCCATGTCTAGTGGTGATGATTCTGTGGTCCTCATAAGAAGTGGGGGTTAGATATGAGGAGAAAGAGAACCTTTGAGAAGCCGCCTATAGCTCATGGTTAACTCAGTGAGACTCTTATGGATGACTGGAAGTAGATAGGGAAAGTGCATCTCAAAATTCACCTCTCTAATTCCTTCTTTCTCCACTGGTACATTTCAACAAATATTTGAGTGCCTGCTATATACCTGAATCTGTATTAGATTCTAAGTTATGGCAGTGACCAATGTAGGTACCATCTTTGCCATAAAAGAACCTACTTTCTACTGGGTTCTTCTAGGAAATATTCCTGACTACTTTGGCTTTTGCTCATTTTTCCTTTTTTTTCTTTTTTTTTTTTTTTTTTTTT
>NW_022900940.1:30509166-30524063 GCF_012274545.1 Fukomys damarensis
TTTTTCCTTTTTTTTTTTTTTTTTTTTTTTTTTTTGTTGCCAGGGATCATACTTGGGACCTTGCGCTTCTTAGGCAGGTGGTAGCACCCCTGAGCTAAATCCCCAGATCCCCAGCCCATCATTTTTCCTCTTAATAATTTATTCAGTTTTAATTAAAAACAATAAGTGCTTATTAAATGCCAGGCTGGATGGATTTCTTGCTGATTCTTGATGACACAAAGACAAATTAGGTGTTGACGCTACACTCATGAGAAGCTAAACTAGTAAACCAGTTATTTTGGCACAATTAGAAAAGTGTGATGACAGATTAATTCAATGTGTTATAGGACTGAAGACTAAGAGAAGTAACTCTGGTTGAATAGAATGGGAGATGGGTTATTGTTGTCACAGTGGATGCTCCATGCCATAGGAAATTATCCCAGACTCAGGGCTTAAATAATCACTGCTTCTTATTTCTCATGAATAGAAGGACTGCCTGAGTAGTTAAACTAACATTGGATTAACCGACTCATGTGTCTGCTCTAGATAAAGATCAAATAAGTGGCTTGGCTGGTCTTGGCAGCAGGGCTTCACATTTTTTAGTGGTCAGTTAGCTATTAGCGGCCTTGAAATTTGTCATGTTTCAGTCACATCTCCCTAGCAGGTTGCCTGGACATAATCCCATAGAGCAGAAAGAGGCACAAGAGTGAGCAAGAGTCCAATTCAGTGTGAGCTGAACATGCTGTTTACTCTAAGAAAAACAAAGAACTGGAGGAATCAATGTTATTAGTCTACTATAGAAAGTAACAACTGAGCTGAGATTTGAAAACTAAAGAGGAATCCATCAACATTCAAAGAAAAAGCATTAGTGCACATGTAGACGTTGAGTTCTGAAAGATTTCTCTCTAAGGAACACCCAGGAATGTGGTATGACTGGAGAAGATCAGACCTATGGGGAACGGTATTTTGGGAAAACCAAGATCCTTCCTCTGTCAGAACCTTCTCTTGTGCTGTCTTTGTAGGACCCTATTTGGAGTACCGTAATGAACTCTCTCTTCGTTAACTCTTGGTTATCGTTTAGGTCTTAGCTCAGATGTCACTTCCAGACACTGACGCTCTCATCAGCTCAGTTTGTATCCTTTCGGTATTGGGAATTAAATTCAGGGCCTTGTGCTTGCCAGGCAGGTGCTGTGTCGCTGAGCTACATCCATGACCCCTCAATTTGTAATTTAGCTTATGACATCCTGTCTTACCCAGTTAAGCATAGCACGATTTACAATCATATAAATGTAGGCATTTCTTTAGTACTTATCTCCTCCACCAGATCAGAACTTCCATCACAGCACATAATCTTTGTTTATTATTGTAGTTTTAGTGTTTTGACATATACTAGGTATTTAATAATGAATGAAAGAATACAAATAGAGTGTTACGTGGTATATTGTGAAAAGGCCTTTAGTGCTTATCAGAGGAATTTGAACTTTGTCCTGGAGTCTGAGGAAACTCATTGGAGGATTTTTAAACAAGACACTAATATGATAATTCAGAGCTTTAAAAAAGACTACTTTGGCATTATTGATGGAAAGTTGGCAGAAAATCTAAATCCAGGGAGACCATTCACGTGGATTTTTTCAAATTCCAGGTGAGAAGTAGTAAGTGTTTAGGTGAAGGATGTGAGGACAGAGAAGAGATAAGAAAGAGAGGAGAAGAAATCCATGAGTGTGTTTCCCTGTTTATCAATCTGGTGTCCTAGATTTCTTACTTTACTTTCAAAAATCATTATAAAGCAATAAAGAGAAAAAATATAAACACACCCATACCTATTAGATGAGACCAAACATCTTGGTAACCCCAAACTATGACATATGAGTAAGAATAGCCAAATGTGGAAAATTACAGGAGAAAGAAGGTGTCAGAGTGTACTGGAGAGGATGGCTGTAGACCTTGATACCATTAGTAGGTATCTGTTCTCCTAAATACTGACATAATCTGAACTTCAAACCAGTAGTCCCCTGGGAGATAGAAGGGAAAGATGAGGCAAAGCCTTCCCTGGATTCAGGTTCGTTTGATATTAGAAGACATAGCGTAGACAGAGTCAAGAGAGAATGCAAAAAACAAGGTGTCTATGCAGCAAACCATCAGTGTGATTGAGAAGAGGGAAGGGGGTCCACCTTGTGATCAGGTCTGCGGCATTCATCTCCATCAGCTGAGAGAAACAAATCTGAGGTCCCTCACGCACAAAGCTTTATCATCAGAAACATTGCTGAAAAGGAATATTGACCTAAGCTCCACTCTGACAAGAGCCTCTGTTCAGTGGTGCAGAAGGAATTCATCTCCACAAAGATGAATAAAAGCGATTAACTAGTGCGGAATGTATGCAATGATGCTATAAGACAAAAAGGAGGAAATAAACAGAAGGATAAGATTTCTTACAGAAAATTGTTATCTCAGAGCGGATTGTGACTAAACCTATCACTGAGAATTTAAAACTATAGCAATCATCTGTAAAATAAAGGATCAAATCAAACAAAAGTTTAGGATACAAAAGTAGGTGAACAAAAGCCATTCACTCCCATGAATCATCTTGTAATTTTAAAGTCATATGTATTCAGCTTCCTTTTTAAATCATACCTGCACCTGAAGACTTACCTGCTTTATCCAGACCAGGAGTGCTCAGTAGTTTATGGCATCAATTTCTGATTCAGTAGAGCCCATGGTCTGATTCAGAAATTTGCAGTTCTAATCTTTTCCCAGGTGATGAAGGGGTGAGATTCCTGGACCACATCTTGAGAACCATTGGACTAGCTTGTGTTTCTCCTTTCTTCATTCACTATTTTATATAAGAATTTCTTGGACTCTGACTTTGTCTCCTATCTTTAAGTCCTGGAATCATCCTTTTGTCCCTGACTTGTGGCCTACCAGGTCTCACTAAAATTTTTTAGGTAGTTGGAGAGATAAGAATCAACAGAGAACTGTTTTGAAATTAACATGTAATTCTCAGTTTCTGATTCATATACAAAAGGACTTAGCATTCAGACAAATGAAGTCTTTTCTCCTTTTGTCTCCATCTCAATGCTATTTGGTGCTTAGCCTTGTTTTAGAATGGTTTTCTGTTAAAGAGCTATGACCACAGTTCTGAAATTTGTAAAGATAAACTTAGAATGATAGAGTCTTTACCTTTAGGTGATGATAGTGTTGTTATGCTAATTTTAAAATGGAAACAACTCTATTTTCAGGATCTATGGAAGCAAATAGGTATTTAGGGATAAAAAAAGTATAGTTTTATTTCTTTGCTGTTGCTGTATTTATCCTTTTGTCTGCCTTTATGCTCACTATATTTACCACATAACATTCGAAGTAAAAATGAGTATCAAGGAGAGAAAAAGATTGAAAGAAAAGCAAACCAGGCAAGAAATAGAGGATTAGCCATACAAAAAGAATAAAAGCAGCTAGTTGGAGACTTGAGGGCAAAGAAGAGGTGAAGAGAACAGCTGGTGGGAGGAGCATGGAGAAGCCAGAGAAGCAATGGATCAAAAAGGAAGTAGTCAGCTTCCTTCTGAGAACTGAAGCCCGCTGGCTCCGGCAGCATGTCTGCTTCTTTGCCACTGATTCTGGTCCAGATAGCAGTTAGTTGATGGGAAAATCTAGTGAGCACAGAGGACCACACTGGGACAGAGGAGGGAGCCTGATGATGTTAGTACAGACTAAAAGGAAGGAAACAAATTATAAAGAAGATAACACAGATTAAGGGGACTCAGTGACCGCAAAATGAGTGCCCATTTCCCCTGCTGGATTTGCTCTACTTAACTGAGGGCTGACAGTGACTCTGCATTGCTTGTTTTTTCTGCCTTCCCAAGTGGCATTTCTATGTTTGCTGCAGGTGGATCAGGAGCTTTCCCGGGATCATTCATACCAGGCAGATCTAGCCCTACTTTGACATTCTCTGGGGGTACTTCTGGTAAGGTTTATCCCCATATATATGGAAAGAGAGGCAAACTCACTGTGCTGTAAGAACTTTTGATCTTCCTGCATTGGTGTTAAACTGACTGCCTGCTGTGATACCTCCAATTCTGGCCTATAAATTGTGTTTCCAAAAGGGGGCACTTAATTTAGAATTCATTATTATACTAGTAAATTTAGCCCCTGGCTGCCATAAATACCTGTGAATGAATGAATGAATGAGTGATATGTATTGAGTCACTGCTATTTGCTAGACAAAACTAAATACATATTTCATACCAGGTACTGCACTTGGCATATTGAACTATATAATGAACTATCCACACAATGACTATAGAGTTTATGGGTGAAGGAATAGAGTCTTCCTTTGACATTTTTATTAACTGAGTATACTTTGATTGCTTCTTCTGCCATGCTGCCAAGCTCTGAGGAACACAGCTATTTTGTCTCTCCTGCCTCCTTGGAGTTGAGAGCTAGGGAGGGAAAGTGAAATCTAGGCAAGTTAATCACCATGTGTTAGGTGCCCTGATAACAGAAGTAGAGAATGTTTAGGTCACACAAGGGTAGTTGATGCATACTTAGGGATTATGGAAAAATATCATTAGAGGAGTGATCGTCAAAGGAAGACAAGCAAAGCAACAGTAAGGCAAAGGGACAGAGGGAAGAAGGATCTTGGCTGAACTAGCACCATGGAAAAAGCCTCAGTGACATAGAGGAGCTATATTTTAACTGAAAATGGTCCTTTATCACACAATGAAACTTATGAGAAAAGCATTATATCTGATATCACAGCGCCTGAATATAGAAGAGCTGGTATGTGAGCTCATATTTGAGGCTCAGTATTGCTGCTTTGACTATTCCCCATGTTCCTCCACTTCTTCACCTTAACTTGGAAACTATGTAGGAGGGCTCTCAAGAATGGGATTAAAAAGGGACTTTGAGATGAACAATAAGGAAGAAAGGAATGACTAATTCCAGAGGTAATACAAGACGAAGAGAAATGGAGTAAACTTTTGTTTATCTCGTGTGAGATGCAAACTAAGGCAAGAGAGGAGGAAGAGGGTAAAACACACACACACACACACACACACACACACACACAAACCCACTTAACTTTTCTAAGCTCTGTGTATATCTAGGTCAATTTCTTCGTTGCTGGGACAACTAGCTGACACATGCCACTGAACAGAGGAGAGGATTATTTTAGCTCACATTTTAGAAGCTTCAGTCCTTGCATGGTCGATAGGCTCCTGGCAGAAGCAGGATGGTGGGAGGGTCTGGACGAGGAAAACTGCTCTCCTCATGGCTGCCAGGAAGCAGAGAGAGAAGGGAGAAGCTAGAGAGGGAAATATGTCCTTCCAGGTCATGTCCCCAGCATTTCTGACCGGGTGCTCTTTCCCAACACCAAGCCAGCTATCGTGCTTGCATATTCTAATCACCAAAGCCCTGCCACCGAATCTGTGAGGCTTTCGTGTATGTGGGGGGGTGTTCAGACATAAATCATAATGATGTTCATCATGGTGCTGTTGATATTGTACCACCTGATACTGTTGTTTACTTCTTTACAATTGGGTGGTAAAGCATACTGGTTTTGGCCAGTCCATTCTAATCGCCTCTTAGACATAGAGGTGGATAAATGTTACCAGTCAGCTGCTTTAACTCCAGTTCTCTATGTTTCAGTTTTTGCTTTTTTAAGGAGCTGAAGGAGAGCAGTGAGAGAAAGACAGGATAACATTCTATGGCAAGCGAGAAAGAGCTGTGGGCTCATGTGGAGCTTTCCAGACAAATTAAGGACTGAGACTTTCCAAAGACAGCCATAGGAGGCCATAAAAAGGGTGTTAAATGGGGAAAAGATATTGCCATATCTTTAATTTAAGATTATTGTGGGCTCTGTGGTGAGAATGGCTTGGCAGGAGCAAGAGTGGATTGGGGTGAACAGAAATAGGAGTTTATTGGAGTTAAATGTGCAAGGAATGTTAATAGCTTGAACTAGGCTGGTGGCAGCTTGGATGGGTCAGAAAGACAGAATGGAGTGGAACTAGCTGGTCTTTCAATGGACTGGATGTGTGCTTCGAAAAATGAGGAGGGAGGGGCAAAGGTGAAGGATAACTGCCTTTTGATTCAGATGATCATTTCTGTGTTACTTTCAATCCTTACAATTTTTTCTTCAATTAGAATGACATTTCTGAGCTTTTAATAAAAGCCAAGATCTAGACTCTGGTGCTTTTCTTTACTACTTCATTTTGAACACTTGCTTTTTATTTTTTCCTTTCCCTTATGCGACAAGAAAAAGAGCATTAGTAGAGTCAGCCAGTAGACTAATAAAATGCACCCAAAATAACATTTAGGTCTGACTTGCAATAATGACATTTAATTTTACTTTTAAGATTTATTCAATTTATATTTTCTTTAGAGTAAGGTGAATAAAATTTAAGATGATGTCTCCTCAATTTACGGCAATTCTGTAGTTCCCTGGTAGCATCAGTCTTGCAGTGCTAGTTGGGTTGGATTTCAGTTTATTACAATTTTCCGAATCACCCATAAGTAAGTACATTATATTTCCTGTGATCACACCCTAACCATCCACAAGCTCAATGCCTGACTTGTTCTTATGTGTGGATAGGATATTGTCATCTCACAAGCTGTTAGTTTATATTTACTATTCAATAGAATGATAGAAATTATTTACCGATATACCCAACCAACCCCAGCAGTGTTTCTATCCAGAAAACTGAAGAATGACTCTAGTTTTCCTGCCTAGATGATCACAAAATATGACGATGAATTTGTTGGTAACAATAGAGCCAGTATTGACATCAGGTTTTGCAGTGCCCCGTGCTTGTGGTAATGGCAATGAATTTAATGCTCTCTTCTGCAAAAAAGCGGTTCAATTTGACAACTGTTGACTTGCCTGCTACTTATTTATTATTGTCTTTTTATCCCTTGGGAATTTTGCCAGCATATTTAAAAAGCCAAATCCAAGGTCACTGTGCTATATTTGTGACTAACAATATGTATGTTTTCAAACATGATTGATAAACATCAAGATTGTTCACTGGAGGAAAAATTATATATTATTTATGGATTTTAAAAAGCTCTATCCCAAACCTGGCAGATGAGCTGTAAATTGAATTTCTGGGAAAAATCAACGCTGAAAAGAAATCACTATATCAATCCGTCAAATAATTTATAAAGAGACTAGAAGGCAAGAAAAAATAACAAAAGCAAATGGTAGCTTCCTTTGCTTTTAGATATGAACACACCAAAAAAAAGTTGTTTATTTGCTGGAATCACATAAAGATCCCAATTTTTTAGTCTGCAAACGTTCTTGCCTCATTGACTGTAAAGAGTCAGTACAGAATTACTGCATGCTAAGATGGTAGTTTAAAAGATAAACCCCAATTTAAAATCTTAAAAATATTTTAAAGTTCACCCAACCATAAAACACACATCATCCAAATAGCTCTTAAAGGTTTTTAAAAAATTATCTTTTTCTTGTGTTTATCTTATTTCATTTACCATAATGTCATCTAGGTTCATTCATGTCATGACTAGTACTACTGCTAATAATAAAGAGGCTAGAAGAACCTTTTGGAGTTAATGGAATATGGAGGTAATGCACATATGAACAATGAAGGTTTACAGCATGATTTCTGGCAGTGGTTTCACAGCTGTAAATTTTAAAAGTGTGATAAAAATGTGGTGTGTGTTTAAATAAAAAATTATTACAGTAAAGATGCATTGCTATTGATCTCTGTCAAAATACTTTGAACTTCCTCACTTTGAACACCCTTATCCAGTTGCTCTTCACACTCTGAATAAGTCCTGCAAGTCCTTTTGTTGTGAATGTCTTTAGTTGTGCTGTTGTGGCTGCCTTGATGTTCTGAACTGGTTCAAAATTTTTTTGCTTTCATGATCATTTTTACTTTGGAAAAGAGTCAGAAGTCTCATAACGAATGCTCTGTCAGGTAAATAAGGTGAATGAAGGTTTTACAAGTCTACCTTTCCATTGGATGGCATGCAATAGCATCATTCACCATATTTTTTAGGTTGCCACATAATGACATGAAAGAGGACTCCCACAACTTCTTCAGAACATTACGAGAAGAACAGGCTAAGTGTGTTTGAAGTGAGGGGGAGATTTTGAGGGGAATTTATGACAACTAATTATTGTAATTATTGTCTTATTGTATTAAAATTTTAAAGTGAAACACTCACTATACTTTCAATCACCCCTTGTATGTCCAAACTCATCATTATGTATGAAAAAGTATATATTTTTATGTCAATCATTAACCAGTAAGATAGTTAAACAATCTAGACTCTTTAGGCTGTAATAGATGTTTAATACTGTGCCAGATGGGCAGAGACTGTCAGAGGGTACTGGTGACTCCAGATGCAGGTGACTGTTCAACATGGAATCTTTAGACCTAGATGGGGGGCCTCTTAGGCTGTGAATAGCCAATAAAATGGACAACTCTTGAAAACTCTACATAACCGAGACTCAATCACTGCAAATTCATTTAGGCTTCTTATACATGGATTGTAATTTTACTAGATTGTAAAGCCAGCATGCTCCATAACTTTTTAGTCCATTTTTCTGTATTAAAAACAGATCTTTAAAAAGTACCTGTTTTTTTTTTTAATAATTACTAAAAGTGATATTTCTGGTAATTCTTATACAAAGAATTCTAAAACACAGACGTATAAATCATTTTAATTCCATTTGATTGAAGTATAATTAAAAATCCAAAGCAGAATAGATACATAAACAATCATACACGCTCACACAAACACACAGAGGCACACTGTACGTGGATACTGAGGATATTATTAATGAGTGTTCTCTGTGTGAAGTTTAGATACTCTCTTATCTTTGTTCTTTCAACATATTTCAAGGACTCCGTCAGATTATCATTTAAAAAGATTTTGCTTGCCCACGTTTGTATTTAGAGTGAGACACAGGAAGTCTCTGCGCATTTCCCATTTCCTTGATACTCTCAAATGGCATGCATTGTTTTTCTGCTGATTGCTTTTGAGAGCTGGCCAAAGTCTGCCAAATTAGGAAGTCATGACCTGACAATACTGAGAATACTGTGCTCAGCCAAGCTGCTGCCCTTATGTAAAGGATTTAGGCAGGCATTCTCAAGCAGAAGTGCACTTAGGTAGTGTATCTCTGATAAGCCTTTCTTAGAAACATAATAGCACGTTTGATAACAGAATAATTCCAAAGCAAACATCAATGGAGAGAGCAAACTAAAGAATCTGGTATTGAGGATTAAACCTATATAAAAATAAATTTGTCTGTTTTTGTACTTTTTAGTTGACAAAATTCTTTTTCCACAAACTTATTTAGGTGTTCCAAAAAAAGGTCCCTTCAACCTTTTTTACTTCTATAGGTATTTAGAAAATCATTTGATAAATAAAAGACTCTCTTCGCACCTTAACTGATGCTAATTACAAATGCTTTCATACTTTTAATTTTAAGCCTAAATGTCATTACCTTCTCAGTTGGGAGATCAAAACCATTTTGCAGCTTATTTATTTAATTCAGAAAAATATTTTTATACATCTTAGAAGTCTTAATATTCCCATGAGCAAAGATTTTAATTTAATTTTATTTTTTTAATTTTTTTTTTATGGTACCGGGGATCGAACTCGGGTCCTTGCGCTTGCGAGGCAGGCCACAAGATTTTAATTTTAAAATTATATCATTTTATTTCATTTTAAAACTACAAATCACGTCTCAGCTGAATTTGCAAGAACTCATACAGCAGTGGGTTCAGGTATATTAGGTGTAAGATGGAATGGGATGGAATAAATGTTACCTGGAGATTTTAGTTTATATCTGTTTGTCTATCTGAGTAAACTACATAGACTCTGCCTCATCTGTAAAAAGACTTTATGTATAGATTTACCTATGTACCTTTCAAAATATCAATCTATAGAAAGACATATCCACATATCTTTCTCTATTTCTAAATTGTAGAAGGACACTGGAATCTAGGATAATTTAACCTCAAATTTTCACTTGCAGAGTGGGCCTTAGAGAATCAGGTGATGAGATTATGACTTTTCCTAGGCTAAAGATTATATAAACTATTCATGCAGTTGTGATAAAAAGTAAATCCTAGACCTCAGGATCTCGACAAAGCAAATCTTCCCAAAATACAACCTAATATTGATGGTATAACTCATTCCATTCAGTAAATCAGGGTCTTTTGGTTCCTGAAGGGCCAGGTGAAGCTGGTTGAGTTTTAAGGGAGGAGAAGATGTCAGGGATGATTATCAGATTGTTGGCTTGTGCCTCTGAAAGGTTGTCATTTATTGAAATGGGTACCCTTGGATATCCAAATGGAATTGTCAAGAAGAAAACTAGTAGCTCTATCTCACAGGTCAGTTCCAAGGGATCTCAGCTCTGGAACCAGCTAGCTGAACCAAAAATAAGCCCTGTATTATTGGTCTTACAATTTTCCTACCTGTTTTCTTATGATTTGACTTGAAAATGAAGTAGAATGAGAATTTACTTCTGGACACCTGAGAGATTTGTTTCCGTTTGGTTTTTTTAGGGTAAAACTAGCCCTGGAGCAATGTGGACCCTGGGCTAGGAGCAACAGCATCAACTGAGTTCTTTGCTGGAAATGCAGATTTTTGGGATCCTCCCAGATTTACTCAGTCAGAAACTCTGGGAGAAGAACACAGGAGTCTCAGTTCTAACACACCTCCTGGTGGTTCTGTGGTAATTCGAGTTTGACAGTCTCTCTCACAGATAATCCATGAGGAAGCTATTGTAGACTCTTTAGTGATTGTGTTTTTTGCCCATTTACTCATTCAAGCACAATTTTCAAGTTCTTACTGTATATAGCCTACTGCTGGGCTAGTAATGGAGAGGAGTGTCACTGTTTTCTCAGTCTCTCCTCCTCCATACATTCCAGGCATGATTTCCATAAACATTCAGGAGACACCTGCTTGTGGAATGTGAATCAGGTTTCATACTTGCTCTACTTTTTTGTTTGTTTGTTTTACAAAAATTGCTCTAAAACATGCATCCGTTGTATTCTAACTTTAATGAATTCCGCATCACTTTATTTTTATTATATTCACTAATGTTTTCCCATAATCATACAGGAAATTAAATGTTGCCTAAAATTAAATTGTTTAAAATGTTTAATACTCAAATGTTCAGGCTCTATGAAAGCAGATAATGTCTCCTCTAATTTTTACAAACTTGTGGTACGAGTTTGTGTGTCAGAGTTGTGCATGTTAAATTGATATTACCTATGAAAATAAAATAAACAGAAAAATTGAGTATTGTAGAAACAAGCTACATGGTGAGCAAATAAGTAAATGTGTTAATGGTGAGTTCTTGACAAACTGACATCTTATTTTGTAATGAGATTTTATGGTCCCTTCTTCATTGTAGAGACAGTCTGTACTTTATTTCTTGGCTTCATAGAAATGAAGTTAAAAGTTTTTCATATTTTCAGAAGAAAAAAGTTACAGCATTTTGGAAATAATCTTAAATAAATAGTATTTTTGTAAATTATTCTTGCAAAGTGTGATGAATGGACTACTTGCTTGGTAAGCAGCTGAAGAATCTGCACAATTCTTTGAGGTTTAAGAGCAGTTGATCTGAACTAACACAGGTAGGATCATTCGAAATACTTGGTGGTAAGATTATCACTTTGAGGTGAATAGGAAATGGCCTTACTATAGAGTGAGATTCTAAGAGAAAGGATAGGATTGTTTCCAAGTATAAAAGAAATCAGGCATGGTGGCACACACCTGTAATCTCAGCACTTGGGAGGCTGGAGCAGGAGGATTAGGCTGGCCTGGGCTACATAGTGAGTTCAAGGCCAGCCTGAACTATGTAGTGAGACCCTGTCTCAAGAAATCCCCCAACTAACCAATAAACAAGAACACTACCACTAACAATGACGACAACAACAAAACAAAACAGAAAAGCAATCCAAGTATGAAAGAGAGCTATTCCCTTTTAGTACTAATCACCAAAGACTTTCAATGGGGTGACTCCATGAATGGCTCTTAACAAGTGTGTCCAGAACTTGGAACTTTAGTAAAAGCTGAAGAGAAAAGCTTTTAGAAAAAGAGCTTTGGGGAAAATTGAAGAATTTTTCTTGGCCCCTGAATCTTGCTTTCTCCAAACCCAAGACAGGCCCAGCAACTCTTCCTGGAATGATCCATGGGACTTGGTGTTTGAATGCCTAGGTTCCCTGATGCCATTGGTTGGATAACTCTACTGTGCATATTTGCATTGGCTCCTTGAATTTTATGGTAAAATTGGGTTCAGTAAGTGATTGTCTACATATATATAATGAAAACTTCTTTGTCTGCTTTTCTCTTTCTTACTTTCCCACTTCCTACTGGATTTCTTGGTCTCAACTCACTCCAAAGTATTTTCTCTCATGTTCTTGCCTAAAGATTGTCATCGGGGGGCATCTAAGCTAGGAAACTATGTACTTTTAATTTGGTTACTTGCCTATTATGGCTCTTTGACTTTTGTCAAAATTTCATAAACTAAGAAAGAGTTCAGCCCCATTCACTCGCGTCATAAATGTGAAATCTTGTAAGATGAATAGCTGTTAAATGATTTGATCTTAACACTAATTTTTATTAATTTATAATTAGGAAGAACACAGTTTTATTCTTTTAAACACAAAACATCAAGCACCTGTTGAAAACACTGTTATGGCTTGTGTCTAGATGTCCATCCAAAGCCTCATGTAGTTACAGCTCAGGCTTTTTCAGAGGTAGATGAATCTAGCATGTGTGATTGATTCATGGTACAATGCTAGGATTAAGGGTGCTAGGATTGAGCGTGGGTGACTACTAAATCTGCTGATTGGTTGGCACCTCCGTAATCCTGGTGGCTTGGATACAATAAAAGGACAGAAAGAGGCTTGTCTCTTCCCTTGATTGCTTTACTACCTTCTGCCCGCCATGAATTGTTTCTCCTCTGCAGTTCCTGTGTACTGTGCCACCCTGCCTTGAAGCCACCTGATTATGGACTGAAACCTCTGCAAACTATGAGCTAAATAAATCTTTCCCCCTTTAATTTTGGTTATTAGGTATTTTGTCTCAGCAGCGAGAGAAAAGTTAACTAAGACATACACAAACTTGGAAGATATGGAAACACTGACTTATAAGTCCGTGTCTCCCACCAGGAAAAAGGATGTCTGCTTCAGATAATGTACAGGTATAGGACTTGTAAAGTGCTGAGCTGTGGAATTCCTCTACAGGCACGTAGAGTAGCCTGTGAGTCGAGTCTTGCTTTGGCTTTGGAAGGATATAGGAACCGGCCTATCGCTTAGAGTGGAAATAAAGCAATAATGATGAAGAAATGTAAACATTATCAAATAACTTTGTGTTAATGAAATGTCAGTTTAAAGGAGTAAAATTCAAATGAGAAACGATTTTCTTAAAGAATTGTTTTTCTTTTATATGGAACCAGATCAAAAATTGAGTGCCACCAAACCTTTAAAATCTGGAAGTGAGTAAATTAGCACTATTTAATTTCTCTGTGTTATACTTAAAACAATGTCATCATATTCAAAGAGGATTAATGCTAATAACGGGTAATAAAATAGAACTCCATTTGGTGGCTGATTCAGAAAGCTAAGCATCTATCTTTTTTCTCTCTAGAGGGGAACAATGAGAACGGTGTATTGTGGAGTAAGCAGAACAAATAGCTCCCACTTCTTTGTTTTACTAAATTAATCCTCTCTGCAAAGAACAAGGTGACTCCCGGAGTTGTTAATGGGATGCGGCACATTTACCCTCGCGTCCCCGGCTCAGAGCAAGTCCGCTCAACAGTGACCAAAAGTCGTCTCCTTGATGGATTTTGCTAATTGAAGAACTTAACACTTCTCTATATGCTCTGGGCCGAAGGATAAACTATTAATTTGTGTTCCAACCACAATAATAGTTCCCAGCTTAAGTACAGTGACACCTTTTCATCTTTCTCCTTGCCCTTTCTTAATCCTTGCCTTTTCCCTGCACACCACTGAATTGGTTTTAGTCCAGGCATGAGTCGCTTATGCAAATGCAGACAGAAAACTAATTGAGACTTGACCCAGGAGATTTTGAAATTAGAATTAGCATATTTGGCTCTGGGCTCAGGAGTGAAAAAAATCTAGTCTCTTATTTTTGGATTTGTTGTGAAATGCCTTTAGTGAGTGACTCTCCCCGACCCCAGTACTCCTGTTTCCAGGCCTCTTTCCTAGTTACCAAAGACCCAAATTCATCTAGGACCTAAATGTCTTGTTTGTAATTTCATATGCTTTTTAGGATCAAGTTGTCATTTGTAAATATATGTTTAGGATGCCACTTTCTTAGGTAATATTAGATCTTATTTTCAAAGCTTCCCAGAGAATTTAATCCAATCCTAGAAAAAGAAATCTTTTCTAAACTGCCATTGCATGCAGTAAATTGTCTTCTTCTTGTTCCCTAAATGGCAGAGAATGGGAGAAGAAAGGAAGAGGCAAAATGCACCATGAGTCCAGAGGGAAGGGTGGTGTGAACCCTTAAGGGTGGAGGATAGAAAGTGGAGAGGGTTTGGTGGGTGTGGCTGGTAGGGTGTTTGAGCTGTCAGCATTTGGAGCTTGCCCCGGTCAAATTCTATTCCCCAACACTACAAAATGGAGCCCAGTGACAATATGTCAGTGCTAATGTAAGGCCAGGAGAGGAGAAAGTGGATCCTGCAACTGATTTGTCACCTGTCTGGCCCCAGATTCAGTTGCAGAAACCTTAACTGGTGTGACCATACTGAAAGTTTGAAACAATTCTGATCCTCAAACCTCTGTGGATATTAGTAACGAATTTCCTCGTAGCTAACAGCTGTGCCCACTCCCTTTACTGTAAAATCTGAGTATTATGCCCTAATTCCTCTCTCCTTTAGGAGTCTACTTTCTTTTTTTTTTTTTTTTTTTTTTTTTTTT
>NW_022900940.1:30525810-30546519 GCF_012274545.1 Fukomys damarensis
TGCATTTGTTTTTGTGTCTTCCAGTCTGTTCCATTGATCCTCAGGCCTATTTCTTTGCCAGTACCATGCTGATTTTATCACAGTGGCTTTGTAGTATAGTTTCAAATTGGGAATTGTTACACCTGGTGCCATGTGACTGTTGCCTATAATGGCTTTTGCTATTCTAGGTCTCTTGTGGTTCCAAATGAATTTTTGGATTCTTTTTTCTAGTTCTGTGAAATATAGTGTTGGAATTTCAATTGGCATTGCATTGAATGTATATAGCAGTTTCGGTAGTATGGCCATTTTCACTATGTTGATTCTTCCTACCCAGGAGCAGGGGATATCTTTCCATTTTTTTATATCCTCTTCGATTTCTTTTTTCAGAGTGCTGTAGTTTTCCGTGTAGAGATCTTTTGTTTCTTTTGTTAGATTGATTAGGAGTCTACTTTCTACCGGAGTTGCTAGCAATGCTGCCAGAAGCCTCCCCGCAGATCACAGCCTCTGAGAGATGGACTTGCTCAGGAGAACGTCAAGTTCATGTCCTGTTTCCAAAATGGTCCACCCCAGGAACTGATGGAGGTGGGCTATGAATGTTGTGAAAGCCCTTGGTTGACCCAAACCCCGCTTTCCATGCTTATACATATTTCTCATATTTTGTTATGGTATTTTCGTTTTGATGTTTTATTTTTAATCCATTTGGAATTGGTTTATATGATATAAGCTATGGATTAGTTTCTTTCTGTCCCTGTGTTGTTCTAGCCGTGTTCACTGCCTCACTGATAGTCAGTACCACCTGCATTTTATATAAATGTCCTCACACGTGGCAATTTGTTTTGAAGTTTTGTGATTTTCTTCCATTAACCTTTTATGTCTGTTTCCATTCCAGTGCCATGCTGACTTAATTATTACAGCTAATAAGCCTTGATATATGGTAAGTAAATTGAATCCTCTTTTTCCCTCTTCAGTGGTTTCTACTCTGAATTTTTGAACTTACAAATAAATTTTAGAATAAGCTTGTCAAGTTCCATTAAGAATTCTATTGGGATTTGACAGAAATTAATTTAAATTTGGAAATATAGCTGGAGAGAATTGACAGTTTTATAATGTAGTTTTTGTATTTATTGACATAATATGTCTCCTCATTTATTTAGGACTTCTTTCATGTCTTTTAATTAGCTTTCTAATTTTCTCCTTATGAATTTTATACATTGGCTAGATTTATTCTCACATTGTTTACTCTTTTTGAGCTATGATAAATGATTATACTTACTATATCCTTTTAGTTTGATACTGGTAATTATAAATAAAGCTATTGATTTCATATTTATTCACCTGCCTGAGCTTCCTAATTAGTTCTTATCTTTGTAGATTCTTTTGGGATTTTTTAATATTCATCTTTCTTATTTTCTTATGTGAGATAAAAATTCAAGTGCAATGATTTCTAACAGTAGAGATAGCATATACCCTTTTTGAAGCTTATTTTGAAGGGGTTCCTTTAAATATTTTTTTCATTAAGCATGTATTTTTAAGAATTGCTTTGTACACATTTTTAGCACATTAAGAAAATTTCCTTATTTACATCAATAAGAGAATGAATATTGAATGTTATTGAAGATTTTTTGCAGCAGCTATTTAAATAATTATTTGGCTTTATTCTCTTCTTGGTTAAAGCAATACATTATACTAATAGGTTTCTCTAATGTTGGTCTCTCAAGACCTACTTGGAATTCCTGGAATAAATCCAATATGATAAATTATCTTTTTATAAATATTGTTGTCACAGTTTAGTTTTGGCTTTTTGTGTGTGTGTTTTGGAGCCTACCTGCAGAAAGAGCTTGGGTCCTCACCAAAATTTAGTTCTCAAATAAAGACTGATGATGGCATGTTTCAGATCAGCCAGTCAAGAGTGAACTATGATAAAGACTGACTTTAGTGTTTGGCATTTGACCTGTGATAGCATTTAAGTCTCTTAACTCCCTTCCCCTTTTGCTCCATATCCGATCAAGCTAATAATGAATCATGGGTGCTCCTTCCTTTGCAGGAAGTAGGACACTTAAACCTGTTTGTGAGGCTTTCATTCCCATACCACCCTCGAAGGCAACAATACCCCAAACCATCCTTTCCTAGATCTCTCAATCCCTTTTTGGACCAGCATTGGAAGACTGCTCTGTCTTTTCCCCAAACCGCACTATGAGTATAGTCAGCCTCTGATTTACTGATATTTGTTAGCTGCCATAAGTTTTGAGCAGGGGCTCATTGTACATCCATAGTTTGGTCATAAATTAATGTAGTAATTAGTGAGATTGGACTGCTGCTTCATTTCTGCTCTTTGCCTAGCTTGAGTATTAGGGTTTTTCTAGACTCATTGAATGAGTTGAAAAGTGGTTTTTTATTTTTTTTAAGAGAAGTGCATATGTACAATTAGATATAACTGTTTTTTACTTTTTAAGAGAACTCACCTAGAAAATCTGGGTAGGAATATTTATGAGCATTTAAAAACTATGGATTAAAATCTTTAATTATTTGAAGGTGGTTTTGGTTTCAATTTTTTTTAATTCCTCTTTAAACAATGAGAAAAACGTCCAAATTTCCTAGTTTATAATGTGGGGTTACTGAATGAGAAATTAGGCAAACAATTCCTTTCAAAATAGCATCCAAAAAAATGAAATAACTAAGAATCAATCTAATGAATGAAGCAAAAGACCTCTACTGAAAGTTATAACACTCTGAAAAAAAGAGATCGAAGTGGATATAAGAAGGTGGAAAGAGTCAGGGATTTCGCTCAGTGGTTTTGCTGCCTGCCTCGCAAGTGCAAGGTCATGAGTTAGATCCCTGGTACCACCCCCCAAAAAAAAAATCTAGAAGAAAATGGAAAGACATTCCTTGCTCCTGGGTAGAAAGAATGAACATAGTGAAAATGGCCATATTCCAAAACTGCTGTACAAATTCAATGCAATCTCGATTGAAAGACCAACAGTATATTTCATAGAACTAGAGAAAACAATTCAAAGATTCATTTGGAATCAGAAGAGATCTAGACTAGCAAAAGCAATTCTAGGCAACAGAGACATGACAGGGGGTATCACAATCCTCAATTTGAAAGCATACTACAAAGCCATTGTGATAAAAACACCATGGTACTAGCAAAGAAACAGACTCAAGGATCAGTGGAATAGACTGGAAGCAACTCCAGGCATACCCAGCTACCTCATCTTTGATGAAGGAGCCAACCATCCTCAGTGGAGGAATGATAGCCTCTTCAATAAATTGTGTTGGAAAAACTGGATTTCAACTTGCCAAAGATTAAAACTAGACCCCTATCTTTCACCATGCACTAAACTAAAATCAAGACTAAAGATCCAAATGTTAAAAGAGAAACACTAAACTTTCTGGAAAATAAGTTAGGTAGAACTTTAAAAGAAAATGGCCTAGGAAAAGACTTTATGAACAAATACTCAGGAGCACAGGAACTAGCACAAAGAATCAACAACTGGGATCTCATCTCACTAAAAAGCTTCTGCACTGCAAAAGAAACCAACAGAGCTAAGAGATAACATACAATGTGGGAAAAAATTGTTACCAGCTGTTCCTCAGAAAAAGGTCTACTATCTAGAATATGGAGGTAACTTAAAAAAATCAGACCCCCCCAAATATAAAGACCTGATTCAAAAATGGACATCTGAAATGAACAGAAATTTCTCAGACAAAGAAGTAAAAGCAGCAAGTAAATATATGACAAAATGTTCAATATCACTGGTCATTCAAGAGATGCAGAGGAAAACAACACTGAGAGATTCCATCTCACCCCAGAAAGAATAGCTGCTATCAAGAAATCAACCAATAACAAATGCTGTTGGGGTTGTGGGAAGAAAGGAACCCTTCTCCATTGTTGGTGGGAGTACAGAAAGGTGAAACCACTGTGGAAATCAATATGGAGATACCTCAAACAACTAGTATTAGAAGTCCCATTTGATCCAGCTATTCCCCTGCTGGGTATCTTCACCAAAGAATTAAAAGAATCATAGCACAGTGATATATGCACACCCATGTTTATAGTGGCATAATTTGTAATAACTAAAACTTGGAAACAGCCCAATTGCCCACCAGCTGGAGACTGGATAAAGATGATGTAGTTTTTCTATAAAATAAAGTACTACTCAACCATAAAGAATGAGAGACTAGAGTCATTTATAGCTAAATGGATGCATATTGAGGCCATACTCCTAAGTGAAATAAATAGGACGTGTAAATACTGAATAGTTTCTCTGGTTTGAAAAACTAAAATTATAAGCAAGGTTCACATTGTATAATTGATAATATGAAATAGGAAGAAAAGAGTTAAAGGTGTAGGCAAAGTGGGAAAGATAGAAAGGAAGGAAGGGAAAAGAAAAAATACGAGAAAAGGAAAAAATGGAAACAAAGTCGTTGTCAATAAGAAGGGTGCAGGGGTCAAAGGAAAGGCAGGAAAATGGGGAAAAAATATGAACCAAGATACGTCATGTAAAGATACAAGATCCCTAGGTGGGTGTCGTGGTGCACACCTGTAATCCCAGCACTCGGGAGGCTGAGGCAGGAGGATCGCCATGAGTTCGAGACCAGCCTGGGCTACATAGTGACAACTACATAGTGAGACCCTGTTTCAAAAAAGCCAAAAAAACAAAACAAAACAAAACAAACCCAAGATCCCAATAATGAATGTAACTGTAATGTATACCTAAAATGTACCAATAAATTTAATGAAACAAATAACGTGAGGTGATGATAGCAGTGGGGAGTAGAAGTGGGGCTGAAGAGGATGAGAGGCTCTGCGATACAACAGATTTTGTCAAGAGTTGAGAGAAGATAGGTGAACTGTGTTTTCAGGGACAATTCACATACCATAATATTCATTCTTTTGAAATGTACAATTCTCTGATTTTTTTTGTGTGTATTAACAGTTATGTGAGAACAACTACTATTTAATTTTATTTTTAAGTTAAAAAATGTTTAAGAAATTTCTCCAGCTTTCAAGAGGTATAAATGAAACTTGCAGCTATTCCTGGTGTATGACTTAATGTTGATATATGTATACACTGTGAAATGATTAGCACTTGTACTGTTAGGACATTTCAACTATGCAATGCATTATTGTTATTATTGTTTTTTATTATTATTGTTATTATTATTTTGAGACAGGGTCTTGCTATGTAGTTAAGATTGGCCATGAACTCACTATGTAGTCCAGGCTGACCTCAAATTTGCAGTAGTCCTCCTGCCTCAGCCTCCCATGTATTGGGATTACAGGCGTGTGCCACCACATCTAGCCAATACATTATTATTAACCATAGTTTTAGTCATTTCCCCCAAAATCTGTATGCCTGTTAGTTATCCCCCCTTTACTCTGTCCTTCTAGCCACAGAAAACCACTATGTTTGTATGGCTTGCCTATTATGGACATTTCATAAACATGGGATCTTTCACAAATATGTGATATTTTGTGACTGTATTTGTCACACAGCGTGATGCTTTCAAATTCACCCATGTTGTAGCATGTATCAGTGATTTATTTCTTTTGTGAATGAGTAATATTTTATTTTATGGGTATAGCACATTTAGTTTACCCATTTATTAGTTGAGCATTTGAGTTCTTTCTGCTTTTTTGTTATTACAAATAGTACTGTTATGAACATTTATGCTAGAAATTTTGTGTTGGAAATTGTTTTCAGTTCATTGGGATTATAGCCAGCTGTGGAATTGCTAGGTTATGTAGCTATGCTTTTGAGGAATTGCCAGATTGCTTCTCATGTGGTTACATAATTTTTCACTCCTACTAGATGATGTGAGCTCCAGTATCTCCATGTATTAGCTTTACTATTGCTGGAACAAAATACCCGACACTTGCAATTTAAAGGAGAAGTTGAATTTGTCCCACAGTTTTGGAGGGTTCAATCTATGTGCAGCTGGGTCTGAGGCAGCTGGTAGAAAGACATGGCAGAGAAATACTTCTCAATGCACAGCCTCGAGGAAGCAGAGAGCAAGGAAAGAGTGCTGGAGAATAAGGGTACAGGAACCAGATATAATCCCCCAGGTCACACCCCATGACCCCCCTTTCTGTAATTAGGCCCCACCTTTTAATAGGTCATTCAGCTATGAACTCATCAATGAGTTAAATAACAATGAGATTACTGCCCCTGGAATCCAATCATCTCTCCAGACATCTCAGTCGAGTCAAGTTGACAATAATGATTAATTAGTATACACCATGTCCTGGCTAAGGGTGGTAATTTTCACTCTTTCTAATCATTGCTATTCTGGTGACAATAAAGTGGCATTTCATTTTGGTTTTGGTTTACAGTCTCTGAATGACCAGTGATTTTGGACCATTTTTTCTTGTGTTAATTGTACATTTACATACATTCTTTATAGAAATTTCTATAGAAATGCTTTCCCACTTGTAATGGCTTGTGTTTACATGTTCCTGCAAAGTCTTAGGTGGATGAAGTGTTCTCTTTCAGAGTTGGCTGACTGCAGAGGGTGTGATGCTAGAATTAAGGGTATGTCATTATGTCATTACTAAACTACTATGTGTGAGCAAGTGGTTTGGCACTGCCCTAATTCCAGTATTCTGGATAAGCTAAAAGGAGCAGAAAGATGCTGTTAAGGTTCCCTTGTGTCCTTGCTTGTGCTGTCTTCCACCACCATGAACTGCTGCTTCTCTGCCACCTTTCCTTGGAGCCAGCCGATTACGGACTGAAACCTCTATGAACTGTGAGCCAACTTTGGATGTTAGTTATTTTGTCTCAGCAATCAAAGGAAGTAACTATAATACCACTTAAAAATGGAGTTGTCTTTTTATTGTTGAGTTTAGAGAATTCTTTTTTTTTTTTTTTTTTAATTGAGTTTATTGGTACATTTAGGGATACAGTACAGTTACATTCATTGTTGGGATCATGTACCTTTACATGGCAAGTCTTGATTCTCATTTTTTTCCCCTTACCTCTGCCCTCCCTTCACCCCGTCCTCCCCTCCCCATCTACAAACACTTTATTTTCATCTTTTCATTCTCTCACATTTTTTTCTTTTCCCTTTTTGTTCTTCCCCTACGTATCACACCTTCCCTACACCTTTAGCTCCTTTCCTCCCATTTCTAAATGTCAGTAATCTTATTAGAATCTTATGCATTGTTGCAGAATATTCACACCAGGGAAACTATTCGGTATTTACACATGTGGGACTTATTTATTTCACTTAGGAGTATATCTTCAATATGTATCCATTTTCCTATGAATGAATCTATTCTCTCGCTCTTTATGGCTGAGTAATATTCCATTTTATAGAAAAACCACAACTTCTTTATCCAGTTTCCAACGGATGGGCAAATAGGTTGTTTCCAAGATTTAGCTATTACAAACTGTGCCGCTATAAACATGGGTGCACATACTTCTCTGTGATATGATTCTTTTAGTTCTCTTGGAAAGATACCCAACAGAGGGATGGCTGGGTCAAATGGAACCTCCAGTCCAAGCTCTTTGAGGTATCTCCATATTGATTTCCATAGTGGTTGCACTAGTCTGCACTCCCACCAACAATGGAGGAGGGTTCCTTTCTCCCCACAACCCCGCCAACATTTGTTATTGTGTGATTTCTTGATAGCAGCCATTCTTTGTGGGGTGAGGTGGAATCTCAGTGTTGTTTTCATCTGCATCTCTCGAATGACCAGTGATGTGGAACATTTTTTCATATATTTTCTTGCTGCTTTCACTTCTTTGTATGAGAAATGTCTGTTCATTTCGGATGCCCATTTTTGGATCGGGTCTTTATATTTGGGGGGACTGATTGTTTTGAGTTCTTTATATATCCTTGATAATAGTCCTTTGTCTGAGGTACAGCTGGTAAAAATTTTTTCCCACATTGTAGATTGTCTCTTAGTTCTGCTAATGGTTTCTTTTGAAGTACAGAAGCTTTTTAGTAAGATGAGATCCCAGTTGTTGATTCTTTCTGCTAGTTCCCGTGCTACTGAGGATTTGTTCATAAAGTCTTTTCCTATACCAATGTCTTCCAGAGTTCTGCCTAACTTACTTTCCAGCAAGTTTAATGTTTCTGTTTTAATATTTAGATCTTTAATCCATTTGGATTTTAATTTAGTGCATGGCGAAAGATAAGGGTCTAATTTTAATCTGTGACAGGTTGATATCCAGTTTTTCCAACACCATTTATTAAAGAGGCTATCTTTCCTCCACTGAGGATGGTGAGCTCCTTTGTCGAAGATGAGGTAGCTGAGTACATCTGCATTTGTTTTTGTGTCTTCCAGTCTGTTCCATTGATCCTCAGGCCTATTTCTTTGCCAGTACCATGCTGATTTTATCACAGTGGCTTTGTAGTATAGTTTCAAATTGGGAATTGTTACACCTGGTGCCATGTGACTGTTGCCTATAATGGCTTTTGCTATTCTAGGTCTCTTGTGGTTCCAAATGAATTTTTGGATTCTTTTTTCTAGTTCTGTGAAATATAGTGTTGGAATTTCAATTGGCATTGCATTGAATGTATATAGCAGTTTCGGTAGTATGGCCATTTTCACTATGTTGATTCTTCCTACCCAGGAGCAGGGGATATCTTTCCATTTTTTTATATCCTCTTCGATTTCTTTTTTCAGAGTGCTGTAGTTTTCAGTGTAGAGATCTTTTGTTTCTTTTGTTAGATTGATTCCTAGATACTTCATTTTTTTGGATGCTATTGTAAAAGGAATTTTTTCCCTTATTTCTCTTTCTGTCTGTCTGTTATTTGTGTATAGAAAGGCTATTGATTTTTGGGTATTCACCTTGTATCCAGATACTTTACTGAATCTGTCAATTAAGTCTAGAAGTTTTTTGGTGGAGTTTTTTGGATCTTCAATGTAGAGTATCATATCATCAGCAAATAATGATAGTTTAACTTCTTCCTTTCCTATCTTTATTGCTTTAATTTCTTTCTCTTGTCTAATTGCTGTGGCTAATGTTTCCAGAACTATATTGAAGAGAAGTGGCGATAGTGGGCATCCTTGTCTTGTTCCTGATTTTAACATGAAGGTTTTCAGTTTTTGGCCATTCAATATGATGTTGGCTGATGGTTTTTCATAAATAGCCTTTATTAAATTGAGGTATAGACCATCTATTCCAATTTTTTGCAGGGTTT
Source organism: Fukomys damarensis (assembly GCF_012274545.1). Taxonomy (NCBI): domain Eukaryota; kingdom Metazoa; phylum Chordata; class Mammalia; order Rodentia; family Bathyergidae; genus Fukomys; species Fukomys damarensis. The sequence goes on from NW_022900940.1 coordinate 30,534,943, forward strand.
TTATCATGAATGGGTGTTGAATTTTATCAAATGCTTTTTCTGCATCTATTGAGAGGATCATATGGTTTTTGTCCTTGACTTTGTTAATATAATGTATTACATTCACTGACTTTCGTATGTTGAACCACCCTTGCATCTCTGGAATAAATCCGACTTGGTCATGATGGATGATCTTCTTAATAATCCTCTGTATTCTGTTTGCTAGTATCTTATTAAGGATTTTTGCATCTATATTCATTAAGGAGATTGGTCTGTAGTTCTCCTTTTTGGTTGTATCTTTCTCTGGTTTGGGAATCAGAGTGATACTTGCTTCCAGGAATGAATTTGGAAGTATAGCTTCTCTTTCAATTTCATTGAAAAGTTTGAAGAGTAATGGTAGTAGTTCTTCTCTAAATGTCTTGTAAAATTCAGCAGTGAATCCATCAGGGCCTGGGCTTTTCTTTGTTGGTAAGTTTTTAATTACATTTTCAATTTCACTGATTGTGATTGGGGTGTTTAAAATGTTTTTATCTTCTTCGTTCAACTTTGGTAATTCATAAGTATCTAGAAATCTGTCCATTTCTTCTGTGTTTTCCATTTTATTAGAGTACAGGTTCTCAAAGTAGGTGTTCATGATCCTCTGGATTTCTTTCGGATCTGTTGTGACTTCGCCTTTTTCATTCCTAATTGCATGGATCTGAGCCTTTTCTTTCCTTTTTTTGATAAGATTAGCTAAGGGTTTGTCAATTTTATTTATTCTTTCAAAAAACCAGCTCTTTGTTTCATTTATTTTTTGTATCGTTTTCTTAATTTCAATTGCATTGATTTCTGCTCGGATCTTTATAATTTCCTCTCTTGTTCGAGCTTTGGGTTTTTCTTGCTCTTGTTTTTCTAGGAGTCTAAGTTTCATCGTTAAGTTGTTTATTTGAGCCCGCTCTGTTTTCCTAGTGTGGGCATTCAATGTTATGAATTTTCCACGTAGAACTGCTTTCATTGTGTCCCAAAGATTCCTGTATGTTGTATTGGCATTCTCATTTATTTGTAAAAACTGTCTAATTTCTTCTTTAATTTCCTCTGTAATCCATTGATTGTTTAGGAGAGTGTTGTTCAGTTTCCATGTGCTTGTGAAGTTTCTATAGTTTCTTGTGCTATTGATGTCTAGTTTGATTGCACTATGATCTGATAATAAACAGGGGATGACTTCAATTTTTTTGCATTTATTTAGACCTGTTTTGTGAGCCAGTATGTGGTCTATTTTGGAGAATGATCCATGTGCAGCCGAAAAGAATGTATATTCTGGTTTTTGGGGGTGGAATACTCTATAAACATCTATTAAGTCCATGTGTTCCAAAGCTTGGTTCAGTTCTATTATTTCATTGTTGATTTTCTGCCTAGTAGATCTGTCAATTTGTGATAGTGGGGTATTTAAATCCCCCACTACAATTGTATTAGTGCTTATTTGGTTTTTCATGTTACTTAATATTTGTTTTATATAGTTGGGGGCATTTATATTTGGTGCATATATGTTTATGATTGTCAGCTCTTCCTCTTGAATTGTTCCCTTTACAAGGATGTAGTGTCCTTCTTTGTCTCTCTTAATGAGTTTTGGTTTGAAATTTACTTTATCTGAGAATAAGATTGCTACCCCTGCTTTTTTCTGGACTCCTGACGCATGGAGAATTGTTTTCCATCCTTTCACTTTCAGTCTATGGACTTCCTTTTGCACTAGGTGTGTTTCTTGTATACAACATATTGTTGGATTTTGCTTCTTAATCCATTCTGCCAATCTGTTTCTCTTGATTGGTGAATTGAGGCCATTAACATTGATGGTTACAACTGATATATTTTGACTTATTCTTGTCATGTTTTTGTCCATTTGTTGACTCTTTTTACTTTTTCTCCCATCTCCTTTTAGTTTCTTGCCTTGCCTATTTGATTTGGTCTGTTGGGCCTCATGTTATTGTGAATTTCGTTGTCCTTTTCTAGGATATTGTTTAGAATTCCTTGCAGTGCTGGTTTGGTGTTCATGAAATTTCTCAGGTGCTCTTTGTCGTGGAAGTATTTTATTTCCCCATCTATTTTGAAAGAGAGTTTTGCAGGATACAAAAGTCTAGGTTGGAGATTCTTTTCTTTTAGGACTTGGAATACCTCACTCCAGGCTCTCCTTGACCTAAGGGTTTGTGTTGAAAAGTCTGCTGTGATTCTAATGGGCTTCCCTTTGCATGTGATTTGTTTCTTTTCTCTTACTGCTTGTAGTATTTTGTTTTTCTGTTGGATTTCTGGAATCTTGATTATTATATGTCTAGGTGTAGATTTTTTTTGATCGTGGCTAGTTGGGGTTCTATATGCCTCACTTATCTGTATGTCTAATTCTTCCCTTCTGTTTGGGAAGTTTTCTGTCATTAATTCTGTGAAGAGCTTTTTTATATCATTTGTGTTTTCTCCTGTTTTTTCATGAATTCCTATCAGTCTTATGTTATTTTTCTTTGTATCGTCTAGGAGTTGTTGGATTGATTTCTCATGATCCCTTACTGTTTTTAATAGACCTCTTTTTTCACGGTCACTGACTGCTATCCTATCTTCTATATCTGAAATTCTATCTTCGCAATCTTTTATTCTGTTTCGTACACTTTCAATAGAGTTTTTAATCTCCTGGATATCTGTTTGAATCTGTTTTATGGATTCCATTTCTTTCCTCTGTTGGGCATTCATTGTTTCCATGTCTTTCTTATGCTGAGTCTTCATGGCTTCTATCACAGTCTTGAGCTCATCTATTTTTTTCTCAGTTTCTGCTCTAGAGTCTCGAATCATGACTTCTATTTTGCTCATCATCTCTCTGGCTAGCTGGGAAATTATTTCTGATTTGAATTTTTCTAGAGCCTGATTGATCAATTTTGTTACCTCCTGTGCTATGGGTCCAGGGAGTCCTGTTGGTTCACTATCAGACTTTTCATCCTCATTTGTCCTACTATTTGCTATTGGTGAACTGGATATTTGTTTTTGTGTCTTGCTTAAGTGTTTTCTCATTTTTATTTTTATTGTTGGGTTGTCCTTCTTTAATTTCTGGGTATTACTTAAATCTTCCTAATATAGTTGCGTTTTAGCTTTTGAGTTTCTAATGACTCATAGACATTCTCGTTTTCATAATATCAGAGAAAACAACTCTTTAAATCAATCACCACTCTTTGTCCCAATTGATACATTCAGCAGCCCAATAGGATCAGGCACAGCTTGCCAACTGACCACTTATGGTAGTCATTAATGTATCACCTTTAACTCATGTGAATTAGATTAATTTCAAGAAGCAGCTCATAGTATGTTTGCAGTGAATATTCTTTTCAATATGGCATCTTTACCATTTAGGATGGGGGGTTCGACTTAGAACAAGAGGATTAGATAAGTGAAAGAATTAGAGCAGGTTTGAAGTGAATCCAGAGGTTGTAGAATTACCTTACTATCTTTACAAAGCTATTAAGTTCAGGGGGGATAGAGAGAGTGCAGGAATAAGGACAGGAATATATCCCCTTAACAGTAACAGGCGCTTGCCTTCCCTTGAAGGTACAGAGCCATGAGTGAGGTAAAATGACTGGAGAAAAGAACATAAAGAGAAACCCGTCCTAAAAACAAAAAATAAAAAAAGAAGTCTGAGTTCTTCAGGAACTGGAATAAAAAGGGAGATGAGGGACACTATGGTGGAGCAAGAGACTGAGTTGGAGAGACAGGACAGAAAAAAGAAAGAAATTTTAGGGTGGAAAGAGGAAAAAAGAGACAAGAGAGAGGGAAAGAAAAAGAATTTGAAGGTCCTCTTTCAGGCTATCTCTGATCTCATATTATACCACATGCACAGTCATATGCGGAACCCAATCCCCTGGTTATAGCTAGCCAATGGCTGTTCCTCACGACTGAGACTGAACACAATCTACAAAGCCTAACTTTAGTTTCCTTACCCTCAGGGTTGAACTCCACTCCGTTCTATTACAGGTTTCCCCTGCCCTTTCTTTAAAGATGATCAAAGTTCGGAGCTCAGAAAACTACCCTTCATGGGAACCTATGCCTCTGCAGAGTTGGTCTAAGGACTGGCCCGATCAGGAGTTTTGAGAACGGGGGGGGGGGTCGTGTGGGTGTTTCAAGGGCGCCCGCGCGGCTACCTTCCTTCCTGGGTCTGTTGTCGCGCAGGCCGGGAGCTCACGCGCACGCCGCCGGGTGATCGCAGACAGGCAGGTAGGCAGGCAGCTGAAAAAAACCCCCTCTGGGGTCCTTGTGTCCTTCCTGGGTCTGTTGTCGCACAGGCCGGGAGCTCCCGCGCAGGCCGGGAGCTCGCGCGCACGCCGCCGGGTGATCGCCTAGAGAATTCTTTATTCTTCAGAAAAGTTTCTCATGAGATAAAGGATTTGAAAATATTTTCTCCTATCTGAGATTCCAAATATGATTTTAAAATGTCCTTGATGGTATTCTTTGGAAGACAAAAGTTTTAAATTTGGTGAGGTCCAACTTATCAATTTTTCGTTGTTGTTGCTTGTGTATTTGTATAATGTCTAAGAAACCATTGCCTCGTTCAAATGGTTCAAATACATTCTTTTGCATGTAACTATGCAGTTGTTTAAACAGATATTCTTTCAGGACCCTAGTCAAAAATCAAACAGCTATGAATGCGAGGGATTTCTTCTGGGCTCTCAGTTGCATCTCATTGGTTTCTATGACTCATCTTGGACAAATGCCCCACATCTTAATTACTGCAGCATTGTAGTAGGTTTTGGAATTGGGAAACATGAGTCTTCCAGATTGGTTCTTCTTTGTGAAGATCATTTTGGCTATATGGTTCCCTTCCATTTCTATATAAATCTTAGTGTTTAGCTCATGAATTTCTTTGAAAAAGGCAGCTGAGTTATTGATGGGGATTGAGTCAAATTTGTATATCATTTGAGAAGTATTGTTGTCTTAACAATAACATCACTTCTGGTACATGTATGTGAGATATATTTCCATTTATTTAGGTTTTCCTTTATTTCTTTCAAAGATATTTTAATGTTTTAGTGTGCAACTCATACATTTTATATTAAATTTATTCTTAGATATTTTATTTTAAATGCTATAATAAACAGAATTGATTTTTAATTTCACTTTTAAAATGTTCATTGGTATCATACAGAAATACAGTTAATTTTTGCATATTGATAGTATGCCTTGCTTTTAAATACATTCTTTAGGATTTCCTCTTATATAGATCATGTTATCTGAAATTAAAGATAGTATTACTTTCTTTTCAAACTATATTACTTTTCTGTATTATATTTTATTCAACACTATACATTCAATAAGGTGGCACTCTTTTTATCATCAAACAACTTAGTAACATAGTCAAGCAATGATTAACATTGCCATGTCTTATGTTATATCATACAAAAGTAAATATTATACAAAATTACTACTGTGCAATACTGTATATATTTTCTGCATGATCCAAAATATTTGGTGGCTCCAAAAATCTCTTTAAAAATCAGAAGCCTATCAAAAATTAAGTCTAGGGCTGGGGATTTAGCTCAGTGGTTCCACTGCCTGCCTTGCAAGCACAAGGACCTGAGTTCGATCCCCAGTACCAAAAAAAAAAAAAAAAAATTAAGTTCATGTCTTATTTAAAATGAAGATCTTTTAGCATATAATTAGACCTCTAGAAATATCAGTGTATTTCAATTTGTGAAATTGTAGAAGGCCGTTTTTGAACATTCGATTGCAAGCATAGCAGGCACATAAAACATCAGATTTAAAGTTTCTAAGGATAACACATACAACCCAAGTGATCAGAAGAAAAATTGAGTTATATATAATTAAAGCCAACCAATGTGCCCTCAGTGTTAACATGAATGCTGTTTAAAACTGTTTTACAATATGACCTCATTTACGATGTTTGAACATCTCTTCACACAAGATGGTGATACATTAAGCAAAAGTAATTGAACAGTATTGTTAATTTATCATCTCCATAAAAGTCACCCATGCTCAGTTTCATTGTATACTCACAACGGGTGTAGTTATGTGAGGGAGGTAGAGAAGCCGTGCATGGGGCTGACCGTCAGAGGGAGGCAGCACGACCTTACAGGCTGTTTTAGACTTTCAGAAAGATTACAGCTGATTCTGCATAATATCAGTCCCTGTAAGGGAATTTTATAGTAAACAAATAATTGTAATAAAAGAAAAATTACTGTATTTCTAATTAATTGGCTAATCAATTTGGTTTGGTTTTATAATGTAGAAAATATTAGAATCATCATTTAAATATTCAGTGTATATTTTAATCACACCTTATAGGTTATTTCCAGCCTTTGTCTATCTGAAGATCACAATTTTGTTATAGATTTGAATGCCTGCACTTCATTCACTGTATCAGTAGCAACAGTTAGTGTTTCCCCCTCTTGTATTGTTTATAAATATAATTAAATAAGCAAAGCTGTGTCTTTTAAACTACTACCAAAGGATGGATTTAAATTGTACTTATGCATGACACACTATTCTCTTGGGAATAACTTTTTTGCACTATTATTCATTAATATATTCAATATGAACACAATAGAGTAAGTATATGAATCAAAAACCACATTTTTTTCCTAATAAAAGGGGTCTTAAATTTAGGCTGAAAGAACCAAGGCATAATTAATTTAATTCTGTCATTTTAGCTACACAAGAGAATTTTATATATGAAGAAAAATGTTCATTTTCTTATTTTTAGAGACAAGGAGAACCAAATCTAACTCATTTTCAGGTAAACTTGCATGAAAAAGGCCTGTCAGAGGGCTATATCACCCTAATTTGTTGCTGGAATTACTGGAAAAATCAAATTAAGTGGGAAGATTTTTCACTGAGATACACTACAGAACAAAGAATATAAGTCAGATGGCTCTTTATAAGCCTGTCATTAAAACAAATATGATATAAATATTAAAACTTGTACCTGAATATTTTGTAATTGGGTAGACAAAGCATTTTAAGAAGAAGAACAATTGAGATTATTTAAAAATATACATATGATCTTATTTTACAATTTATGCAGTTTAATCAATTGGGAACAATGAGAGTTTAATAAAAAGGCACAGTGTTTACCAATATGTTAATTCAAAATATGTTAAGATGTAATGGAAATAGGGGAAAAGAAAAAATGTGAAAAGAAAAAATGGAAACAAAATCTTTGTAAATAGGGAAGGGTGAAGCGGGTGAGGAGAAGTCAGGAGTAAGGGGAAAAAACAAGAATCAAGACACATCATATAAAGGTACAAGATCCCACCGATAAATGTTAACATTGTTCGCTTTAAATGCAGCAATAAGCAACAGGGGAAAAAAGATGTAATGACTTGGCTAAGTATTTTAAAATATAGTCAAAATCTAACTTGTATAAGACTATCAAGCAGCTATAATGCAAAACATTAAAACTTGTTCTTAAAGATTATTTACATATTGACCATCTGGGAAATAACCCCCTGAAACATACACACTTTGTCTTGTAGACAGTACATAGTCATTAAATTTCCTCTCAACTCTCCAAGTGTGTGGTTGCTGTTTATTTAGGGGTTTTCATGAACCAATTCTGTAAAGTGCCTGTTCTTGTTTCTCTGTGGCTGCTGGAGTCTCTGCTTAGTTATGTTCATGGTTATCTAAAATGACTGGACAGGAAGATATCTTGAACTAGCACGTCTCCTAGCCTTTGCCAGGAGCTTCTGCTGTGTCTGAGCTTGCATACATGGCTCCAGCTGGTGGATCATTACAGCTTAGCCTTTGCTTTCGGTGCTTACAGAGCTGCAGTGCTGGCCAGGCAATGTCACTTGCTTTTTGTGTTGATCCATATTTTCACCACGTGGCCCTTTTCATCTCCCTGAATTTCTTTCCTAGCATATTTTTAGTGCTTTTCTGCTTTTTGTTTTTCAGTTTTTGTATATTTGAAAATGTCTTTATATTTTTTTCCTGTAAAAGATATTTCCCTCTGTACAGAATTCTAGGCTGAATGTTTTTGCATGTTTTAAAGATATTTCTTTACAGTTTCTCTCACATGTCTTATTTCTACAAGAAATATGATCACGGTCCTTCTCTTATGTAGAGCAGATTTTTCCCCCTAGCTAGTTACTTGCAAGGTGTCCTCTTTTTATTCATAGTGTCAAGAAATCTGATTATGATGTCTTGGTTTTCTTCATTTCCTGTGCTGACTTCTTGTTGGGCCATAGGGATCAGGTCATTTATATTTTATATCAACAGCCAGCTACTCTTTAAATATTTTCTGCTCACCCTTCCTTTAAGATGCCTTAGTCACATGTAGATTAGGCTGCTTGAAATTGTCCCATAGCTTACGAATGCTCTTTTCATTCTTTCTCTGTTTTGGGGGGGCTTGTGAGCTTCATTTCAGATTGCTTCTATTGCTATATTTTCAAATTCTGTGATCATTTCTTTGCTATCTAGACTTCCATGAGTCTCATTCAGTGAATTTTTCAACACAAACATTATAGTTTTCATCTCTAGAAATTCAGTTTGTACATTTCATAATTTCTATGTCTCTACTTATTTTTAAAATGCCAAATACAGTTATAGTAATATCTTTTTATAACAACACCCACTTATTGTACCATCTGCGTGAGCTCTGGCTCAATTTTGATTAATTCATTATTCTCCTTATTATAGATTGTGCTTTTCTGCTTTTCATACCTAATAATCTGTTACGGAGATTCAGTTGCTGTGACTTTATCTTGGTGGGTGCTGGATATTTTTGTATGCATATAAATCCTCTAGGACCTTGTTTATAGGGATACAGTTATTTGGAAACATCTTCACTCTTGTATTTATTATTAGTAGGCAGCTCTGAAGCAGCGCTCACTCTAGGGAATAAATATTTTCTCTATTGACTTAAGGCCCTCTGTGTAATCTGTTCAAAGGCACACAAGTATGAGTCTCCCAATTTAGTTGGTAGGGACACAATTTTTGTAGCACTGCGTATATGTTAGAAACTGTTCCATTTAATCTTTTTGGATGACTCTTTCCCAGCCTTGGGTAGTTTTCAAATGCCATGGACTGATCAACACCTAGTGGAATATTTTTGGCTCTGAAGAGTTCCATAGTTGTTTCTGAGTCTCTGTCTTTTCTCATAAATTGGTACAAACTAACCAATTTAATTTTTCTAGACTTTTCAGTTCGTAAAATCTTAGGGCTCTGCCTGGGTTCTCCTCTTTTTACTGGAGGTCAAGATTTCTTGTTAGGCTGTAAGCTAGGGCAGTTTTACAGCCAATATTATTTACTTTCTATTTCAGAGATGAATATTTTTGATGCCTGACATCCAGTGTCTTGTTGACCATTGCTTTGTGTACTTTTCTGCTGTTATTGTTTAAAATATGTTTCAAATAGGAGAGTAAATCCAATACCTATTACTCCAACTTGGGTAGATGTGGAAGTACATTAAGACTATGTTTAAGTTTCAAATTGAATTTTTTTTTTTTTTTTTTTGCTTTGTGACCAGATCCATAACTTTGTCTTTTGTGTGTAAATTAGTTTGAGAAACTCCCAGTTTTACAGTCAGACTCTGACACTTGTGGACTCAGTAGCGTTTGTTTTTTTCAAAAGTTAGGTCAGTAGTACTTAGCAACCACAAAGCCTGCTTAGGGTCAACTTACGTCTCCAAATCTTATGAAAGTACATATCCCTGGCTTTAAATGATGGATTAGAGATAAACAGTGATAACAAAGAATGTAAAAAGGAAGAAGCAATTTGATTGAGTCAGTTCAGTTCTGTGATTTTATAGGGTAATGTGGAGTTTTCATTTGTGTTTAAAATTTGTAAGAGTGAAACTAGAGTAAAACTATAATACATATTAATTTATTTGCTAAGTATAAAGTCTAGTTTATACAATATTTTAATTATTTTGGCTAATATACTTAAAGTAATATTTATTATTTAAATAAATTTTATTCAAAATATGAGACATATAAAATAATTATTACTGATTAATGGTTAATAGACATAACTATCCTTTAGAAGATGGAAATATTTGAAAAGTAATACACTATGATATCCAATATTTAGCTATTCCCCAGTATAAAAATTATGTCCAATTATAAGTTACTATGCCATTAAGTCCAAAGCCATGGCTTCCAATTAGGTATTGATAGTTTATTTAAAATCTTCTGAGTAACAAGATATTACTTAGAAATAAATTTATCAATGAAATTAAAATGTTTTATCAAGCAGGGGTTATTTCTGCCACAACCATTATTAAATTTTATCTTTATTGGGTTTCCAGAGGATCAGACTTAGAAAGTGAACTCAAAATATGAGAAAAGGAAAAAAATGGCAACAAAGTCTTTGTAAATAGGGCAGGGTAGAGGGGGTGAAGGGAGGGCACGGGTATGGGGAAAGAATGAGAACCAAGATCTGTCGTGTAAGGCTACAAGATCCCAATGATGAATACTGTACTGTGTACTTAAAAAGTAACAATAAACTCAATAAGATAAAAAAAAGTGAACTCAAGGTTAAATTTATCCATAGAGTTAAAAAAAAGTTTACTTACTATTTCCCAGATGAATGTACATAAAGAATATATTTATAATTTTATGAGAACATGACAAATATCCCAAATAAAAGTACATAATTGCTATAATAACTTATGAAATGGTGATTTATTCCAATTGGGATGACCGGAAAAGGCTCTTAAGATGTACTAATATCAGTTAACCTTTGAAAAATGGTCGGAAAGATTTCTACAGATTAAACAAAAAAGAAAAAGTTTTTAGAGGAAAGAGTATTCCAGCCTAAAGTGGAGGCCTATCTGGTTATTAGTGTTGTATAACCTTCCTTGGAAAGCTGTATGTTCTCTCATAATATACTTGGACTTTTCTCTGGGGATGGAAAAGTAGGATCAAGGTTTATTATATGATTTTGTAGGATCTCTAGTCAATGAATATTTCTTCTGGTTTTTTCTTTTTATTGAGTTTTTTGGTACAATCTAGGTGAACAATACAATTACATTCATCGTTGGGATTCTGTACCTTTTCATAATAGGTCTTGATTCTCATTTTTTCCCCTTCTGCCCTCCCTTCACCCCCTCCTCACCTCCCCATTTACAAACACTTTCTTTCCATTTTTTCAGGTTCTCATATTTTTTCCTCTCCCTTATTACCTTTCCCCCACCCTTCCCACTTTCCCGACACCTTTAGCCCTTTACTTCCTGTTTCACATTATTAATTATCTCATTAGGATCCTGTGTACTATTATAGTTTTTCACACCAAAGAAACTATTCGGTATTTCAGTTAAAGACATCTCTGTGTGAACATTAAAAATAGGGAATCCTAAAATAAAACTAAAAAGGAAAGTAAAAGAGAAAAGGCAATGATGTAGGATTTAAATAATCCTTACTTCTGGAGATGAAAATGGTCCCTGAACATATTTAAATTGCTTCTCGCTCTTATAGTCTTATCTTATTTTTTTTCATTATTTAGAGAATACTTTATTAGTTTCTGTAATCAAACCCACATAGATATGACCTTACATATTTAGTACAATGTGTTACCCCTGTACACATGGAAAAAAAATAAAAAATAAAAAATAAAAATAAATTAACATTTCTAGACCAA
>NW_022900940.1:30546652-30547944 GCF_012274545.1 Fukomys damarensis
GATAGCAGCAACAGCTTTTCCAGGTTCTGCAATCATCTGAACAAAATTATAGACATTCAGCACATTCCATTAAAAAAAAAAAACAAAGAAAACAATAATATCCAGACAACAGCAAAGTTCTGTTGCTGTTGTGGTACCTGGCACCATTTTTTCTATTAGCCTCTTAATCATCATCTGGAAAGAGAACATTCTAGAGTAACATCATTAAATGGAGCTCTGATAAAGTACAGTCCCTACTGTGTATCATAAAGCAGGTACTAGATATTTTACATTCATAGAGGTATGATACAGTACTGTCCTACATCAATAATACTAGATTCAGTTTTGGTTTGAAATTTACTTTGTCTGCCAATAAGATTGCTACCCCTGTTTTTTTCTGGGCTCCTGTCACATGGAGAATTGTTTTCTATCTTTTCACTTTCAGTCTATGGTCTTCTTTTTGCACTCGATGTGTTTCTTGTATATAACATATTGTTGGATTTTGCTTCTTATTCCATTTTGCCAGTCTATTTCTCTTGACTGGTGAGTTGAGGCCATTGACATTGCTGGTTATAACTGATATGTACTGACTTATTATTGACATGTTATTGGCCTTTTGTTGACTCTTTTTACTTTTTCACATTCTCCTTTTAATTTCTTGCCTTGCCTATTTGATTTGCTCTGTTGGGCCTCATGGTGTTGTTGCCTTCATTGTCTTTTTCTAGGATCTTGTTTGGAATTCCTTGTAGTGCTGGTTTGGTATTCACGTAGTTTCTCAGGTGTTCTTTGTTGCGGAAGTGTCTTATTTCCCCATCCATTTTGAAAGAGAGTTTTGCTGGATACATCAGTCTAGGTTGGAGGTTGTTCTCTTTTAGTACTTGAAATATCTCATTCCGGCTCTCCTTGCCCAAAGGGTTTGTGTTGAAAAGTCTGCGTGATTCTGATGGGCTTTCCTTTATATGTGATTTGTTTCTTTTCTCTTACTGCTTGTAGTATTTTGTTCTTCTGTTGGGTTTCTGGGATCTTAATTATTATATGTCTAGGTGTAGATTTTTTTTTTGATTGTGGCTAGTTGGGGTCCTATATGCCTCAGTTATCTGAATGTCAAATTCTTCCCCTTTGTTTGGTAAATTTTCTGTCATTAATTCTGCGAACAGCTTTTTTAAGTCATTTGTATTTTCTCCTGCTACTTCATGGATTCCTATCAGTCTTATGTTATTCTTCTTTGCATCATCTAGGAGTTGTTGGATTGATTTCTCATGATCTCTTACTGTTTTTAATAGACCTCTCTTTTCATGGTCACTGACTGCAAT
>NW_022900940.1:30548909-30554397 GCF_012274545.1 Fukomys damarensis
CAGGGGCACCCTTCCCGGCGCTTGAGCAATGGCGGCTGGATTGGGAGCAGGTGTGGTTCTCTTTCCCGCGGTGGATCAGGGCCCAGGCTGCCTCCCGGCGCTTGAGCGATGGCAGCTGGGTCTGGAGCAGGTGTGGTTCTTCCCGCGGTGGATCGGGGCCTAGGCTTCTAGTCAATGAATATTTATCTCCCTCTACGCTTAATCTTATGATTTCATAATGGAGTGCTACATTGCCTGAGATGTAGAGAGAGCCATAGAATGCTCCTTTTTCTGAGCTATGTCTTCCAACCTGGAATGATATTAAGGAAGAAATGTAGAGGCAATCTTACAATAGAATTAGATGATTTCTACATCTATAAGCAGTACAGAATTACTTCAGACTTCTTTCTTTGTAAATACTTAATAGAAGAGCAGCATTTTTTTTTCTGTTTTTGTTCAAAAAAAAAAAAAAGAGGGTAAAAGTTTTGCTGATTTTTTTTTTCTTTCCCCTTAATGGAAATCTTCAATTACACAAGAGAATATGATGGCTTTTAGGAATCTGAAACCATGAAATTAAATGTAATTACTCCATTTCTTTTTATTTTGAAGCTGTTTGTGTAAAAATGTTAGAAATTAAATTAAATTACTCTAAAAGGCATGCTTTGGCATTTTGCAAGATGAACAAAATTCTTGTAAGAAATAAATGCTAGTCATGTGGACATTATAGAATGGGAAAGCTCTCAGTCCTCACTGTCAATGTCTGCTTCTACTGCTATTTTCTGTGCATTTCAAATCACTTCCTTAGTGCTTTAGACAGCTGGAAAATGCACTGTTGATAATAAACAGGACACCTACTGATGCTTAGTGACTGGAACACAATTATTTAGACATAACTGCCAACTAACACACTTTTCTGCTTTGGAATGGACCTAGTTAGTGAAGATAAAATTGAATACATTTTTAAAACTCAGAAACTCTAAAACAGTTTTAGAAACATCCACTGTTCCATATTTACAAACATGAGCAATACAAGGAGGAGATGCTAGAGAGATGAACTGTGAGAATGGTACTTTTAAAACGGAATGAAATTCGTATATCTTGGAAGAAAAAGCAAGCAAGTGTATCTGGCTGCCCTAATAAATGTTTTAATTACCTTATTTAATCAACAATTTGCTTCTCATTGCTAAAGATAAAGGAAGTTCTTTCTCATAAGAGTCTTTGTGAATGCCGAAGTAATTGAGGTACTGCAGAAGAGAAGTTGAACACATACTGGGGAAAGAGTTAGCCTTAGCTTAGTTAATTGGTGAGTAAATCCCACAAAAAAATATCAGTAACATTTTAAAACAAATTGTAAATGATTTCATTGACTTGAATACCTGTGTATTTTAAATTTACATACTGTTTTCTAGTATTTTGCTAATTCAATATTCTGTTGGATGTCATCATGACCTTGCTGCCTTTAGAGGATGTTTTACATAAAGGGTTTATTTTTCACTTCTTTTTATGATTGTTAATATTATATGAAAACTGGAATGAGTGATATGATACCTGATATTTCATTAAACATTATTTCTGGGTGTGTCTTCAGGGGTATTTGTGGAAGAGATTACTTTTTTTTTTGAGATTACCTTTTGAATAGGAAACTGAATATAATAGATTGTCCTCATTGAGGGAAGATATTATCTAGTTGAATGTGGCTATCAATAAACAAAGAGGTGAAGGAAGGAAAAAGTCTCTCTCTTCACCTGACTATGGAAGCCGAAGAGGAAGTGGAAGCTGGAAACTGGTCTTCTGTCTTGGCCTACTACATACATCACAACTTTTCTTATTCCTAGGCCTGTGAACTTTTGGTTTTTCTGGTTCACAGGCCTTCTGCTTATACTGAAAATGCACTACTTCCAACTTGTAGCATGGCAGATTATGGAATTTAGCCCCTGTAACTACGCAAGTCAATTCCTTATTCCTTATGATAATCATAAATATACATGTAAAAATACAAATATACATCTGAATGTAAATATTCTTACTATATGTAAATATACATTTATATGTTTAAATATAACCACAGAATATATATACCTACATGCATATATTTACCTATTGATTTTGTTTCTCTAGAGAACCCAAATACCTCTTTATAATAAATTTAAGAAACATGTAGCAGCATAGAAAAAGTTTTTAACTACCTACTGTCTCTAAGTTTCTTCTTAAGATTAGTTTCTTGTATTCCACAATGGAGCACACTTTTTTTGGTTCATTATGTTATTTTTGAAATGTACACAACGTTGGATCACTACTAGAATACTACCACACATATTCACGTGAAGGATGGTACATATTCTGTTGGAGAGTCTGTTATTACATCTGTGTAAAATAATATATTGCACACATCTCCTAGAATGTATAGATTTCTTTTAACTTCTGTGATATTGTGTCTTAGTCCATTTTCTGTGTCTGATAGTACACTATTGCAGACACAGTAAGTTCTAAAGAAAAGAAACTTATTTACCTCACACTTATGGAGGTTCAAGGGCTTCATGGAGGGAGGAAGGGGGGGGATCATATTGCAAGAGCTGAGCCAGAGCTCAGAGAAGGGCCAGTAATGACCTCCTACTAGGCACCACCTCCTAAATATCCTGCTATCTCTTAATGTCACTGGGACCAAGGTCTCAAGACACAGACCTTTGGGGGTCACACTTTAACAGCATCTAAACCATAGCACCTTGACTAAATTGATTGATGAATTAATCCAATTATTTCTCCCTCAAATGTCTGCAAATATAGTAGAATGTACTTTGTGGACCTGTTTGTCAAAATAGTATCTAACAAACAAAAATGAAGAAAAGAATCCAAATGACAAAAAGTTAATAAGTGAATAACCTTAAAATTAGGATTTCATTCATACTTCAAATGGCTCTAGATTTCAAATGCTTTAAAGGAAATATATACTGTGCTAGGAAGGGTATATTGCAGGGGAATTTGTGATTTTTGAAGAGTCAGGGCAAACTTTTCTGAGGAAATATTGGAAAAGGCCAGGGATTTACCAATTTTATAGGGATAATGGGTGGGAAATTTTATGCAAAGCAAAAACCCACAAATTCACTGGTAAAAGGTGACATGGCACATAAGAGACATGAGGAAGATGAAAATTAATTTGTCTGCTGAATCAAAAAGGGACTAAAGGGGAAAATCCTCTCCATTGCCAACACACACACACACACACACACACACACAATCACACACACCTTTCTTTAAAGTATTTTAGTTTCAACCATACATTTTATAGACAATTTATTGCAGACCACATTACAATTTTCAGTCTTTAAGAACAATGGAGAATAAAAGACAGAAAAGAGAAAGTGGGGAGATAAATCTTTTTCAAATGGGAAGGAGATTAAGAGATAGAGGGAGGAGTAGGAAGGGGAGGGAAAAGGGAGGAGAAAAGAATTGAGATGTGTTACATACCTGCACCAATTCCCCACAAGGAATGTAACCATTACGCACTGCAAACATGTACACATAAAAAAAAGCTGAAAAAACAAACAAACAAACAATTGAGAATGTTTTTGTTTTAAATCAGTGGCATATCACATTTATATCAATGTTTTATAAAGGAAATGTTTAGTAATTTAGAGCACTAATTGTTAACTGGCAAAGCAGATAACATTCTGAAAGAGAGACCTGATAGCTCGGAGCATTGAAGATACTCTGGTAGAAAAACCAAAGTGCTTGTGAAGCATTCAAATAAGAGAGATCACATCTGCTAACATGCCTGAAACTTGGCTATCAGAGTCAGAGTCAGACTGTCGCCAGTGGCATGGAGCCTAAAATTTGGACATAACTGTCTAAAGAGCAGGGTTTCCTCCACCTTAGCATTACTGATGTTCTGGGCTGGATAGTTTTCTGTTGTGAGTCTCTGGGTAGGTGATCTAGGCTGTAACACAAGATCATGGACCTCATACATGTGAATTATATACTATATCGCAGTTGTGATAATAAAAAATGTCTCTAGATATTGCCACATGTCCCTGGTGGTGACAGGGGTTGGAGCTAAACTTCCTCTTGCTGAAAATCTTCCCTGGAATTAGAATATAGAGTACAAAGAGGTGCTAGACTTGAGTCTTTAAGTCTCCTGTATTTATTGGCTAAATGGAAGAAATAGAAGAAAAGGTCAAAGAAATAAAAAGCAGACTCTATAAAACCCCTGTCTCAATTCATACATTGAAATTGTAACCCTGAGTACCCCAAAATATGACTGTATTTATAGATTGTTCCCTTAAGGAGGTAATTAAATTGAAATTATACCAATAGTTGGTATCCTTATAAGAAATGGAAATGGACATACAAAGGGACACCTGGTATCTGTGTGCACAGACCATATGAAGAGGGACACAAAAGGTGGGAATTTGGAAGTTTTGGAAGAAACCAACACCTTGACCTTGCGCTTCTAGCTTTCAGTATTGTGAGAATATTTTGCTTCTGCCACTCATTTTGTGATATTGTATCTTGGTATGGCAATCTTAGTAAGCTAACTCACATACCACCCTAAAATTGAATGGCTTTAAGGAGAAATTATCTATGTTCATGGACTGCCTGGGGCATATGGCTAATCTGGACTATACTTGGCTAGGTAGCTCTGCTTCAGTCTCTGGTGATTGAGATGGATCTGCTCAGGTTGTAACACGTTGAGTTGGCTAGAGAGGGTCTGTTTCATCATCGTTCCTGCTCCATAAACTAGGCACACAACTGGAGTATATATTTCTTGACAGAAATACAAGAGAATAAGTCTCTTGACTTGGAACTGGGGGACTGTGACTTCTGTGACTTCCAACTCATTCCATAGGTCAAAGCACCACTTAAACCCAAAGTCAAGGTGTCTACTCTGCTGTGTTAAGGCTAAGGCAAGGGCAGGGGTACAGGGCAGAATGAAATATTGGAAACTAATTTAATATTTTTACCTGTGGCAGAGAGGCCAAGGGAAGATGAGTTTCAGAGAGAAAGGAAGTTATTTGTGTTGTATACAACTGAGAAGTCATGGATCATGTAAAATGCTTACCAGTGCTCACTGGATTTGTCAGCAAGGTAGTAATTAGTAGATTAAACTTAATAAGAACTTTTTTTGCATGTGGAATGATGGAGGTGGAAGTTCAAGTTAAAACCAGAATTGAATTGTCAAATCGGACTCATGCACATCAGATATTCTCAGTATTCAGCTTTCCAAATAATTCAGAGATAAAGACAGCCAAGAAGCAAAAGCAAAAGAGTGGTCCGAGACATTCTGTTCTTCCTTCATTAGTCATGTGCTGTCAGGTTCACAGTAATAGAGGAGGCTCCCAAGTGAGGGGTTATTACCTTACTCAGTAGAGGGTTTATGCTGTTGACTTTATAATGTTGATAGTTATACAAGTTACTTGGCATTCTCCAGGCAGGCATTCTTTTCAGGTATATCAATTTTAGAATTATTCACTGTCAGTTATCTATGATCAGGGATGCCACTGTGTGTATATAT
>NW_022900940.1:30554709-30580714 GCF_012274545.1 Fukomys damarensis
ATATATATATAGACTATTAGCAAATATAATTATTCAGAAGTCCACATGAAAAGAAAATTAAACCAGGTCACTGGCCTTCCTTTCCTTTCCCCGGAGGAAGAAAAAAAGTTTGTCTTGTAAGCAAACATGAAATGGAGAACAAGGCTGCAAGCCAGGTGTCCAAATCTTCTCTGAGTGATGCGCTGTGAACTAGAAGTTTGCAATGGCTACAGCTCAGCAGGGAGTAGCAGATCAAATCATATGATGTCCCTTATATCCCCAGAACTTAAAACACACATCCTGAAATAGACGGGAACTTTATAGATATTTGTCACATGAGTCAAGGCCTGAATGAATGAATGAATGAGCAAACGAGTCCCAGAGAAGTGGGATTTTCTACAAGAGTGTGAGTAGTGGTGTGAATGCTGATTAGGAAGGAGAATTATGGCCTCTACTGAACACTCAAGTGTATCAGCACACCGATTGAACACCTTTCACTTTTCAGAGCCATGGAAGAAGCCAGATCCTTAAGAGAGAGCAGAGTTTCAGTTAAGGCAAGAAAGTCAAGGATCAGAGAAGAGGTTGCACAAACAGTTGGTATCCCAGTTGGCAGAGCAAAAGGCCCAGGGTGGCAGGGAGAGGGCACCCATCAAGTCTAAGAATGTGCAGCAGAAGCATGGCTGAGGTGAACAAGAGTCAGCTATCTGGGTGATGAGAGTGATTTCCTCTTGGAGTTTGATTAATGAAAGTAGGGATGATGGTCTAGATAAATTTAATCTCATTTTGCACAGACATTCTAATGATCTCTTCCTTCATTCCTAATCCTAATCTTTTACTTACCCTATTTGACAGGAAGAAGACATGGACCTGTCTCAATAGAATAAGAGAGAATGATTTAGTATTTGTATAATGTCGTTTTACTTAACACAAATTATTCCTCTTAAATTAAAGCAAACTACTTTCTCTGAAACATGACATAATATTTTATAATACTATAGCCAGCTTAATTTAAAAAAGTCTCTTACAAGGCCTGCTTAAAGCTTCTTTCTTTATAAAGTAATACTACCACTTATATCTTAGTAGCTATAATGTTAAGTGGGCAATCTTTCTGAGCCTCTACTTTCTTATATAGGGCTTTAGAATGAGGTCTATTAGACTGAACTGATAAAAATCTAAGTAGGAGTATAATGCAGTTGTGGAGACAACGTAGCTAGAGCACGACTTGAGATGTAATTAAAACTCACCATTAGACAGGTTTGATACTTTGCAGCTGCATCTAAAGCCTCTCCCAAAACTTTGTCCTCTTTCATTTGGGGAAGGGGACGATAAGGAGATAAGGGTTATCTTTCTGACTAAGGAGTTTATCTTCAAATCCAGCTTTAAAGAACAATCAGAAGAATGGAAGGCATACACAACAGAAATCATCACTTTTTGCAATATTCTCTCCTTGAGATTTAATGGATGACTTTCTCTACCAAGTTAATGACTCTTTGAAAGAACTCACATTTTTAAGGAAAGCACAAGAAGCCCACTGTTCTTTTCTATAATCCACAAAGAATATGGTTATGTAATAGAAAGCAGTAATTGACTTCTTTTGTATTTTTAATGAAAGGACACATTTTATATCTGTAGGTATTCTTATTTTCCAAGGCACTTTAACATTTGATAAGTGAAATTTGACATTTAGAGACTTTTAAAGAGAAAAATAGCTATGTGTCAACCCACCACTTTTTCATATACTATACTTGGTCTATGTGCTGTATGAGGATAATAAGCTTTCATTGGCTTCAAGTCACAATCATTTAGTAATTTTCTTCTACTGTTATAGAAGATACATTTGGATTTCAGAGTTATCGGCTGCTACTTTTAGCAAAAAATCAGGTTATAGTTAATTTCATTAAAGTAAGTGGTGGTTATAGAGTGTCCTCTCTTCTTGCAGCTAATGCAGTAGCATGAGGTAATAAATTTAATTCAAGACTTTAAATATACATAATATTCATGGCCCTAATGGCTTTTCGGCAGCTCTGCATTTCACCTATGTTAAGTAGCATAAAAGCATCCTATTTCATTGATGGTATGATGCCAACGACATCTTTTTTTCAGACCTAGCCCAGGAACACTTAGTAAAGGCAGAAAATTTTAAAGATATTGAAAGATAATAAAGTTGTAATTACAAGAAAGTTGTAATGGCTCCTCAAAGTGTTTCCTAAAATTTCTGTTCTCTTTGGAGCCAAAGCCAAACAAATTTTAATCTTCATCATTTTTTCCATCAAAATTCCTAATGCCTCTGATGCTGAATAAGATCAGGATCAATCATGGGTCATTTTCTGGTCTTTATTTTGATCCAGTTTGATTATACTCTCCTTCTTGCAGTATGTCACTATTTGACCACTGAGTTGTTGGGTTACTGACTCCTAATTTCCTTTCTATCTCACTGATTGTTCACTATGTCTCTTCTGCTTGGGTCCTTCCCCACTTTACACTTTCACTGTCCTGTGTTCTTCATGTTGGCTCGCTATTTGGACCTCTTTTCTTTTTAATCAAGACCAGGAAATTTTGTCTGATCCTTTCGGCTTTTACTGTGATGTATACAAAGGTAGCACCCAACTTATATATTCAGTCAGACTGTCTTTGAGATACAGATTGTAAATCCGATTGTTCATGGTAATCTTAATCTATGTGCCAAATAGTGATCTTAAAATGGAATAGGCTTAAGCTGAATTCTTTCCTTCCACTCAGTTCTTTTGTTCTTCAGCTGTCTCATTTATATCAGTGCTGACTCTAGCCTGCCAGTTACATAGCCAGTATTTAGTGTCCTTTTTTCTCACACATTTAGTCCATTGGCAAATCCAACTGACTCAGCTTTGAAAATATATTCAGAATTTTAATGTTTTCGTTCTACTCAGATTCAAACTGTTACTCTCTCACTCTGGGATTTTTGCTGTATCTTCATATTTGATCTCTGCTATCCTTGCTCACATTTAGTCTATATCCTATTCTTTCACCAGAATAATCAATCCTATTCAAATATGTCAGATCATGTCACCCATTGGCTAAAAACCTTCCAATGATTTCCCATTGCGCTGACTATAGAATTGAAACTCTACAATGGCTAAGAGTGTTTTGTAGGATCTAGGCCCTTGCTGTTTGTCTGATCCTGTCTCTTTCTACCATCTCCCTTCTTACCATCTGCTCAGTGTTCTACTTTGCTCTTTCTTAGACACAAGTCTTTTCTTGGGATCTGTGCACTTACTTTTTCCTCTATCTGGAAAATCCTTTTGTCCAGTACCCTGATGGCTTGCTCCCTTCTTCATGTGTTTGCTGATACCCTGCCTTACCACTGGGTTTTCCTGTGTGAAGCTCAACCCTTCCCTTTGATCCTATCTTGCCAATCCCTATAGACCCTTTTTCTTCATAGCA
The DNA here is from genome assembly GCF_012274545.1 of Fukomys damarensis. Taxonomy (NCBI): domain Eukaryota; kingdom Metazoa; phylum Chordata; class Mammalia; order Rodentia; family Bathyergidae; genus Fukomys; species Fukomys damarensis. The sequence goes on from NW_022900940.1 coordinate 30,558,109, forward strand.
TCATTTATCACACTAAATATTTACTCATTCAATTATTTATTATCTTTCATTAGAATGCAAGTCTGTGGACAAAACATGACTTTGTTTTGCTCATTGCTTTGTTTCTCTTAACTAGCATAGTGCTTTCATCACAAAAAGTACTGGATCTACAAATTCAGAAAATACATGGCGATCATAGATGAGAGTTTTCTGAGTTGAAGAAAGACTGGAATGCTTAGATTAAAAGAGCACATGCACTTCTGGGTGAGATAAATAAGAATCAAGAAAACAAGATAAATGGGAATTACCAACGGGCTACAACTGGAAGAAATATACATCAAAATGTGTGGGTAGACCACTTGCTTCAGAATCACATAGATTTTTTTATTTAAAGTGCAGATTCCTATGCCCCGTTTCAGTTTGAGTCAGATGAGTAGGATGAAGTATGAGGCTACTATGGTGGCTCCATAATAAGAATTACCTGGCAAGCTGCCCAACCTGGGCAGCAGACCAGTAGGAGGCGGAACTGCCTGGAGCTAGTCTGTGGCTCTCACCCCAGCCCCAGACCCCAGGAGCAGACCAGTAAGAGGGGGAACTGCTTAGAGCTGGCCTATAGCTCTCCCACCAGCTGCCCAACTTCAGTGGCAGACCTGTAGGGGGCAGAGCCGTGGGGGGCACCTGGAAACTCCCCACACTCCAGCCTCTCTGGCCTCCTGACTGTGCTGGTAACTGGATTCACACCACAGAAACACAGTAGGGGTTATAATGGCCATTGTGCTGAGCTCTATCCTCGATTTTGATTTAATTCACACAATTAAAGGTGATAGATTAATAACTACCACAAATTGTCATTTTCTAAGCCATGCTTGATACTTTTGTGTTGCTGATTGTATCACTTGGGCTATGATGTTGTAATTGATCTAATCAGTTGTCCTTCGTGGTATAATGAAAAAGAGATTGCCTCAGTGTCATTAGAGACTAAAAACTGAAGACAAGCTATAATAGGAAGATAGAAGTATTAACCCAGGTATCAAACCAAGGACAGTCCAACAACAAAAAATAAAAATGGGAAGACATTCAAACAAGGCTCAAGAACAAACACAGACTTCCAGATTACCAAGGGCAAATTCTGGGGAAAATGAGGTGGAAAAGTCTGATAATCAACCACCGGGACACCCTGAACTCATAGCACAGGAAGTAACAAAACATCAACCAGGCTCTAGAAAAATTCAAAACAGAAAAATTTCCCAGATAACTACAGAGATGGTGAGCACAGTGAAAGACATGATTAGAGACTCTAGAACAGAAAGAGACAAAAATAAACAAACAAATAAATAAGCAAGCAAGCAAGCTCAGGACCATGATAGAAGTCATAAATGCCCAGCATAGGAAAGAAATGGAAACTGTGAAACAGATTCAAACATATATCCAGGATATTAAAAACTCTATTGAAAGTTTACATAACAGACTGAGCCAATCTGAAGACAGGATATCAGATATAGAAGACAGGATAGAGATCAGTGAATGTGAAAAAAAGGATCTCTTAAAAATAGTAAGGGAACATGAGAAATCAATCAAACAGCTCCTAGATGATAAAAAGAAGAATAATATAAGATGAATAGGAGTCCATGAAAAAGCAGGAGAAAGTACAAATGACATAAAACAATCTGTTCACAGAATTAAAGGCAGAGAACTTCCCAAACAGAGCAAAAAAATTTGACATCAGGTAAGTGAGGCATCTAGGACTTCAACTAGCCATAATTAAAAAAAAAAACAATCTATGCATAGAGATATAATAATCAAGATATCATAAACCCAAAAGATGAACAAAATACTACAAAAATACTTCTCTAACTAGAGAAAAGAAACAAATCACATGCAAAGGAAAGTTGAACAGAATAACAGTAGACTTTTTAAAAAGAAATCCCCAAGTCAAGGAGAGCATGGAGTGAGGTATTTCAAGCCCTAAAAGAAAACAACCTCCAACTTAGATTGATGTATCCTGCAAAACTATCTTTCAAAATTGATGGAGAAATAAGACACTTCCATGACAGAGAACACCTGAGAAACTTCATGAATACTAAAACTGCACTACAAACATTTCTAAATAATATCCTAGAAAAAGACAACAAAAATCACAACTCCATGAAGCCCAACAGTGCAAATCCAGAAGTCAAGACAAGAAATTAAAGGGAGAGGGGGAAAAAATTAAAAAGAGCCAACAACAGGATAATAACACAATGATGATAAGTCAATATGTATCAGTTAAAACCATCAATGTTAATGGCCTCAATTCACCAATCAAAAGAAATCAACTGGCAGAATGAAATAAGATGCAAAATCAACAATATGCTGTATATAAGAAATTCATCTCATAAATATTCTTTTTTTAATTGAGTTTATTGGTACATTTTAGGTATACAGTACAGTTACATTCGTTATTGGGATCTTGCACCTCGTTCAAAAAGAAATTCATAGACTGAAAGTAAAAGGATAGAAAACAGTTGTCCATGCAAAAAAGCAGGGGTAGCTATCTTATTTACAGACAAAGTAAATTTCAATCTAAAACTAATTAAGAGAGACAAAGGCCACTAAATCCTTGTAAAGGGAACAATCCAAGAGGAAGAGATGACAATCATAAATATATATGCACCAAATGCTAATGTCTGCAGTTACACAAAACACATTTTAAGGGACATGAAAAGCCAAATAAGCACTAATACAGTTGTAACAGGGGACCTAAATACCCCACTGTCACAAATAGGTCATCTAGACAAAAAATCAACAATGAAATACTCGAACTGAACAAAGCTTTTGAACATATGGACTTAGCAGACGTTGATAGAGTGCTCCACCCCACAAAAGTAGAATGCAGATTCTTTTCAGCTGCACACAGGTCATTTTCCAAAACAGACCACATACTAGCTAATAGAACATGTTTAAATAAATGCAAAGAAATCAAAGTTATCCCATGTATATTATCAGACCATAGTGCAAATAAACTGGAGATCAATAACAAAAGAAACTGCAAGAATTTCACAACTACATGGAAATTGAATAACACTCTCCTGAACAACCAATGGGTCACAGAGGAAATTAAAGAAGAAATTAATCAGTTTTTACAAATAAATGATAATGCCAGTGCAACATACAGGAATCTATGGGACACAATGAAAGCAGTTCTATGACGGAAATTTATAGCAGTAAATGTCCACACTAGGAAAACAGAGTGGGCTCAAATAAGCAACCTAATGCTGAATCTTAAGCTTCTAGGAAAAGAAGAGCAAGACAAACTGAAAGTATAAAAGATGAAGTTAGTACAAGAGAGGAAAATAGTACAAGAGAGGAAATTATAAAGATCAGAGCTGAAATCAATGCAGTGGAGACTAAGAGAATGGTACGAAAAATCAATGATGAGTTGGCTTTTCAAAAGAATAAATAAAATCAATAAACCCTTCCTTAGCCAACCTTATCAAAAAAAAAAAAAAAGGAAAGAAAAGGCTCACATCCATGCAATTAGGAATGAAAAAGAAAAGTCACAACAGACAACAGATAGGGCAGAAATCCAAAAGATCATCATTACCTACTTTGAGAAGCTGTACTCTAATAAAATGGAAAACACAGAAGAAATGGACAGATTTCTTAATACGTATGAATCAGCAAAGTTGAATGAAGAAGAAATTCTGAACGCCCAATTGCAATCAGTGAAATTGAAAATATAATTAAAAATTTACCAACAAAGAAAAGCCCAAGTCCTGATGGCTTCACTGCTGAATTCTACAAAATATTTAGAGAAGAACTACTGCCACTACTCTTCAAACATTTTAATGAAACTGAAAGGGAAGCAATACTTCTAAATGCATTCCTGGAAGCAGGTGTTAACTTTGATTCCAAAGACAGGAAAAAAATGAATCAAAAAAGAGAACTACAGGCCAATCTCCTTAATGAACATAGATGCAGAAATCCTCAATAAGGTTCTGGCAAACAGAATACAGAGGATGATCAAGAAGATCATATACCCTGAACAAGTTGGATTTATCCTCAGGATACAAAGATGGTTCAACATAAGAAAATCAATGACTGTAATACACTATATTAACAGAGTCAAGGACAAAAGCATATGATCATCTCAATAGATGCAGAAAAAGCATTCAACAAAATTCAACACCCATTCATGATGAAGCCCTGCAAAAAATTGGAATAGTCTTTATCTCAACTTGATAAAGGCTATCTATGAAAAACAAACAGCCAACATCATATTAAATGGCCAAAAACTGAAAACCTTCACGTTTAAATCAGGAACAAGACAAGGATGTCCACTGTCCCCACTCCCATTCAATATAGTTTTAGAAACATTAGCCACAGCAATTAGACAAGAGAAAGAAATTAAAGCAATAAAGATAGGAAAGGAAGAAATTAAACTGTCATTGTTTGATGACGATATGATACTCTACATAGAAGACCCCCCCCCCAAAAGAAAACCCTGCCAAAAGACTTCAAGACTTATCTGACACTTTCAGCAGAGTAGCTGGATACAAGGTCAGTACTCAAAAATCAATAGCCTTCTTATACACAAATAACAGACTCACTGAAAGAGAAATTAGGGAAACAATCCTTTAACAACAGCATCCAAAAAAATGAAATATCTAAGAATCAATCTAATGAAGGATGTAAAAGACCTCCACACTGAAAACTACAGCACTCTGAAAAGAGATTGAAGAGCATATAAGAAGACGGAAAGACATCCCCTGCTCTTGGGTAGGAAGAATCAACATAGTGAAAATGGCCCTACTTCCAAAACTGCTATACAGATTCAATGCAATCCTGATTGAAATCCCAACAGTATATTTCACAGAACTAGAGAAAACATCCAAAAATTCATTTGGAACCAGAAGAGACCTAGAATAGCAAAAGCCACTCTAGGCAACAGAGACATGATGGGGTATCACAATCCCCAACTTGAAACTATACTACAAAGCCACTGTGTTAAAAACAACATGGTACTGGCAAAGACACCTGAGGATCAGTGGAATAGATTAGAAGATTCAGAAACAACTCCAGGCATACTCAGCTACCTCATCTTTGACAAAGGAGCCAACCACCCTTAGTGGAGGAAAGATAACCTCTTTAATAAATAGTGTTGGAAAAACTGGATTTTAACTTGACAAAGATTAAAACTTGACCCCTATCTTTTACCATGCTCTAAAGTAAAATCCAAGTGGATTAAAGATCTAAACATTAAAACAGAAACACTAAACTTGCTGGAAGATAAGCTAGGTAGAACTCTTGAAGACACTGGCATAGGAAAAAGCTTTATGAACAAATACTCAGCAGCATGGAAACTAGCATAAAGAATCAACAACTGGAGTATCATCTTTTTGAAAAGCTTTTGACTGCAAGAGAAACCACCAACAGAGCTAAGAGTTGACCTACAATGTGCAAAAATATTTTTACCAGCTGTTCCTCAGACAAAGGTCTACTATCTAGAATGTAGAAATAACTAAAAAAAAAAATCAGATCCCCCAAATAGAAAGATCCAATAAAAAAGTGGGCATCTGGAATGAGCATACATTTCTCAGACAAAGAAGTAAAATCAACAAATAAATATGTAAAAAACATCACTGGTCATTTGAGAGATGCAGATGAAAACAACAGTGAGATTCCACCTCACCCCAGAAAGATGACTGCTATCAAGAAATCAACCAGTAACAAATGCTGGCAGGGTTGTGGGGAGAAAGGAACTCTTCTCCATTGTTGGTAGAAGTGCAGACTGGTGAAACTACTGTGGAAATCAATATGGAGATACCTCAAATAGCTAGGATTAGAAGTCCCATTTGACCCAGCTATTCCCCTCCTGGGTATCTTCTGAAAAGAATGAAAAGAATCACACCAAAGTGATATTTGCACACTCACATTTAAAACGTTATAGTTTTTAATAGCTAAAACTTGGAAATAGCCCAATTCCCTACAGAAGACGTGGTTTTTCTATAAAATGGATTACTACTCAGCCATAAAAAATGAGAAACTAGAGACATTTATAGCTAAGTGGATGCACATTGAGGACATACTCAAGTGAAATTAATAGACACACTTGTGTAAATACTGTATAGTTTCTCTGGTGTGATAAACTTAAAGAGTAAATAAGTGTCAACATGCATAGAAAAAAGAATTACTTGACAACCATTTGATATAAAAATGACCAAAAGAGGAGGCACTGAAGATTTAAAGGATTGTGATCAGAAAGTTTGGAATATGATGTATCCTAAGGGCCTTTGTCAAGTTTGGAAGGTTTATGGATGCTGCAGTCAGAGCCACATTTAATTTTAGGGGGAGCAGCATTGTGTTCTCTCATTTCTGGTCATGGCTAGGGAAGGATTTATAACACACATTCATATATACAGCAGTCCCTTGGTTCATGAACACTTTTGTTTGAGAACAATTTTGGTTTGCAAACAAGCATTTAGCAAAGGTTTGTTTTTGTTTGCGAACTCTGCATCAAATGATGAGCACGACCATGGCCATATTTTCTGCATGAACACGAGCATGAGGTCATCCTCTCCAAAATCATGGAACAAGTTAAATATTGTGAACCAAGGCACCACTGTACACATGTGTATACGTCTGTGCTTGCACGTATGTATACCTTGTTCTTTATGTGAAGTATGTTCTGTGTGTTGACATTTTCTCTGTGCCCATGAAGGGAGATATTATTAAAAATATGTATGTTCACATTGTTAATTGGCAAAGATACTCGTAGTTGCCCTTTCGATTATATCCACTGGTCGGAAATCAGTGGCTTGATAGGCATATCTGCTTCATAAGTCATTTATTTGCTGATGAGGTTTACAATTTTAGAAATTATAAATCAACAACTACTTAGAGTGTTTTGCTTAAATATTGGATTCCTGGCTTTTGATCAATCTTAATTTGTAGCAAGGCCAGTCTCCAAGTTTCACAGAAAAACTAGAAGAGTGGCTGTCCCTCTGTGTGACACCTTCTTTCTTTCATTTGCCATGATTTTCCCTTTCCCACACTTATTTCACTCATGTGGGTGAGTCACTTCATTCATTTAGCTGCTTTCCTTGTCCATCTAGATCATAGAACAGTTTAATTCTGTAAATTGACTAATGGTTTGACCAGCTAATTGGTCCACTCATCCGGAATGGATGTTTAAATAGACTGATACAGAAATATTTTCTGACTCATGTTCTTGACAACTTTTTCAACTGAACCTTCTATTGATTATTCTGCCCTTGGGCCTTTAAATAAATTGCACCCAACTTCTCAGGGAAAGCTGTTGGTGATAACAGTTGTTGTATCAGCCTCCTTCTAGAAAATCAGATGTGTCCGAAAAGAATAAAGTATATAGTACATGGTAAGTTTTGTGAATTTTTTTCAGATATAGTATAGATGTACCAGTGTGAAGGAGGACATCGGGAGCTAACACAAAATTCACCTTTTTAAGAGAGTAGAAATTCACTTCAGATTTTAAATCATACATTGAATATTTTTTTCAGTGATGAGCATTAATTCATTATAATTTTTTAAATCACACAAACTGTGAAGGATGGAAAAGAGATGGGACATGGCTGGGTTATCAGCAGAGACAAAGGACTTTTCATAGACATGATTTCAATGGACTCATATGTATGGGAAAGCTATCCCAAAAGATTAAGCAAGCAGCAGTTATCTTGCTTGTTGGAATGGTGCCATTACATCCAGCTTGGATTTAATATGTCTAAAAGAATTTCTTCAAATAGTGCAGAAAAGCTGTGAATATAGATGAACCAAAACAGTGAGAGAGGCTGTTTGGTTCTCCTTTCTTAGGTGGAAGGAGTAATAAGCAATCACACTTATCCTTGAGGATTGCTGGTTTCTCACCTTCATCTGTGATTTTTCCAGGGACAGGAACTGATAACAAAATTTAACAGACAATGAGCTGAACATTAGATATAGAGAGACTTGGGTTTGTATTAATTAGCAAGACCCATGGTTAGCATTAGGAAACAAAGAAAAGAATTAAGAAAAGATCTGATGAAAAAGGGAGGATAAATAAATTACAGATTCAAAACGAACACGTGGGTCTTCTCTGTCCATAAATAGATGGGCAAAGAAGTATTGCTAATGACACAGTTCTTTGTTTACTCTGCAAATATTGGCTGTACATAGGAAGTGTGATAATAAATATATGGACATTGTGTTTTATTGATCTGCAATAAATATGTACTTTGAGACAAGGTCTCACTGTGTGGTTCAGGCTAGCCTGAACTCATGATGTAGCCCAGGCTGGCCTCAGACTCATCATGATCCTCCTGCCTCAGCCTCCCCAGTGCTGAGGTTACAAGTGTGTGCCACCGCACTCAGCTCTTTTCTTTAGAGACTTTGTCAGTCATTGCTATGAAGTCATTTATTAGAATATTTTACATCATTTATAAATTAAGCATTCATTAAATTGTCTTGTTAAACCATTTTTTTCTCAAAACAAGGACAAAATAATCCTTTAGTATGAAATTAATGAATTTAGTCATTTATGCATGAAGCTCCAAACTGCAGTGGCAAAAATCAAAGTATCACTCTTTTTTGGAAATCCTTTGAATGATGCATCAATATAGAGAAGATATTGAAACCAGACAGTAAGTAAATGATAAAATCTGATGTTCAAAGCAGAGGTAGAAGAGAACATGAAAAGTTCCCTCTCAGATGACATCATTAGATGTTACATGATATAAAATGCAGTCAACATGGAAGTACAATTATTCTTATGTGTGTGTTAGCAGGTATTTACAGGTGGATGAAACAACACAATGGCTTGCAGCCCTCATTGGTGACTTTGTGTTTATAGTGAAACTCTGTAGTCCCAAGAGTTAATGATATTTATTTATTTTTGAGCTCTGATATACGTTGGAAGTTGGTCATAGGAACAGTACATAAAAGAGTACTAGGTGAGAAAGGATAGTGTTACCATGTAAAGAAGGCAGGTGACATGAATATTCATCCATCAAAAACATTTAAAGACAAATGTTATCAATGAAAACATTTTATTATTGAGTTAACCTTGAAGGAAATGGCTGTTTTAATAAATTCATTTTACTTTCAATGTGAATATAAGAATGTTCCACCTGGAAAAGGAAAAGAACACATATGAGGTCTTGTTTGTTGGTTTTAAATAGACTTTTTAAGAGTACTTTTAGGTTCACAGAAAAATAGTGAAAAACAGAGTTCTTATATAACCCTTATGTTACAATTCATAACTCACAAACTATTAACAGCCCCCACTGTGATGGTACATTTGATACAATTGATTAACCTGCCTTTGCTTTCTCACCTGAGGTCCGTGGTTGACATTAAATTCACTTTTGGTGTTGTATGATCTGTAAGTTTGGACCAGTGAGCCAACATGGATGCCCTATTATAGTATCGTACAGAGAGAAGTTTCACTGTTTTACAGGTTCTTGGTGCTGCGCCTGTTCATCCTCCTTTCCCATCTTACTCCTGAAATTACTAATCTTTTTATTGTCTCTCTGGTTTTGACTTTTCCAAAATATATTATAGTCAAAATCACATGGACTGCCTCCATTTATTTAGCAATATGCATTTAAATTTCCTCTATGTCTTTCAGTGGCTTAATAAGTCATTTTCAGTGCTGAATAATATTCCAGTGTTTTGATGTAGTACATGTATTTACTCATTCATACACTGGAGAGCATTTTGGTTATTTCCAAATATGGCCAATTATGAGTAAAGTTGGTATAAATATCCATGTGATAGTTTTTGTCTGGACATACATTTTCTAAACCATGAGTTTTTATGGTGAAAATGCTATAAAATTTTCATAACAATGGCAAAGTCATTAAATAGTTTTTTTAATATCAGTGTTTACAAGGCCTGATAAAATGTCAGAATTTGTAGTGAATCTGGTGTTGTGATAGAAAAGCCAAAAATGGTTTAGTTGTTAAGAGTCAACATTCTTATTGGAGAAATGAAACAATAGCATATATGCTACTTTTGTTTTGTTTTGTTTTTTGTAATGGGAATTGAACCCAGGGCCTTTATACTGAACTGCAACCTCAGTTCTTTTTTATTTGGAGATAGCGTCTCACTAAATTCCTCAGTTGTTCAGGTTAAGCTCAAACTAGGGATCCTCTTGTCTCAGCCTCTTAAAGTGCTGAGGTTATAGGTGTGCACCATTATGTTTGGTTCATATTGGTCATCTTTACAAATGATATCCAAAGCTTTTCCAAGACAACAATTTAAAAATAAAAAACTTGTAAAGCTGAATCAAACCAAATTAGGATACCAGTTTTCATTATTTTTAAGTTAAAATAGGCAAAAGGATATGCTATGTTCATTAACTTAGCATCTGATAATTTTTTTTTATTTTTTCAAGAAATGATTATGTATTTTATTTTTACATGCTATCAAGATGGAGTAGTTTTCAGTGTGAGGTCTTTTGCTTCTTTTGTTAGATTGATTCCTAGATACTTTATTTTTTGGATGCTATTGTGAAAGGAATTGTTTCCCTAATTTCTCTCTCAGTGAGTCTGTTATTTGTGTACAAGAAGGCTATTGATTTTTGAGTGCTGACCTTGTATCCAGCTACTCTACTGAAAGTGTCAAGTAAGTCTAGAAGTCTTTTGGCAGAGTTTTTTGGTTTTCTGTAGAGTATCATATCATTAGCAAATAATGACATTTTAACTTCTTCCTTTTCTGTCTTTATTGATTTAATTTCTTTCTTATGTCTAATTGCTGTGGCTAATGTTTCTAGAACTAGATTGAACAGGAGTGGTGATAGTGGACATCTTGTCTTGTTCCTAATTTTAGCATGAAGGGTTTCACTTTTTGATCATTTAGTATGATATTGGCTGTTGGTTTTTTATAGATAGCCTTTATCAAGTTGAGATAAAGACCATCTATTCCAATTTTCTGAAGTTTTTCTCATGAATGGGTGCTGAATTTTGTTGAATGCTTTTTCTGCATTTAATGAGATGATCATATTTTTTTTCCTTGACTCTGTTAATATAGTGTATTACATTTATTGAATTATGTATGTTGAACCATCCTTGCATCCCTGGAATAAATCCAACTTGGTCAGGATGTATGATCTTCTTAATGATCTTCTGTTTTCTTTTTGCTAGTATCTTATTTAGGATTTTTGCATCTGTATTCATTAAGTAGATTGACCTGTAGTTCTCTTTTTGATTGAGTCTTTTCCTGTCTTTGGAATCAAAGTAATACTTGCTTCCAGGAATGCATTTGGAACTATTGCTTCCCTTTCAGTTTCGTTGAAATGTGTAAAGAGTAGTGGCAGTAGTTCTTCTCTAAATGTCTTGTAGAATTCGGCAGTGAAGCCATCGGGGCCTGTATGTGGTATTGGGATTATCATTTATTTGTAAAAACTGATTAATTTCTTCTTTAATTTCCTCTGTAATCCATTAATTGATCAGGAGAGTGTTATTCACTTTCCATGTGTTTGTGAAGTTCTTATGGTTTCTTAAATTATTGATCTCCAGCTTAATTTTACTATGGTCTGATAATGTACATGGGATAATTTTGATTGATTTGAATTTTTAAACATGTTCTATGAGCTAGTATGTGATCTGTTTTGCAGAATGACCCATGTGCAGCCAAAAAGAATGGATAGTCTGATTTTCTGGGGTGGAACACTCTATAGATGTCTGTTAAGTCCGTTTGTTCAAAAGCTTGGCTCAGTTCTACTATTTTTGTTGTTGATTTTTGCCTAGATGATCTGTCTATTTGTGATAGTGTCATATTTACATCCCCCATTACAATTGTATTCATTCTTTTTGGTTTTTCATGTCCTTTAATATTTGTTTTATATAGTTTGGGTCATTAATATTTGGTGCATATGTATTTATGATTGTCATCTCTTCCTCTTGGATTATTCCCTTTCCAAGGATGTACTGGCCTTCTTTGTCTCTCTTAATCAGTTTTTCTTTGAAATTTACTTTGCGAATAAGATATCTACCTCAATTTTTTCTGGGCTCTGGTCGCATGAAGAACTATTTTCCATCCTTTCACTTTCAGTCTGTGAGTTTCTTTTTCAACTAGGTGTGTTTCTTGTATACAACATATTGTTGGATTTTGCTGCTTAATCCATCCTGCCAGTCTATTCCTTTTGATTGGTGAATTGAGGCCATTGACATTGATGGTTATAACTAATATGTACTGACTTATCATTGTCATGTTGTTGGCTCTTTTCAATTTTTCCCCCTCTCCCTTTAGTTTCTTGTCTTGCTTAATTGATTTGCTCTGTTGGGCCTCATGGTGTTGTGACCCTTACTGTCTTTTCTAGGATATTGTTTCGGATTGTTTTCAGTGCTGGTTTTTACTTATGAAGTTTCTCAGGTGTTCTTCATCATGGAAGTATCTTATTTCCCCATCAATTTTAAAAGAGAGTTTTGCCTGAGACATCAGTCTCAGTTGGAGGTTGTTTTCTCTTAGGACTTGAAATACCTCACTCCAGGCTCTAAGTGTTTTCTCATTTTTATTTTTGTTGTTGGGCTGTTCTTGGTTTAATTCCTGGGTTAGTATTTTGATCTTCCTGACTTAGCTGCTCTTTAGGTTTTGAGTCTCTAATGACTCAGAGACACTTTCATTTTCATAATATCACAAAGGAGGCTCATTAAATCAATCAAAACCCTTTACCCCAATTGATACAATCAGCAACACAGTAGCATCAAGCACAGCTTAGTAATTGACCATTTGTGGTAGTTATTAATCTATCACCTTTAACCATGTGAATTAAACCAAAATTGAGGACCAGCGCAAAACATGTTTATAGTGAATAAACTCTTCAATATAGCAAGTTTACCCCTCGGATGGGGACTGAGAAGGAGTGGGTAGGAGAAGAATAAATAGGTAAAAGAATAGGAGATGCTTTTAAGTCAAGCCAAAGGACACAGGATGATCATGCAAACTCTAGCAAACAGTTGAAGATAAGCAGGAAAGACAGAGTTCAAGAACAAAGATAATAATAGAACAACAGTACAGGGAAGCTGTAAATTGTACTCTCTTTCCTTTGAACCTAATGTCAATCAAGTGAAGGAAAAAGAGAAGAAAAGAAAAAGAAAAAGAAATCTGAATTAGGACCGGGACAGGAACAAAAAGGGAGATGAAGAATACCATGGGGGAGCAAGAGACTTAGCAGGAAAAAGAAGAAAGAAGAAAGGAAGAATTTGAAGAATGGGAAAAAACAAAATTTTAAAAATAAAAACTAAAAATTAAAAATAAGAGGAAAAGAAAGAAAAAAATTTGAAGAGACTCTTATAGGGTATATCTCTGCTGTCACAATAGACAATGCAGGCAGCAATGTGCAGAACTAAGTCAGTTAGTCTCAAGTAGCCGATGGCTGACCCCTGAGATTCAGGCTGAATTCTGGTTGCAAGGCCCAAGTTGCGCTCCCTGACTTCCTGCAGGGTTTAACTCTGCAAGGTTCTACAGCAGGTTCCAGCTGCCTTTCCTCCGAAGGTAGTCCAGATTCTGATGGAAGGTGGTGATCCCTCCAACTTACCAGCCTCGGAGGTCTGATGTACCTTTATCACAGTTGTTCTCTTCCGTTCTATCTTCTGGAGCTCAGTAAAGTGACCTGTCTGACCACCTGTGCCTCTGCAGTGTGGATCCAGATCCCAGCACAACCATGAGGCCCAAGAGCACAGGAGGGATGGCGCGTGCTGCAGAGGTGCCTGTGTGGCTGGGCAGTCCCCACCCTTCTGCTCCAGTGTCCGAGGCACTGGAGGTGGTGGAGCAAGAAGCTCCCTGAGCGGCTGGGCAGTCATCAGTCTGTGATGACGTTTTAAAGCAGTGTGTCATAGAGAGGCTTTTCCATAATTTTAGATCCACATTTGGGCCATTGCTGCCACTGATGATAATGAATATAAATTAGAAGTTTCATATTTGTCAGAAATAAAGAGTAAGAAAAGAAACTGAAAGTGCTTTGGATATAAAAATCTAATCTACTGCAAACTATTCAGGATTGTATTACATATAACTGCTTTGGAAAATTTGCTGAAAGAAAACTTTAATATTCGTCAGTGTGAAACAACTATTAGTAGAGGCATTAGCTCACAATATTGCGGCATCACTTAAAATAATTTAAAAATGATATAAAATTGATTTTCTGTGTGTATGTATCAGTTGTCCAGTGACTGCTCAGCAGATACTGACATCTTCAAAAACAGGTAGCATCTCAGTTTTTATAGATGGATGTAGGACCATAAGGGAAAGAAAAACAGATGTAGGAAATAATCAGTACCATGGAGATGTAAGATCAGCTTCAAAGCTGGAAAGATGTTAAAGGACCCAGAAGATTTTCCACAAACAAGCCTGCCTTGTTCAGAACTTTATTGCATGCTGGGGCTGCCACTTTCTTTTCAAAGCACTAAGTTGGGCCTGACCAGACGAATGCTCTCTGACTTTTACTTTTATAGCAAGATATCATCTTAATTATCTTTAAGCCTTTCTTTCTCAGGGCCTTTCCCTTAATCATGTAATCCTGAGTGACATTCTCTACTTTCCACCAAAAACATGTTCATATATCCAAAATTAAGGTGTGGGCGATTTAGTCCTATTCTCTTTTATCTTTATGTTCTTTCCATGGATGATTTTATATACTTTTGGTTCTAACTGCTAATTAAAAGCAAATAGCTCATAAATCCGTATTTCTGCTTCATGAAGTTTATCATTCCATCTTCTGCCCTTTGTCTACAAGAGGCATACTTCTGCCTAAAGGTAGGTTTCCTGAAATCCAGTATCCTCCTTTTGAGCAGTAGCATGATTGTTTACTTATTAGCCATGTTCATTTTCTTATTATCTGCCAAGAGGAGTGGTGCATGGAAGTATTTTTTAAAATATTGATTAAATTAATGTATGAACGAAGGAACCATCTCAACGCTTGCCTCCCTGTTTCTGGCATTTTATTGGTCAAATAGAAATGAAATTACACTTTAAAGCCCAACATATTTCTTTCCATTTGCCTACTGTGAGATATATTATTTTTATAACATAGCATTGAACAGATTCTTAGTGTTCCTTTTTAAAACCTGAAAATTTCATTAAAGTCTACAAAACTAGGTCGATATGCAAAGTAGAATATGAGGCTAGAGGGTATAAGAAAAGCAAATTTGGTAAAATTGATTCAGAAAGTAGAAGAAAGAGGCTTAAGTATATTTTAATCATCATTCACTGTTACAAATAACCAAATATTTAGTATTGAAGGAAGACATGTATGGCAGTTTGGGCTTTTGCAAACCAACATATAACAAACTGATGTTTCAGGCAGTCTTATAACCTTAGTGACTTGATAAATTCCCTCTATTTAAAATTCTAATAAACTTGTAATCATTTAATAGACTCTATGCATTCTCTGTTGTGTTTTCATTTTCCTTGCTCAATTTGTTCATTTCTCTTCATATAATGGATTTTATAAAACCTATTGTTGCTTTTGTATTTTTGGACATAAAATTTGTGAGCTAATTACAACATTAACAATCTTTAGGTAAACCCACTAATCTTAAGAGTACTTGATGAATTTGAGTTCTTTGGTCTCTCTCACATATACATACACAAATGCACACAATCCGGAGATAGCACAGTTGTTCAGTTCCTTGTAGGACCCCTTTATCAGATTTCTCACCTTAAGTAAAGAGGGAAGAATTAGAATGCACACACAAGGAGACATACATATGCATACATGTGCACATACTTATACAGGTACACACACATATTTTAAACATGTTTGTTTGCTCTTTGATGGGCCCCTGTGGATTTGGAAATTCCTGTGCCCAAGGGAATAACGCATAGTTGTGTTCCCATGAGTTAAAAGTGCTAACTTCCCCATAACCCTATTGAATATTAGGCTTTTTTCCCCTCCTAAACCAACAAAAGACAGAAGAATAGCATCACTGTTTTGCGGAAAATTGATTCTAGTTATCAGAGAGAAATTGAATTCCTCCTTCCTCCGTGCTGGCAGTAAAGAAGATTACATCAGGCATCCGGGAATTCACTGGCCTGTCTTCCATACTTCCTGCTCAGGAGTCTTAGAAAGTAGAAAGTAGAAAGCTATAGTAACCCAATAAGGAGATCACTAACCCTTCCCACATAATGAAGTTTATGGAGTAGAAGAATGAATGTGTGATTACAAACTTAATTTTTGGTGAACGGCATAGAAATAATCGAAGCAGCTGTGACTCATTTAACTTGTGTTTTACTTTTTTCCTATCATTATACAAAGAGCCCAGTTATTGGTGCTATACAAGGTTTGAGATGGAACTAGGACTGAACTGACCTCACCCCATGGTAAACATTCCAGTGAACGTCAAACATTTTCTTAAATGAGGTCAGAAACTCTCCCCCTAGACAAAAGGCAAGAATGAGTGCTGAGTGGGAAAAAAGGAGTTGACTGTGAGAAGTAATTTCCTTTTTCACTTTCTAATCTTCTGTCCCAAGCAACCAACTTAGAAGACTTTTCTGTGTGATATTTAACCCCCAAGTTTTGATAGTTTGGCCCAGAGGAACCCATTGTTATCAGTCAGCAGAAGGGAAAGAAGGCGGTCTGAGAACGTGGCTGAGGTTGCCTTTAGCTGATTATATCCCTTGCCTAAATCTCAGTGCTTTACTCATAGAGGTCTTCTGCACACGATTCTGTCCTTCCAGTCATTTCATTGCTCTCCTCTGGGATGGCTCATTAGCACCTAGAGTCTTCCTAGACAGAGCCTGTGCATATAAAGCTCCTCTCAGGTTATCCGAACTTGAATGTTATTTGCTCCCTGGTGTACACCTCACTGCCATAATTCCCTTTACACCTCTTATTACTTAAAGGAGCATGGGCCATGATGAAAGTTGGGGGTGGAGAATAAAATGTAGGAAGTCCTTAGGAATTCCCCCCTCCCCTTTTCTCCCCCTCCCTCCCTCTTCCCCCCTTCATATATTAGGCCCCTTCTAGAACTTATTCTGACACAAAAATAATGTCAGCTTGTCCTTTTTCAAATATTTGTAATTCCTAGGTTAGCTTGGAATCAGAACTAGTCGCATAGTTTGTGGGGGTTAGTGAAAAGTGAATATTTAGGACCCCTTCTTAAACATTTCTTAATAGCTGTAGAACAGCTACAGCAAAGCCATAAAACAAGCGCAGGGCTCTTATGACATCCAGGCCCTAGGCAAATGCATAGTTCAAGAGCCTGAGAAATTGGCTCTGCCCAAAATCCAGGCTCTCACACAGGGAGAAAAGCTTAAAGGTAAGTTTTAAATAAAACATATTGTGCCGTAATAGCTGAAGCAGAAAAGAGACACTTGTTCTTGTTCAAACTTTTTATTCCTTCCTGGAAATTTAGAAAGAGGTGGAAGGACCAGGAAAGAATGAAATAATCCAGGAATTGAGGATCTTTGAGTCACTAAGATAGTGATTTTCTAAGCTTAACTGTTCATTAGAATGTCTGGGAAGCTTTAAAATAAAAGCCAGGGTCTCAGGACCTTATTCTACCTCTTTTTGTTTAATTGATTTGTTCTGAGGCCACTGTAGTTTTAATGCCTCAGGGGGTGATACTAGTTTGTACTCAGCTTTGTGAACCACTAATAATTTTTTTCCCTTTGGAGTTGGAAATTGTTAGCAACTTAGTAACTGTTAAAGAGAAATGGCCATAGTGCTTTTGCCTTCTTAGGAAATAGTTAAGGAAAAACATGATGAATTTAATTCCAATTGTAATTTTAATTACAGATGACCCTCTGGGTTTTAAATAAGTGCCCAATAAGTAGACATAGTGGCATATATATATATTCCCTACAGGTTTATGAAAAATGGACTGTGTCAAATGTGTAAAAGTGTTAGGCCCCCAGGAGGCGCTATTAGGAGGTGGTGGAGCCTTTGAGAGGTGGGGTCTGGGGGGAAGTGTTTATGTCCTTAGCAGGCCTTCGATGGGGATTGTCAGACCTGGACTCTCAGCTTTTCTCTGCTTCCTCACTCATAACATAAGCAGGCTGCTCTATCACTAGCACCATCATAGAGGCCGAAAGCAATGCAGTCACTTGATCCTAGACTGGAACCTCTAGAACCAAGAGCTAAATGAGACTTCTTTTAAGGCTGGGTGTGGTGGTGCATGCCTGTAATCCCAGCACTCGGGAGACTGAGGCAGGAGGATCGCTGCAAGTTTGAGACCATCCTGGGCTACACAGTGAGTTCCAGAGCAGTCTGAACTACATAGTGAGACCCTGCTTCAACAAAATAAATAAATAAATAAATAAATGAGACTTCTTTTATAACTTAATTGCCTCAGATACTTTCAGTATAGTGATTGGTATGACTTGTGTTTAGATGTCCCCCCAAAGCCTCATATAGATGAGGTGGCGCTTTCTTTTTCAGAGGTGGCTGAATCTAGAATGTGTGATGCTGGAATTAAGGGCGTGTGATTACTAAACCACTACAGGTGAGTGATAGGTTTGGCACCACCCTAAACTCGGTAGTCTGGATGGGATAAAAGGGGCAACAGATACTGTTTGCTCTTGCTACCGTGTGGGCGCCACAGTCTATTTCTCTTCTGTGACACCTCTCTGCCATGTGCCATTCTGCCTTGGAGACAGCCAACTATGAACTAAAACTTCTACAAACTGTAAGCCAAATAAACCCTTCCCCTTTAACTTTGGATGTGGGGTTCTTTATCTCAGCAACAAGAGAAAAGTAACTAAGACAGTGATGGAAAAGTGTCTAACACAAAACATCTCAATTATTAATATATTACATATACTAGCACAGTAGAGCACTGACTTATGAAGTCAATTGGTTCCCAAGGGCTGGTTGTGACTCAAGTTGGTTGTAAATCATTACAGCTGAGATCTGGATGTTTACCTGGGTATATGCTATAGATAACAAGAGGCAGATGTATCTTCCATTAACTTAATTAATGCAAGTTGTTTGTATGTCAGGCTGGTTGTAACTGGAGGATCCACTGTATAAAGTAGTGAGTATTGACTAAGTTATTCAGTCATTTAACATAGTTTTGACTGAGTGTCTGTTATGAATAAAGCTTTGTGCTAGTTCTAGGGAAAAAACCAGATGGGGTCTCTACCATTATGCATCTCATTTTGAATGAAGGGAGAAAAGTATTCAATAGATAATCACAAAAATAGTAATTTTACTTGTGATGAACACTTGATAATAGGTAAGTTTGTTTTGATCTCCAGTTCTTCCCCTGACCTTTCATACTTTGGAAATTTTCTCTTGGCCCTGATGCCCTGCTCTAAGTCTCCAGAGGGATTCTGTAGAGACTTGAAGGAATCTATCTTAGCTCTTCTATCTCAACCCCAGGCTTTGGCTGCTATTGCCTGGCCCTTAATGAAATCAGTGGTGCTTGTTTCTCTTGCCATGCCAAGGCTTCAAGCCTTTGGACTTCACTTGTGGAAGGCCTGTACGCCTCAGGATTTCTGAGCAATTATTCCCTGTCCCGACCTCTGGCATACTACCCACTTGGTGAAGAGTTGAAGTAAAGAGCTGGCAGGTAGAAGAGATTTGATCTATCACAGGAGCTTCTACCGTTTGAAGCTGACCTTCTAGCCCACATGCAGCCATTAACTTTTGGTTCTTTCTACACCCATGTGTGGTAGTCCATCCTCTTCTCACTCTTCTTAGGTGGGGGAGAGTAGTTTTGGCTCTGTTCTTTCTATGGAAAGGATTTTCACCCTTAAACTTAATTCTCTTCATTCTTTGCATCCTCAGGGCATTGAAACTATGCTCTTGTGGCTTTTCTGGTTTATTGTTGTTGGGATAAGGGGGGATAGTCTTTCACGTCTCCAGAATGCTAATTGAAAGTAAATGTCTTGAAATCAAATCCCTGAGACATAATTTGCAGGCAAAGGTTCTGATGAATTTGGATTTAGACAAATAAGAAGATAGATAAATTACCAATTTTAATAATAAATATTATTTATCTCCTTAGTATGTGCTGGGGATTATTCCAGGCATTTGAAGTATAACAAAATATGTTCCCTCCCCTCTTTAAAAGTATGTATTTTAGAGGTGATACACAAGAAGAAAATCATATATGTGCAAACATTTAGTTTTAGATAATGAAAAATACACTGATGGAATGAAAATGCATATATTACATCCACTTATGCACCATCTAAGTCCTGAGTAGCCTTATATACCTGTATACCAACCCCACTGTGATTGTGTACCTTGTTTCTTTAACTGGATACAACCTAGAAATTCTTTATCCATTTCTGGTTTCATAAACTAACACAGCCATCACTCCAGTCTAAGGAGAGTCTCATACATGATGCCAACTAAAGATGAGAGGCCACTATCCCTGCCCTCCTTAGGGAGCCTGAAGTCTGTGCCTCATTCAGCAGCTTCCCGGAACAGCCACCTTCCACAGCCTCAAAATACAGAGGACTTAAAATATCATGGAACTTCATGGCCGTTAGGATGACTATCAGAAAATCCAGAGCATAGCAGATATTGGTGAAGATATGTGCAAGTAAGAACACATCTGCCCTATTGTTGGGAGTGTAAAATAATGTAGCTTTCGTAGAAAACGTTATGGTGGTTCCACAAGGAATTAAAAATAGAATTAACACGTGAGCCAGCAGTTCTGCTTCTCCTTCTACATAGGAAAGAATTGAAAGCAGGGATTCAGAGAGACATTTGCATAGCTATGTTCACACCAGCATTATATCTATGATGGGATGAGTGGAAAAGCAGCACGTGGCATATATCTGCATTGGAGTATCAGTCAGCCATGAAGGGAAGAGAAATTCTATCATATACTGTAACATAGAGGGACTTGGGGCGTTATGCTAAGTGAAGAGGCCAGTCTTCTATATATCTAGAATGGTAATTGGCAGGCAGTGCAGAGGGAGTTGGGATTTGTTTAGTGGATGTAAAGTTTCAGCTTTACAAAAGAGAAAATTCCGGAGATTGGCTGCATAGTAATGTGCATATGTGTCACACTATAAACTGTACACTTAAAAATGGCTAAGATGGTGAATGTTATGCCATGCATATTTTTCTGCAACTATAAAATAAACTTTGAGGGCTGGGGATTTAGCTCAGTGGTTCTAGCACCTGCCTCACAAGTGTAAGACCTAAAGTCTCACTTCCACTCCACGGAGCGTGAACAGCCGAAAGGCCTCCACGATGCTGGGCCCTAACACCCAGCGAGGCTCCGGGAACACGACAGAGAACCGAGAAACCCAGGAAGGAACACACCAGCCTAGATGGTAAAGAGACCTTTATTAGTCTGGCCAGACGGCACTCCCGGAGCCAGGTGGCTCAGAGAGGCAACTGCTCAGGGGCTGAGGTACTTTTTATAAGGTTTTTCTAAACAAAGAGTCAGGGAATTCACAGAACAAGACTGCAAACACATTGCTTATCTTATGCAGGAAATGTTCTAGGGTCACCTTTTGTCAAACCATTTGCCCCTGGGCGGGCTGTTAACCAAGGTAGCAATTATAAAGTGGCAGGGTTTAAGGTTTTAACTGGAGCAAAATATAAGTGGGGGATTTTCACAGATGAGGGCCTGATATCATGTGACTATTATTTGAGAGCCATCAATGTCCTGTTATTCAATAGTTCTAAAAGGCATGGGAAAACTGAATAATTTACTTTTTCCTAATGTTACCTGGTCAGCTTTCTCAATTAGCATTACTGCAGCTGCCAGGGCTTTATAAACAAAGGAACTATCTCCTTACAGCTGGATCTAAACTCTAAGATAAATATATCACTGGTTAATTCTATGGGCCTATTCCTTCAAGGAGCACCCCTAAAGCAGTATGATTTCTTTTATTCAGGTACAAACTAAAAGGCTGGGTCACATTTAGGATCCCTGATACAGGGGGGCAGCAGAAAGAGTTAGTTTTAGCTGTTTAAATGCTGACTCTTGCTCTTTACTCTATAATAATCATTGTCTTTCTAGGGCCTTTAAAGATTTATACATATAGAGAATCTAGATCCTGTAAAAACCTTTTATCTCAAAATTTTTTTTATCTGTTTTTTGATTTAGTACATCCAAAAATTAACAATAATCATAATTTTATGTATGAAACTTCATAACCTTTAATCTAATTAGGTATCAAAAGCATTTTTATAGAACCTCTTAATTTTTTCTACAGAAATCCTATTTTGAAAATTGAGCACTATAAACATAACACAATAGCATATTTAGAATTTAACCCTTTGATGATAACCAATGTAAACATTCTATAACATATTTGGCCATGTTTACTGGGGGTATATCTTTTCAGAAGGCATTAGTGAATAAAGACCAGAATAAATTTTTTCTGAGTAGCTGTCTTTTTTACTCTTAACAGTTTATCTAGATCTGAGTTTATACCTAATTATCTTGACAAAATTTTAACTTATAAAACCAGGTTATAGGAATTAACAAATTATTAGTATCCTTGCTGTCATTTCAATCTAGTATAATTGGACAAATACCTTTCAAACAATTGTACAGACACAAACTTGTAAGACAATTTGTGAAACTATTAATACGCTCAAATGTATTTGACCAATTGAATTATAAGGCAGGTGGCAGCACCATTGAGCTAAATAAATCTCCAGCCCTAGAACCTCTTTTAGTTAACACCAGTCAAAACTTTGGTAGATCAATTCAAAAGG
>NW_022900940.1:30582798-30597888 GCF_012274545.1 Fukomys damarensis
ATGCTGGGCCCTAACACCCAGCGAGGCTCCGGGAACACGACAGAGAACCGAGAAACCCAGGAAGGAACACACCAGCCTAGATGGTAAAGAGACCTTTATTAGTCTGGCCAGACAGCACTCCCGGAGCCAGGTGGCTCAGAGAGGCAACTGCTCAGGGGCTGAGGTACTTTTTATAAGGTTTTTCTAAACAAAGAGTCAGGGAATTCACAGAACAAGACTGCAAACACATTGCTTATCTTATGCAGGAAATGTTCTAGGGTCACCTTTTGTCAAACCATTTGCCCCTGGGCGGGCTGTTAACCAAGGTAGCAATTAGCATATGAAGAAGCACAGTCTGGCCTATTAGCATGGAGTCACTTTAGCCTATTCAAGTCTTACAACAAGCTCAAGGACCTGAGTTCCATTCCTGGTACCAAACAAATAAACAAAAAAACCTCTAAACTTTGGGGTATACTTTAATAATAATAGGAGATTGAAAGGAGTTAAGAGATAAATTCCTCACTTTTTCCCTTCCTGTCCCCTACATAGTCACACCATTAGTACAGCAGTAAATGTATTTAGCTTTTCTGGTCAATTCAGTGAGATCAAGTATCCAGATATTTTTTGAAAAACTTTGGCCTACTTAGTAACTTCCCTGCCTCCTTGGCATACATTTTCATTAATGATTTCATATCCCTGTGATATTCAATCCTATTTTCTAGGATTTTATCTGCCACTCATACATTTTAGCATTCGGATCTTGAATTAAATTTTATTTTTCAGAAAATTGTTTGTGCTACATGGTATGTTCAGGATGAATACTTTAGGAGAGAAGGCATTTACATTGAAGCTTGAATAAGGAAGCAGAATGTAGATACCTTTTATAAACACAACTCAAAGAGAGGTGCTTAGGGTCCAGGAATTTGGCTCAGTGGTTTCACCACCTGCCTCTCACAAGTGCAAGAGCCTGAATTCCATCTCTGGTACAAAAAACAAAAAACAAAAAACATCAAAGAGAGGTGCTGTAAGACTTGAATCACAAGCCCATGCTAAATGACAAAGGTCCTAGGAGACAGTGCTCTAACCCTCTCCCATTATAGCCATAGCCCAGACCTTTATTCAAACCCTGGCTTAGGAATGGAAGGCAATCTTGTACTGTTTGAAGTCCAGATCATGATTAACATGTAAGTTAGTGGTTCTAGACTATGAGATAAAATCTGTACTGTACATAGAGACCCAAGTTAATTGTCAAACTGTTTGCTCATCCTGAATATCTTGGTGGCCTTTGAACCATCCTATAGATACCTATTAATCATCGATGTGTGACTGCCGAGTACATGACTGCTGACCACCAGGTCAAATCAGCAGAACTTTGTCCCCTGTCTTCAAGCTTAAAATGTTAACCCCCCTTTTTATCCCTTTATAAAAAGGAACTCAGCCCCTGAGCTGGCACCTCTCTGAGCTACTTGGTTCTGAGAGTGCAGACTGGCCAGACTAATAATGGTCTATTAACCATCTAGCCTGGTGTGTTCCTTCCTGGGTTTCTCGTTCCTCTGTCGCACTCCCGGAGCCTCGCTGGATCTTAGGACCCAGCATCGTGGAGGCCTTTTTGTCTGTTCACGCTCCATGGAGTGTAAGTGAGACTTTGAGTCTTACAGTGCCAGCAAGTGCAACAACGTAGAGGTGGTAGCAAGGTTGGTGCTTCTGAAGATGGGTAAACAGGATAATGTGGTGGGCAAGAAATGAGAAAGAAGGGGGTGGTGGGATGTGAGATGAGGCAGGAAGTCTTATCTCCAGCAACTCAGAGCTTTGTATTTTATACCCACTGAAGAAGAGTCTCACCATCTGAGCTACAGCAATAAAATGATTTTTGTGGCTATAATAACAAGAGGAAAGTTCTAGTAGCATTGGGAGAAATTGGTACCCTGTAAGACCTAAAGTGACTCCATGCTAATAGTGCGGAGACTGTGCTTCTTCACATGCTAATTGCTAACTTGTTTAACAGCCTGCCCAGGGGCAAATGGTCTGACAAAAGGTGGCCATAGAACATTTCCTGCATAAGATAAGCAACGTGTTTGAAATCTTGTCCTGATAGTTCTGTGAATGCCCTGACTTTTTGTTTAGAAAAACCCTATAAAAAGGACCTCAGCCCCTGAGCAGTCGCCTCTCTGAGCTACATGGGTCCAGGAGTGCCGTCTGGCCAGACTAATAAAGGTCTGTTTACCATCTAGCCTGGTGTGTTCCTTCCTGGGTGTCTTGTTCCTCCATCGAGCTCCCAGAGCATCGCTGGGTTTTAGGACCCAGCATTGTGGAGGCCTTTTCGGCTGTTCACGCTCCGTGGAGTGGAAGTGAGACTTAGGTCTTACACCCTTATGCATGACTCATAGAAATGTAAAAACATACAGCTGCTATAGAAAAACGTTTGGAATTTCTTCAAAAATTAACCCATAATACTCAGCCATTGCACTAGGATGTATACCCCCAAATAATTATTTAATGCAAAACAACAGTATCAAAGAATTTGAATCCCATTTTCATCAGCTAATTTTGGGTCACATCAGATCAATTTTTCTCGCTTGCTTCGGTTAGGGATGGGAAGCTTTTAGGAAAGCCTACACAAATGTGAGCAAGGCACGGTTGTGACTGGGCAATGAAAGTCTACTGTCCCACATTTTCTGGAATGTAGATAGCATGGTCTCTGGAGAGCATTCTCATGGTGGGGATGTAAGCAGAGTGAATGATGATCTGGAAGGAAGCTCAGAAAAGAATTCCTGTGGCAGTGAATCGACATGGATGTGTTCACTTTTTCCTAAGACAAATGCTAGTGGCTTTGTCCAGTACTCTCTTTGCTTTTATAAATCACACAATACTGTTCCTGCAAAAAGAAAAGAGTTAAGATCAGAGACTATGCAAATACCATGAGTGTAACTGATTTTCAGGCTGTCAGAAGTTAAGGATCACCTCTGGGCTCCAATGCATGCTAGACTTTTTCCATCCCTTAACGTTCTGAAGATTAATCAGTACCTCTATAAAATGGAAACTATCCCATAAAAAAGAAATGAACATAAAGCTACGTGTAAAAATGTATCTTATTGGAAAATAATATGCTCAGGCTTGGTAAGTTAGCAGTTTAACTTTTTAGTGCTGGAATATAAAAATAGGTCAAGAAACATATTAAAATAGATCATGGTGCAGGCTGTTTCCATTGTCTGTCCTAGATAAGCCAGCAGCAGCAGCATGTTATAGATAATATGGGTTTTCTTTCTAGGGTATTTTAGCTATATAACAAGATAGGGTTAAGGTGGCAGTCATTCATAAACCAATGCATGATAATGTAATTCTTCAACATTAATTTCTTCTGTCACAAACCCAGCCGGACATTCTCTTTATAGGCCTCTTCATCTTTTTCATCATCTGGTAGATAGACAGGTGGCTCTAAGTACCTACAGAGGTGGCTTCCAAGGTAGAACACTGGTTACAAAAGCTCCTCTTCTATAACTATTTTCCTTGGCTACTTAGAACATTCTCGTATAAACCTAAGGAAGCACAGTAAAATAGAATGAATTCCAAAAGGGTTAATTAAAAACAATATGTTCTGTACTTAATGCAGCATTTTAAAAATTGAACTTATTGGCAATACTTTAAAGTTGGAAGATTGCACATAAATACCAGGTTCCTCACTTCCTTTTACAAATTGGAAAATTGTAATTCTGGCAGTGCAATCATACATGACCATGACAAACTGTTGCTAATCAGGAACTTCTTTCTTCAGAAGGACAAGTTCTTACTAGGGAAAAGTTTTTTTTATCATTTACCCCTTATTGCTAGATGACGGTGAGTCTGCTTCCCTTGCCTGAATCTTATAGAAATTTGAGTTGAAGACTCCAAATTAACAAATATGAATTGCCCTGGAAAGTGGAGATGGTTAATCAGTATTCAGTTGCGGCTTTTCTAAACTACAAGCCCTAGACGTTCAGAGCTAAGCCTGTACAGGTGTTCTCTCTCCACCACCCATTTTGTTCTGTCTTTGCAGGTAGGTACCATACGACAGCAGCAGATTTGACTCACCCTGGAGAGGAGATTGCAGAAGAAAATTGGATTTTTTTTTATGTAATTATATTTCTTATGGTTATTTGTTTCAGGATGTCTTTTAGATAGGATGTGACCCAGCAAAGGAAGAAACTTCAAGCAGGAGAAAATGATTCTTCTCCACATTGCTACGGTCTTTCTGGAGGGCAATTTGTTAAGGAGTTTTTAATAACCTTTAAAAGCTTGTATATTCTTTGACCTAGTAATCTCATTCCTGGAAGTATATGTTGAAGAAATAAGCCAAAGTGGCTTCAAATATTCATTGTGATAGTATCTACAATTGCAAAAAGTAAAATGTCAAATCTAAATATTCAACAGTAAGATAAATTATAGCATAGTTTTATGAAATCAAGTTATGTAGACACTGGAAATAATATATAAAAGAAAATTTAGTGGTGATGTTAAAATCCTTGATATAAAATGGACAAAAGTAGAAGAGAGATGCTCTCTGTAACCCACATTTATTTGGTAATAATGCAGCAAAAAATCCCAAATGGTTTCAGGACAAAATATTAATAGTAATTATTTAAAACAATATAGAATTGAAATTAGGAAAGCCTACTTACTTTAAAATCCTTTTCTATCTCCAATCATTTTTCTCCAGGTAGTATCTTCTCTCTAGTCTTCAAAAACTGAAGCCAGAAATACAAATAAAAATGTCAAAATAGCCACTAAGTGATTAACATTGGAGAACCTTTTGAGAACCAGGATGTTTAAGTTCATATTTCAGTGTATGAGCTTGAGCAAGCACTTAGCCTCTCTGTGCCTCAGTTTCCATCTCTGTATGCAACAATATTTATAGAGTTTTTTGGTAAGGATTAAATTAGTTATTTTAGAGCACTGAAAACAGCACTTTGTATATTTTAGGGGCTTTCATCTAGGTTTATTGAATACATCAAAGGTATTGTGTGATAGTAGTTTCAAAATTTTAAAATTTTCATTGTGAAGTTTTAAGACGTTTGTCTCCCATGAATTTTTAAAGTGACCCAAAGCAATTTATTGTCCACTGGACTTTATGGAGAAGCCAGAGTTATTGGAAGTGGTATTGACCACCTGTGAAAGTGTTTCAGAGTATTCTGCAACATTTTCTTCTGAAGCTCCTGAAGGACAGGAGAGGGTACGTGAGCACAGCTGGGGTTTGTTAAGGTTTTGTAGGGCAGCTCTGTCTGTGAGTGTCGTTAAAGTTAGGGATGCTGTAAACTCAGGGCAAACTGCCTTGGTGAATTCTTGCCATCTAAGAGGAATCTGGAAACATCAGTATATCACTCAAGTGACAGATGTTCTGGGGCCAGATTTAAAACAATGTTAGAGATTCTCGTAACCACATACTAAACACAGTGAAATTCGTGGATATGTCTGTGTGGGTGTGTCTGTGTTCTGTGTGTGATCTTAGAATCTTGTGCTTGGCAGGCAGGCATGGTGCCACTGAGCTAAATCCTTAGCCCTGAGGTATGTGTCTTATTACACAGAAAGAAGGAAAAGGGGGTACTTTTTATTTTAATAAAATATGTACATTTCCTTTCTCAGAAATAAATATGCATCTGAGGCTTCTTGTTGTCAGGAGCGTTGAGCAATTATACCCAGCAATTAGTACTTGACATATTATGAGCAGTTAATAAGTATTTTAAAATAGGAGCAATGAGGTGGATAGTTCTAATATTTTAAGGAAGAAATTGGCATTTTAAATTCTAGACGTACACATTCTAATTTTAGCATTTCCTGATTCCAAACTTGTGATCATTTGACCTGTATCCATGTATGCTGTCTCCCAAATCTAGACATAGTTTTAGCTTCAGGCAAATACAGTAAGTATATTTATAACCAAACGAAGCCTAACATCAACATTTAAAAAATATGTTTCTGAAACTTGCCACGTAAGTTGCCTTGCATGCTACGTACGTGTGCTGGTCCTTCTGCCGAGAACACTTCATTTCTGGGTATTTGTATGGCTTTGTGGCTCATTGCCATTGGGTTTGTACTCAAGTGTCACCTTATTAAGGGGAACTTGTTTACCCAACTTAATAAAAGATCAATTCATTCTCTCTGTCCCTTTCTCTTTCTTGTCTGTCCCTCTCTGTCTCCCCCCTCCCATGTCTTTGTCACTCCCTGTATCTTGAACCTGGCTTTACTTTGGCACTTAAAATTTTCTGAGATATTAAACGTTTAATTGTTTGCTTATTTATTTTTGGTCTTTTCTCATTGAAATGAAAGCTTAATGAAGACAGGATTTTGTTCTGCCATTTATATAATTTGTCATTCTAGGGCTCAGGCTAGTGGTTGTTTAGTAAATATTCGAAGGAGAAATGAATCATTGATTGTGTATTGGGAGCCAATATGTTTTAATTTGCTCTAATACGTCAGAGACATTGTTTCAGGTTGCCTTCAAAATAGCTCTACATGGTAAGAAATATTACAGATTTTAGACAGAAAATACCCAGAGAGGAGAAGCAATTATGAAAGTTAATACAACCAGTAAGCAAGGAAGATCTTGTCCAAGTGAATGAGACAGCTGGGCCTCCCTGCCATTGGAATTGTTTAGCACCCCAATTTCTTTATGACTGGGGTTCTATTTTGCCACCACCAGTTGTTCTTCTAAGGGGCCCTGCCAAAGAATGGAGTCATTTTACCTGAGTGGAGTTCCTCCAAGTTCGACACTTGCCTGAAACTTAATCACACCTGCTCACATGGGGATCCTGCTCAGGTTCCTGCTGCTGCAAGTCCTGCTTCCAGTCAAAGGGAGGCTCCACTGACTTATCATCTGAGGAACATTCATTGCGGACTTCGGTGTTTTTAGCTATGTCCACTTCATTATTTCTGTTGAGAATATTCTTAAGTATTTTCTCTAAAGCTACTTTAGCTCTCATCTTTCTTCTGACCTGGTCCCTTTCGTGGAAATACCTTTTTTATCCATCTATATTGAAGGGTATCCTTGCTGGGTAAGTTAATTGGATTGAAAGTTATTTGCTCTTAGACCTTGAAGTGCTTCACTCCAAGCTATTCTGGCCTTTAGAGTTTGTGTTAAGTCTGCCATGATTCTAACTGGTTTACCTTAATATGTGATTTTTTGTTTTGTTTTTTTTCTGGCTACTTTTAAAATTCTTTTTTTTTTCTTGCTGGATATCTGGTAATTTCATAAAGATGTGCCTTGGTAAGCTTCTTTTTAAATCATAATTGATTTGTGTTCTGTAAGTGTTGTTTACTTGCATTTTAAGGTTTTTTTCTTGGGGAAATTTTCTTCCATGATTTCTCTAAATATATTAGTGAATCCATATGTGTTATCCTCTAGTTTCTCTTTAACTCTGGTTAGCCTAAATGGGTTTTCTTATTGTTATCTAGTGGCTGCTGGGTAGTCTTCCCTTGTTCTGTTATTTTCTTTATGGCTTGTTTGAGCTTTTCATCATAATTCACTATTTTGTCCTCACTATTGGACACTTTGTCTTCACACTGGTCATTCATACATTTCTGCAATATATGATGAATTCTACACGGTTTTATTTTAGGTATTTCTTTTTTGAGAGGGTGCTGGGGGTTGAACTCGAGACCTCATACTTGCAAGGCAGGAGGCAACACCACTGAGCTAAGTCCTCGGCCCTATTTTAGGTATTTCTGTCTGACATCTTTTTGTGGATTCTGTATCCTTGTTGAATCTATCATTCGAATTTTGAGCTGTTTTGGTTAGCTTGTCTAGGTTTTTACCTATGTCCCAAAATCCATCATGGGCATATTGAGTGAAATTACCATGCACTTTTGATTCGTTTCCACTTTTAACTTATCTATTTTCTTCATTCCTTCTGTGAATTTTTGATAGACTTCTGCTACCTGGTATTTCTTTTTGTCTCCCTTTGTGACCTCTTGCTGTGCCTTGAGAGAGTTGTAGGAGTTTGAAAAATCTTATATTGCCTTGCTTCCTCATTTTTCTATGTGTATCTGTGTTTATTTTAAAAAATATATGTGGCCTCTACTTTTTTAGCCCTCCTTTTTTTTTTGAGGTGGTACTTCAGGTTTGGGATTAAAGAAGTAAGGAGAATGTGTGAATTATATGGAGCGTTTTAGTAGAATGTTACCTCCCACTGAATAATTTTTGTTTGTTTGTCTAGTGCTAGTACGTACACTTTCTGTTATTTACTTCAAGTGATTTTTACTCTGCCCCTATGTTTTGTTGACAATATTATTCTGGTCATAACAACACTTACAGATTCAGTCTCACGGTATTTCTATATGGTATTCCTTGCAGTACACTTCCTTTCCTCTTTTGTCTATTCTCTATGCACATTAGGACAGTTTATCACTTGTGGATTAAATATTCCAATAGGCACTGCATATGTGATTCCCAAGTAGCTTCTGTGCCAGAGAGTCTGAGTGTTAACCTTCCAGTAACTTTTTTGATCCCTCCAGCACATCTCTGGTGCTGACTCAGACTCAGGACTTATTTCTGCTAGGTTGAAGACATTCTTCTGGAGTCTGATCCAGTTTGACTGTTTGAGTTAAGAAGTCTTACTATCCCTTGGGGCTGGGGATTTGGCTCGGTGGTTTCATCACCTGCCTTGCAAGCGCAAGGGCCCGAGTTTTATCCCCAGTACCAAAGAAATCTTGCTGTTCCTCTCCCTGGGTGTGATGGAGGACACTGGCATGATATTGTCCACCGAGTCAGGATTATTCTTATGCAATCAAATCAGCTGTAGCAATAATGGACTAATCTGTTACTAGTAGTAGCTATCAAGGCTAGCTGAGAAATAACATACCATGAAACCCTGTTTTGGGTCTCCTTTAGCCTAGAGGAGAAATCCATGGTTTGAGTGTAACCATCTTAACAACAAATCTTGACCCACAGTTAATGTGCTCTTAATATGGTGGCTATGTCTCTCTAATAGTGAAAAGCAGTATTCAACATTAATTTCATAGAATTAGTTATCTAAAGTGCAGGCAGTCAGGGACTGGGTGATGGTGGGGGGAACAAAGAAAGACTTTTTTTTAAAGTCCTCTGTTCTGTGATAGGAGGAGAAAATAGGAGGTAGAAGGGTGAAGGATCCTAATGATGGTAAGATAAGGGTATATTATATATTTAGGATGGGATATCAAGAAGGAAAATAGTAGAAAATTAATAGTGAGAAATGGGGTGGGGAATGGCTGACATAAATATTAGAATAAAAGTTAAAGGGAAACAAATTAAAGTTAAAGGGAGAGGGAAGAAAAACATTGAGAATGAATAAGACACAGAAGACAGAAGTCAGATGAAGAGACATAGGTAAAAGTAGGAAGGTTACAAAGGGACAAAAGAGAGTTCCTTTACCCTCTATCAACTATATTGGGAGAAAAAAGGCAAGAGAAAGAGAAACACACATATATAGACACTCTCAGAAAAAAGGGTAAAAGAATGGAATAAAAGTGTGGGGAAAGTTCACTGAAGGAGGAACAGTAAAGAATAAAAAATAAAACATTTGAAAAAATAAAAAAATAACAAAAAACACAATCATATAATAGTAGAGTTTTCTGTATTTTGGACATGTGGAGCTTTTCCTCAGCCTAGGGTTAAGCAGTAGAGCTCAACCCAGGATGAGACTCTGTTCACGCTGGAAGTCTAAAATGTCAGTCTGCCCCCAGAACAGTGCTGGGTCTACAGATCCGCCTTCAGTGGAAACACAGCACCAATGTGAGCATCCAACTGTGTAACTTGGGCTGAACCTGGCTTCTGACTGCAGGAGGCTGGTCTGTGTTCACCAGCCCCTGCCCCCAGCAGGACTCCTCCCAGTGTGCTCTCCAATGGCCAGCGCTCTCCCATGACTGTCCTTCCCTCTTCTGCATTGGGAACTTGACAGTGTGAAGCAGCCAAGGGGCTCTTTAGGACCCAAGTTCAAATACTCAGCCCTTCCCTACAGTGCTGTCCCTGGCAGCTTTTGCTCCATGGCTGTAGCTGTGAACACTTGTACTTCAGTCACTGAGCAACTGTTGATTGTGTCCGGAAGCAGTGTCCTGTGTTCTCCTTGCTGGTCCTAACTGTAGGGGATTCTTTTGATTCCATTGCAGTTCTCTGGTTTTTTGTGAGCAAAGAAGTTGCTAGTTTCACTTTGCCTCCCAACTGGCAGCTAGCTAGTCATGGCTGGATGCACTGTGTAGTCCTTTCTCTGCAGTATGTTCAGTATTTTCTTCTTCTCTGTCAGTTCCCTTGTGGTTCCTGGATATCCTCCACTCACTTCAGATCCTCTCTAAGCTGTTGTTTTCAAGACTCTAGACACTTTGTCTTAGAGAAGCTGAGTTGCTGGTACTCACTGCTCCACCATTTTGGGGGAAACATTTCTTTGATTAAAGCTCAGAGAGCATATATGTACCTTTGACTTTGTAGGCCTATGGTTTTTATTTTTATTTTCATTATTATTTTATTTTTGTTCTAGTGGAGGATATTTTTATAAGAGTTATACTAAACCCTTCAACAAATGAAACAGACACATTTTTGCAAAGAGCCATGTGTATGATTTTTCAGTTCCTAAAGACTTAACAGAACTCTTGGCTGGCATAAGACTAGTAGGGAATCATCCAGTTCCACTGTCTGTGAGATACAACCAGGTTAGACCTGTCTTACCTCTTACCCTCTGTGGAAGGACTGACCAAATTACATTTCAGACTCTGCATTCCGTCATATGCTGTGAGGAAAACAATAGTGATGTTGGGATGATAGAATGTTGTACTCTACTCTATAATGGTTGTGCGACAGGCATGAGATTTTCTGATGTTAACTTTGCCGGCCCCTCTCACAGTCAGCTCCTTGCTCTGTTCATTTTGTGTAGCACTGTGGTAGCACCCATCCATCCTTTCAGGCTAAGCACACTGGAGCATTTCTATAAGCCTGACTACTTACTTTGAGGTGATTTCCTGTTCAGAGGTATTGGCAGAGGAGGAGAAAGAGAGGTCAAATATAGGTGTAAACGTGTATATGCAGACACGCATATTTGGATATATTTCTTTTCCTTTTAAGGTTTTTTTTCCTTTTAAGTTTTAAACAGCATACTTTCTCTGATAGTATTTTAACATTTGTTAGAAAGGGAGTCAGTAGGAGAAAATCAAAGGTTTTCTATTTTAGATTTAGAACTAATATGCATAAAGAAACAGCTGGAACTAAAGAAGTGGTTGCAGACGTGAGTTCTATGTCCATGGACAAAGGAAAGTTTTCCTTTCTTCTCTGTTCTTCCTTTCTCTCTTCTCCTTTATTCTTCCCATCTTGTTTCTGTTCCACTTTCCTTTCAGACTTCCTCTTTCTTTTCTCCTGTACTCTTTTCCCTTTTCTTCTACCTCTTTCTTGCTGCTTCTTTTCCTCTCTCTCTTTTTATTTTTTGATACTGGGGATTGAACTCGGGTCCTTGTGCTTGCGAGGCAGGCCACCGAACCCCTGAGCTAAATCCCCGGCCCTCCTCCTTTCTCTTTTAAGTTCTCCTTATTTTGTTTTGTACCCTCGTATTCCTTGTTTACCTTCAAACTCCATGATCAGCTCTTTCCGTGAAAAGGATGCCATGTTGCATACTTGGTCCTTTAAGCAAGTAAGCATAGTGATTAGAGATTTTTAATTATAATTACAGTTTATCTGATTTTCAGCTTTTTGCTGAGTACTTTTGATAATGCTGCCTAGAAATCACTGCAGTCTCTTTTGGGTCATAGTGTGCTCCATTATGATGACAAAGTGGTGTCTGACTGTAAGAATGTAGATGACGTACTGAACTTCACTGTGAGTGTCACATTCTTCTCTTGTGGTTTCCAGCTTTATGACTCATAAACTCAGCAAGCATGCTTAGAATCTAAGAAATACATGCAGAGCACACCATACACATGGTTCCCATGTCCTAAGAAAAGATTTTATGAACATAATGTAGTTTTCATATAGCAATTTTATTCTTGATAATGGCCAGAGTTGTATTTCTTCATACTGATTCACTGATACAGATTTACTACACTGATCTTTCATTGCATGGAATCATAGTGTATTAAAGGTAGAATGGAGATTTGGAGATCATCGAATAGCAATGTTAGCATTTTATATAGGGGTACTACGTTCAAAAGCTATGTCTTGGCAGAGAGCATGTATGTGCAACCCATGGAGTATGAGCTGTATGCAGCCCTGGACAATGATCAGTGTGGCTTCAGAAAAGTCATAAACTTTTAACATTATTTGGTAAATTTTAATGTTATTTTCCATGACGTAAGTGTGTGATGCTCACATGCAAACTGCATAGGCAACAGCAGAATACTATATTGGGAACACATTCTAACTCTGTCTCTTGTGCCTGCAGCACACAGTCACTAGAATCCAAATTCATACATATCAGATAGTGTATTTGCTTGTGAGACTTGGTAGGTGAAATGTAGCAACTACCAATAATAGCATTTCAACTTACCTATATACTTATATACATTAGTTATAGTATATGTGGCCCTAAGACAGTTCCTCTTCACTCAGTAAGGTGCAGACAAGCCAAAAGATTGGATATCCATAGCCTAGTTAATTGGTTACCAGTAGATGCCGAGAAAAATCCAGGTTAATGATTACTATGGAATACAGGCATATTGTTTATTATCAGTGGAGGCTGTCAGAGCATTAAGAAATTATGAATTTGGCAGGTTGTGATGAGTAAAAATGAGAGTATGATGAATGCAAGTGTGGATTCAACCACCAGATTGATTTAGGTTCAAATTCACACCACTGCTTTCTACATGATTTAATCCTCTCTAGGCTTCAATGTCCCCAAACATAGAAAAAGGTATTAAAAAGGATAAAATAAAAATCCTTTCCCAAGTAAGAGGATTAGGGAAGTCACTTTCAGATGTTAAATATACAGTTAGTTTTACTTGAATTTATATTATTGTTGTTAACATTAGTAAGCATTGTTATTATACTTGTTATTATAAATATTATACTTGTCTTTATAAGACTACTTCTTGCTGTGGGAATAAAGGCATATGATATCCTATGAGAGTTTGCTTCAGTTGAAGGTTAGAGTAAGTGCATTGTAAAGACAGAAAAATACAAGGCAATCCTGCAGAAGAGACCATTATGGAAGCAACATTGAGAAAACATTCTTCAATCCCAGGTAAATTAAAACTATATTAAGCCACCCATTCATCATCTACCCATCCATCCATCAGCCCATTCATTCATCTAAAAAATTAATCATTATAGGGTGTTATGATTTATATGCAGCATATCCTCCTTAACTCCCATGCACTCAGAAGCAGGGCTTTTGGAAGGTGGTTAGATAACAAGGGTGCTAAACTCATCAATGGATTCATGCCCTGAGTTTATCAACTGAGTGTGTTCTCAGAAGCCTGGTAAAGGTGGGTCACTGAGGGCATGCCCTGAAGGGCTATATCTTCCTCCTAGTCTCCTCGCTTTTCTTTGCTTTCTGGTCGCCATAATGGCAAATCCCTTCCATTGTGCCATTTTTGTCTTGGAACCAGATGACCATGAACTATATCTATGAGCCAAAATAAACCTCTCTTACTTTAAAAATTATGAACAATGACTACTGTTACCTGGCCCAAAAATAAAAAAAAAAATGGCTAAGACAAATTTTGGTACCATGAGTGAGGTGGTTATTGCTGTGATGGTTCCATGCCTGAAACATGGTGTAGAAGCCTTTGGGACTGGCTTGTGGAAGGATTTGGAAAGGTTTGGAGATGGCAGCTAGAGAAGCCCTATAATGGTATAAGCCAAGTTTGATAGGAAATTCTGGTCAAAGCCCAGAAATCCAGAAAGCTGTTAGGAATACAGATGATAAAGAAGAGGCTCAAGAAATTTCAGTTGAGAAAATGTCTCAAATGGCAGTTGGATTCAAGGCAATAAAGGTTTCACTCTGGTAGAAAATTTGTTGAGATTTTACCCATATCCTGAAAGTTTATAGGAGACTGATATTAAATGTGGTGGACTAATTAATTTGGTGGAGGAAATTTCAAGTCAGTCCAAAGTTCAGGCTGTAGCAAGTGTATTGAATGCTGCTTTTAGTCATGTCTACCATGAGATCAGGTCCAAAGAGCAGAGCTGAATACTTTGAAAAGTTTCACTGGCAGCCAGAAGGAAGTGCTTGTAAAGATGAGGCTTGTGAAGTTGGGGCAAAAGAAATCATAGCTTCGAAAAAGATCAGCATTAAAAGGAAGCCAAGTGAATACTTTGCATCAGGACAAATGAAAAATGGCTTGATGGCTCTGCAAAATGCAGGCTCAAAGGTGAAAAAAAAAATAGAAGACTTTGCTTTGAGAAAAGAGCTTCAGAGACCCCAGCTCATTCAGGGCCAACTGGCAGTTTCTTGGAATTCAGCCATTCAGGCACTCAGAGCACTCTGTAGATATGACACAAGGGGGCCTGGCAGCAGGCAAGTTCTCAGCGGACTGCATCTGTGTAGTACAGTTTTATGGATATTAAGAATGCAAGAGTTGTGGGGTTAGGGAGGCTTTCATTCAGATTTCAGAGAAAGGTGTGGGAGGCCAGGCTGTGTGCTCTCTAGAGAGCAATGTGTGGCACCCTGAAAGTACAGTAGAGGCCCCAGGAAATTTGAAATGCCAGAAATGTGGAATGTCTGCTCTGGAAAGCCACAGGTAGTACTGAAACCAGTCCAACAGAGAGGACGAGTAGCAATCGCGTAGAAGCAGGGCCACTCTAGGCATTTGGAACTCACATCTTGCCAGAACTTACCCACAAATGCTGATCATGGAGCTGCAGGACAGAATGTTTGTCTTGCTGGTTTCACTGTTACTTTACTCTTAATCCTTTCTATGTCCCTCTTTCTTCTTTTTGGAATAAGAATGTTTATCCTGTGCCATTGTATATCAGTTGATATTTGTTTTATTTATTTAGTAAGTTTTGGCTTTTTGAAACAAGATCTTGCTATATAGTTCAAGCTGGCCTTAAGTTTACTATGTAACCCTCAAACTCACAGCTGCCTTCCTGCCTCAGCCTCCCAAGTACTGGGATTACAGGCATGTACTACCATACACAACTTCTTCTTCTTTTTCTTTTTCTTTTTCTTTTTTTTTTTTTTTTTT
>NW_022900940.1:30598130-30648282 GCF_012274545.1 Fukomys damarensis
TTTTTTTTTTTTTTTTTTTTTTTTTTTTTTTTTTTTTTTTTTTTGAGTTTTGCAGGGGCTCACAGCTAAGAGTTTGCCTTGAGTCCCAGAGAAGATTTTGGTCTTGGACTTCTCAGCAATGCTAGGACCGTTAAAATCTAGGTGACGCTTAGACTAAATTCATTTTACATAAAGAGATGCACATTAATCTTTTTGGGGCCAGGGGCAGAATGTTAGATTCAGAAAGTCTCCCCAGGTTTTCATTATCTATGAAGTCAGGCTTTGGGAAAGTGATCCGTTCATAGGGGCCTTTTATTTACCAGTAAACCCACCCACTAATGAGTTCAAAAGCATTGTGTGATTTAAGGTAGTGGGACTTGTTAGAGCTGGCGTACTAGGAGTATGACCTGGAGAGATGTATCTCCCTTGCCCCTCCTCCCCTCTTTCTAATTCCTGGCCTCCATGACATGAACAGCTTTCCTCTGAGACAGGCCCTTCCACCATGCCATTTCTTCCTTGGAGCCAGTCAACTATGAGTTATAACTGTGAGGCAAATAAACTTCCCCTCCTTTAAGAATTATAGGTATAGGGCATTGTGTCTCAGCAACAGGAAAGTGACTGAGACGCTTGGTGAGTTCTGTGTGCCAGACCCCAAATTCGAGATAGAGCTCACAAATGTCAAAGAAATATCTGTTTGTATCATAAGCATTTTTGATTGTCTTTTGGTCTTTAATGTGATGAGGAACATTGTTATTGGATATAGGAAAGAGTCTAATAACAGGTTCATGCTTGTGTTGTAAGAGATAAGCTTGGCCCAGAAAGAAGACAGGCCTTGATTTTACAAGGCCGCATGTTTTCAAACCAATTTAATTTAGCAGAAATAATATCCATAAAAGAGAAAAAAAATTACATAAAACAATGACATTTACTCTGACTGGCTTATTAAAGTTATTAGTATTTGTAGCGCAAAGCATGATAGGAACAGGCCTTCTGCAATACTGTAGAACTGTAGAGTATACAGAACTGTATCCTTTCCTCAAACGTGGTTTAATTTTTATTAAAATATCATTTCTTTCTTCCTTCTGTCCTTCTTGTCCTTTGAAAATACCTGTGTTACCCCAGGGAGTGTCTGAGATCAGAGGTTTCTATTATAAAAATCCTCTTTTATTGAACATCTACTGTATGACAGGTACTGTGCTGAGCTCGTTGCAGACCCGATCATACTTGAGTTGGCATTGTTGTAAGAAATTATGCTTTAGAAATATTAAATAGAAAAGAGAGACTTGAGCCTTCTTGATTCCAAATTTGTTATAATATCTACTACTTGAGAAAAACTGGAAGCGCAAAAGAAAAAAGCATAACGTGGATTGATGATTACCTGAGTTAGGGCTGAATGAAGTTGCCTGTTGTAGGATTCTTTATCCTTTCCTGAGGTGTTTTTCTCATGGAGATTGTTCCAAAAAATTGCAAGGATGGGGCTGGGGATTTAGCTCAGTGGTGCCATGCCTTCCTTGCAAGCACGAGGTCCTGAGTTCGATCCCAGGTACCAGAAAAAAAAAAAATTGCAAGGATATAATATTGTTAACAGTGGTTTGCAGGCCATGGAATGAGGGCATGTTATATTGACGTACAACTGTGTGTATGCCAATCCAAGTGTTTCTCTAAATACTTTTACTATAGCTTTTTGTTTAAGTTGAAGTAAATTTGAAACTGAAATTTCAGACTTTGTTTGAATTTTGACTCCATAGTGTTGTTGTAAGAAGTAAAAATTCCTCACAAAATATGGGGAAAATATTTAAAACTGTAAGAAAAGGGAGTATTCTGGAAAGCCAAGAACATCTTTTCTTACCAGTCTTTGTTAAATGAATAAAATAACTGCTTAGAGGAAGCTGCTGTGAGTAAGACTTGGATTCTGCAGAAATTATAAAGGGCAAAAGGAATGTGAAATTTTGTTTGTCTTTATCCTTACCCTCCCTTCAACCATTATTTTTCATTTTCTCATATTAATTCCATTCCATTCTTCCCTTTCCCCTACCCCTCCTATTTCCCTAAAGACTAAAATCAGAGAGAACTACAAAGAACATCAGAAATTTAATATATTGGGAAAATCAAGGCCCTCAATTATATATGAGCCCTGAGAGAAGGTGAGCCTTGGCCATCGTTACTTGACTGGTTTCTGTGGTGCTCAGAGGCTAAGAAGAGATTGACAGGGGCATGGAGTCCTTCCTTCCACAGAGACTGAGAGGGTGAAAGCAGGCCAGGGATCAAGCAAATGATTGCTTGTGGTGTCTTCTGAACACCAAACTTTCTACTGTATATAGAATTTTAAGTTTATCAGCAATCAAACCATAGATCTTAGATCCTATGGAAAAATAAAATTAAATATGAGCATAGGCTAGAGCTTTGAAGGTCAGTCTGAAAGAAGGGACAGTAACAATGTGAAACATATTGAGCATTCAAGGCAATGTAAGAATGTACTTTCTGGAGTTGAAAAGAATTTTTGTGCAAGTCTTTTTGGTTTAATTGAAGGGGAGGATGTTCAGAAAGAATTTGTGACTCATGAAATCAACTGGAAAAAATATTTTAAAGTACAGAAAAATATAAGAGAGGGATTATGATGAAAAAGATGTGATGTGAGAGACCGATACTGGATATCCATGTGCGTGTATGTAATTCAAGAAGACAATTTCTCTGAGATGAAGAATTTGAGTCAGAGTATAAAGGAACATATTGAGGCATCAAAAGTGATCAGAAAAGACATATGTATCTAAAAAGATACTAACTTCCTGACAGTGAGAACAAAGTACCTGTTATGGTTTGGGTCTAGATGTCCCCCCAATGCCTCATGTGGTCAGAGGCTGGATCTAGAGTGTGTGAAGCTGGAATTTATTTATGATTCAGTGCTAGGCTCAAAGCCACTAGGATTTAGGGTGTGAGTGCTACCTGCCCTAGGTAGTCTGAATAAGATAAAAGAGGCAGAGAGACACTGTTAACTCTCTTGTTATCTTGCTGCCTTGTGTGCGCCATGTTGTTTCTGTTCTGCCTTAGAGTTGGCTGATTATGGACTGTAACCTCTATGGACTGCAAGCCAAATAAACCCCGTCCTTTCCAACTTTTGGTGTTAGGTATTTTGTCTCAGCAACGAGAGAAAAGTAACTAACATAGTACCCATAAGGCAAAGAGGTTACTGTTGTCCTATTTTCAGCCTGCACTATTGAAAGCAGCAGTATAGTTTGTAGACACAACAGAGAATAAAGGTCTTCAAACTGAGACTCCCTTACCAAGCAGAACTGCAAGTCATCTGAAATACCAAACAATTCAGGTATTTTGATTGATAGGAATTCAGAGCATTTATCTCTCAGGAAAACATGACAATTACAGAAGAGATTCTTAATGAACAAGTGAAGGAGATAGGAGAAATGAGGCCAGGGAAATGTGAGATGTGTTGGAAATTGTAAAGAGTGAATCTTAGATGAATAAATGCTTGTGTATGTGTTTGCTTAGACATAAATGGGTCATGACATAGATGGAGAATGTGTGATATAAATGCTAAGTAAATATATTAAGTATGATAAAAATGCTATTTAAAGAGAAAATATATTGCAATAGAAATCCAATTAAT
This sequence comes from Fukomys damarensis, assembly GCF_012274545.1. Taxonomy (NCBI): domain Eukaryota; kingdom Metazoa; phylum Chordata; class Mammalia; order Rodentia; family Bathyergidae; genus Fukomys; species Fukomys damarensis. Next base: position 30,601,732 of record NW_022900940.1, read on the forward strand.
AGTTTAGAATTAAAATTACTAAAATATCTTAGTATAACCTAGGATTAGAGGATAGGAGGGGTAAAATTGAAAGGTGGTTTATGAAAGACATGTACTAGCTGGGAATTAGAATTACTGAACAGCCCAATAGCTTTCAGTAGAGATAAAGCACTGTTAAATATGTGAGAATAACATCATAAGAATACAAATAAAGTAGTTTCCTTCAGCATGCTTCATTTTGAGTTTTGTATATCTTGCCCACAACAATAAGCAAAAGCATAAAAAAACCTAATGCAATTATCAAGGGAGATTTTTGACACCTTTCCAAAGTATATACTTTCCTCTATATATTCATAAAATATTTACAAAAATTGAAAATGTACTTGAACACAATGAAATTTTGCATATGAAAAAGAACAGATTTTATAAGCTACCTTTTGTGATCATATTTCAACCAACACTTGAAACTTAATGAAGGAATTATTAAACATTGGGAATAGATGATATGAAGGTAATTCCCAAACATTAAATATGTGACAACGAATGCATTTTTAGGTAACTGTTAAAGGAAACTTGAAATTAAAAAGAATGATAGATGTAAAAACTGTATAGAGAGCAGTGCAGATTAGATTCACATGACTGTCCACGCTGTACTTAGTGAATGAGTGTGGCCTTGCATGCCTTTAGCATTAAGGAAAAAGATGACACTTAACTTACTACCAATTTTTAAAAATTAGAAAAAAAATCACAAAGTAGGAACAGAGAATTAAAGAAAATAAAATGAAAGTCAGGGAGGCAAAATGAAAAAGGATAAATCAAATTTCTCATTTTTAAAAATAAAATCTACTTAGGAACCCATGGAAAAAGAGAGAAATCAAAATTACAAAAATATGGAGTGGGAACGAACAATCTGCATAGTAAATTGAAAAAACCTTTAGAGCTGATCATGAGAAGGTTTGTAGTAGCAGTTTTGGAAACTAGAAGTAGTAAAAAGTTATACTTTTTAAATTATAAATCAGTTCAAATTATTTTAATGGTTTCATTGTCTTTGTATTGGAAAAAGAAAAAATGATTTCCTTTCTCTAATTCAGGATGCATTCTGAACTATCAAGTTGCATTTGGTTGTCATCATTTACCTCTAATTGAAGATAAATCCTCTCTTTTACTTTAATTACAGGATTTTTTTAAAGGTAAAAATACTAGTTATTTTGTAGACTGTCCCTCAGTTTATTTTGTTTGATAGAAGATATTCTTAAGAATGCTTTTGGTGGTTCTATTATTTTCTATATTTAATTATTGTCTTCAGACAGTGGCCTACATCATTGATTTCGGGTTGACTACTGGCTGAAATGGGCTGGGCCTCTGATTCAAGGATTTTCCTTTTAAGGCCCCTCCTGGTAATAATTGTAATACTGGCCACAGCCAAAAGAAGAAATCTATCATTATTCTGTTACTTTGATGTCTTTCCCCATGCTGTTCCTAGACTCACATGATTTATAAATGACTAGAAAAACTTTGCACCATGTGTTGACAATAAAGGTAACTATACTAGAAGTAATATGCTTGTGAAAACCTTACTCACCTATGTAATCAAATTTCACACCCAGGTAAATCAGGCCCTAATGACAAATTCACTTAGAGAAGGAAAGTGTTTTGCTTTATAATTCTACTTAATTCTGCTGGCTCTTCTTGAATTGTCGGGTATTAGCTATCTTGGTTGTGAATACAAACCTCTGCTGGCCAGCTAGCAACAGTTTCTTATTATGTTAATTCTTTGGTCTTCTGCCCCTCCTCCAACATCCCAAGGACACACTAGGCCAGATTTTTGTCTGGTCTAAACCAGGCTTTACTTTAATAGGTGTAATTTAATCTCCTGCCCATTTCTCTGTACAAATGGCAATACTGTCACATTTATCAAAAGGCTTGTAAACTGGTTATAAGGATGTGGAATTGCTGAAGGTTATAAGCAGTGCCCTAAGAAACCAGAGCCCTGGGATTTTCCCAGCTCCAGTGGTTAAGAGATTAGGGCTTGGTGTGACAGTTTTAAGGTTAGCTCTTGATTCTACTGTCCTACCGCTTGTCTAACTTCAGATAATTTAATACATATCTTTGTGTTTAAACATTTCTGGCTGTTAAACAGCAAAAATAAGTTCCACATTTTAGGTACCTTTTTAATGTAAGAAATTAAATAATGGTAGAGGTTGTTCAACATCCGCACTGAGTTATGTCACTTCAGTGTCTCGTATATGAGATGTGATCAAAATAATGATGAATGCGCCGGGGATTTAGCTCAGTGGTGCGGCCGCCTGCCTCACAAAGTCCCGAGTGCGACAATCCCAGATACCAAAAGAAAAAGAAAAAGTTTAAATTTTAATAATCATTAAAGCAAAAGACACATTACCATTAACCCCCCCCACGCACATACACAAACCCCCCTTCCTTTGAACACATTTATCCCATCATTTTTGTCACCTCCTAAAGCAGTTCTGCAAGTTCTTTCCCATGACTGTCTTTATTTGTGCTTTCACGACTAACTCCATGTCCCGAATCAATTAAAAACATTTACTTTTCATGTTCCTTTTCATTATGGGAAGGAGCCGGAAGTTGTACGCTGCCGGACCTAATGAACAAGGCGGAGGGGGACATTTTGTAATGGTTCTGGATCAATTCAGGACATTGAAGTAGCCATGGAAAGACACCCATAAAGGGAACTTCCAGAGCTGCCTCAGAAAGGGTCAAGAATGGTAGGGTAAGAATGTTTGCGCATGGGGGAGAAAAATGAATATTCTGAGTATCACTGCATAACAAGTGACTTCAGATTTAGTTGCTTAAAATGAAAGCATCTTGTCATGCTGATGATCCCTAAACTAAGATTTTCGGCAGGGCTTGACTAAGTGTGGCATCACTGGTGTCCTTCTGTCACGTATAGCTGCTATTTAGGCTGGCCCTGGACAGTCTAAGAAGTTTCACTTGTCTGAGTTCGCGCTTCCGTGGTCTCATTTGGGAGGAAGAGCCCGAAGACTATCTCACCTCGGTCTCTCCCCTTGTCTACGCGATTTCAGGCCTTTTCTGTATGATTTCATAAGTGGGCTAGTCAGAAGACTTAGATACCAATTCAGAATTCCAAAGGACTAGGAGAGATCCCAAGCTGCCTTGTAAGCATTTCAGAAAGTCAGTGTCATAAGTGCTACATTTTTTTGTTATCGTTATTTCATAGGACTATCTCACATTTGATATTGGTAAGTCCAAAGCTCATAGAACCGGGAAATTTATTCTACCTGGAGGGAAGCCAAAGGGGAAGAATATTTGTGGACATAATCTCACGGAAATGTAGGTCTGGTGGAATAAGACATCAGTTTTCCTGACATTCATGACATGCCAAGAAGATTCCCAAATTTCTGTTTGTAAAGTTCTGACTCCCACATATGAAAAAAGAATCTTGATCATTTTTGTAGACAGTATCCAGAATTCAGCCAAAGCATCAAAGTTTAGTTGTACACTGTGCAGGAGTTACTACCCTGCTTTTAGCGTGTTATTTATATTCATACTGTTTATGAAGCACTGACCCTACATTTAGCTATTGACAATGCGTGAGAAATTGGTCTCTGCCCCGAGGAATTTATTTCAGAGTAATTCAAGCTGGCGAAATCAGTGTCAGGTTCTCAACTTTGAACAGACAGCTGTGGAGAGGAGATAAGCTTTTGAAGATGTAGCAGAAATAGTATTTATGGAGAGAGTGAAAGTGGAAAGATGACAGGTAAGCGAGGAAGGGACGGCTTATGCAAACTTGCAAGTGAACGGCAGGGGAGAACGAACACAGCCGTTCGGGTGGCCACAGACAAAGGTGAAGCTCCGGTTCAACTTTATCCTTTGCCTTTTCAGAAATCCCGAGGAACTCAGACATCAACTGGATTTATTATTTGACAGCCATCCCTCTTGAAGTTTTGACTTGCAGTTTATCAAGCTTTCCATCATGTATTTGTTTTGTGCTGATAACACTGAGTGGTTCTTCCGGAGTGCAGTGCATTTCTCTCAGTCCCGTGGGCGTGTTAATAGAAAGATTGATATGCCCTAGTGATTCTCCAACTCAGAGTCACCCTTGACCTTAGGCTGAAATAGTAACTCCTAATGAGTTGTAATTTGAGGGTTCCTACAGGCATCCCATGGCTTAAAATAATTTTCACATTTAAAGTGACGCTATATCTGATAATTACAAGTTTCTTACTACACAGAAGTTGCTCTGCATTGCAGGCAGTAAAAATGACAGGGAAGACTGTGGTGCTCTTTGGGTGGAACCATTACAGGCCAGGCTGGTGGAAAAACCCTCTTGCCACCTTAAGCTGTTCACTTCATTCTACAGGAGCCACTTACTGGGCAATCTGCTCCCCAGCTTCTGTAGTGGGCGTTCCCAGAATCTGTTGTCTCTTTCCAATATTCTTCTTTCATCTCTTTTCGGTGATTTATCTCTGCTGTTCAGATCACATAATGTCTATTGATCTATCTTCAACTTTTCTAATTTCTTCTGCCAAATCATATGAGCTAGTGATATTTATTTTTGTTTTGTATTTTCTGATGTTTTTATATTTTCATACTTTCTAATCTTTTAAAAATAATTTTAAACTTTTTATTGACCTTTATTTGATGGAACATTATCATGATACCTTTACTTACATCTTCATATACTGATTTGTTATTTGTACATCTTTATAATAGCTTTTTAAAGTTCTGCTATCTGGACCTCTTTAAATACAGATTCTTTTGCCTGCTTTTTCCCCACCCTATGTATCCCGTGGTGGTGAACCTATGGTGCACATGCTGATTTTCTCTTATGATAAAAATGCTAATATATGAATTGTTTTTTCTAACCTAAAACAGTATCCAGGTTTAATTGCAGTGTTCACACTTTGCAATAAATAAATATGGTTTGGGCACTTGTTTCTAAGAAGTTCACCGTCACTGGAATAGACTTTTGTGTTTCTTTGTAGTCCTCATATATTTTGGTTGAAAACTAGACATTTAGATAAATATTGAAGAAACTCTGGATACTGATCCACTGACTTGTGTATTTTGTCATTTATTTATATTTTTTATGACTTGGCTGAATGAATTCAACCTTCTTGATTGGTCCTAGAAAGCCTGAGGGAAACATCCTATAGCAAAACTGGGAGGGGAAGAGATGTAAGGAATGTGCTGTGTCTTAGATGCCACTAACCGTTACAGTTCTTACGGTGACTTAGTAGATGTTCACAAATTAATGTTTCATTTGATTTTTTTTTAGATAATTTCCTGAGAATTGTTAAAAAATACTAATCACCAGTTAAATCATTGTTTTGCTAAGAGTCATTATCGAGTTCTTGAGTCTGTCATTCTGGAAGTCCTAATTTTCTTCTTTAATATTATTTTTATTCTACAGTTAATTTGGAGATATCTTATTGCCCTTTAAAAATTAAATGAGAATTATTTCTGTGATTTCATGTGAGGATTAATTTTAATAACAGAGAATTTCTGAAAGGTGCCTAAGTTGGGGGTGGGAATCATTTACACCAACTTAATTTATCTTCAACAAGAATCTATAGTCTGTGAGAAGCAGTTTGAAAGTTGAGTTTACATCAGAAGCACTGCTTGCTGCACAGTGATTGATTGTGACATCCATTTAGATGTCTTTGGAAAAGTCTCACTGCAGAACTGGAGAAACTCAGGTTGAGCCTCCCAGAGGTATCTGTGGGCATTTAGTAGAATTGCTTTTCATCTAGTGAGGAAAAAAAAGAGATGATAAATGAGCTAACAAATTGAACCTTCAGGTTTAAAGTAATAGGCTTAAATGTCAACAACTAAAAAACACAACATAGGTAAAGATCAGAGTACAATCCTTATAATAGTATATGTTAGCCAGTATCCTAAAAAAAAAAAAAAAAAAGAATTTTGAGACTATTTTGAAGGACAGGAAAAAGCAATTGAAGTGATATAAAAGAACCGATTTGGTCTTTTATCTTTGTCATTGTACAGGAGAAAGCCGCAGCAACACTTTGCTCAGTCTTTCAGCGAGCTGTCAGGAGGCTTTCTGTTTCATGGACTGTTGTTTTTATCTTTGTATATGTAGTGACTATGCTCTTGTAGACCCACAGAGGGCCTCATGTCACGTTTCCTCAACAAACGATGAGAGAACTGTTAATTGCTGGTTCAGTCAGTATTTAGTCATGGAGACAGAGAATACATCAATTATCTTAACAGAAAATAGTTTAATATAATTTGAGAGGCATTTGGAAAACTTAAAGAACAGAGGGGACCCTGAGGTAAGCTAGATGCAGGAGCTTCAGGCAGAGTGTTATCATTTGAGCCTAGAACTGGTCAGGCACTTTGAGGTCTGAGGAAGAAGCACAGTACAGCTGGTCTAAGAGCCTCAAAGGAACCATGGTGTGTGGGCTCTGAAATACCAGGATGCAAGGACTGAAGGCTAAAACCAAGCATACTTTTGTGCCAACATCCCTTGCAGAGAAAATGGCTCTCATAGAAGTGATGTGTACAGGCACAATAAGCAAATAGGTAGAAGCACGGTCCAGCTATTTAGTCTCTTCCTGCTGGCAGACCCTAAGAACAAAAACAAAAACTGAAGCTAAACAAAGAAGAATTGTACAGTGAAAATCTCCAGATCCAGATCACAAAACAGAGTTTAGGCCTTGTGGTAGGGAGATGTAAAACTGTCAGAGAGAAAATAGCTTAATAACTGGGATACTTTAAATTTGATCTATAATCCTTTTTATAGGTCATATTTCTTTTCAGTATCCCACCCCAACTGTGTGACTAATTCAATCTTTTTCCCCTCCAAGGAGAATTCAAAATTATATTTGGATTCATGACTGTCAAGAGGCTAATGACTTCCAGATTAAGAAGATTATACTTCTCAGATATTATTTATTTGTCTGTTTTAAAAGAATTTTTTGAAATATATATTAAGCTTCATAAAAGCGATATAGATCTAGACAAACTCTCCTTTCTATTTCTTATATTTCCCTCTTTAAACTTCTGTTATACAGAATTGAGTTCAGACACATATGTCTTGCTCTATCTCATGATTTAGCTTCATTCGAATCCGTCGCCTGTATACATCATGTGGGTATCTGGACAGTTTTGATGAGTGGCTTTACTAATAATGAAAAGAATTTAAGTTTCAAGTGCCTATAAGGTAACTGAATCCAACAATAGCCCTGATTTTGCTAGATGGTGTTTGAAGCCAAATAATCTGCCCGATTGCCCAAGAAGTCCACTTATAAATTTTACTCCCAATTTGATATCCATGACCACAATACATCTATGAAATTAGCCATATGGAAATATCTTTTCACTGCTTATAAGGCAAATGGGTATCTTGTGTATTGCTAGAGGTGTTATAAATAGACTCAACAGTTGTAGATACTAGTTTGGCAATATAAAGTAAGAATCATAAAGATGAATATTTGACTTGAAAATACTACTTTAGGATTAGGTCTTAAGGAAAACTTACTATAAAAGGAAAGGAAAAAATTCTACCAGGCTTTTTTGTACCTCCCCGAAACAAACAAACAAATGAATTGTGGGCTAGTAGCTAAATAGTATGTGTTTCACTCATTCATATGTTAATTCTTATTTTATAAACACTCTACTAAATGTTAAAGGTAAATGACATAGAAAAAGTAGGACCCCAAGAAGCTTCATTTCCATTCATACAGAAACCCTGAACATGGCTGAGCATGGTAGTTCACCCCTGTAATTCCAACATTCAGCTGGCTGAGGCAGCAGGAACATGTAGTGCACTGGACCACATAGTGAGACCTGGCTCACAAAAACAAAAACAAAACAGAACATTCTGAACAGTGGTACTGACTCAGTCTAAATGATCTGCAAGAAGGAAGGGCATGTGTGTGTGTGTGTGTGTGTGTGAGTGTGCGGGTGTGTGCATGTGATTTAGGGTGGGAGGTGAAATAGCCATATGCCCTCCTGGTGTTTATCAGAATTCCTGAGAATAGATCTTCAGTTTTGAATAATTATACTTTGAAAAATTTCTGGTAATTTCTACATGTGCTCATGATGAGAAAAGAGATTAAGCTACTCTCTAATAATATTGATTAACATAAATTAAACACTTAACCTTCTGCCAGCTGTGTTCTAAGCACTTTATATATATCATCTCATATTATTCAATGAGGAAGGAAACCCAGACAATCTAGCTTCAGAGCCAACACTCTGGAGAAGAGACAGACGAATTCCTTTTCCCTGAATCAAAGAAAGATGAATAGATTATGATAATCAGGGAGAGAAGGTAGTCGATAGTAGATCTTCCCTTAATCACACCTGATATGTGTGAGAACAATATAATAATTATATTTATATAAATAGAATAAGTCAAAGAATGTATAGATAAAGTTAAGTTTTGCTATAATTGAACACAGCCCAGTTGTCAGCTTCTTTTCATCTTTGTAGACCTCAAATCATTCATCTGTACAGTCTGGTTAACCTGTATGTACTTCCTCATTTATTAATTATTCTGTGGTTAATATTTCTATTTTGATTATTAAATGTATGGCTGTTTGTTTCATGTATAGCTGAATATGATTTAAAATAAGAAAAAAGAAGTTCAATTTGTACCCAAATAGCATCCATTATTTTCTTCACCCACATATCATCTTTATTAGTATTCTCTGTAGGGCATTTGTCATTGGGAACCAAATGGAAGGGGATCATGTTATTTCAGTATTCTGCCTGATCAAATATAAAGTATTTTAATTATGAGTTTTATATAGTTTCTCCAGTTTTGTTTAACATGAAAATTTCTTGGAAAGTACATGCTAGCTTTTCATTTTTACCTTTCTTCTAAAGTAAAATAAGAGGGCAGAATGTTTTCATAATAACCACCCTTTAGCATATAATTGGCAGCTTAGATAATCATATTAGATGTAATAGAACATTTTGCTAAGACAGAAAAAATAAAGCATCAAGTGAGATAATTGGTGCATATAACATTTGTCTCTATCATGAGATGCTAATAGTTTCCCTGTAGAGTTTATGGGCTACAGTCACCCCATTTCATTATAAATGTAGCTGGAATGAAAAGATGTTAAGTGATTTTCTTTTTGTTTTTTCCTCTTTCATTGTTTATTGCTACTTTTTAGGTATATGGTACAGTTACATTCATCATTGGGATCTTGTACCTTTATATGATATATCTTGGTTCTTATTTTTCCCCTTACCCATGCCCTCCCTTCACCCCTCCTCCCTTCCCTATTTACAAAGACTTTGTTTCCATTTTTCCCTTTTCTCATATTTTGTCTCTTCCCTTCCTTCCTTTCCCCTACCCTACTCACTTCCCGTACTCCTTTAGCCCTTTTCTTCCTATTTCACATTATCACTTGCACAATTTGAACCTTATTTACACTTTTAGCTTTTCACACCAGAGAAACTAGTCAGTATTTACATGTGTCTCATTTATTTCACTTAAGAGTATGGCCTCAATTTGCATCCATTGAGCTATAAATGACTCTAGTTTCTCATTCTTTATGGCTGAGTAGTACTCTATTTTATAGAAAAACCACATCTTCTTTATCCAGTCTCCAGTTGATGGGCATCCTGGCTGTTTCCAAGTTTTAGCTATTACAAACTGTGCTGCTATAAACATGGGTGTGCTTATATCACTGTGGTATGATTCTTTTAATTCTTTTGGAAAGATACCCAGCAGAGGGATGGCTGGGTCAAATGGGACCTCTAATCCTAGTTTTTTGAGATATCTCCACACTGATTTTCACAGTGGTTGCACCAGTCTGTGCTCCTACCAACAATGGAGAAGGGTTCCTTTCTCCCCACAACCCCACCAGCATTTGTTGTTGGTTGATTTCTTGAGAGCAGCCATTCTTTCTGGGGTGAGGTGGAATCTTCTTATGGTTACCAACCATTACCTGAAATTTGGGAACTAATTCCTATAGGTTACATGAAAAATATTTATAAAGTTTTTTATTGAAAACAATCCAGCAATTCTCCATTGACTATCAAAAAGATTTCAAGCTCAGTGGCCAAATGTTGTCAAATAGCTTAAATCACACTTGAATGTGTGTCAGTGTTACCAAGAGGACTTGTTTAATGGATTTCTGGATTCCTCAGAAACTCTAACTCTGAAGTAGCACCATTGCTCTGAGTTTTGGACAAATTTTAAGTGGTGCTGATCCTTAAGGTGCGAGGCCTGCACACTGAGAACTACTTTCATGAACAATGAAGATGATTCTTATTTTAAATAAGAAATCCTGTGATGAGGTAGGTCCACAGTTGGGTAGTCAAATATTCTCAATTTATCAGCTTTGTTTTTTTGCCTCCTGTCATGGTCACAGCATAGCTGCAGCGAGAGAAAGTAAGTGGTGGAGAAATAAGAATGTTCAGTTAATATAGAGAGGCAATATTTTCTGTTGTGCCTATTTAAATTAAATCTTCTAGATGCCCTAGATTGCTTATTGGCCTCAAATGCATCGTACGCCCGGCCTGAATCAATCACTAGCAAGAGGGGTGGGTTTATCATGCTATATTTGGATTAACTCTGATTAACATTCGAGGAGGAGATGGGGTCACCTTTCTAGGCACATTGCTAAGTGCAAGAGGGTAAATATACAAATGCAATCTTGATTCAGCCAACAAGGGAGAACGGGAAAAAATGCTTTGGGCTTGTAACTAATAGCATCTTCTCTATTAAAATACTCATGAAGTATTAGAGTTTAGCTTGAAAATAGTAAGTGTATTAATAATAAATGTCCACTCCTCAGTGCAATCAGTCTACTGTTCAGTGAGTATTCAGTTAATATTCCATATTATGATGGTATAATATAAATAGGCTGCTCTTGGAAAAGTCTAACTTGCCCCAAAGAAATAGGTTAATTTCCCTCAGGTGGCAATGAGTTGTACTGTACATATTTAAAATAAAATCTAACCTAGTTTATTAGGAACAAAGCTTTGTATGTTTGATTTTTCTTGCCAAAGAGAAGTGGAAACAGCTGTTACATGCCTAGCCACCTACATGATAATAAAGCTTCTAGAAGGGACGGAGGGAGCATAAGGTGTCTAAGACTTGTTATCCATAGAAGGAATATTTTCTGTCCATTTTCCCTTAATCGTTTTTTCCCCCTTGTCCTTCTTTGTGTCATTCACCACAACAAACTAGAGATTTGGATACTAGGGCCAGAGGAAAATTGCAACAGCACTTCAAAGGAGAAAATTATAGATGAATTCAATATATTTCTTTCAGAATGTGTATGGATTTCGCTGTCCATCTTTGAGATGTGAGAATTGGCTTCTTCACCTATGATAGGTGATAAAGAGCCTTTAGGCATGAAATAAAGTCAATCCTTGGCCTTTAGAGATGATGTCTTAATACTAGCAAACTCCTAAACTGTAATGAGATAACAAGAAAGTGATCTTGCATATTTATCAATTTTATTTTTTATATAATTTATTTAATTGCAAGTTTATTTTTAATAATGGGGTTTAAGTGGCTCATACACTTCTTTAAAATTTATGAGCTGGTATGAGCCAGCTCCGGCAAAACACAGGGTTGTAGGCATTTAAAATAAGGCTAGGGTCATGTTTCTTCCCTCTGCAGGGCCTCTCTACTTCATTCATATTCCTGCTGTACAGGGGAAGGGAGTGGAGAATTGGCATTGTATCACAACTCTATTCTTATCTGGAGCCCAGTTTCAAGGTCTATTTTGTAGCTACCATGATCCTGTGTTTCCAGGTTCTGAGTATTCTAAGTAAAAGTCAACTATAATTCACATCATAAAATAATAGGTGTGAACAAAATGTGACAGTTTTTCCCCTGTATTTGTATAAATGCCTCTGATCCAAGGCTATACCAGCCAGTTTTGTGGTCCTATTTATTGATCTTCAGTTATCAGTTTGATCAGTACCAATCCCTCTAATGTAAGAGAAAGAAAAGAAAGATAAAAACAAGATGGAGTTAGTGGTTGGATAGAAGACTATAGAATAGACATGGAACAATACTTTGCCCTTTCTGAACTTAAACAGTTTTATAAAAATAAGATAAATTCTTTATCGGCAACCGGATTTTACAAAAAGCCTTCAGATTTTATTCCTTAAATACATCAATTATGCAGTTTCGTATCTCAAGAATGAGAAATTCAGAAAATATTTTGAGGTTTGTCTTATTAATTGATCTCTAACAAAACAGGCATAACTCTCACTTGCTCTTTGCTAAATTTCTGAAATGTATGAATTATGTGAGTAACTGGATATAATGGATAGATGGGGGCATGGATCTGGAAGTCAGTGTGTGAGGTTTGACAACAATGCCCTTAACACAGGCTATACACGCTCTCTCTCCTACACTCCTTTACTTTATACTTTACTACTTTATAGAAATAAGCTTGAAACATGCTTTTCTTTACAATTCAAACGTAAATATTTTTCTAGGAGGCTTTTGAGGGAGAGATAGAAATAATATTGCAGGGAGGGCCAAGGCCTTATCAAAATGTGAATATCATAAGGAAACTTTCTGGGTGGCTTACACTCAGCCTCAGGATCTAATAGTTGAGAAGCAGGAGTGGTTCTAAGTACATCCGCCTCTATGGTCTGAGGAAGATAGAGGGATGTAGCACACAAAAGTATCAGTACACGTTTAACCTCTTTCTTTGGGTTACCATTATGCGTTGTTAGAAGCTTATAGTGAATTATGTATTTACATGTCCTAAATATGTCTATCATGTCCTGGAACCTGGAATGTCCCCTTACTTTGAAATGGGCCCTTAATAGACATAATTAAGTATCTCAATATAAGATGATCCTGGACTGTCTTACACTTAACAGGCACACTGAGAAAAAGATCAGAGCAGATGAGGGTGGGAGCAGAAATGTGACTTGGGCTGCCACCATCCAAGCAACACCTGGATTCTCCAAACGCTGGACGTGACAAGAACAGATTCTTCTTTAGAGCTTTTATTGGGAGCATGAACCTGCTACCATAGTGTCATACCTTGACTCTAGGCTGTGAGGACAAAATTTTCTGTTGTAAACCATCCAGCTTGTGTTAATTTGTAACAGAAGTCCTGTGACATGAATGCTAGGCTGAATGACAAAAGATTTTTTTTAAGTGGCATGGATTATGAGGGAATCACGAACTTTGCTTTATTGGTTAGGGGTCTCTAGAAGAACAGAATCAGTAGAAAATATGTTGTAATTATGCAAGTGGCTGTTTTTAGCTGGGCTCACGGAATCAGAGTCAGGAGAGTTCATGGTGGCCATCTGAGCACTGAAGAGCTGGAGGATCCAGTGGCTGCTCATCCAAGAAAATGGAAGCCACAGAACAAAGGGGATCAGGGATACAGCACCAGACCAAGGTCAAGGATTTGGAAGTTAACTGGACAGTCTGCATCAGAAAGCTGAGGAAACTGGAGATTGGAGAATGAATAACCAAAAGATGAATTACTCAAGACGAGGGCAGCTCTTTAAAATAGGGAAAACTTCCTTCTTTTTTTCATTTTTATTCCATCTGGACTTCAAGCCTTGTGGTTGGTGCTACCCACACCCATGCTATGTCTTCCTCCCTGGATTTGTTAGTCTACATGTTAATTATCCATAGACACACCCAGCCTGTGCTTTACTAATCTCCTAGGTATTACTTAATCCATTCAAGTGGACACATCATGATTAACAGTCAGATCTTCCATGGGAAACTATGAAAGAACTGGCCATGACAGAGTCTGTTTCAGCTGGAGAAGGAAACAGTGGAAATCCAGGGATAAAAACTGATACCTCAATGTCTGTAGTGATGCCAAGAGTGAACATTTAGGAGGCATTGCAGGCTAAGTGTAGTCACTGCTACCACCAACCAATATGGTAGCCCATGAAGGTGCGACACTGTGGTGAGGAGAGACACACTAGACATTGGAAGGTATGGAAGATAGAAGTGGCAGAGGACCTGGTGAGCCAGAGTCCAAGACTGAGAGTTTATGAGGTGTGAACATAGAACATACTGAATATTTACATAAAGATAGTTTATTACAGTGAAAGATACATTGCCATTCATCCCCCTCAAAATACTAACATATTTCTAATGTACTTTCCTCATCATTCTTGATACTTTCTGAAGCAGTTCTGGAAGTCTTCTTCCATGAGTGTTCTTACTTGTGGTATTGTGACTGCTTCAGTGTCCTGAATCAATTCAATAATTTACCTTTCATGGCCATTTTGACTTTGGAAAAGAGCCAGAAGTTGCATGGGGCCAGATTTGGTGATCAAAGTCAATGAGGACAAACTGTAGTAATTTGACAAGCCTGCCTTTCCACTGGATGGTACTTGGCAGCAGCATTCACTGTACTTTTCATCACACTTCTTAAAAAGACAGCCAGTCACAAAAGAACTTCTATGAGCTAGGGATGTAGCTCAGTGTCACCACACCTGCTTTGCAAGTGCAAGGTTCTGAGTTCGATCCCCAGGACAAAAAAAAAAAGAGAGAGAGAGAGAACTTCAAGGACTGCTTCAAAAAGTGGCAAAAACAATGGAATAGTATGTTCAATGTGAGGGAGAGTATTTTGAAGAGCATTAATGACAATGTGTCTTTTACTGTAATAAAATTTTAAAAAATTTAAACACCCCATATGTTTTGATAGGGCCTTATAGAGGGTGTAGACCTGCTTGTGACATCCAAAATCCTGCAGAAAGACAAAGGGCTGGATTATTGTGAGTTGACAAGTGGAGACAATTCATCCAAAACATTTAGAAACAAATAATTAAACTAAGTTTACTCGGACCTATACATTGGAAGGTTCAAAAATTTAGTCATCTGTTAGTCACACTTAGTCATATTTAATCACATATGTTTTCTTTAATGATTAATAGAACTAATTGTGCTACTGCATTTTCTGTATTACTGTGTGAATACATTGTTTTTTGTTCCTAGTTTTTAAATTGTTGTCCTCATGGACGGAGTCTGTGCATCACTACAGTTATTTTCCAAGACAAAAAGCTGAAATCATGCTGAAAATAATGCTGTACTGCTTTTGGTAGTATATGGAAAGCAGGCAGGCAGATATAGTTTGGATGACAGAGGCTGAAAATTTCAAATTATGATGGGGCTGGGCAATTCAACATAATACATAAAACTGGCATTCTCCCAGCAAGCCCAGATGGTGGAGACGAAGCATCAGCAGCTCTTATTTTCTTAGCTTTGCATAACTGAGACAAGGAAAAAGTCAACAATGCATTTGTTTTTACCAAAATATAATTCTAATCAAAATGGGTTTCATTAATAAAATTTCTACTGAATGATATTCTGGCTGCTGTAAGTTTCTGAATGAGAAAGTACTTGGCTAAAGATGTTACCCTTACCACTCAGAGTTTAGGGATTCTGAGCCTGACACACTCTGATGAGGCTTCAGGTACAAATGGAGGCATAGGATTCAGTCTCTTTGCTTTGCAGATGTGGGAATTGAGGCATGAGGTTGTTCTGTCTTGGATGAGTCACCCTGTAAGTGGGTGCCACAGGCTGAAATAGAACCTGGGTTGTTGAGTTCCAGTCTTCTGTCCTTTTACCCTGCCACACTCTTCAAGTGTCCTTGTCCCTATACTTACAGCCTTGCTCCTGGTTACTTTTTGTAGCCCTTTATTGCTTATTGCTCACATCAGCCCTTTCTCAGATGCTTATCATAGGCAAAACCACCTCATTAACACACAGCCCATGCTTCCTGCAAGACCAGGTGGGCAAGGTAATACATTCCTCAGTTCTCAGATATTCTGGGCTTTCTTTCCCTGAGTCCCAATTCAAAATTAAAATTATTTACCAGAAGTATTTTAACAATTTTTGGCAAAGAAAGACAGAAGAAGAACACATGAAAAAGGCTTTAAATAAAAGCTCAAAGTTTCTTTTTGTACATGACTAATAATGATTGGTAATAGAATCTGTATGGGGTTTTCTGGCAAAAAGCTTGACATACAAAAGAAATACAAGATTTTGGAGTCAAGAAGATATGGCTTCAATCCTAGATCAAGCATTCTTTCTTGAGTCTGTGCTACAGTTGGGTGGGAACCCTGGAAAAACTTCGACAGCAGAAAATATTTTAGAAGTTATTTTCCTTTCAGTTCAACAACATAGAATGACGGAAGAGAGGAATAAGGGGTATTTGGCAGGAAAAAAAAAACACAAATCATTACACTTCCATCTTTTGTTGTCTTCTTTCCTGAAACTCCTGGGGCAACTGAGATGACAGAAAGCTTCTGATGTGTCGCAGAAACACTCTTCCCTGTCTACTTACACCAGAATATCACTCACTGTCTTGGGAGCTTTGGGATGGCACTGGTGCTCTGTGAATTCCATATACTCAACCAGTGCTGAAAGTAGGAGGATGTTCTGTACGTGACAGTGGTGATAATCCAATGCCTCTGGAATCCTCACGCTTCCTCCTTTGCAGATTCAGCACAACTCATTGCTCCTCTTGAGTGATACACTCAGGGGCTGCTGTGTTCTTGGGTCTTCTCTTGGTAGAATGCAGTTAGAAGACAGAACAGGTTGCCAGGAAGTGCTAGAGTCTTGGTTAAGAGTCAGCACTGCGTTGTTTAATACACTGAATAATACAGCTCAGAAAGAAGTGACTGTGGGAGCCTACCTTCTACCATCAATAGAACCTAGTGCTTTTTTCCAAACTACTCCACTGTGAAAAATAAATGTGCATGAGGGAGGGTAGCTTGAAACTGCTAATAGCCCTTGTTCTCTCATTCTCAATGTAAAGAGCTCAGATATGGGCCAAGACTATGTGCTAGGAGCTAGTAGCTCTAGTTACATGTTTCTCTAGTTGCTACTGTCATGTCATCTCACGTGCCTTATATGACTGTCACCGCTGCCATCATCGTCATCATCTAACTTATCTATTCAACTCCTTGGATGACATAGCATTTACCTTTCCAGACTGTCCTTTGGCTCTTAACTCAAGGATCCACTTCCTCATTTAGGATTACCTAGAAGTTTCAGTTTCAGTGGAGCCTGAACTCCTCCAATTACCTAATGAGGGAGTGTTTTTATGGTATCCGTTTACACATAGACACGAGCCAAATATATTAGAAATTCTTTGTATTTATGATTTGAAATTTATTCAGAACAACTTATAAATTTCTCTTCCAGTAATAAAATAATAATAATAAACAACTTTTAAAATTTTCTCTAGTAATTTTCTAGAATCTGTGTTGCTGGTCATAAGCAGAAAATACATCAGCAATAAGCTCTGCTGTAAAAACAATACATTTTAAGTTTTTCCACTACAGGTAAATTACTTAATGTCATCTTGTTTAAAATAGTCTACTTTGAATAAACTTTGTTTCTTCCAATTTGGGTCTCCATTTAGTAAATTCAGCATTGTTTTGGTAGCTCTGCCTTTCAAATGTTTTCTCTCTTCCTCTTTTCTTTCCTTTGCCTTGTGCCATCAGAATACAGATGAAATTGTGCTCAACTTCGCACTTAGTTGTGGTGGGCTTGGGTACCTGTATGGACATTGTTAATGGACTTGGTTCGAAGCAAAACTTATTTCACCTGGGGTGTTTGGGTGTTTGTGTCTCATTCCACTGCATCTTCAGGTGATGTTAGAGGCTTCGTGAACTTACGCCTCAAGTTCAACAGTTGGTGCTGGGGGAACTTTCGCGTGTCTCTCTCATTTCCATTTCCTTACTTCAGTTTCATCAGGAGCTACTGGCTCTTGGGACTAAGGGGATCCTCCTTGTTCCTGGTTTTGAGCTGCTCCAGTTCTCAGCCTGCACCTCTGCAGCCCTCGTACAGTGGCCTGAGGTCTTCTGAATCTTTGCCACACCATGAGCAAGCAGGAGAGGAAGAGCAATATTTCTGGACCATTCATCAAGACATCTTATTCCACAAATGATTCTCTATTTTGGCAATAATTTGGATATGAGGACAGGAAGCAGAGCCCAAACTTAGATGCTTTAGGGTACTCTTTCCAGTTACAGGGCTTGCTTGTTGTTATTGTTATTGCTGAGCTTCTGTCATCCTAAAATTTCTACCCACTACCCCTCCAGGCCTGCACTCAGGGTATTAGGTCACTGGGTTTCAGGGGACTGACAACCCTATCTTTGTCTTATCCATTTGAATTATTTCCTGGGATGAATTGCTTCATGAATTCTTGTATTTATATTCTTGATATCTTGTATTCTTGATTTGCATTCTACCTTCCTCTGTGTCAGAAGCTGTGCCTCCATCAAATTCTCTCTGAATAATGTTCTGTGCTCACACCTCGAAGCTTTTCTCTTGATATGTAAAAATAAAGCTTTGGAATTCAGCAAAGCATTTTGTCCCTAAACAAATCCTGGCCTTGCAGACGCTCATGATATGGACTCAAGAAACAATTTTTGATGTGCAAAGCTTAACAATGATTTCTTTATTCTAGGCAGCATCTGACTTCTCTTGGAAACAAAAAGGCATTAAACCAGAAGCCAGAGGCAACATGATTTATGGGGGTTGGAAGAATTACTGTTTTAACCATCTCAAAACAGAATCTTTATAAGAGCAAGGATCCTGTTTCATTTCTGAATGCCTGCTGCCTAGTTCAGCATCTGCTACACAGTAGGCACTCAAGAAATGTGTCCTGGATGAAAGGAGTGTTTTCAGTCTATGCTTTATAGTATATCTTTGGGTAACCCAGTTTATGTCAAGTTAGCTAAAGGATGTCTGTGAATGAATGGGCGTGTCTGGTGTGGGCTTGGCTGCTATGTCCCCCCCCCCACCAGGGTTAGTCACCTCATTCCTACCATGATGATCCTTCAAGGGCAGCATCTACATCACCTGAGAGCCTATTAGAAATCCAAATTTCATGCCTCATTGAGGTAGGATAGAAGAAACAAGTGTGAAAAAAAAAGACAAAATAAGAATTTAAAACCCATACTTCTAAGAACACTACAACATCAGGACATGATCAAAATTACACAAAGTTGTCCATATCTATACTACCTAGGCTTGTTTATGTGTCCTTTCTTCCTGACTGATTACACCCAAAATCCCTTAAATATTCTATAAGCCCATAAACGAGTTTAGCTGATAAAGTAAAGGTCAGGAAACTGACCTTAAGATAAATAGATTGGATGATTTCAAAAGATGTTTTTAGGCCAAATATCTTAGATCATCCATTAAAAAAAAAGCACAATAGATTAGGCCCTGCCTCTCACCTATAAAATGGTCCATCCTTTCACTCATAAAATGAGACATTACTTTCAACCTGTCAGTCAGCATCCATTGTTTTTTCCTGTAAACCAAGCTCAAAATTTCTACGGATTTACAAATTCCACATTTTCCTTCACCAAAAATATAAATAGTTCCAGCTGCATAAGGCACCTCCTTTGACAACTCACACTATTTCTTCAAGTTTGTACTTTTAACATTCCCCTCAATAAATTCCTGTATGTGTCTTACACATCCTGAATGTTATGTTTCTGTGATGGAAGTCAGGCAGTGTACAACCTGTTCCATAAGTTAGGAGAGTCATGGGTCAGCTCTCTGCTTTGGGGATCTCCAGCAACAATCCTAGTCAAAAACTCCAAAGTGAGACCCAGCACTTTATGGTTAACCAAGCCCTCTAGATGATTCTGATGTTCATGCTATATACTCTTAACACTTGCTTAACCCAGCCTCCTTCAAAGATAAGGGCTAGGATTTATTATGGCCTCCATTAAGGCCACCTAATTGGAGCCTCAGCCTCTCTGGTACTCTACTGGACAAGATACTCAGAGGTTTCAGCTTCCTAGAGACCAGGTTACAAAATCTGGAAGTCTCAGTGATATAAGGGGTAAATGTAACTCCCAAACCTGCTAGATATCTGAAGTGTGAGTTCACGTTCTCTAAAATTGAAGAATGAATTATAGGAACAATGGAGGTTATAAGTAGGAAAAATTTATTGAGAGAAAGATAGTTTTTGTCTAAGAGAGACAGAAGGGGGACTGGAAAATGGGTTGCCCCTTCACCCAACTTCTCAAAGTTTCATTGGACAAAGTTACAAAGTGAGGCGGGTTCAAGGTGGGACAAAACTATAGTTTACAAGTACAGTCACCTAGGTAATACTGATCCAATGAGAAATCTCAAGGTGTACAAAGCTATGAACAACCAATAAGATTATGACAAGTATAGTGGCTTAGGTAATATCCAACTAAATGGGGATCTGATGGGGAAGTAAGTCAAGTAGCAAGCATAAAAGGAATGAACAAGGATTATTGATAAGGGGTAGGTCAGGGATCTTTCTTGGAAGATCTTGATTCCCCCGCCCAGGTGATTGGTACCTATTTAGAATATTAATTGCTGCTATTTATCTTCCATGGGGGGTGTAGGATAAATTTCTCTTCTTTTACAATGCTGGCCTTCCGTGAATGTGTCTTCGTTGTCCTCCCTGTTGGCTCCTTGACTGTCCTTCATGTTGGTTCCTCATAGGCTGCCCTGTCTAACTGCCTACAAGATATCTCATTAACTTACTCATCTGTAATAGCAGGGATCACATCAACAGAGATGCTGAGGTGGTAAAAAGATTCTTTGAGAAAACTCAGTCCAGTGAGGTTGATTTTATCATGCATGAGTTTGATAAGAATTTAAGGTTATGTGAGTGTGAATGTATAACCTGAGGCCCTCATCAGAGTTCTGTCCTCAGTAAGACACTATTTAGAATGGAGTCTGTTCATCTGGCTTCCTATGCCTGATGGCCACACTTACTGCTTTTGTTATTTTAGTGCATAATTATGAAATGTATCATTGGCATCTTAAATCAGAACTTTTAAAAGAAAGATGACTTTAAGTGACTAAAACTACTGTTGAACATATAATGTAAATTCACACAGCAGTTCAACTAAGCGTGATTGTTAGCTATATACAACAAACTCCTGTCAATATAGGATATGATTCTGGTATTACATTTTTAGTACATTTTCAATAAAGAACTAGTGAAAACCTTAGGGAAATATCTCTGCCCTGCTATTTTTCTCTTATTCTGGTTTTTAGTCATCCAATGAATCTCTTCTAAGTCCCATCTATTCAGAGTCCCAGATGTCTGCATTTGAATGATTCACTTCCCTCATCCTAATTGCAGGCATTTCTGTTCTTTGTCAGCAAGTGCTCAAAGTTCATGCAGATAATAGAGAAGCTTCATCAACTGTTTGTGCATGGCTTCTTCCTTTGATAGTAAGTACTGTAAATTTCAATTCATTTCTGAAACTTAAAGAGCCTCATTTTTCTGAGGGCTGCTATCTGTTCCTCTGTGGACTTTTTTCTCTGTGGGTTTTTATCACAGCTTGCTCTTCCTCTTTGTGCTGAGTGCTTGCATCTCTGTGACACTTGTCACTCTGTGTTGAATAGCTGCCATTAATCCTTTGATGGAAAAGCACTTTCTGATTTGATGTCATTATGAGAGTGCTTCTCCCAACCCACTGAATAGAAGTCACTTTCTGGTATTTCTCATGCATTTCTGTCAAATATCTCCTATTTTATGTAGCCACATAAAATATTTTTGTTTCACTCTTCCTATGTATGACTGTGTAAAATCAACAGTCATTTCATTAGAAGCATAGGAAGACATCTGCTGAAAACATAACTGTAAAGAGGTTCTGATCTTTCTGAGAGAAAATACAGAGTAGTATGTTTAGGTAGCAAGCCAAGGAGTCAAACTGTACTTGCCAAGATGAATGTTCACACTGTGATTGAATGGCATAAAAATAGTGGACTTTGTGTACATGGTTTAATAAATCCACTTAGAACGACTGTAACTCCTTGGAATGGAGATCAGGACAGTGGTAGATCAGAACAGTCTGTTGGAAGAGGTAGAGACTTCTTCAAAGCAACAGTAACTGAATTGGTGCCTATGGAGCCCACCGTTAGGAAGACATTAAAGACAGTCAAGAAGAGACTGGTTGGGTAGACTAGCTGCTTGAGCAGAGGCCAGAATGAAGATTAAGAATTAATTCATTTTACCATATACCCCATCAGGATCCTTGAATGATACTCAGTAGGTATTGCGGAAACATAATGTTTTTGATCTGAAACTGATAGGAGCGATGTAAATTTTTCCTGTCCAGGGACATATTACGAGTGAATATTCACATCTCACAACTTCCTCAAAGGGTAAGGATATTCAACTACTGCCAGCAGCTCACATGTACTCAATTTGGGTGGAAACGTGGAGCAGAAAACTTTACTATGGTGAGATAAAAAGAGACCAGCTACCTCCTAAAACCTTGGCTATTGGTAAGGAAGGAATTCAACCATGATTAAAGTGACTTTCAACTTGTAGTAACTAGTTTGTAGACTTTCTGCTAAATTTTACTATTTGCTAATAAATAGAAACTTCTATAATAAAGACAGTGACAAATGTGCTGTTAAATTTAACTTAAAAATCTTACTCTAAGATTGGCCAGATTCAGCATGGTTCCCCAAAGATAGCCATCTCTCTACAGTCTTTGATTGCTAATGGTGATTTGACTTATTCAGAAATAAATTAAGCATAGATAAAAATTTGACTACTGTTTGATTTTTTAAGTCCAAATATCTCAAAATGTAATTACCTAATGCTATAAAAAATCATAGTAGAAAAATCTACTGAGTATTTAAGATGCATTTGAAGTTGATTAATATCCATACTTTGAAAAATAATGCACTAATATAGATAATTCTTAGTTTTCATAATTATAACCTTATGTCTTGAAATATTTGAGATCAAAATAAATTTTCAAGAGTAATTTGAGAGTTAGTATAGCTAATGCTTGAATGCATATTTTACCTCACTAGCTTCATTCTTTAAATCCTGAGCAAAGTCTTGCAAGTTAAGGATTATAATTCTTATTTTATGAACAAGAATACAAAGCTTCAGAGATCTTAAATAATGTTCCTAAAATCACATGGTTGGTAATTGATGAGGCTATAATTTGAAGCCTGATGTATGAAACTCCTAATTTATATTATTTCTTTTCCTTTTCCAATAAGAAATTGAATATATAGGTTAAAGGTTTGTCCATTCTTAAAGTTGCTATTTGGTTTTTATTTTGTTTTTATTCCTGACCAGAAAAAATAAACATGTATATTTCTATGGTTTATCTCATGTATTTTAACTTGTTGAGTTTGTTATTCAACTCATAGGTGTTGCTGTTGAAGTTCATGGTGCCTAGTAAGTGGCCATTAATTTAACATGGACATAAAATCAACTAGAATACTGATACATTGAATATTGACAAAGCCATGTAGAATAGAGTCTGATATGGAATTAAACTCCCAAATGGGAGATTCTGACTACATTTTGTACCAGATATCCATATTTCTAAATACTGAACATAAATTTAGGCTATAAGGATACAAAGGGTTTTAAGAAGAACTAAAAGGTAACATGTGATCGAGAAAACATATGAAAAAAGGCCTTAATACAAGTGTGTGCCCATGTTACTATGGCAACTATCTGGACCTGTGGTACCTTTAGGAGGAATGCTTGATGTGCGTCTTGAAGGTTATTAAATGAGAAAGAACAAGAGGGCATTTTAATATAAACTAAAGGCCAAAAGATGGAAATGTGAGAAAGCAGCTTCATGTATTGATAAATCAGTTTTCTCTACTTCAGAGAGTAGTAAGAAGAATGTATAAAATTTTAGAGTTGGAGGAGGTCCTAGAGTTTATGTAGTACAATTCCCTCATCTATGCTAAGAATTCTTATTCCAAAAGTTTCAGAATATTACTCAACAAAACATTCTCCATGTTTTTTCTCTGCATGTAACTTATGTTACTAACACTTTAAAAAAAGAAAGAGAGCCATATATGAAAAAACCAACTCCAGACCTATAGTATGCCACTGAAAAATTGTGCCTTTGCTTTTAGATTCCCCATTGTGCACAGAACTTTCATTGGCACAAGGTAGACATTCAGTACATAGCTGACTGGCACACGGGAAGCAGTTCGATATGAAATGCAATCATTCTGGTGAGCAAGATAGCTTTGCTCATTTCTGTGACACTTGCCGATAATGGAGGATGTGTTAACAGAAAGCACAAGCAGCGGGAAGCAGTCAGGCCCTTTACATCTTGTACAATAGGAGGGAAAGCCATGTACTTTTTATAAGAGTGGCTGGGTAATGATTAAATGGCAATGAAAATTATTTCATAGATTCTTATTTGCATGAGGATAAAAGTTAATCTTTAGGTAGGTAAGTCCTAAGCATGCAAGACACAACTACCAGTTGTATTTTACTTTACATGTACTGCAATGCTTAATAGTCTGAAAAGTTTAGAGGTAAAATATACTTTGTAAAGTATTTATCCCAAGCTTTTTAAAAATCCGTTGTGAGAAAACTGTAGCTCAAAATATTTTCATTTTCATCTTCCCTCAAGTTGTCCCAAGTGTTAATTCACATTATCAATTTACTGGCTGGCAGGCAATTCTTCCAACTTTATCAAGCTGATAAGCTTAGCTTATAATGCAGACTTCTTTCTAAACTAGTGTTTTCATGAGTGTAGAAAAGTCCATATGCTTTGTTTAAAAAAATAGCAAGATAAAAACAAACTTTAAAAAGTTCCATTATCTGCTTCTTTTATATTTGTCTATAAAAATATATATGCTCTGATATATTTAATTAGTTTAACTCACACTGTATGTTCTTCGTGAGAGGACCTAGGTGTTTTGAGAATGATGCTAAAATTTTAAAGGAGAGATTAAGGAAAGAAATATGAAGTCATTAAGGCCTTAATCTGGACAAAGCTGAAGTCATTAAGGTCTTAATCTGGACAAAGCTATTTATTTATTTATTTATTTATTTATTTTTGGTTTTTTGAGACAGGGTCTCACTATGTAGTTGAGACTGACCTGGAGCTCACTATGTAGCCCAAGCTGGTCTCGAATTCACAGTGATCCTCCTGTCTCAGCCTCCCAAGTGCTGTGATTACAGGTGTGCGTCACAACACCCAGCTGGACAAAGCTATTTTCATTTTTGCTTCCTCATAACCCCACACCTCAAATTTAACAAATTTTTTGAGACAGGGTCTCACTATGTAGTTGAGACTGACCTGGAGCTCACTATGTAGCCCAAGCTGGTCTCGAATTCACAGTGATCCTCCTGTCTCAGCCTCCCAAGTGCTGTGATTACAGGTGTGCGTCACAACACCCAGCTGGACAAAGCTATTTTCATTTTTGCTTCCTCATAACCCCACACCTCAAATTTAACAAAAATAGGGCATTACATATAAGTTTGATACAATAATCTGAGCATTGTATGGCTTATATCTATATATCCGCCCAAAGCCTCATGCAGTTATAGGTGGGGCTTTTGGGAGCTGGCTGGATCCAAAGTGTGTGATGATGAGAGTATGAATGTGATTCTGGGATTGATTCATGGTGTGATGCTAGGATTACAGGCGCCCTATCCTGGTGTGAGTGCTGCTCTGAGGGTGGCTAGCCTGGATGGAGTATAAGGGACAGAGAGGACTGCTCTTGTCAGTTGCTGCCTCCTGCCTGCCTGCTTTGAACGGTTTCTCCTCCATGATGCCTCTCTGCCAGGCCACCCTGCCTTGGAGCCAGCCAACTATGAACGGAGACCTCTACAAACTATGAGCTAAATAAGCTTTTCTTCCTTTAACTTTGGGTGTCAGAGATTTTGTCTTAGCAATGAGAAAAGTAGCTAAGGCAGCATAGGAATTTCCTCTTTTTCTTGGGAGAAGAATAAAGGAAAGTATAAGCCAACTATATTCATTCTGTCTCCCATGCCCACCATATGTTACTCGCTGTCTGATGAGTTTCCAAAAGTAAAAAAATGTAAAAATTTCCCACTCCATGCAAATGTAAACTTTAAATGATGCAGATGTATTCATTACATTAGTATAATTTACTTAGTCACATTGCATATTTAATATTAATCCATCAACATCAAATTTAAACATTTTTTTCTAATCTCACATTCAAAAATCAATCTTCTTCAAGCTTTTATATTCAACTGACAGCAATTTAAAAATTACCAGTAGAGCCATTTTTTAAATTTACTTCACAGATAAAGAATATGGTTTTTACTTTAAGTTGATATATTGATGTTGTGCTATAAAAATTCATATATGTAACAATATCATTATTGTTTTCATTTTTCTTGTGGGTGGATATTAATGTCTTTTAGCTCTTCTTTTTGTTTGTTTGTTTGTTTGTTTGTTTTGGTACCGGGGATCAAACTTGGGCAGGCGGTGGAACCACTGAGCTAAATCCCTGGCCCTATTAATAGTTTTTCTAGAATAGCTACTTACTCTAATGCTCTTTTAAGCAACTGCTGAAAGATTGCTTTACAGTGACATCCAATGGTGTGTCATACTGTAGAAATAATTACTAGTTTGTGCTACATTTATTTGCCCCTTTTATTGATTCTGCAAGGTTACTTCTACAAACATTGTAACTAATCCTGATCAAGATTTTTTTTTGATAATATATCTTCCCAAACAATTTTATTCCTTACAAATAAAACACTTGCAAATGCTCTCTCCCAAATATTACTACAGTTTTGGTAGACTTAAAATAACTCCTTTGCCAAGGGAGAACTTTTGAAGGAAACAGTTCTCTCCATGTTTAGGTTTATATGTTAGAAACACAGTATTCATTTTTATAATAATAATACCATCTCTTTGAATTCTCTATTTCTCCCATAGGGCAATACCTGCTTGATTCTGGGTCTTGTTTTTTGGTTTTTTTGTTTTTTTCATAGAGAAGTCAGTTCATGGTAGATAATCCCTCTGAGGTCAACCATTGCTTACATTCAGACAATTTCTAGCAGACTAGGGTTCCTTGTACATTTGCAGAGAAAGGGTCAAAGTCATCAACATCCTTACAGCAGAATGAGGACCTGGATTACAAGTAATTGGAAGAATCACTTCTAGCATAAATTCTATGTAGAACTGGCCTATTAACAGATGTACACTGAGCATCTACCAGGCATGGTTCAAAGATTTCTGAGTACCTTATGTAGTGTTCTGAGCCTAACTTTGCTCTTCCCTTCATGTTCCACAGTATCGAGAGGAACACTTTCCATTATTTTTATAACATTTTAAAGATGACAGATTCTCCAGGCGTGGTGGTGCACGCCTGTAATCCCAGTACTCGGGAGGCTGAGGCAGGAGAATTGCTGTGAGTTCGAGACCAGCCTGGGCTACATAATGAGTTCCAGGTCAGTCCCAACTACATAGGGAGACCCTGTCTCTAAAAAACGCCCCCACAAAAAGAGGACAGACTGATCTATAATGCAGGTCCAAGTCCAAAGCACAAATGACATTCTTTTACCAATTATCATTATGATGGTTTGGCCATCATAGTGTGAATGTTATGGAAATAGTCTTGACGTTTTCATTCTTTTGACAGGTGACTTTGCTTGCTGAACACAGGGTTGTGATATAATCCCATGATCAACACTGTCACAATAAAATATCACATGTCTATGATTTGGAAAACTCTAATGATTAATTTGGGTAAGTAATGGGGGCATTGGTCCTAAAAAATGTATGCCTTCTATTTTATTTCAATATACAGGCAAGCCATAAATAACCATTGTCAAATATATCATCATCTTGCTGAGATGTTATGCATCTTGGCTTTCTGCAGTACAAATTTTGCGTATATTTTCTTCCATAAAATTGTGTTGTTTCATGCACAAAACACACAATTCAATATTTCATGAAACTATTAATGGTCCATTTTTAGAATTATGCACTTTTAAACATACAATACAGGGAAAAGTAGATATTTTTTCTCTCCAAGTCATAGAACTGGTAAATTGCTTTGTAATTTGTCCTTGCTAGGACAGCTTCTTTTGAATGAATAACATATTTCCAAAGCTTCTTATGAAAGTAAAAGTGTAAGTCAAATGGTTCATACAAATTTGATTTATTTTGCATATTTTCAATTATACTAGAAATAATTTGTCTTACAATTTAAAAAAAATAGAATCAAATATATAATAATAGCTTTAATGCAATAGGTCAATGAAATCGGATGCAATCTTCACATAGTACAAGATAACTGTTACAGTTTAGATTTAAAATGGTCCCTCAATCCTCATGTATTTGGATGGTGATTGAATTATGTGGGCATTTTGTTGACTTGCTGTTAGGAGCTGGGGTGTCTCTTTGAAAGAGGTGGGCTACTGTGAGTGTGATCTGGAAATGTGTATCTCCCTTTCTGACTCCTCCCTTGACTCTCTGCTTCCTGGATGCCATGAGGTAAACAGTTTTCCTCCAAAGACCTTTGCACCATGGCCCTCCTGCCTTGGAACCTATGACTAAATATGTGGGCTAAAATCAACTTCTCCTTTAAGCTGCAGGTGTCGGGTATTTTGTCCCACTGACTTGGAAAGTGACTAAACCATCAACTTTGTCAACTATCAATTTTCTCTCAGGTGCTACAAACAGGACCTAGCTAAACAAATGAAAATGTTTTACAATTAAATAATATTTAATGAAAATGGAGAATTTTGGGAGAATGCTATCATGCAGCAAAATGAATGTTAAGTGGACATTATGAAACTTTTGCTCATTCAACACTGATTGTTCAGCCCATTAAGGCTCACTGGTTAGCCTCAAAAAAAAAAAAAAACCAACTTGAGGTTTATCTTTCTGAACTTGCAAATAATGGTATGATTGCCAAGGTTAATAAAGAACCTGTGCCATCACCTGGGTTGCCTTAGGACAAAGATGGAGTCCTGAAACCCTGACAACTGTGCTCCAATGTTTTTCTGTAATGTTAAGACAAGTATAGTAATTAATTATTAAACAGATGTTACACCATAATCACAAATATTTTTTCTTTCCTCTAAATGTCTATAACAACAGCAGTGGTGTTTCTCTTATAATTACATTCTACCTGGAATTAAGAATTTCAATTCCATATTTTGTTTCTTCTGCTAAATAGCACACACTCTGAAAGCAAAGGATCATGCCTTATTTACTGTTGTGACTTCCAGTGCCATTCAGTCTGGGACTATCCACGTAGTAAGTACCCAGTGCATGTGGAGTAAAGAAATCCAAGAAATGAAATAAAGATAATTTTTGAGAATTAAGAAATATGTATGACAGAACCTAACAATCAACCAATCAGGGAAAAGTTATATAGCAACATAGGTATAGAACTAGGCTATGGAAAGCTATAGAATGAAGAACTGCTGACCAGAATTTACTCAATTCTGTCATAACTAGCCTAATCTATATGTATAAAACAGTACTCCAACAGACTAAGAAGACAGCCCTTCCCCCTAAATCTTTTATAAAAATACTAGTCATAGTAACTTTGATTCCTGAAGTATTTAATTAGGAAAGGTAATATCTGATGCTTTGAGAATTAACAACTAGACCACTACTTCCTAATTATGTCAGATGGTAATAATTAATACTACTCAGTGTGGTCTTTTAGGCAGTAGTTTTGGTATCATCTGGGACCTTATTTAGAAATATAGACTTTAGCTTCAAGCTCAGATCTGCTGAGTCCAAATCTGTATTTTTGACAAGTCCCACTCATGTTTAGTTTGCACATTAACGTTTGAGAAATATTGATCTTAGACATTTGTTCAAAGTATTGATTCTCAGGCTCTCATTTTTAGATCCTAATGCACAAGGTGGGTTCCACAAACCCTTGTTTTTAGTGCCAGTGATTTTGTTAAATTACAGAATATATTTACAAACTACTGAAGTAGTACAACCAGGGGCAGAATGTTTTAACTGATGACTCCCACACATTTTTTTCTGATACAGCAGTAAATTTCATGTACATGGAAAGCAAAGAAGTAGGAAAAACACTAGTGGGCCCACTTTGATAATCAGCAATAGGGATGTTTGTTGTTTCTGAAATCCAAATTTGTGATTAGAAAGTAATTAGTTTTTGGAAACTTTAGCTCACTTTGCTAGAGGTATTCTAATATTATATTGTATACTTTTTTACTTTAGTAACATAATTCATCCTTATATTTATATTCACAAAAAAGTATCAGTTTGATGTATGTGTGTATATATCTATATCTATATCTATATCTATAAACAAGTTTTTATTTAAGTGGTTTTATCAAAAGCTTTGGAGAAAGGGATGGCTTTAAAGTCATATTTTTTCTTAGTCATTTTAAGGCTATGATGATACATTTATTTAGCCAGATATATTGCCAAAACAATGAAGGACAGATCTGAACCAAATAAATTTGCTTCTAGCACCTGCCTCCATGGGAATAATAATTCATTTTAAAGCATTTCAAGGGTGTCAAGGTGAACAGAGAGTTCTGGGCAATCAGAGGTGTTCCTGTAAAAGTTGTTTAGAACTAAAAAGCAGAGTTAGCATAGAGACTATACCAGAAGATTTGTCTCTGTAGAAATGATGGCCTGAGAAACAGAATATGGGATGAGCATGATTCCCTTTATGCTCAGCAACAAAGTCTCAACAGAAACAATGCCAAACAGTGATCAGAAACAAAGCATCTTCCTTCAGCTCCTCCAGAACCTCTTTTGTGTCTCCAGCCCATATTTATCATGTTGCCAGGGTAGCCTCAGTGAGATGTGTGTAGTGTTTTGTTTGAACTGATGGTCCTGAATACTGATGTTTAGGGCTGCTACGGGAGGTTGCCTCGAGCTTTTCCGTTTCCTGCAGAACACTTCCTTTTTATTTATCTATGTGCATACTACTTGTCTGTGTAATGCTTTCTCTACATATTCATAAACATGCTTTCAATATTCTGTAAGTGTTTTTTGTGCCTGTTAATATTTCAATTCCTCGGGTGAGGACTGTATCATTTAAATTCTATAAATAGTACTTATGAAGTATTAGGTGCTCAATACACTGTTTAGATGTGATGAGATAGGCTATTTGGCAGTTTAAAATTCAATCTGTAAGTATTTATTCAATATCTACCATATATAAAATGGTCTAGTGATGGAGACATAAGTTAGATGTAATCATTTCTCTTAGCTTAATTTTTATTGGTAGAGATGACCAAGTGGACTAAAGAGTTGTTAAGTATTCTGATGAGAGGAGAGAGCACTATATCAGCATCTAACCTGGGAGTAGGAGTAGATGAAAATTTCCAAAGGGAGTGTTCTTGAGCAAGACTCCCTCTCAATCAAGAGTCTGGGAATAAAAGGTGCTGGAGCTAGAATCTCAGCGAGGGGAAGAGCGTATAGCAAGTCTCCTTTCCTAGAGAGAACATGGAAAATTTAAAATGAAATTGCAGTGGGGTATGCATCTTAGAGTAATGATACTTGGCATGAATAAGAGGCACAGTCGCTTCTCGTGTAGTATGCAGCTTACTACTCACGACTATCTCTGATGACATTTGAGTAGATAAGGTTAACAGAGATGAAGTAAATTCTTTGCTTAAAATTACAAGTGATCCTTAATATTCTCATGCTGGATTTACGTCCCCCCATTCTAACGTATTGCTGTTTGATATTTATAAACTGTAAGATCATCTTACAGTTTGGAGAAATCTAGTTCTTTCTTTAGTAGTTACCTATTTTATCTGTGAAACAGCTTTTCCTCTGTATTTCTGAAAGGAAATATTCTTTCTAGGGACTCCAAGAGAAAACCTCCAGGGAGATACCTGGAGAGGTTAATTAACTCAGAATTGGCGATAATTAAAATCTAAATGATAAAAAGGACATTTTATTGGGCCACAAATCTCACAGAAAAGTACAGATATAGTGAATGTCAGGAAAGAATAATGTTTTAGCAATTATTTAAGGTGAGGAGTCTTACCCTAATTATAATTTTATAGAACTACCAGTTACAGAATTTTATTTTGCAAATGGTTTTGAAGTATCTCTTCAGCTTTTTATAGTGAATGCCCTTTGAAACTATAAATATGATAAACCTAAATTTAATTTAAAGAAAATTCAATCTTCATGCTTTAAAAAAAGTTGCTTAAGGTAGTGATGCCTAATGGACAATACACCAGCTTTGAAACCCATCTGCCTACTTGCTACAAATAAATTATTTTCCTTGGCCTCCATTTCCTGGATTGTAACAAAATGTAACTTCTGAGGTATTATGATGATTAAGTAACTAAAAACTAATCATTTGTGTTCAAAATCTAGCTACTCAGTGATGAGTTTTTGAATTTGTTTAACTTCTATCAAATCACCTATCTCTTTAATTTCTAAGGAAAAAATAAAACTGTTGATGCAGAGGCACATCGTAAAGTATAAATTGTTAGATAAATATATCTATAAGATGGCCTCGTTAGTGGGTGGTGCTAAAAATTATTAGGTAAGTTCACTATTAATAGAAGGGCAGACCAAAGATATAAAAATTCAAAATCCTGATTTGGACAGAAAGCATCCTGAGGCAAGAGTGATGTGGGAACAAGGAGATTTGTCATCTGTCATAAAATCATCCAAAACTTAGAAATATAAGGAAGTTGGCGTCTGTTCTCAGTGCTACACCTGAGCCTTGCCAACTTTCCTATGGATTATTT
The DNA here is from genome assembly GCF_012274545.1 of Fukomys damarensis. Lineage (NCBI taxonomy): Eukaryota > Metazoa > Chordata > Mammalia > Rodentia > Bathyergidae > Fukomys > Fukomys damarensis. The sequence continues at coordinate 30,634,149 of NW_022900940.1, forward strand.
AATTTTGTATGAGAACATACTTTTATTTTGTTACTGTTGATTATGAAACTGACTCTGCAAGTTGCCTGTTAACGTGTAGATTTTTTGGTAAAGAAGCGAATCTCTTTTACAAATGCAGATGAATAGAGCACTACAGTGATTACAGTTTATGACTCTGATTCTGTAAGACTGACCTTTCCCTCCTGTGACTTAGCAGCCTATTTCAGCAGCTCCTTTCTGGAAGGCTGTGTACCTCTGTCTCTTAAATGTCTTTGAATCAGCTCTACTCTCCTGCTTGGCTTCCTCACTTGTGAAATAAGTAAATCTTTCAAATATATATATAAAAAATATATAATATATAATAAATATATATAATATAATTAATAATAATATAATAAATAATATAATGTATAATATAATTATATATATATAATTCTTCATTTGTAGAATGCTATTAGTTATTTGAAAATAAAGCTTAACAATTTCAGAGAAAATTTATTCCCAGTAGGTTTTCCAAGGAGAAGGCAGGGAAAAGAGAAAAGAACACATCTGTAGTATCAGCTATGAAATACTATCCTTCATGAACAGGGTGGTAAAGACATTAGGTGCTGCTCTACTTGTGAGATTTCTTTGTAGTAGAGTGACAAAATAAAATTTTCCATGAAAAGAAAAAGGTATCAAATCACACAATTGCTTTGAGGTATCATATAAGATGAGCAAATTGAGATATAATAGTCATTGTTTAGAATAACAAATATTCTAGTACTCATGTCTAGTGGGTTGTGTTCTGCATATTTATCTTTTCTTTGCATTTGTCCATTTTTTTTTCCTTTTCTTTAGGGCAGGAGAAAGCAGAAGCAAGCTTGCTTGCTTGCTCTCTCTTTCTCTCTTTCTCTCTTTCCTCCTTTCTTTCTTTGTTTCTTTGTTTCTTTCTTTCTGACAAGCTCTTGCTATTACTTTAGGCTGGCCTTGAACTCACTTTGTAGCCCAGGCTGGCCTTGAATTTATGGCAGTCCTTCTGCCTCAGCCTCCTAGGTGCTGGGTTTATAGGTCTGTGCCACGACACATGAAGCTTCTTTCTAAAGGGAGTAGGAGAATGAAGTAGACAGAGAATCTTTAAAAATATTTAGAATTATTAGAAGATGGCCAAGAAGCCCCATTTTTTCAGAAAAGGGAAAAGAATATGGTTTGTATATAAAGGTCTGAAAGAAGAAATCTAGAAGGAGATTAGGAGTAGGAAGATGAATGTTGTTCGGGGATCTGAAATTGTGGATCTTTGATGATTTTGCTCTCCCTGAGCAAGAGTTTTGCTATAGGCCTCAGTCAGGGCCGAGACAGTAGATGGAGACACTGTAGACCTAGCTGAGGGCTTATTGATTCAGAACTGCTGATTCTAACGTGAAAATAGGAACCAACGCTCCACTCTGCTCCTGGTACCATCTTTCAGACCAAGTACTACTCTGTGAGCCGTTCACCCCCTTGTGTTTGCAACTGGAGATGCAAATTACAGTGTCCCCTAATTCTGGTTTTTAAACCAATGAAAATATGGGGTCAGGAAATCACTATCTGGTCAGGCATGGTACCACAGGAACTGGAAAGATGAGATGAGAAGAGGTTAGAGAAACATCCTTGCTAAATATATCCTGTAAAAATTCACAATACTATGAATCAATGAAAGTTCTTAAGACAACATAAAAATGTATTTAAGGGAAACTAATGAAAAAATATAGTGGGTGTATGTGTGCCTGCGTGTGTGTGTTTCCAGATAAAATAACAGGTAATAGTAGTCCAAGGACATTTGTAATATCACAACAATATATTAGTATTAAAGAACAAGCAGAAACTTTTTTTTAACTTTAAAAATCATCATATGAAAGAAAATATTAGGAATTGTATTGGATGCCTATTATTATAAGTTACCACCAACTTGGTGGCTACCAATATAATAGCCTAAATTTATTGTTGTGTGGTGATAGGATTAGAAGTCAGAAATGGGTCTCAGTCAGCTAAAATCAAGATTTGGGCAGGACTAAATTCCTTCTATAGGCTCAGAGGAAAGTGCATTTGCTTCCCTGTCTTTCTGATCTTGAAGAAGCTGCCTGCATTCCTTATCTTATGGTCTACAGCCATCTTTGTTTTTTTTCAGCTTTAATTGAGTTTATTGGTACATTTTAGGGATACAATACAGTTCCATTCATTGTTGGGATCTTGTACCTCTACATGACAAGTCTTGATTCTCATATTTTCCCCTCACCTCTGCCCTCCCTTCACCCCCTCCTCCCCTCCCTATCTACAAACACTTTATTTTCATCTTTTCATTCTCTCACATTTTTTTCTTTTCCCTTTTTACTCTTCCCCTACCCATTCCACCTTCCCTACACCTTTAGCTCCTTTCTTCTCATTTCTAAATGTCAGTAATCTTATTAGAATCTTATGCATTGTTGCAGATTATTCACACCAGGGAAATTATTCAGTATTTATGCATGTGTGACTTATTTATTTCACTTAGTAGTATATCTTCAATGTGCATCCATTTCACTATGAATGAATCTATTTTCTCGTTCTTTATGGCTGAGTAATATTCCATTTTATAGAAAAACCGCATCTTCTTTATCCAGTTTCCAACAGATGGGCAAATGGGCTCTTTCCAAGATTTAGCTATTACAAACTGTGCCGCTATAAACATGGGGTGCGCATACTTCTCTGTGATATGATTCTTTTAGTTCTGTTGGAAAGATACCCAGCAGAGGGATGGCTGGGTCAAATGCAACCTCCAGTCCAAGCTCTTTGAGGTATCTCCATATTGATTTCCATAGTGGTTGCACCAGTCTGCACTCCCACCAACAATGGAGAAGGGTTCCTTTCTCCCCACAACCCCGCCAACATTTGTTATTGTGTGATTTCTTGATAGGAGCCATTCTTTGTGGGGTGAGGTGGAATCTCAGTGTTGTTTTCATCTGCATCTCTCGAATGATCAGTGATGTGGAACATTTTTTCAAATATTTTCTTGCTGCTTTTACTTCTTTAGTCTGCAGTGTCTGCTCTAATCTACACTGCATCGCTGATAGTAACATTATGCCTCCTTTGTCTTCATTTATAGAACAATTGCAATTGGTCCTCCTGGGATAGTTCAGGATAATTTCTGATTAACAGCAGTCTATCTGCAACCTTAATTCCTGTGCAATGTTAGTTTTCCATCACCAAATAAAATAACATGCTCATTTGCCCCCAGGGATTAGGACCTGAACATCTAGGGGTTGCAACATAATCCTTTTTATCACAGATTACAAGTGTGTGGCAAACAAATATGAGAAATTTGGAATTTATCTCACCAGATCCCAAGATAGCATAGAAAAATTTCAAATTCTGTTCATACCCGCATTGACATTTTTAGTGCACTTGGAATATTTGTAAAAAATCTTTAATTCCTACTTAGGTGTTTCAAATCCAGTTTGTTGTGATTTGATATTAAGTTAATTTTGGATCATTATTTTTAAAAGTCAATTGAATTTTTCCAGGTAAAAGTAGCTTTATTATCCATTTGGTGATTATAAAATAGTACCTTCTCTTCACATAAATTACAATAAGATAATAGAGAAATATAGGGGAAAAAGGAAATTCATTCATGATCCTGTTATATATATAGACAACTCCAAGTGAACTGCAGGATTTCTTCCTAGGTATTTTGGTAGGGCTATTAGTATAACAATATTTTATTCAGGTAAATGGAATTATACTTTTCTCCATGTCAGAAAATATAAGTTCTCATCATGATTTTTAATTGCTTTTTAGAACTCCTTGTGAGGTGTATCATTATTTAAACTATCTTTTATGTTAGACATTTTACATAATTCCTATTTTCTTTTTTAAAAAGATAATTAAAAGAAATAAAATGAATAGTATTAATATTTTACATACTTAGTTGATACATTTCATTTTTATTTTCAGAATTATAGAAATAGGTTAAATGGTAGCAGGTACCAATTTAAATTAGCTTTTTTCTCTTGTTAAAACTGCTAATAAACCTGGAGAATAGATATCTTATTACAATAACAATGGATACATTAAAATAAACCATATTGCACAATTGTAAGAATGACTTTTACACATAAAATTTGAGTTTTTAGTATTTATATGGTTATATTATACTTTAGTACAAATTACTTTTATCAGTACTTTTAAATTTCACTTTCATTTTTTCCTTGGGAGTTCATACATCCTGAGGCTAAAAGATAAAAAAAGAATCCTTGTATAGGAAGTGAAAATGAGTCACATAAGTTGATTCCACTCTAGGTTTTAGAGAAGACAGAAATGCAGGTAAGGGCCAGTTTCATGCCTTGGGTCATTTGGGGCACCACTGGGCTCTGGGCTTTGCATGTCAAAGGATGAGCTAAAGAGACAACTGATTTCCTCTGGCTCTCAACATTCTTTGAGTCTAGTGTTGAGCACTAAATGAAATGATGTTTTGATGTGAAAATACTGGTTTATATTTTTTATTTATATATCCTCTTTACTTCCAAAAGGCCCATAGCAACTTATAATAACAACTTGAATATAATTAGACTTAGAATCACTATATAATAAAAGTACTCACACTGTGCACATCAGTTTTATTGGTGGAAAGGGAATCTGAGTATCTACAATAGATAGCTGCCAAGCAAATTATATGGAAAACATTTACAAAATACTGTGAGCAGCTCATGATCCATAGTCCTCATCTTTATTCTCCCAGGTATAAGAGGAAAAATGTAAATAATATAACAAAGGTCTAAGTGATAACCATTGTAATTATTATGCACAAAATAGGCCCAGTGTCAGAGAGGAGCAAGAAATGTTAGAGAGGAATGAAAAATGTTACAGAAGAGTGAGAAATACGGCAATTCATGATGCTGATGCTGCCTGGTAGTAAAACTCAGAAAGAGTGGATCATATCACATCATTTTCTGGCTGATCTCATTAAATTACCTCTATAAATAATTTTGTAAAACCTGTCTATCTCTACTAATATTATAAAAATGTATTTTTTTCTGTGTGAAAAGTTATTTGCAGATTTTTAAACAAAATACTGGGGAGTGTGTTCTGGAAATATTGGACAATTATTAGTAGTATATTAGCTAATATTTTGAAACTACCTATTGCTGATAAACCCTTCACAGATATTTGACATTAATTCAACATTCAAAAGTAAAGTCTTACTAGTAAAGAACTTCAAACCTGTTGATAATGTTACCTACTACTTTAACTCCTAAATATTCAGACTAAGGTTACAACCAATTTTAAAAAAAGAGAGAAATGCTTAAAGCATTAAAGATTTATTTCAACCTTATTTTAAAAAGGTAAACAAACATAAGCAAAGCAAACTAAAGTTCAATAGTAGGTAATACATAAGTGCATATATATGCGGGGAAGAAACATTGATACAGAGACAAAGACAAAGAGAGAGATCACATCATAAAAATGTTTCATTGTGGTATAATATACATCACATAAACTTTGCCATCTTCACTATTTTTAAGTGTATAGACAATAATGTTAAGTAAATTCACATTGTTGTAAACCAGTCTTTAGACTCTCTGTCTTCTTGTAAACCTGAAATACAGTGTACTTCAGTTCATGAACTTAATTCATTTCACAATTCTGGGGAAGATGGCCATTTTCATGTCTGTGCAGGAAAGATGGCTGTGACTGTGTTCATCACCTGTGGAATTAATGAATGAAAGCAAAATTTTGTGGAGTGCTTCTGCTTGCAATCTGAGTTGTTCATGAACAGAAGTGTCTGTGAACTGAGGGTTTACTGTACTAGTTATTAAATACTCTCTATCTCTACTTCTCCCCACCCCCTGGTGCCTTCCATTTTACTCTCTGTCTTAATGAATTTGACTACTCTAAGTACCTCAAGAAATGGAATCAGTGTTTGTACAGTGTTTGTCTTTCTATGACTTGTTTATTCTGCACAATATCCTATGGTTGCATTCATGTTATACCTGTGTTAGGATTTCCCTCCTTTCTTAATATTAAATGACATTGTATGAATCATTGCACTATATTCATTCATTAATCAAAGGACACATGGGATGTGTTGTGATTTTGATTGAGAATGTTTTCCTAATACTTTCTGTACTCTGAAGTGGGTGCTTGTGGATGGTGAGTGGATCATGGGAGCAACATAGCTGACTTACTGTTAGGAAGTAGGTCCTAGTTTATAGAGCAGGCCCCTGGTGGTGTGACCTAGAAGTGTATATATCCCTTCCCAACTCCACCCTTACTCTCTGCTTCCTACACTGTGATGTTATCAGCTTTTCCCCACCATACCCTTCCACATGCCTTTCCTGCCTTAGAGTCAGCTGACTACAGACTGAAAATGGGAGCCAAAATAAACCTCTTCTTTAAGTTGTTGGTGTCAGGTATTATGTCTCAGTGTTGAAAAAGGTGACCAAAACAAATTTTGGTACCAGGAGTGGGGTCATTGCTGTAGCTATCTGACCAAGTGGTTTAGAAACCTTTAGAGTTGGTTTGCTAGAGAATTTGGGGAAGGGTTAGAGAGTCTAACTAGAGAAGCCCTAGAATACTATAACTGAACTCATTTAGGACCAGTCAGGAAAAATCAGAGCACAACTATTCAAGCACACAGTGGCCTCTGTAGTCATAATTCAAGGGAACACATCTACTCCTAATGCTGGTGGCAGACCTTGGCATTATCCATATGGTACTTGTTTTATAGGCATGCAGAATATAAGAGTTGTGGTGTTAGGATGCTTCCACCCTGATTTCAGCAGAAGGCAGGCAGTGTGCTGTAGAAAGGGCAGTGCATGAAGATTTTAGAGTGAATCTGAAAGTGCAGCAGAGACCCCAGGAATTTGGAGGAGTCTAGATTGTAGATGCTTAGGGAAAGCCAAAGGCTGTGAGCAAAGCAACCCCAAGAGACAAGGCATGAGGGCTATACCTCACAATGTGATGATGGTGGTTGGGCAGCTGCCATTTGGGGCTCGTGTCACACCATAATTTGTCCAAATACAGGACATAGAACATGCCCTGGTGGATTTTGGTCTTGCTTTGCTTTTTTTTTTTTCTACCCACCCCATTTCTCTCTTTTGGAATAGGAATGTTTATCCTGTGCCATTGTATGTTGGCAGTGTTTAACTTCCTTATTTTTACAGGGGATCATGGCTAAGAGTTTGCCTTATATCTCAGTGGAGACTTTGAATATGGACTTTTCAGCAGTGCTGGAACTGTTAGAACTTGGCAACTCTTAGAGATGGACTAAATTCATTTTGCATAAAGGTGTGGTACATGAGTCTTTTTGGGATCAGGGCAGAATGTTATGGCTTGGAGCAAGAATATCTCCTCAAAGCCTCATGCACTCAGGACTGGGGCTTTTAGATGGTAATTGGATTATGTAGCACTATAGCTAACTTGTGAGGAGGTGGAGCCTGGTCTGAATAGGCAGTTTGTGGGGGTATGATTCATAAGGTTATATATCACTTCCTGGCTCCTCTTTCTCTCTCTGCTTTCTGATTATCATATGAGCAGCTTTTTTCCATCAGACTCTTCCACCTTGTCTTTCCTGCCTTTTAGCTAGGTGACCATGGGTTGAAAACATGAGCCCAAATAAACTTCTCCTCATTTAAATTGTAGGTATCAGGTGTTGTGTCTCAGAAATGAGAAAGGTGACTAAGACAGGTGGCTTCCTTCTTTTGCTGGTAGCAAGTACTGCTGCTATGAACACAGATGTATAAATATCTCTAAGATCTTGATTTTAAATCTTTTGTGTATGCATCTAGAAGTAGAATTACCAGATTATTTGGTAAATTATTTAGTAACTGCCATGTGGTGGCACCATTTATCTTCCCACAAGGATCCTAGTTTTCTGCATCCTCACCAACACTTGTTATATTTCCTTTATTTTTTGGTGGCTATCTATATAAATAGATATATAGTGGCTCTTAGAGTGGCAATGGATATGAGGTGATATTTCTTTGTTATTTTAACATTTGTTGCCCTAATGACTAATGATATTAGCTATTTTTTTCATGTACTTATTGGATATACATATAACTTATTTGGAGAAAGGTCTTTCTTAGTCCTTTGTCCATTTTTTTTTTTTTTTTTTTGGTTTTGATATACATATAACTTATTTGGAGAAAGGTCTTTCTTAGTCCTTTGTCCATTTTTTTTTTTTTGGTACTGGGGATTGAACTCAGGACCTTGTGCTTGTGAGGCAGGTGTGCTGCTGCTGAACTAAATCCCCAGCCCATCCTTTGTCCATTTTTAAATCCACTTTGTGTGGATTTGTAGGAGCTCTTTGTCTGATGCTTTTCAGGTAAATTACGTGCAAATATTTCTCCCATTCCACAGGTGTTCTGTTTTTGATTTTGATATAATTTAACTTATTGCATTTGTTATTACCTAATGTAAATTGTATCTGTAGTGCAATGATCATTACTAAATGTATGAATATGATTAAGTTAACTGAAAAGGCAGAATAAACACCATATAAAAGAAATTCCTAAGTTAAAACCTGAGAATGTATTGTGTAGTTTAAAGTCACACAACTATAAACTAATTTTTTATTTTTGATAGAAATAATGTACAGTGTACATTTCATAGTATGTTTCATTTAATTTCACACTTGATATATATTTTTAACAGTACTAAGGATTGAACCCAGAGCCTCCACATTGAGCTACATTCCCAGCTTTTTCTTTTTAATTTAATGTTGAGGCAAGGTCTCAGTGAGTCACTAACTTTGGCCAGTCTGGACTCAAATTTGCATTTCCTCTGCTTCAGGCTCCCCAAATCTTGGGATTATAGCCAATCTCTTAATTGATCCCAAAATCAAACAAACAGAAACATATGCTTTTCAAAGAAAGTTTTAGATATATGCTACCAAGTATTTAAGTTATAAGACATATTATATTCATAATTTGGATAGTAATATCCTACTTAAATTTTTGCCTCAGGTATTTGAAGCTTCTTTTCACATCTTTTTTTTTTTACTAATGCATAGATTTTATACAGAAGAGTGGGTTTCACTTTGGAGAGTATTACATGCGCATAACACATTTCAATCACCTCCAGTCCCTCCTCCCCCTCCTTGCCCATAGTTTCACTTTTTAATTTCTTTTTTTTTTCAGCTTTAATTGAGTTTATTGGTACATTTTAGGAATACAGTACAGTTACATTCATTGTTGGGATCTTGTACCTCTACATGACAGGTCTTGGTTCTCATTTTTTCCCCTTGTCCCTACCCTCCCTTCACCCCATCTACAAGCACTTTATTTCCATCTTTTCATTATCTCACATTTTTTCTTTTCTCTTATTACCCTTCCCCTACCCATCCCATCTTCCCTACACCTTTATCACTTTTTAATTTCAATTTGTATAGTTTGATAATATACATTATCACTATTACTTGATCTTCACCATTTTCCTTATTTCTTTCTCCTGTCTAATAATGATCCCCCTTCTATTTTCTTTTCATCTGCTTTATAATCCATGTGTTTATTATGGAGAATATGTAATGCAGTAGTACTCCATTCAGAAACTTAATTCATTCCACAATTCTGGGAAGATGGCCACATTCATGTTCATGTGGGGATGATGGCTTTGGTCATGTTCACCCCTCAGTGTGGGGTTCATGAAGAGAAGCAAAATTTTGCTGAATGCTTCTGTTTGCAAACTGAATTGTTCATGAAAGGAAGTGTTCGTGAACCAAGGTATTACTGTACTTTTCTTTCTGAGTCTGACTTATTTTGCTGAACATTATGATCTCCAGATCCATCCTTTTTACTGCAATTGAGGGTTTTTCTTTCTTTATGGATGAATAATACTCCAGTATGTGTGTGTGTATTGTATTTTCCTTATCCATGCGTATGTTGATGGGCACCTAGATTATTTGTTCCATATATTAACTATTATAAATTGTGCTGCAATAATCATGGATATGCAAATATCTCTATAACATTCTGACTTGAATTTATTCTGGTATACACCAAGGTGTGATATAGCTGAATAGAATGGTAGCTCTACTTTTAGTTTCTCCATAGGGCCTGTACTAATTTACATTCCCAGCAGCAGTTTAGAAGTGCTTCTTTCTTCCTTCATCCTCATCAGTGTTTTGTTGTTGTTGTTGTATTTTGTATTCATGATAATACCCATTCTGACTACCGTAAAATGGAATCTCAGTATAGTTTTGCTTTGTCTTTACTTAATGGCTAAAGTTGTTGAGCATTTTTTCATATATTTATTAGCCATTTGTACTTCTTTTCAAAAGTGTATGTTCAGTTCATTCAATACTTTATTGATTAGAATATGTAATTTTTTGGTGTTGTTTTTTGAGTTCTTTATGTATTGTTGATATTAATCCTCTGTTGAAAAGTAGCTGTCAAAGATTTTTCTCCCATTCTGTAGGCTGCCTCTTTGCTTTGGTAATTGTTTTACTTCCTGTGCAGAAAATTTTAAATTTGATATAGTTTCACTTATTGGTTCTTTTTAGTACTTCCTATGCTATTGGAGTCCTATTCAGAAAGTCTTTGCCTCTGTCTGTGGCTTCAAGTATTTCCCTTATACTTTTTTCTAGCAGTTTCAAAATTACAAGTCTTATCCATAGGTCTTTATCCATTTTGAATTGATTTTTGTACAGGGAGAAAGACAGGGATCTAGTTTTAATCTTATACAGGTGGATATGCAGTTTTCCCAACACCTTTTGTTAAAAACAGTATCTGTTCTCCAAAGTATATTTTTAATTCATTTGTTCAGAATGGGATGGTTATAGTTGTGTGGGATACTTTATAGTAGAGAAGTTTCAGGATCCTGATCAAATCCAGGGCAGTTTTCCCTCAGTTCCTTTATGAGTCAGCTTCGATGGTCAGCTTGCAAAGTTATCTGTTCACCTAAAGCTTTTAAGATACCAGCATCAATAGACTTGTTTCATCTATTGTGGAGGAATCTGCATTCATATAATCTGATTCTAGAGCAATGGGATGAAATGCCCCGTTGTGCACTTCAGCACATCAACAGACTGTAATGACTTAGCACTCACCCATTTGATTCAAGTGTCTTAATTTTTTTTTTTTCCGGTACTAAAGATTGAAGTCAGGTCCTTGGGCTTGCGAGGCAGGCGGCAGAACCATTGAGCTAAATCCCTGGACCTCAAGTATCTTATTTCTGAAGGAGAGTGTCACTGTGGAGCAGGACAATTTAATCTCCAAAGGGAAGTAGTAGATTTACTACCTTCCATTCTTGATTCTTATTGATTTGGGTCATTGGGCCTTCATTTCTCAAATAAGAGATTTCATTGAGTTATTTATTTATTTATTTATTTTTGGTTTATGAATGTATGGGTCATGCATATAATACTCATTTTAAGCACAGTTAAGCAATATATACATTCACATATATACACACATAAAAGAATTATGGAATGAGTGTTTTTGTTGTCTGTAGTTGCAAAGAAGCTACTGTGTGTCAGTGTGGAATGTGTATTTAAGTAGCAGCTTTTCAACAGTGAATAATAAATGTGAGCTTTGTTTAGTAATTTAAGTTACAAAATAAATGGGCTATGAATATAGGGGTTCCAAATCAAGCTGTTTTAAAGAAAATCTTCACTATATAATATGATTTAAACTTTAGGCTAAAAAAAAAGTACGCATAGCAAAATATTTATCATCTCAAACTCTAAAGAGGATAAGTGATATAATCTGGTATTCTGTGTGCCAACATCCTTTACCCGCAGCTAGCTTCTTAAAGAAAACAGAAAATCTGTTCAAAATAAGTGTCAGGGAGTAGCAAATTTTGAATGAATGGATTAGGAAGAACTAGTCTTAGGACCTGAATTATATGGAAGTAGATCTAAAGCATGGTGTTGGAAATACTAGGTTCAGGGGTAAGGGACAAAGTTCTATCCGGTCTTTTTCAATGAGAAGTTTAGTACTTTATGTTTTAATCTTAATAAAAAGAGAGAACAGAAGTATCAGTCTTTCTCCCATGATTATCTGCAGGTTATAGAAAGCCAAACTATTATAACTGAGAATTAGCAGGGACTGTGGTGCTCATCTCCAACTTATTTACTGGATAGACAGTGGGTACTCAGTCATGTAGTAACTTACCCCAGACGCACAACTAGCTTGCCTTCCAGCCTGGGGTCCTCCACTGTCTCTGCTTGGGGCCTGTGGGCCCATTCTCTGGCTTACTATGAGAGACAGGTCAGTTTCACCAGAGAAGGCCTCACTCCTCCACTTCCAGCTTGAATTCTGAGGAGAGCAGAGGTGAAAATGGCCATATATAAGACATGAATGGCTTTCTAACAGCCTTTGTACCCATTAACTATTTTCATTTTTTCCCAATATCCTTGATTTTTAACAAAATGTGAAAAATGAATGGTACTCTGAATGCCTTTTTATATTTTGGTTTTATATTCTGCTCTCCCTAATGCATACAAATTGTAAACATTCTTAAAGCTCCCTAAGTTCTCCCTTCTATCACAAAGATAAAGGCTGAAAAGTGATTTAAATATTTTTTTCTTTTTTCTTGATGAGCAGCTTATTATGCTTCAGGTCAATTGTAAGCAACATTTACCTAGCTGAGGTTGTTGAGCCAAATGAGACAAAGACAGTTGATTGAAAAGTCAATGTACATGAATTCACCATTCAGCAACCAACAGGGCAGTCAAAGTTGTGAAGTATTTTTTCCCAGGTTATATGTTCTTGGCATTTGTAATTTAAATATTTCTGGGATTAAAAGGCTGTCTAAACATTGTCTGAACCAAATTAGAGGCAAAAAAGTGTGTCTAAAGATTTTAGAGTCAGCCTTGACTTTTGTGGTTTTGGGGATTTGTAGGTTTATGAGAGTGAGTAGGACTTGGGGTCTGTTATGATTATAATGTTCCATCCAAATTTAATTGCCATTGTAATTGTGTTAGGAGGTAGAGTCTTTAAGAGGCTCTGCCTTCATGAATGGATTAGTGCTGTTATTGAGGAAGTAGGTTAATTATCTGAGTGAGCTCCTGATAAAAAGAACAAATTCAGCCCATTTTTTTCCAACTCTTACCTGCTTGTTTGCTCTTCTACCATGCAAAGAAGCAGTGTGCAAAACCTTGCAAAGTTGGCACCATGATTTGGACTTCCCAGCCTGCAGAAATATTAGTCAAATAAACTTGTAGTACTTATAAATTCTGAGTCTGTGGAATTCTTCTATAACAACAGAAAATGGACTGAGAGGGTCTCACATAAAACCTTGATGAATGAATGCATGAACACACACATATAGTCATACATATTTCATCATTGCAAAACTGAGCATAAATGGCAGTGTCATATGCTTAAAGGAAATAAAAGATGAAACACAGATACACTTCAAGTAACAATTAAAATCTAGGAGAAGAAAGTAACCTGATTTCCCATCTTTTTTAACCTTTCAGACTGAAGGTCTGACCAACGACCTTCCTATTGCTTGGTTGAGGTTGATGATCTGTGTGTGTCTCAGTCACTTCCCTTGTTACTGGGACAAAATATCTGACACCCACAACTTCAGGGAAGAGAGGCGCATGATGGCTAACATTTCGATGTATTTCATATGGCTGCAAGGCAAGACAGCATGGTGGAGGAATGCTGCTAACTTTATGGCAGAGGAAAAGAAGGACTCTTCTAGTCTGTGACCTATTTGACCTTTGCCTACCATTTCCTGATATCACATCATCTATAAGCCCCCTAATCCAATCACCTCCCAAATGCCCTGCCTATGAGTGCATGAGTCTCCTTGGGAACAGCTAGCTATAAAGCATAGCAGTATGTATACACTTGTTTCTTAAATTAATATTGCAGTAAAATTCAGTGACCATAATCATCACTAAAATTACCACTCCCACCCTGCCAACCAACACCTACTATTTGGAAATCTACTAACTATGGATAGATCACAAGAACATGAGTTAGTAGGGTTATTAAACCCTTGTGGTTATATGATTGCCTAAGTTCAGAGAATCAAGTAACCTGCTCCCACTAACAGAGACTCTCTCTCCCTCTCTCCCTCTCTCTCCCCCTTCTGTCTCCATCCTTTAATAAGCAGGATGTTTTGAACACCTATTATTATTTGCCAAACATTTATAGGCACTATGCCACCCCCTTGCTGATAGTCATGGTCCCAGGTCTTGTGGAGA
>NW_022900940.1:30648419-30689033 GCF_012274545.1 Fukomys damarensis
CCCCCTTGCTGATAGTCATGGTCCCAGGTCTTGTGGAGCTGAGAGGAGATAATACATAATTTTAAAGTGGTTACTACTCTGTGTTAATGCAGTCTGGAAAATGCCAACAAGGTGAAAACATTCAAGTTGAATCTACAAGGCCTATGAAGATTCACATGAATATTGGGGGAAGACTTGCCAGGCAGAGGAAAAGCAAGGGGTAAAGTTCTAAAATAGGAGTAAGTTTGTAGTGTTAGAAGACCATAAAGAAAGCCAGGGAAACAAGCATGTGAACATGGGAAAATAACATCAGAGAGATACAGAGGGCTTGGGTGGGCTAGAGAAGCCTTGTAAGGGATCCAGGCTGGCGGGTATGAGGAGTTAAAGAATGGATTTATTGTAAGGGGTTAAGAATGAATGTTTCATGGGGCCAGGAATTTGTATCTGGAATTCATTGCTCTATCTCAAACCTTGGAACAGTGCCTGGAGAATCATAGGTGCACAGTAAATAACTCTTGAATATTAGTTACATGTGTATTTTTATGATTTTCAGTAGCTTTGCTAAGTTCCCTTCTTCCATTTTGAATTCCATCAACTACTTATTAATTTTCCCTTAGAATGTTGCTTTATTTATTGGAAGTTTAAATTTTTTTCCACAAAGATTGATGATTTGTTTTTAATCAATTACTATGTAGATTTTATACATACAAATTAGATATTTCTGCAGTCCCTTTAAAGGGCCTATGCCTTGTATACACTGTAATTTTATATAAATTATATTTTATTACTTCTTTTTTGTAAAAAAAGAAGAGATTAAAAACCCCAAATAGTTTTACCAGGTTGCTTTTCTCTCACAAAATTTTTATTTTCCTTTTTATTAATTTACTACCTTAGCCACTAGAACAGCCTTATCAGCTCTGTACACGTGCACCTCTATTTTATTTGCTCATTTTTTCTTTTATTCATTTATAGGATTTTGTATTAGGATGTTTAAATTGTGTTTCCTGGCTTTGTCTACACCTGTAGATATATTTTCTAGTGAGTAGAGTTTCTCCTTTTATTTCTCTGACAAAGTGCTTATTGCCTGAATAGCATGTTATAGTCTGGGGCCATGACTACATATTTAATAGTGTAACTTAAGCATTTATAGAGACATTATCTCCAAACTCCCAAATATATGCCTTATCATCTTCTCTTGAAGTATTTCAGCAGCTTCTCAGCTGACATTTCCCCCTACAGTCTCTTTTCATTCCAACTCATCCTCCACTTTATGTCCTCTTTTATTAAAACACTGATTTCTTGATGTCCTCTTTTACAAAATCTTTTCTGCATTCAGCTTTGGCTCCAGAGTGAATTCCAGTCATGACACTGTACAGTCAGAGACCCTTTACTGTCTGAATCTTCCTAACAAGTCATTTTCATCACTCATTTCCCAGCTGCTTACCCCACCATCTGCGTTCTCTGTTACTACCTGCTTGGGACAGCCTCATGCCTTTGTGTGTCTACATTTGTCTCTTTGATTTTTCTTCCTTCTAAATCTGACTCCTTCAAGTGTGTGATTCCCATTCTTCTTAGATGAGATTGGTCATGGAACTTTGATTTAAGTGTTTTATTTAACTCTCTTTGCTGTACTTAATCGGCTACATGTGTCTCTTTCTTACTGGTGTCTGAGCTTCTCGAAGGCTGGGTGGCCTTGCTCATTATTTTCTCACCAGAGCCACTTCTAGTGCTTGACCAACTAGGTGCTAGACCAATATTCATTAAAAAGGGACCAAGCACATGAATAGTTATGTTGGTAAAGCATAGGTTGAATTTCAGGGCCAGAGTCCTTCTTCATGTAAACAAAACTCTGATGTCATGTCAAGAGCTCTGATGCTTTTTTTTTTTTTTTTTTTTTTTTGGTACTGGGGATTGAACTCGGGTCCTTGCGCTTGCAAGGCAGGCCACCAAACCTCTGAGCTAAATCCCCGGCCCTGAGATGCTTTTTTGTTGTGACATGCAGTAACTGATTGGGCCACCATGACACTCTAGTTAGAATGACTCGTAAGCATAAGACTTCTTATGTTTCCTTTCTTTTCTGGAATGGCATCTGATTCAGAGACTCACATCCTCTGAACAATGTATAAATCTGCTTCCTTACTGAAGTATGTGAAGCACATGTAAAAGTGCACAAGTCTGAAGTGGGCAGCATGAAGAGTGTTTACAGGGGTAACAGCCAGGCAATCAGCACTCGAACTGTATCAGATGTCACTGGTGCTACATGCCATATCCTTCACCTGATCCGAATTCACCTTCCTGTGGAGAAATGGGGCTTTGGACACAGGTAGTTTGTCTAGGGGAAAAAGAAGGTGCTGCCTACCCACAGGATAACCCTTAAACAAGAGAGTGGGAGTCTGGCCCACAATGTCACAGCCTTACCATCCTCTGAGGGTACCATCCTGAAATGTGTTGCGTGTGTGATTCACATGGTTCCTAGGGATCCTAGCAGCAAGACTGAGCTTTACCTTTGTGGAATCCATTCATGGAAGAAGATTTTCCTGTTTTTTCCTTTTTTCCTGTCTTACTATCCCCATTTCCTCACTTGAGCTTAATGTAGTCAACTCTTAAATAAACTGTTTGTATCAAAACATTTATTTCGGGGTAGACTTTTGAAAAGAACCCAAACTAAACCATCATTCAAGAAGCAGAGTGTACCATGCGTAATGGTACATACCTCTAATCCCAGCACTCTGAGGCTGAGGCATGAAGATTTTAAGTTTGAGCCCAGCTTTGGAAACTTGTTGATTTAGGAAGACCCCATTACAAAAATTAAAAAAAGATTGGGGATGTTTCTTAGTGTGAAGGTTCTGGGTTCAAATCCACCTCCCCCCCCCACCCAGAGCAGAATGTTAGCAACATTGCAGAAGTCTGTGCTCCTTCTCAGTTACTACACCCTCCTTTTATCTGAAAGGTAACCACTATACCAGTTTCTAAAGTTATGATTATTTTGCCTATTTTAAATTTTTATAGAAATAAAAATATTCAATATTTTATGATTTCTGAAACCAGTTATGTTCATGAAATTAATCCATGTCATTCTTGTAAAGCAACAGTTAATTTCCTTTTACTTACATATTGTATTGCATTGTGTGACTATTTTACAGATTATTATTTACTTAGGCTATTTGGACCAATTCCAGTATGAGCATTATTCTATATATTCTTGGAGCTTACAATCACACATATCCGTTGGGCAGATAGGTTATATTTATGTGGTTAACTTCAGTAGATGTTTCAAAAGGATTTTGAAAGTGACTGTGCCAGCTGTATTTGCTTTTTTTTTTTTTTTTTGGAGACAGGGTCTCACTTTGTAGTTGAGACTGACCCGGAACTCACTATGTTTTCCATGCTGGTCCAGCTGTACTTGCATAACCAACGACTTGAGAGGTTGTAAATTGTAAGCATTTAGAAATTCTTATAGATAAGTGTTCATTAGGGTTGAAATTTGTAGTACTCAAGTAAAAAGTGATATTGGGCATCTTTTTATATGTGTATGTATGTTTTTGAAATTTTGAAGGACTTATTTAAGGATTTTACTATTTATTTTAAAATTGCTTTCCTTGGTAGTTCACTTTGTTGGTTTGCATTATTATTAGTCATTTTTAAATCCAGAAATATTTTTCTTCCCCAAGATAATGAAGAAATTCACCCTTTTGTCTTCTGGCACTGTATAGGGAATGATTAAAGCTGTAATGTCTTTATTTGGTACTGCACATAGAATTAAATTAGCACTTTATTTTCTTGGTTTTCAAAAAAGAAATAATGTAGCATTTTAAAATCCATGTAGTCTATAACAGGAATGTTAAATTTAGTAGAAATTCTACTTTGCTTATTAAAAATTCTCTTGTAGCATTTTGGCTGTATTATTCAAATTTTCTATTTGAAACCTCCACTTCTCTTTTTTAAAGTGATTAATTAAACTGAGGAGAAATAAAAAGTGAAAAGTCATTGAACCAAACAGTTAAGATTCAGTTAAGAATTCAGAAATGGAACATTGTTAGTTGCTGTTACTTTTGTGGATTACAAACTAAAATGTTGAATATGAAAAATGGCCACTCGAGGAAGCAGAAAAACCAGGACAAGATATAGGCATCTGTCATCTAGTATGATCATCTCTTCCAGAAAATCAGATGTTTTGCCTAACATTTGAAAATTTTCCAATTGAAAGCCTGTTTTCTATTTTTTAATGAAAAAAATTATAGTGTGTTTTCTCTGAACCTATCAGCACTGATTTCATCAAATCTGCACAGCAGAGCAAAGTGGTTTTAAGTAACAAGCAATATCATACATTACTTATAAACTTTAATATGATTGTCGACAACTAGTTGTAGTCTATGCAATGACTTGTGCCTCATGCCTATCTCAAGGCATCTCCAAGTGTGATTAATTTTCAGGTGGTGTGTCTCTGTTCTTGACATCTGAATGCATTTCAGAATATCTACAATCATCACATTTTATCTAAGATGGAAGATGACTCAAGATTTTTTCTTACACATAAAAATATTGTATTGAATTTATGGGTTCAAAGAGGATTTTATTCTAAATAAAAAATGGAAAAAGCCATTATACTTAAAGACATATGTATACATGAAGTTTGGATATTAAACAAGATACATGCAGATCAGAAAATATCATCCTGATAAATGGTGAAGAATAAAATACCTGCTGGGGGATACAGTCAATGTCAAATGTACGAGTTTTACACAAGGTGTGAAGTGACGAAATTCACTTATTAAAACAATGAAAGGTGTGGGTAAGATTTTAAAGTGGCCATCAATGTGAAGCTAATAAAAAATCCAAGGGTAAGGAAATGTGCAAACTAAGGATAGAGAAACCTAAGGGTAGAGAAATTTTGAAAGTAAAGAGTTGAAATATCATGTACATATGAATAAAAAATATGAGATGAAGATGAATATAAGGTTATGTTAAGAGGAATAGTCTTCTCAGAAAGAATAAATAACTCTTAAGACTTTTTAATATAAGGTTATGTTAAGAGGAATAGTCTTCTCAGAAAGAATAAATAACTCTTAAGACTTTTATACATTTGACAACCTAGCCAAAATTTATGAGACATAAAATAAAAATAATAATAGGAAGAATTCAGCACATTTCTTTCAGAAACACAAAGAAAGGAAAAGCAGGCAATGGTATCTGTAGGGCCATCATAATTGAACAGTAAAGTTAATAAGCTTAATCTAATAAATTAAGCTCTTTTACAAGATCTTTTACCGAAGTAGCTAAACAATATATGTTCCTTTTAGTACCTAGGAAGCTTGTATGAACTTATTTATCATGAAGCCACAAAGGGATTCTCAGAAATTCCAGAGGATTGGTATATGTTTATCTCTGAATTGAATTAATATTATTAATATACACAGCTTTAAATGACAATATACAGAAACCCTTTGAACTCCAAAGAGTATATAAGTATGTAAGGAGATCATGAAACCTAAATTCTGGAGAACCTTGGCAGAATTTCTGTCCTCTTTTTTTCCCCTTGTTTTCTTCCTACATACAAGATATTTGAACAGGGTTCAATGAATTTCAGTTTCATTTTACAGATCTTCTTGGAAGAGTTACAGTATTTGTCAAATACATTCTATTGTTTTTAGGACAATATAACTACCTTATCAAAAAAGCTGGGAGCGTAAAGACATGGAACATTTTAAGACAATTCATTTATGATAATAACTACAGCTTAAATAAGACAATAGCCCTAAAATCTAACACTGTGTAAAATTATCAGGTAGATTTTATCTCACATAAAGATTATCAATAGAAAAATGATTTATTAATATATTTATATTATTTATTAATATATTTAAGGGAACATGTTGATATGCTCGAGAATCACCTCAATACATTAAAAAAATCTTGATATCTAATAATTTTAAAATCTTCTATTCAATAACAATAGAAGATTTTTTCTTAGTCTAATACATATATTTGCCAGTGTCACAATACATCCTTGAAATTTAGAAGAATCAAATTGGAATCAGAAATAAGTATGCCTGCTGTTGTCACCATTATTCTTCGGTCTACTGGCAGTACGGACTAGCACAGGGATAACAGAAGAAGGAAAAAAGAAAGATTATTGAAGAGAAGGGACATAATGAAGGATCAATGTATTTGTCTCCTATAGCAAGAATAGTCAGTTTCGAAATGTAGTGAAGAAAACAAATCTGTACCCACCAAATGGCAGAGTGCCAAGGAATCAAACTAAAATTAGATTTATAAGACATTTTTGAAGGAACATTTAAGAGTTCTTTGAATGGTGTATATGAACAGATAAATTCAAGAGATAAGCCATGTTCATGGATAGTAACTAGATGTCATCAAGTTGTCAGTCGACTCAAATTAATCTGTACATTCTTTGCAATTGCAATAGAAATGTTAGATATTTTGTTTTTTTTTAATAAAACTTGACAAAGTAAATCTAAAATTAATATATTTTAAGGGAAAGTCCAATGATGATTAAATTAATTCTTTTGGAGTAGAACAGAAAGATGTAATTTTGGGGTAAAAATGTTTGAAATGGTAGGTGGATCACTAGAACATTATATAAAAACTCAAAGCTGACCCAAGTATATGAAACATTGCACAGAGATGGCGTTTAACTCTTCAGGGAAATAATACCACAAAGTGTAGCTGTATTAGAGTATCTGTATTCACAATAAAAGTACTTAGATTATCTGAAAGGATTATAATTATCATTTCTAAAACAATAAAGTCTCCTAAATTTCAGGGGCAAAACGAGAGAATACTTTTATGATCTGAAGGTCAAAAGGATTAGTAAAGATACCACATAGTACAAAAGAAAAGATTGATAAATCTGATGAAAGTGATAATACAAATTGTACTTGAGTTATCGTAAAGTTAAGGTTAATTTACAGATTGAAAAGTGCTGTTTGAAACATACTTAACATTGAGTATATTAAATATTAAGAATATGTGAAGGGCACAAAAAGGATGAAAAATTCATAAGAAAAATGGGCAAAACATAAGTAAGCTGAGCACCAGAAAAATAAACCATTATGCATAAGATGGCCATCATGCATAAGATAACACTGACTAGAAATCAGAGAAATGTAAATGGAAACAAAAATCAAAACTGGCAAGGTAGCTTTCTCGTTACATTAAAGAATTACTAGAAGTCAAGCTTTCTCATTAGTTAATGCAAGGCCGTGAGAACCTATATTTTCCCCTAACACTGGTGACATAGCTCAGAGAGCTTTGGATACTATGTAAATATTTTTTTCTATTCTGTAAATTGCTTTTCTCTTAAACTTAAATGTATAAGTTTAATGAATAAGAACTTTTATAAGATGAAATGTCCTTGGTTGATAACTGGAAGGCTGACAAAGATAACTGCATCCTACTCTTTGCAACCTGGGACTACATTCTTCTATGTGGCAAAAGAACTTTATGGATGTGATTGAATGAAAGATCTTGAGAAGGAAACCCTATTGTGGATAATACAGATGGCCTTGACGAAATGTCAAGGGTCCTTACAAAAGAGAGGCCAGAGGATCTGAGAAAAAGGGGATAGTGTAAGGATGATGGCATCACCATGAGCCAGGAAATTAGGGCAGCCTCTAGAAGGTAGGAAAGGGGATGATTGTTTTCTAGAGCTCCGGGAGGAATGTATGTCTGCCAATACCTTAATGTTGGTAGATTTTGAAGTTCTTTCATTCAAAACTGTGCAAGGATATTTTTCTGTTATTTTAGATTACTAAATTGGTGGTAAATAAGAAGTATATCAGAAAATTGTTCATCCCTGTGTAGGTTCCTTTCATTTCTCTTGACACCAGCAGAAGATATTCCCCACTGTCAAGCAAAAATTCCCAGTGGAAACAATCAAGTACAGTAGCAGAAACACTAAGTTACTTGGATAGAGCAACCAAACACACACTGCCTAATCCCCACCACAGTGACTCATTCCCTGAAAGAGTTTATCCTCACAAGCTTGATTACATCCTATATCTTCTTGGGCCATCATGAGAATCTATAAATATAAATGCAAAAACCATTCATTTGAGAGGTTAGAGCTATCTTCTTCTCACCTATAGGTAGGATATGCCATGGTTAAGAGTATCAGTGGCAATAAAATTTAGCAGGAAAGGGAATGCTTAAATTTAGTCAAATTTCATGTTATTTCTAATCATGCAGATGAGATGCTTTTATTTGGCAGGTACCTTGCCCTTCTCAACCACAGGAAGTGGGGCTTCTAGTGGGACTCATGAGCCTATTCTGTGGATCTGTTTATAGGAAAGTCAGGATGGCAGAAGGTTTGGTTTCTAGCTCAGTGACAGGTTTCAGAGTGTCCCTGTGCAGCTTTGATCTGTGAGGTGATAGAAAGTGCCAAGTGGTCTGAGAATAAATGGCTGCAATTTCCAGTCTTCTTACTAACAGACACTTTGTTCCTGTAAGTTGCAGGAGCCATGTCAGCTCAATACAGCTGACTTATTTTTAATGCCCTCATGTCTCCATGTGGGTGGCTGCCTGTATTTGTGGGAGGTGGTACATGTGATTTTAGATATGTGTTTTTATGTAATCCAAAGTGTTGATTATATAGGAGGGAACCAAGGAGATTATTAAAAAGAAGATGAAACGCCACAGTTTCCCAGGTGGGAAACATGTTTCATAATTCTTGTGCCAAAGATGAGGTAATAAGAGAAAGGGGACACAAGATAACAGATAACCTTGTGTTCCTGTCTAGGCATATTGGGCAGAAGAGGATGCACCAGGATTTCTTGGGGCAATAGATTTTGGTAGGATTTTAGAAGATTGTAGCTTCTATGTTCAGATTCTAGTCAGCTGTACCTAGTGTCTGCTTAAAATCAGGATAAGAAAATGTGATTAAACTACCAAGTAGAAGATTACAGTGGAAATGACAGATTCATAATTTATTCAAAATCTCCTGGCTTATTTTTAACGGTAAGATGTTACTTATTTTTCTCAAGTTTTCCTAATGGGATCGTATCTGGACGTTCAAAGATAAAACGGTCTTAGGAGATGAAAGAAAATGAATACGTTTTGTTGTCATCTGCCTCAGGTGCAAGCCTGGCTGCACCTACACATCAGGGAGTGGGTTTCAGAACTTTGCGCTCCGAAGTACCTCCCCAGCTCTTGGCAAATAAGGAATTCTTAATTCTTGTCAGCCCATAGCTGTAGCATTCCCTTGTATTTATCTCCATCCCTATTTCATTTCCTTTGTCCTGTCATTTGTTAGGTAGGTAAGAAAAGTAAGCCATGTACCCACTAAGAAGCTTGCTCAAGGTCAAAAACCTGTAAGTGGCAGAGCTAAAGGAGCTGTTTTTTTTTTTTGTTTTTTTTTTTTTAGAAGATAAATCTACAGTGGTTAGTTATGTAGAACCTCCAATAACTGATTAGAATTTATAGTATTTGATTTGTATGAGCTTAGCTTATGGGAGAATTCACTAAGGTAGATAATTCTCCGAAACATGTTGGGCTCTGATATAATCTGAATGTTTGTGCACTACCCCCTCCCCCATGCAGATGTTACAATCCCATCCCTTAGGGTAATATCATTAGGAGGTGGGAAATTCTAGGGTATGATTAGGCATGGGAGAAGAACCCTCATGAATGAGATAAGTGCCTTCATTAGAGACCTCTCCACCTTTTGCCTTTTGGATTCGAGTGAGAAGACAGCACTACGCAAGGAAGCAGGCCCATCTGATACACTAAATTTGCTGATGCTTTGATGTTGGACTTCCGAGACTCCAGAACTGTTAAGAAATAAATTTCTGTTGCTTATATTCTGTTATAGCTCACATGTGACTCAGACAGGTTCATACTGACAATCTTAGTTCATGGAAATTATGTGAGCTAGGGATGATCACCTATTCGTTTGTATGTGAGTTTTGATATGCTGTATGTATTTTGTTATTGTGCTTTTTCAAATCATAAAATATTTCTGGCATTAACTTTGAGTTCTTTATTGCAATGGGATTTTGCTAAGCATCAGATAATGACCAAAAGACTGAAAATATTACTTTAAAAATTCCAATCTTTTTATTTTGGACTTCTAGCACATTCATTTAAGCAGCAGTGGTATATTGAAATTATAATAGGTGCTTCATGTGTTTTACTTTTATTATTTTTTTCTGTATCTGTAATTACACCCAACCCCAATATATGCTTAATAATGATTTTTTAAAAGTAGTTTCAAAGGCACAAAAAGTAGAATAGCAGAGAATGGTAGCATAATAGCATTAATATAAATGGGTTTTTCCAATGTTACATAACAGTTGCCAGATTTAATCACACAATCCATCCCCACGGAACAATTTGGTTTGAAACAATTTCAGATATAAAAGTTCCCTGATTTGAATGTTTGGCAGCCTGGAATGTAGAAAAATAAGGACTATATTTGAAAGCAGACTTGTATTTTTAAAAATAAAAACATTTATATCCTATTCTTACCACCTAAAAGTATATTCATAAAGGTTTTAAGCTTTACTGTGTGTGTGTGTGTGTGTGTGTGTGTGTGTGTGTGTGGCTTTGTTGCTCATTTCCCCCATGAACAGGTGTGAAGGCCATGTTTGCCAGTGGGAGCCCGGGTGATTCATTAATTTCTTCTCACTTCAGGCAAGTGAGCTTATCTCACACCTGAGGTGCTTGTACTCTGACCCACTCTAGACTTACCTAGGGCCAGTGAAACCAGCCTCAAAATAGCAGGAGAGAAGGTATGAAGACACACTGTCTGGAGGGATATGTGGCTTCCAGTATTTCTCCTCTTAAAAGGAGCAGGACACATTAAAGAGATATCTCACTGTATCCAAACCAAATTTCATTTGAGTCCCAGATAGTTGTTGTATTAAATTAAGAAAGTTACTTAACTTTCTTATATAGAAAAATGCAATGGTTTGCCAAATGGTAGTGAGAATGGAAAATCATGATATATACATGATATAATCATTATATATAGATGTTTATGTAGGTGATATTACCTTTTGCTTCTCTGTTAGATGCCAGTCAATCTGTCCTATGTCCTTTATTGTGAGGTAGGAGAATTCAGCTTTTCTGGAAAGAATGTTTTGAGAAAAAAGTAGCATTTCCAGATAGAGGTCACATAAGGAAACAAATATGACTTCTTTTTTTTTGGAGGGGGGACCAATTTTTTTACTAAATTGTAATCTACGTAGAAAAACCGTGCAACTTATAAGTGCATGGTCAGTAAATTTTTATTTATTTTTGTACCTGTATAATGGCCATCTATACAGAGAACAGAACATATTCAGCACCATGGAGAGATCCTGTACCTCTTTCCAATGAATGTCCATCCTACCCAGAGACAGAGCTATTTTGACTTTTACAACCATAGATTTATTTTTTCTTGAAAATCATGTAATATATAATATTTCATGTCCAGCCTTTAAACTCAACCTAATGTTTCTGAGATAGACTTATGTATCAGTGCTTTCTTCAGCCTCTTAATGGACCTGTAGATTCCTTCCAGCTCTTGGCTATATGAGCAGAAGATATTCTCTCAACATTCATTTCTTTTCTTAGTGAACACTACCTCTTGTTTCTCTTAAATATATATCTAGAAGTGGAATTTCTGGGTTATATGAAAAATGCATGTTTATTTTTTAGAATCCACCAAATTGTTTTCCCTAGTGATTGCTTTAAATTTTATCCCTACTGACAGTGTCTAAGAGCTCAAGTGCTCCACATCCTTCCTAACACTGACATTGTTGGCCTTTTAAATGTTAGCTATTTCTTAGGGATTTATGGTGGCACCTAATTATGCATGTACTTTGTATCTCTTGGAGTACTTGTGGAGTTAAGCATCTTTTCCTAAACTTACTCATCTCTTAGATATCTTGCTGTGAGTTTCCTACTGACAGAAGCAAATTTGATCAAGAGACCATGACGGGGACTGTGTTGAGGGTGGGTAAATATCTCACTTGAAAGTCATTATTTAAAAGAATCAAACACATACAAAAGCATGTTCCTTTCCGAGATCAAGGCCAATTCGCTATTGCGAGCTACAGTTTCCTTTAAAAAATACAAAAGGGACAGGGGAAAAAAAATGAGAATCAAGACCTGTTATGTAAAGGTACGGAATCCCAATGATGAATGTAACCATACTGTATACCTAGATTGTACCAATAAACTCAATATAAAGAAAAAAATACAAAAGGGTCTGGAAGGAGACCTGGTCCTGAAAGACCCAGCAATAATATGTTCCTATTCCTCACAGCCCACTGGAACACAGACATCACTGGGAAATGTTTTATTGCTATCCTCTGTTTTGTGCCTGGGGCTGGATGGCTGCTTGCACATGGCAGATATGACTAGGCATTTGAGCTGAAAACAGCTCGGATGGGAGCTGTTTGACAGCTTCCCTTGTGTTTGTTGCTCCACTGAGGTATTCAGAGACCCTCAGGGTGATACCCGGTGAAAGGGGAGTTTTAAGCAGAAAATGTCTGATGGCTATTATTTGGTGGTTGTTATTGAAAATATACTTCAGGAAACAAAGCTGCAAGCAAAAATGAATGCATGGCCTATAGAATTGTAGGATTTTAAAGTTTTAAGAAGCCCTACAGATGATCTAGTCTAAACATCTCGTTTTTGTGGATGATAAAACCAAGTCTTAGTGAGGAACTAGACTTCCTGAAGATTTTAAAGCTAGTTAACAGAGGAATTGGATGCCTGAATAGACTTTATAAAAATTAGATTAACTGTTGAGTAAAATTAAATTCAACATGAGATGAGGCACACAGTTTGCCTCCTAAAGAGGTACTTAGAGTGCCAATAAGAAGTAACTATTTATTACTCAAGTTAAAATAGGATTTTCCTTATGGTTCTGCATTCCTTAAGGTGAGAATTTACCCATTTCTTCTTCTTTTTCCAAACACATATATAGGCCTAGCATAAGATCTGAGGCCCTTCTCTAGGAAAGAAACTGCAAAACTGGCAGCATCTCTTGGTCACAGCAAGTACAATTAAAGAATAGAATTATGCCCACAGAAAGATTTCAAGGTCACATTGGAGAAATGTGTCAAGAACCTTGAGGCAAATTTTAATACATCAAATAAGAAGTTGCCTGCTGCAAATCATGGAAATTTTAACAAAGTCTGAACATATATGATCACATGTTATAATAAGAAAAACCCCTGAAGGTAGGGAATTTTCCGAGTTGGTTAATTTTGTGAATCAGTGACATTAATAAGGACCCAGGCATCTTCCATAATTGTACATGAAATCCACAGACTTTCACTCTAGGGTAGACAGGAAGATGTGCTGCCCAGATCCCTCCGTCAGGGACAGTCATCTTTGAGGAGTGAGGTTAAGAGGCAGCCGCTGGCTGTTAGCTCTTCCAAGGCAGTATGTTCCAGCTGCACAGAGCTGCCTCAGGTCATGCCTTTCCTCAGATAGGTAAGAATAGTGGAGTATAAAGGGAAGAGCTCTTTCAGTCCCAAACAAACGCCCTCTGTGGATGAGACTGGCCCAGAGCAACCTGTGGAGTTGAACGAGGACCTGCATCACACTTCACTTTCTCCCTTGGCTGAACCCTGCTCTCTCCCATTTCCTTTCACAGATATCAATCCCTAATAAAAAACATTGCATTCTATCTTCAGTCATAATATATGCTTGTGACATTTTCCAAGGTGCTGTAGCCTCTAAAATTGAGATTCCTTGCATCCATGAAATTACTTCTCTGACTCCTGGTAGCATAAACAGACAATTCAGAGGTGGAAAAGTGAACATGTCTGTATTGTGTCCCATTTGAAGAGTGAGAAAATTGGCCTAAAAAAAGCACTCAACCGACTGCCTCTCTTTGCATTCGCTGCAATTATACCACAAGTAATTCCCGAACAAATCACTTCAGAGGGTGAATGAGACTTCCTTGATGGACACAGATCGATCTGGGGTCATCCTCTTGGTCTTCCTCTTAAGAACATGACGAGACTAGTGACGATATCTGAAATTGGGTCTTTGGAAGGGTGATGGTAGAGAATAGAGGCAAAAGAATAGGATATAAAGTTTGAATGGGTGTGTAATAGAGAGAGGCTGCACGTCAGGAGTCTCAGGGTCAATGTCCTGGAACAAGCCTGAAAGGCAAAGTGAGGAGCATTTTACTGGACCACTCAAGTGTCCAGGCCAGAAAGGAAAGGACACATAATGCTTGGTCCAGAAATGATTATTGATCTTATGATTTATTAGTCATTTCTGGATAGTGGTGTTAATTCTGCCACTCTAAATCTTTCAACCTAAACTATATCTATGATGTTCTTGTGGATTTGTAGACTTTAGTAAAGCCACTTTAAAATTTGTAGTAAAGTAAGTAAGTTCCCAACCATATTTTTCCCTTTTGGTTTGGCATTTACAAAAAAAAATTATGAGCTCATCCATCACAAAATTATTCTCCCCAAATGGACATTTACACTAATAAATATAGCTATACTAATGTAAAAGGAAGTTTTACATTAGAATAGCTATGTATTACATTTTACTGACTTTTGGTAAAAGTAATTTGTTTTTCTTAGACAATACTAAGATAACTATATCCTTTAAAACAATATGAAAAGTAATAAATGTTTTATAATTAAAATGATAATGCAGTGTGTTGATAGACTTATAGGCAGCTACCAGTACAAATGGCATTGTGGTCAGTTGTACTTATATCATTAACTTGCCCTTTTTGGATCTGATATGTAAAATTTTTATCTTTATTGAGATGTGCTAGGATTCTTATCCCTGCAAAGCAGTGTGATACATGTGCTCTAACCACCTGCCTTAATGTCTGCCTTCTCCCTACTAGATATTTATCCATAAATAAAAGAAAAATGAAGCCAGAAATTAATATAAAACTACAGCAAAGAAATATAGTAATAATTTACAAATATCGCATTGCGGCTAGAAATGCTGGTAGAATTCTATCCTCAAGACAGTTGAATGAGTAAAATAGACTGAGGATTTCACATGAGCATGGCTGGTAGCTGCTGTAAGTCTACACTTTCATATACCCTTTAATATACAAGAGATACACTGAGGGCCAGGGATTTGGTTGAGTGGTTCCACTGCCTTCCTTGCAAGCACAAGGATCTGAATTTGATCCCCAGTACCAAAGAGACAGAGAGAGAGGGAGAGAGATTGAAATGTAAATATATAAGATTGATGCTATCTTAAGACTAATTTGAATTAGTGTTAATTTATACAAACAACATTCTTTGCAGACTTTATACTTTTTTTTTCCAGATTTAATTGAGTTTATTGGTACATTTTAGGGATACAGTATAGTTACATTCATTGTTGGGATCTTGTACCTCTACATGACAGGTCTTGGTTCTCATTTTTTCCCCTTGTCCCTGCTCTCCCTTCACCCCCTCCTCTCCTCCCCATCTACAAACACTTTATTTCCATCTTTTCATTATCTCACATTTTTTCTTTTCCCTTATTACCCTTCCCCTACCCATCCCACCTTCCCTACACCTTTAGCTCCTTTCTTCCCATTTCTAAATGTCAGTATCTTCTGTATTATTACAGATTATTCACACCAGAGAAACTATTTGGTATTTACATATGTGTGACTTATTTATTTCACTTAGGAGTATATCTTCAATATGTATCCATTTTCCTATGAATGAATCTATTTTCTTGTTCTTTATGGCTGAGTAATATTCCATTTTATAGAAAAACCACATCTTCTTTATCCAGTTTCCAACGGATGGGCAAATAGGCTGTTTCCAAGTTTTAGCTATTACAAACTGTGCCGCTATAAACATGGGTGCACATACTTCTCTGTGATATGATTCTTTTAGTTCTCTTGGAAAGATACCCAGCAGAGGGATGGCTGGGTCAAATGGAACCTCCAGTCCAAGCTCTTTGAGGTATCTCCATATTGATTTCCATAGTGGTTGCACCAGAGCAGACTTTATACTTTGACCAATACCACTACTGATTACAGAATACATTAGTGACATACCTCCCAATATTTAATTTCCAGGTTGTGAACTGCTGCTGCAGAACAGTCTACTTAATTTTGGGCGTACTTTGTTTTGGTGTTTGGGGGTTTTGTGGGGTAAAATTCATATAAGAGAAAATTAACAATTCTTGGTGACTTTCAGTGCATTCACGTTTTGGAAATATCCTCTCTGTCAAGTACCAAAATATTTTTCCACCTCAAAGTCTTATTGTATTTTTACTCTTATGCCAAATTTTATGTAAATCTTGTTTTAGATAAAGGAGAAGCATGCAGAGACCATTTAAGAATGTCACTTTAGTAGGAAGTGAGTATATAAATCTACTAGGAAATCAGGGAAGTTCATTATTCTCTTTGTTTGGAAATTTGATAATCACTATTAATCAATCACACTGTCTTCTACATTGACTATTCAGGCAAATCAAATGAATGAAACTGCACACACACACACACACACACACACACAGCTTTAGGTATGTTGACTGATGTTAGCACTGATCATGAGAGGAAAAAGATGACTTGAAATTTATGTGCAGTTCCAAAAAACATCCTAGTTTGTTCTTGTAGGTGGAGTCCTACAAAAATGATTTTTTTCATAGGTTGAATTTCCAGTCATTGATCCAAACTGGCTACTCAGATATCTCAGGCTCATTGTGAGTGATATCTCTCAATGGATCCAGCTTTTGATGTTTTATTACAATCATTGAAAAATGAGAAAGGTCTATAATAGCTGTCCATCCCCCCTTACTGTATGGAAGATATTTGCAAACACAGGTTATTGCTTTTGCTGGATAAATTGTGGATATTCAGTGGGCTAAAACTCTCAGTTAATGCTTTTCTATTTAAATTACATTTTTATTTGAAGACAGTGTGAATTTATTAAAAAAACCTAATCTTTAGTGAGTTTAAATGTTATGCTTTTGTACCATATTTATTTTAAAGTTTACAGTATACCAAAGAAATATTTAAGTCAGATCTTAAGAAATTGGAAAGTAATTGTCCTGATGAATAAAAATATTACTGGTTGAGAATCTTTTCACATCTTTAAGTGGAAGGCTAGAACTCCAAATTTATGAAAAGGTACCAAGAAAGACAGGGAAGAATTTCTTCAAAGATTCAATTCATAAAAACAATAAATATGTGAATTACACTTTTGAAAAAATGGAAGAAATAAAAATAAAGCCCCTCGAACTTCTATACAATAAATGATAGAATAAATAATATAGAAAACTACATAAGGTGTTAAGAATATACAGTGAAAAGTACATATCAATGTCTTAAAGGGAAAGCTACAGAGGTATAAAATGGGAATAAGATATGAATAGGAAACTCATGAAAAAGGAATCCCCAAAGATCAATAAATCTAAGACACCATCACCATTAAGGAAGCATATATATGAGATTTAAAGACAAGCTAAAGCATTTAACATTATTTCAGATCAACAAAGTTTAAAATGACTGATGTTAGCAACTGTTGGAAAAGAGGTAGGGAAATACCATCACTCATAGACAGGATGGTTGGTGATGTAAATTAACCGCCTTAGAGAGCATTTCTGCAATATCAAATATAGTTGAGTATTTACATAATTATTCTTTTCCTGATTATAATTTAGCAAAATCTAACACATATCACCAGGAAATATGTAAAAGATGTGTATTCATCATTGTGGGCAACATAACTATTTTAGAGCAGATTAAATGTCAACCATATGGTAAGTGACAGCATTTTAATTCTGACAGAAAACTGTTAGCTTCTGAATAGTGCACCGTGCTGATGGTAGAGAAGTGAGGTTGGATATTCTTCAGGGCTTTATGCTAAAACACAGAGCATGAAGAGATTGTAACAAGCACGAGAGGATGCAGTGAAGGAAAGGAAATAGGTGGTCCAAATATTTTCATCATAGCCACAAATATAAATATATTAAACTCTTCAGCTAGAACATGGAGACTACCAATTTGGGTCTTCAAAAGCAAAGACATATACAAAAACAAAAAAAAGAACATATTTATATTATAATTTTAAATCTATTTTAGAATATAATTATATCCCATTTAATTGAACATCTTCTTATGTTTAATGGTATTTTGAGTATCCTTTACTTTGAAGAGTTTTTTTTTTCTTCAGTTCTCTTACCCATTTTTCTGTTATCCATGTTTTTTGTACTGATGTGTTGGGTTTATTATTCTGGGTAAAATATACTACACTATAATTTATAGTGTAATATAAATTATATGTATAGAAAATATGTATTTGCATTTATTACTTGTCTTTTTACCCTCTTAGATATATTACAATTTATTTTAATTGCAGTGTTTTGATATAGTCTCATACATTACTTAGTATTAATATTGATATTAGTAAAACACTGGTATTAAAATTGGTAAAAATGGTATGAAAAAAATAATATGACAGTATTTCTAAAGCTTCACAATGCTTTGTCCTGTGATCAGAATCCTACTCCTAGACATATACTCAACAAGAATGTGAGCATCTGTCCACCACAGAGACAGGTATGAAAATTTTCATTGTATCATTATTTATACCAGCCCATATTGGGCATAAATAAATGTACAACAACAGTATGCTTAATAAAAGTTATTTTATCATCAAAAGATAAAAAGAAGACCTGCAAACTTGCTGCTGTACACATATCCAGGGTTAACCAGTGTGGGGAGTGTATAGCTTAGCAGAAAAACTTAAGCATTTCCCAGAGGCTCTCCCTCCTGATGCCATCATTTTGGAGAGGAAGATTTCAACATATAGGGGGAAGATTTAGATCAGCGGTGCTGCTGCCTGCCTTGCAAGCACAAGGACCCGAGTTCAAAACCTGGTGCCACACACACAGAAAAAGAAAAAAGAGCGGACTCCTAGTTGGGCCAGGAATTTAGCTCAGTTGTTCTGCCGCCTGCCTGCCAAGTGTAAGGTCCTGAGTTTGATTCCCAATACCAAAAAAAAGTTAGGATTTCAACATATGAACTGGAAGGACACAAACATTCCGTCTATTTCAACAACCATCCATCATCCCATATATTCTACCCATCTTTTTTCTTATGTACATGCTGAATTTTTAAAATTAATATACATGCCTAATTATAAAACACAAGGATATATGTAAATATTTTGTAATTTTTCCTTTTTTTCCTCTTCAACATAGCATGCATGTTTTCATATAATTATGCATCTAAAGTTTTATAATTCTCAGAAATCTAATAACTGCATAGAATATAAAGGGAACATCATCCTGATGTTATAATTATTTATCTATCCACAGGAGTGTTTGGCTGCCTGGGGAACGATGCACATAAACACTCACTGTTAGGTTGTTTTCATGTTCTTTGTAAAATAGTTCAACTCTAGGAGCTAGTCTCCTTTTGAAGAAGTGCTCCACAACTTCCAAAAGAGGAACCGAACATGCTCAGTCAGGAGGGAGTTGAGCTTTTACTGAGAAGGCTGCATACTGGTGGCTCCTCAGTGATGTTCTTTTACCAGGACTGTGGTCCCACATCAGCAATTTCCTATATTAATCTGTCCTAGGTTTCAGCTTTACTTCAGGTTTTCTCCTTCCCTCTTTCATTCCTCAGTACAAAAAAGTATGATCAGTTCCTGTGGGAGTTACTTATATGGACTTAGGGAAATTAGGCTCCCTTCTTTCCAAAACTAACCATGGGAATGAGCAGTATTCTGAAGTTACTCTTTGGTGTCTTTTTCTCAGTGTTTCTATTTAGAATTTCAGTTTGATTTTTAGAAGTCCTTAGAAATAAAAACTACAAACTTTATGATTAGCTTGACAGAAGATAGATAAACTGGTTTATTAAAAATTTTATGGTTAAGATAAACACATTTTGAGCTGTAATTTTAAGCCAATTTGTGAATCAGCCCAAAGATCTTAATGTGTTACTTCAAAGTACTTTATCTGTTTCAAATTAAATAAAACTTGGCAATCCCCATGGGTAAGTACAAAAAGCTAGTTAGAGAAATATAACTTCAGAAGTTTAATGTATTTCAGTAACAAAGAAAAATTATGAGTTTATACTCTCAACATACTTGATTCTTTTTGACAGATTAAGTCCATGAGTATTCTAAGTAAATATAATAAAAACTAAATGTTTATAAAGAAATTTCTGACGCAGTAGGTACATTCCCTGATAAAACCACTAGACTGTAATTTTACATATTAAATATAGAATCTACTTTATAATGTTTTTGTAAGAAATGGCATACTTCTTACAAGAAATGGATGCCACTCTTTCCTTTTGGCAAGCATTTTTTTGGCAAGCATAAATATATTCTGGCATTTGGCTTTAGGGGTTTCAGAGCTTCACATTGTCTATGGAATGCTTCTTTATTAATGCCCTGATGTAGGTGGTAATAGTCTAACTGTATTCAAATAGCTTATTGTAGAAAATTTCCATTTGGGAATATTTTTTCACCCTCAGTAATAACATTCGGAATCATTGACAATTATTCTCAAAAATCTTTGTCGAGAGATAAATATTGTCAGTGGAATGGTTGTATCTAATCATCATGTCTATGAAAGGATAGATTAATTTAGTAATTTTATTGATAATAATGGTCTTGATTTTTCCTAAGTATATAGACATCAGGGAGAGCAGGCTCATATTAATCCACTGTACAATAGTATATCAGCACTGATTGGATGGATGGAAAATGTTGCTACGAAGCATCATATTTATTTCCATCTGAACAAGAAATTTCAGTGCCCTTAATTCTGATTCTGCCTCAGTGGGTAAAGAAAAAAAGGACTTTTTGAAAGACTTGGTAAAATTTTGGAAGATCACAGTGTTCTACAGTTTGAAGAGATTATTCACAAAGAAAAATGAGTTATGCTTATCCATCATCTATCTGTCTGATCTATCATCTGTCTATTTACCTACCTACCACAATGTCTCATCATGATCTAAACAATTTTATAAGTGCTTTGAAATATTAACTCATGGGTAAGTGAGAGCCATTTGCAAGGGGGAGGAGGTAAATATTCCTTTATATTTCTGACCTAATAAAAAAATCAGTCAACATAATTTTAACAAGTATAGTTACAATATCATGTGAGTTATAAAAGTCAGGAAGACATGATATTCAACAGAAGCCAAAAATCATATCTATTTTTCACTTTTTTTCATGAATACAGCATGGGTCTCAGTTCCAAAGATTTCCTGAAGTTGCTGTTAGGATCACTGATTATTTTATTGTTCCCAGCATTTTTTTTCTCTCCAAATCCCCTTTTGTGTGTTTTGTTTTCCTCCCTAATGACTATCCTTTATTAACACCTCCCAGAAGTGAGGAACCTTCTGAAATACTATGAAATAAAATTGAAATTATTTTTTTCTCTCAATTATCTGAGACTAGGATGCGCCATTAGGCAGGACTCAGGTCATCTTTATGGCTATTAAGTTTGAAAACTACTAGGATTAGAAAGAACAACTCAAAGACAAATTATTATAATAGTCATGATCATAAATTCTGTTGTTTTTCATTTAGATATGAGTTTTTAAAATAGCAGTTGAAATCCAAGTAACAATCACTAAAATACCTTAAGAAGTAGGAGTTAAAAGAAAAAAAAGACAGTGGTTCCCAAAACAGGTTTACTTTATATATATACCAAGACTACAAACAAATGTATGAACAAGTTGTCTAACAGAGCTTTCTGTGATTATGGAAATACTCTATTACCTGTACTGTTCAATATACAACCAACTGCACTTGTGGCTAATGAATACTTACTAAGGAATTGAGCTTTTAATCTTATTTAACTTGCATTAGGCGTATAAATACTCCAATGGATCTACTAGCTGTCGTATTGGCCAGGAAAGTTCTACAAACTCTTTTTCTGAAGTTTTAAATTACAGTTACTTCTCCATCATGAGAAAATTTGACGCAGAATTAAAAGTTTATATATTTTATATTGTATACTATATATCTTAAAAATCATGCACAAACTATAACAATTACAGGAAGGCAGTGTCTGGCTATATACATACATTTCCCAGATCACATTTGATACTATGCTTTAGCATTTTAATATTTTTCCTTTGACTTTATATCTTGTAATTTAGAAAGAACTACAGCTACAAACATGATAAACTGTGACTATAGTAATATTAAAACACTTTTAACACAAAATTTCACTTATTTGTTGAGGGCTTATTTTTATTTTTTATTTTATTATTATTATTATTATTATTATTATTATTATTTTTTGGTACCGGGGATTGAACTCAGGTCCTTGCGCTTGCAAGGCAGGCCACCAAACGGCTGAGCTAAATCCCCAGCCCAGAGGGCTTATTTTTAAAAAGCTTTATTAAGAAATAATTTATATTCTGTAAAGTTTACCTGTTTAGTGTAGAATCGAAAACTTTTAGTATATTTACAGAGTTGTACAACATTCAACATACAATGGACCCTTGGCTTAACGAACTAATTTTGCTCACAAGGGCTGGTTGTAATTCAAGTTGTCAATTTAGGCTCCTCTACACATCCTTCAAAATCTCCTATTTATAGGCAGATCTCAGTGTCCTTAGACAGATGTTGGCCCAAGATTTCTCAATTAATCCCATACAGGAAAGAACATTGTAATGTTCCTTCCAGAACTGTTTAAGGGTTAAATCTGTATCTGAGACCATCTGGAAGCACATGTGGCCAGCATTCAAGTTGTAACTCAAGATTTTGATCTTAAATTAAAGTTAAAATTCCAGTCGTAACCCAAGTTGTTCATATGCCAGGCCTGTCCTAACTCGAGGGTCCACTGTAATTAAATTGTGCAACATTTTCATCATCTGCAAAAAAATCCTCATCCCCTTTAGTAATACTTGTGTATTTCCCCTTCGGTCCTCCGTCTCTATAGATCTGCCTATTCTGTACATGTTTTATGAATGGGATTATACAACATATAGTATTTTGTGACTTCCCTAAAAGACTATTTACCCAACAGACCTATTTCTTTACCTGAAGAAAATATTTAAATCTGGTTAAAAAATTTCACTTAAAATGATGTCCAAAAGTTTCTGGAGGAGGAAATCTAATAAATGAGAGTTATAACAATTTAAAATATGTCTACCAAACCAGTAGCTAAAAACACAGTCCCTAAAAATACTCTCTTCTGCTATAATGTGCAGTGTGGATACATGACAAAACAGATTGCAACAGGAATCTTTTTGTCTTCAGTGGTCATTTAGGTGAAGATTCCTCCTCTTCTTTTCTTTCAGGTGAACAAACCCGACATAGTATTACATGTAGCTACATGGATTCTGAAGGTAGCCTAGCAAAAAAACACAACTAATCTGGTTTTGGGGTAGTAAAAAAGAGCATAGCCCAGTGGGTGATATTTGACTTGTGTAGAGAAGGACAAATCAGAATTTTCCAGGTAATTAAGGAGCAGAAAGGGCATAGTAGAGTTTTCCTGAAATAATGTCATGGGAGAAAGATAGACAATAGCCAAAAAAAAACAAAAAACAAAAAACAAACAAACAAAAAAACCCAACAACAACAACAAAAAACTTTCCACTTTCTTGGTGATTGGCTCCAGTAGATCTCAAAATGTAAGTGCCCTCTTTGGGTTTTTATTTTCTTTTATGCTGCTCTGTAAGTTGATGTATGTGCAGTATCAGAGTTTGTGCTCAAAATTTCCTAATCCATTAATCTTCAGGTGTTTTTTTACATTTTCTGTCTGAGTGATGATAGTAGGACCCACTGACCTCTCAAAAGGTTAGTAAGTAAGCCAAAGAGAAAACAGCAGTAGCAGACTCTGTGAATGCTGAGTATTTATAGAAAGACAAGCTCACTTAGAGTAATTATGCAGGAAAATTAGAGAAAGAGTACAGACTGAATGCCCATCACTTATTAGTTTAGAATAAAATGAGCTGAAATCTATGGATAATGGATAGGGTTGCCTTTTTAAACTAAAACCTTTTGTCCTTTTAATGCAAACCCCCAAGACCAGGCCCTGCTTGTGTGCTGACTCACTTGAATTGTGGCTCCATGCCTGAATCTCAATTTCTATTGTTTGGTGCCTTCTAAAGTAGGTTGTGTCCAACACTCAGCTTGTTTTGGCAGAGCAGTGCCTTCTCGAATT
Source organism: Fukomys damarensis (assembly GCF_012274545.1). Lineage (NCBI taxonomy): Eukaryota > Metazoa > Chordata > Mammalia > Rodentia > Bathyergidae > Fukomys > Fukomys damarensis. The sequence continues at coordinate 30,672,483 of NW_022900940.1, forward strand.
TTGCTTGATTTGCTCTTCCTTGTGGGGCTGATTAAAGTTGCCTACTCTTCTCACCACCCATTTATTTCTGCTTCAAGGGAAGAGCTTGCTTAGTTAGCTCAGTTTGATTTCCCCTGTGGATTTCCCCCAATATGTTTCCTTATTGCAGAAGCCCTAGCAGATAGAAACGTGGCCCCTTGAGCAGAGGGTAACAACAGCTCTTGTTAGCCGCTAACCCTTACATAGTTCTTACTACTCTTCCAATGTTCTAAGTGCTTTTAAGAAGTTAACTCAATCATCTTTGCAAAGACTAAGCAGGTGAGTAATATCATTATTATATCTGTCTTCAGATTAAGGAATGGGGCACAGAGTGAATAAAGATCTTGCCAAAGCTCACAGAGTTCGTACATGGCAGAGGTCTTTGGTCACTTCATCTGCCTGTATGTCCAACTTCTATACTCTGTGTCCTGACTTTAAAAGCCAGGACATGAATTAGCACCCTTATTGCTCACAAACTCTATAGAAGGAAGTTACTTCTAATTTTCAAAGATTCGTAAAGTTTATGGAATCAGCAGAAAGAGGCACAACTGGTAATTGGCTGAGAGGTGCTTTAGTTGTTAGTGTATCTAATCTTAATGTCCTTGCCCTTAAACACTATACTGAGCTTGCCTGCTTGTTTTCTCCCCGCCCCCCATGTCACAGTTTTAAAAAATCTCTGCACTGTAATGATTTCTACCTCTGACTTTTTCCAGAAGTTTCACATTCATATATAAGCCGGGGTGGGGGTGAATGCATTTATTTTTAAAGACCCAGTTAGTAAAAGTTTTAAGGTTTGCAACCAATGAGGACTTCTACAGTGCTGTACAAGGCTTGAGAGAAGGAGCTGGGTCTTGTTCATTCTGACACTCCTAGCACCTAGGAGCATGTCTAGCAAATATCCCTTTAGGGTTACTTGTTAGAATAATTAAAGAATGAAAGTGAAGCACGATCCTTGAAAGTATCAGGTTGAAAATGTGGTTTATAGAACATTTTTCCTGACCTACTTTCTAATGCACATTCATTGTTTAGGGCAAGAAAAAAAATTTTTCTTCAAAATTTTGATGCCTCTGAAAGAAACAGATTTTCCTTCATGAAAATGAATCTTCAAAAATAAAAGTTTTTGAAAAATACATGTTCATTATCACTGTTGTATTGCTTTTGATGTTTATATTTAATTACTGAAGTGTTTTATAATCATACCGATATGGTCTCAAATAATAACACTGCCCTTCAGTAGTTTTAGGACAATATACAAATCCTTTAAACTCACTCAGCCTCAATTTCCTCCTTTGTAAATGGGAATTGTATTATAATTCCTACAATGCCATCATATTATAAAGATTAAAGAACATATTCAAAATAATGGAGTCCTGCATACTGCTAGTTGTTCAGTTACTGGTAGTTGCTGTTATTCTCTTGTTGAATTAATATGATTTTTCTATTATCTAGATACATGGAATCATAAGCAGTGTATCAAGACAGTGGTGGTAGCGTGAAGTTACTACCTGTGTTTACTTTGAAACATTAAGGTAATTGGTACTGACTCATGCTAAGGCAAGTTTCCAACATTGTGTTGAACTGAAGCTTGTTCCTATCATCAACCAAAGGTACTTATTGAGTCCAGTATTATGCTAGGTGGGAGACCAGTGAAGAGGGAACCCTCAATTTTGGAGCATATTGTTTAGTTAACAGGAAAAGATACCAAAACAGAGAAGAATACTGTGAATTTTACTTGAGTAGCTAAACTTTAAAAATATGAAAACATTTCAGAGAGTAGAAAGAACCTATCCAGTACTCATATCATCAAAGGCTCCCCTTCTGTTACATTCCCCTTCTTAGAATATTGCCCATCATTTTCTTTCATGAAACAGATAGTGAAGGATAGCAGACAGTGCTGAGGAACAAATTCTTCCTCTGTGTTCCATATACCATGCACAGTGCTTGACATCCTACGTGTGCATTACGAAAGTTTAAGTGGATAAATGAATGAAAATATGAGAAAACGAAAAAATGGAAAAAAAAGTTTTTGTAAATAAGGAAGGGAGGAGGGGGTGAAGGGAGGGCAGGTGTAAGGGGAAAAATGAGAACCAAGACCTGTCATGTAGAGGTACAAGATCCCAATAATGAATGTAACTCTACTGTTTATCTAAAATGTACCAATTAACTCAATGAGAAAAAAAAAAATGGATTCATCTAAAAAAAAAACACAAGTCGCAGAACATGGAGTTTTATTATTGATGAACTTGAGCTTTCTCTTTATATATACACCTTCAGTTTCATTATCCATGACTAACTAATGGAGAAAAAGAAAAGAAACCACACTAGTGTCACTTTTATCACAATATAAACCTCAGGAAGGTAGTGATAAAAGTCTAAGCCCTCAATTTTACCAAAACCAAGAAGGAGCATAGTAATAGCTGAAGCGAACACTTTGCTAGGCCTTTCGTCTAAAATGTATTTGGAAACAACACAGTTTCTTTAAGTACTATTCCTAAAATCAAATTCTGTGTGAGTTAGCATTATTGAGATTGTAATGTACAAGAGTCGGCTGGGCACCTTGTTAGAAGTTAGCCTGGTTCTTTCTGGAGGCCTAGTGTGGGACTGGGGATTCTGCTTTTCTCATGGGCTCACAGATGATGTGGATTCTGCTGGCTCCTGAAGCACATTTTGAACACCGAGGGCTTGGCCTTCATCCAACCTTTCTCAGCTTCTTCACTCTACAGAATTCACTGCTGGCTCTTTTTGTGTCTCCTTGCCAATTTCTACTAATTTCAAAGCCAGCCCAGGGTAAATTTTAATATCTTTGTCTCTCTCATGCCCCTTCTCGAAAGTGCTACAAAATAAATGTAACCTTCAGTTATTTCTGCCCTTGAAAGGGGCTTTGTGCCTTTCTAAATGATACTGTATGTTCAGAGAGTTTGGTCACATCAATATCAGAATTATTCATTACAGATCATAATCCTTAGTATTAATAAGAGATTGCTTGAAAATCAGAGGGAGATTCAGAATTCTTATCAGACTTTACACAGTTAACTTAGCCACAAAGAGGTCATATATAATCCAGTGATTTTTTTTATATGGCATTAAGAATGAGTGTTATATCAAAAAATGAATGAAGGTTATAGAGTGATTGTTAAATCAGGTCTGAGTCTATGTGCATTTTAATGCAATATTCTCAGAATTTTTTCTTTAATTCTTTAAGTATGTTAAGAAATATTACCTATTAAGTTTCCAGTGGGTCTTGTAATATGATTTAAAATAACTGTATTTTAAAATGTTAATAGTTGACAAATATACAGTTGCATTTTTAATAAAATAAATTCTATGTTGAATTTTTTCAGTTTTACTTTAACATTTTACTTTGTATTATCCTTACCACTGCAGATATATTGTGTCATTATGATGAACATCTTGTCATTCAACGTGTTGATATTTTTAGAAAATAATTTTAAGACATAATACCAAATATTTTCTAGTGCTTGAAATAGCTTGTGAAATGAAACCCTGAAATGAAAAGCTATTTAACCATTATCTAAAGAGAAATAGAAATATTTCAGGAAAATACATGCCAAGATGATTTAGAGAAGATAATATGGATTTTGGGGGGTATTCTAAAAGTTATTTTATTAACAGTATGCCCCAGCCCCTGAAAAAAAATCTGTACAAAGAATTTATTGCTGAATTTGACTAGAAAGACAATCAGATCCAGGATCAGAAAATGAGCCAAAATTTTGACTACTTTCAAAGCCAAAAGATTTCAGGTCACTAACTGCCCAAGGGGAAAGGCAAAATTTTGAACTGTAGTTTGTAGAAACTGGGATTTTTTTTTAAAAAAGGGAGCACTGGAATGAGCTGTCTGGTTTATTTTGTCTTTCTTGGACATTACTAAGTCTGTCCTGGAAATGTTTAAAGACTGCCTTACATTCAGAAATGAGAGGTGTATAACGAGAAATAGGAAAATGCCTGCTACAGCGTGGTAAAATGACAGGGTTTATAGAGATTTATTTTATTTGGTAGCTGCAAAAAAAATGTATGCACTCAGCTTTCTGAGAAGAAGCAGGCAAAAATCGAGTAAGTGAAAGGGGCTGTTTCATGGTGGAGGTTAGTAGAGTTTATTTTCCTGGTCGTACTTTGCCAAAAAGTAAAATGATTCTTGCTAAGTTTGTGCCAGACAGGCTAGGCTAAGTTATATGCAGAAATTATCTCTTTCCTCCTCCTTCAAAATGTTTTACCATAGCAGACAATGTTTAGGGAGTATGTGAGTATCTTTCCAGGGCAACTTTCCTAATGCAGGCTCACAATTTATACCTATCTGTTTCATCCCTCTGGCTCTTACGTACAGTACAAGCCTCCAGAATGATGCAGGAAGAGAGGGCATGGAGATGCTTGCACCAGCTAAATGTTTTTACTTGCAGGTTACAAAGTCATTTCCATCTACATTTTAGTTTAAGCAAAATCATGTGGTCATATGTACCTTCACAGGACAGTGAAATACACTCCTATTTTGTGTCAGAAAATGATGTCCACCACAAGTTGTATATAATCACGTATCTTCCGATTCTTTTTCCTTTTCCTTCTACAGGTTACTTTGTTGATTTGGCCTTTTACATGTCTAAGACCATTGTGCCCTATGCATAGAAACCATTCAACCACTTTCTTACTCTCCCTGTCTTGCACACAGCCATGAAATACATTTTTCTAGGCCAAAAAGTTTTCCATTCAACCCTGCCCCAAGTCATCTACTATTTCCCTACTCGCCTTTCTTCTAAGGTATCATAACACTGAAGGGAAAGTGATTCTTGGAACTCATTGGGAAGCAGAAGGCAGAAACCGTCACCCACAGTAGCTTAGAAATGTCCAGAAACCAACTTAACCTACCCATGTTCTGACAGAGTGCAGTGATAGAATATGGTATACATCCAGACAGGCAATTTTTCTTAAAAATGCCCAACCAAGATACGTATGGGATCTCATTTCAGTTACACAAATTATGGGCATAAAAATTTAGGAACATTTGCTATGCATAGATTCATGTGGGAAGATATCAACATGGAGTAGAGTCTCAAATATAAAACTGGAGTCCAGTTGTAGACTCCAGTCAATGGGCAATATTAAGGGGGTCACTGAAGTATGAAGGGTTATGAAGGTAGGGAGTCATGCCTAGAGAAGACACTGTAACTTAGAGACATATATTGATAAAAGTCCTCAAATATATTTTTAGTCCCTTGGGGGTGCCACAACAAAATCCCTGGGTAATTTAAAATGGTAGAGATTTACCTCTCATAGTTCTGCATGTTGCAAAGTCTAAATCAAGTGTTTAGTGAGAGCTGCCCTCTGCTTCAAAGGTATTCCTACCAGCTATACCCCTTCCTGACAGAAAAGGGGTAAGACAGCTCCCTTCTGTCTTCTTTTATGAAAGTACTGATTTCACCCATGAAAGGCATAGCCCTCATGATTTAATCACTTCCTCAAATGTCCCACTTATTATCATTATCTTTATTATTACACTGATATTAGGTTCTAACATATGAATTCTGGAGGGACATCAACATTCAGACCATAGTGCATATGATCTACATTTGTCCTGTCTTTACTTACCTTTTAGTTTTCACCATTCAGTGGGACTGTCCTTTTCAAGGTCACTCAAAATCTCAGTCTGCCAAAATTATCTTCACATCTAACCCAGAATCGAGTTAGGCAGTTTCAGTCAGTTTACTCCCTTGTCTAGAGAAATTTAAATTCTATGACACCACGCTGTTCCCTTTTTTCCCTCTGCACTTTTTCCTTGTTGGCTTCTCCTAGTTACATTTTCTCTAAATATTGGTATCTACGGACTTTGAAACTTTGCCTTGTCCTGTCCATCTTTCTGTTCTTCACCCAAGGTGATCTCATCCAGTTCCGAGTCTCAAGCCTTTCTATTCAAATCTCTATTCTGGATTTTTCTGAAATGCAGATTGAAAAATTGAACACCCCCTGCTCTTTATTTTAAATTCAACATGTCCAGAATGAAAATGCTAAATCGTGCTCACCACAAAATACACACAGCACTATCTCCATTGAAACTTCCCTCATGGCTTTATTTAGCACCATTTTCAGCTTCTGGGCCCAAGTAAATACCTAAGCCTCCCGTTAGAATTTCTCTTTTGTCTCTGCGTACTTCCACCTGTCTCGTTCACTGATACATCTTATCGATTCTATCACTAAATTAGGCTTCAGATCTATTCACTGCTTCCCACACCATTGCCCCAGTCCTGGTCTGGACTAGGGGGATATCCCGTAGGGACAAGTGCTTGGCAGTTCAGCTTTTAGTCTTATTCTCTGCAAATCCATTTCCTGTGTAATACTCTTAAAATTTCTTGAAAATTACATTAATTCTTTGTTTAGAAAGTCAGATTTGAATTCAGGGGCAAAAGATATGAACATGTGTCTCTCCTGCCCCCTGTCCGCACCATTACAGACCTTTCCCTTAGCTCTTTGTCCTCTGGACACAGCAGTGCTAAGTATCTCAAGCTCATCAGTCTTTCCATGCCTCCTCTAGTCCTTTGCAGTGGCTGCTCCCTTGCCTGAGATGCTTTTCCCATTGGCTTGATTTCCCTGTTGTCAAACCTGGAGCAAAAATCTAGCTAAAACAGCCCAGTCTTCTGAACTATAGCAATGTGGGATGATGACGAGGATGGTGGTGATGGTAGCAGGATAGGTAATTGAACGCAGGACCTTTGCACTGACCTACATTCCCAGCCCTTCTGTCTGTCTACCTATGTCACTATTTAATTAATTGTGAGACAGAGTCTCACTGAGTTGCTCTGGCTGTGCCCAGACTTGTTATTCTCCCTGAGGCTCCCAGAGTTCTGGGATTACAGGTGTGTACCACCATGCCTGTCTTCTGTTATTCTATGTTGCTAAGTGTCTATTATACGCAAAGGAAGCAAAACCAAACAAAAATACCAGCCAATATCAGTGCAGAGCTGAGTTGCCCTGTTCTTCATAGCCACAGGCAACCTGCACAGGCTGGTATCGAGCCAAGGTAAGTGAGCACGCTCAGGCAAAACTGGCACAGCTACATAACTGGTCACCTTAGATTCATAAGCAATGCACAACTGTGTGCTTCTGATGTTTTGTGGTTGCTTTTCATGTGACACCATGTGACAAAAGATAAATCAAAAGGAATGCCCACCTGTGGCAGTGGGTGTCTTTGGAGGCTGAGGTCAGTGAGCATTATATTCTCAGAATGAAATGCTCTCTAAGAATGACGACTGGGAAAAATAACACCTGTTCAGCTATGATGTTGAATCCCGGAACAAGATTCTAACATGGGTTTTAAAAGAAATACTACATTAAAAAGAAGGGATAAATTGTTCATCTGTGTTTTCAGTAATGTATTTATGAGGATTCTTTGTAAGAGGAAATGGGAAATACTGGAGCTTTACTTCTATGTGTTCTCTGGTTTTGTTGTGTTTTCTGTGGGGCTTCATCAGTCCAAATGAGTTTCATATTTTGGAAGGTTTTAATTCATAAAAAAGGCAACAAAAATGTGTGACCCCCCAAACCGCTTCTTTGTCAAAATTCTAAGTAAGTAAAAAAAAATCCATGTAGATTAATACTTATACTTAAATGAAAGAGATTCCACAGAGTTAAATATAGTATAAAATGGATGCTGTATTTCCATTAAGGCTTTCTTAGCTGCAGCAGCCATTTGGAAAAAAAGAGAAAGAAACAAAATTAATGTAATTCTAGCTTAATTTAGTTTTGTTTTATTAAGTCAGCAGAGTTAATTCTATGTCAATAAAAAAGAAACTAAAGCTGTGCAAACCATTTAACGCTCTACGAATTTTTGGAGGAAACACTGAAAACATATTTAAATTGTACCACCAATAGTGTGAGTACATGTAATTTTACATAAAAAGTGTCATTGTGTTTCTTCAAGAATAAAACAGATCCAAACAAACGAAACCATTCTGTAATTCAGCATCTGGGGCACAGTGGGTTACCAATTGAAGAAATCATTTCCTGGCCAAAATAAATATTGCATAGATATTATTTTTTAAATCCATACTAAACTCAGAGAGACTGAGGCATGTGCTTACCTGCTTTCTCTCTGGAAGTTTAAGGTGTGTCTGTATTGTTTTTATGAATGAAGATTTTGTTTGTTGTGGTGTTATAACATGGAAGTTATCATGCGTGGCTCAAGCTGTTATTTTGACCCCCTCTGTGATGTTGTGCAGTCCCAGAGTTGAAGACAGCATTCACTGTGAGTTTCTCCTGTAGGTGAGTAATAACTGTTTAAAGACACCAAGAAATAGAACTGAAGGAATTGTGTGCCCTGTGTACAGCACAACCTCACTTCTGCGGTGGACTTCAAAAAGGAGAAAAATCAGTTAAAGTTCATATACCAAAGGCTTCAAAAGGATGAAATGAAAGCCTGCCATTTGCTTTACCAATTATTTTAATTGATCAGAATTTATCTTGCAGTGTGTGTAGGAGAAGATGGTGTAGCATGAAAGTTGAAGTCTGTTGATTCTATCTGCATTAGTCCAGTTTTCCCCTTTCTAGTGCAAAGAGAGTAAATTGACCCTGGTCTTTCCAGGAAAGGGACAACTTTGTTATCATATCTGAGATGTAAAGTAGAGTTGCTGTTAAATCATTGATTCTATCAGAAGAATGAAACTGGAAACTTGGTAGAAAAATGTGTATGTGTATGTGTTTTCCTTAGTAGAAAGATATAGCATGGATGATAAGTCAAACACTACTTGACTAAAGGGCGGAGAAAATACAGTATTTCCCTGTTGTGTTTCTAGTTTTACAGTTAAAGTATTTTGTCATCTGATAGAATCTGAATACTTTAAAGTCTCCAACAGTGCATGATTTATTTACTTTAAATGAGGATTAGGTAAAATATTTTTGACATTATTATGTGCATTTTAAGTTTGTTTTTCATTCATTGCATTCATTAGTCATTTATTCAGATAGTGCTGTTCTTTACATATTTGATACCTGGAGCAGAATATCTTTCAACATTTTCAATATTTCGATGTTATTTTCAGTAATAATGTTGAAATATATATTCACAGAACTAAAGACTGAACTTACCAAACAAAAATATTTCACCATTCACAATTTACATTCTGTTTCAGTGTTAAACTTTAAACATAAATACAAAGTAGTCAGATGGAATGACAGCATGAAATTAGCCTCAGTTTCATTTCTTTGTCTTTATAATATTATGTTGCTGTTGTTACTTTCAAGCTCACATTTGAAATTAGATTCAGGAATGTTAATATGCAGAGTCTGGGCAAATAAACAGTGCCTGAATTGCATTTAGTTGATTTCAAACTATTGTGGACTTTAAAGAAATGGGCACATGTAGTTGAGTCCACACATGTTGGAAGCTGACTATATAGAAAAATTTTTATCAAATTAATTTTATGTAATATGTGAAGTTTATTAAGAGTTAATAATTAAAAGGTGCTAATTTGAAGAATACATATTTGTATACATATTATGTTAAACAATTACATAGTAATATATACATATATGTATATATATATCATCTGTCAGATAAATCTCAATGATAAATGTAGCAATTTTTTTTAATAACATAGACATAGGAAAAATTTGGGAGGTTCAGGATTTTTCTGACATTGCTTAAAATTGCTGGAGTGTGGTGATTAAAAAAAGATCATTTTTTAGCTGAGCCGGGCATGATGGTACATACTGGTAATGTCAGCACCCTGGAAAGCTAAGGCAGGAGGATTGCAAGTTCAGCCCAGCTTGGGTAACTTAGTGACTTAGCAAGTCCCTGTCTTAAAGGAAAAAAAAAAATGAAAAAGATCTAGAGATGTAGTTCAAAGCAAAGGCCCTGGGTTCAAACCCTAGTACTATTAAAATCAGGTAAAAATTAAAAAGGGAGGGTCTGAGTATGTAGCTTAGAGAACCCTAGGTTCAATCCTTAGTCATACACACCTATACACACAAACACTACCATTTCTTCTTCCTCCTCCTCCTCCTCCTCCTCCTCCTCTTCTTCTTTTTGGTACGGGAGATCAAACTCAGGCCCTTTTGCTTAGCAAGGGAGGCGGAGAACAAACAGCCAAATCCTGGGCCCATTTCCTCTTTTTATTGTGATAAAATATATATAATATGAAATTTATTATATTAACCATTTTAAGTGTGTAGTTCGGTGCCATTGACTATATTCATTGTCCTGCAACCATCACCACTATCCATCCACTACTTTCATCGCTTCAAACTGAAACTGCATCCATTAAACCATTCTCTGTTCACCTCTTTCACGCCTCAGGAACCACCACTCTCTTCTCTGTCATACAAATTGGACGACTCTACATATTTAATGTAAGTGGAATCATACCATATTCTTTAGTGTCTGACTAATGTCATATAGCACAATGTCTTCACATTTCAATCATTTTATATGTGCGTGTATCAGATTTTCATGCTTTCTTCAAGCTTAATAATACTCCATTGCATGTACGTACTACATTGCATCTATGAATTTGTGTGTCAGTGGATAATGAGGTTGTTTCTACCTTTTGACCATCATGAATCATGTTGCTTTGAACATTTGTGTACCAATATCCATTTAAGTTCATAAGAAGCACGAAATTTAGCTATGACCTTTAAATAATTAACTTTAAATCTGTACTCATCCTCATTGTCTTCCCTACCCAGCGCCCTATGCTTAGTACTGTATTGTATTAGAAGACCATAACAGAGGAGAAAGAGGACTGTTGTGGTAGTCCAGAGACTTAAATTTACCATCACGTTTATGGATGTATGATTGTGAATGTCGCTTACAGCTAACACCCTGTTTCTTTAGGGCCAGAATGAAACTCTTTGTGAAATCTTATGCACTATCCATGCCCTTTTATGATCCGCAGGCAAACAGCAATAAGTAACACCAGTGGAACACAGCTTTTTTTATAAAGCCCTTTTTGTTTTAAGCATCTCTCTTTATCTTTGCAATAATACTGTGAGCTAGGCCTTGCTGTCATTCCTATACCACGATTCTTGGACATTTGGTTTATTAATGTTTCCCAAGGCTCAAGAATGTTGCCTGCCTGGTAGAAGTTATGCAATAAATGTTGGTTGAATGAGTGAATGAATTTTTCACATGATAGAGATGGAGTTCAGAGCAGTTGAATCACTTACATTGAGTCCTTTACTCAGTAAATACTGCCTGTTGTGAAGACTGACATTTTAATTGTAATTTCTATGCAATTTTCACCACTCCATTTTTACATATGCCATTGTACTCGAATTCAGAATAATTACTGTTAGTGATACGCCTTTGTTGTGGACTTCCACAGTCAATATCCCATCCAGTTTTATACCCTTCCTTTTAATTTCAAGTGCTTGCTTCATTTTGATATGAGGAAGCAGATTCAAATAAGTGAATTGGCTTGTTCAAATAGGTAGGTTGCAGAGCTGCGATTTAGATTCCAAAATTCCAGCTCCATAAGGAGGTCCTACATGATATGGTCAGAATGAGTAGACAGTGGCATTTGCATAAAAGGAAAAAGAACTGGAGAGTAACTTAGCAAAGTTACCACAACACAGAGGAATAAGCAAGATGTGGACTGCAAATGAACGGGTCTAGCTGTTCAGAGAGACTTGGAAAAAGTTGAGGAAAAATATGAAAACTGCTCCAAATGTGCAAAGCTAACATGATAAGTATGGAGAGATGCAGATCAAGTTGGGGTTTTCTGGACTGTTTGGGCAGATCTCCAGTCCCTGTTTTGTCTATGTATCTGTTACTTGGGTTTACAGCATAATGCATTCAGTTCCATGAATTCTCTAAGAAGTAATCCTTGGCAAGCTGATCTGTACTTAACAAATTATAAGAGAATGACTCGTAAATCAGACTTACTTCACAATAAGAAATCCACCTTACATGCGACCTAGTGGGGCCTGGTAGGTGATAGTGGAAGGGTAAGGGAGATTGTAGTAGGTAGGGCCCTGGCAAAAATTAGTGCTGAAAGTTTTTTAGCTTAGGAATAAAACAAGGCACACATTTTCTTTCCTCACATTAAATATCAGAGAATGATATCATTTCAGGTTAATATAAGGAATAAATTGTTCTTCTAGACTCCATAACTATCTAACTCAAGACAGTCATTTCAAAAAACATTCTTATTGCTGCTATAGGAAAATATTCATTTATTCATTCTTATCGCCTACTTTCTTTTTCTCTTTTGCTTCTCCTCCTCTTCCTCCTTCCCTTTCTTTCTGTCTCTCTGCCTTTGTCTCTTTCTCTCTTTCTTTTTCTTTTTGTAGGACTACTAAGTGAACCCAGAACCTTTGTACCGAGCCCTTTTTATTTATTATTTTGAGGAAGAGTCATGCTAATTCTCTTAATTCCCTAGTTTGATATTAGACCTGTGATCCTCCTGTCTCAGGCATTCCGAGTCCTGGGATTACAGGCATATACCACCATACTTGGCTCCCTACTCTCTTTTTTGATAACAGGGTGAGTATTCTCATTTCAATATATTTTCTGATTTTCTGTCTTGAAGTTTCTACTTTCAAAGCCATTTCAGATGCCCCTATTTAATTATATATTTGTTGATGATTAGTTTATTCATCAGCTTTCTGTCACTGTGACAGAATACCTGAAACAAACAACTTAAAAAGATGTTTTATTTTCAATTATGGTTTCTGAGGTTTCAGTCCATGATCAGTTGCTCTTTGGGTCCACAATCCATTGCTTCAGTAATTTTAGGCCTGTGGCAAGGCAAAAACATCATGGAAAGGCATGGAAGTGGAAAGGGGGCAATCAGGAAGTACAGACAGAGAGCCAAGTGAGAGGGAGGGGCTGATTACAGTATCCACCCTTCTAAGGCCTGACCCCAGCGACCTACTCTGGGCTCCGTCAGTGAGTTAACCCATCGATGAGGTTAGTTCCTTTGTGATCCACACACCTCTCTAAACCCCATCCCTGCTGCATTTGGAATAAAACCATCAATATATGAGTCGCTGGGGGCACTTTATATTTTAATCATAATAATTAGGGAACTTGAGGAAAGCGTTTCTGTGTATTGTCTAAATTTCCTCATCCTTATGAACAAATCTTAGAGGAAATAATAGCAAAGAGCCTATTCCACTCTAATGGACTATGATATAGTTAAACCTGATAATGGTACATATTTAATTTTTTGTTTCGTTTTGTTTGTTTGGGGGGACCAGGGATAAAACTTGGGACCTTATGCTTGCGAAGCAGGCAGTGGAACCACTGAGCTACGTCCCCAGCCCTGGTACATATTTATTTTTATATAGTTTTCCTCTAGTGGATCTCTATTGTTTTCTGATTGGTCAATATCTGTTCACTTTGAGACCCACTTGAGATGCAGGGAAGTCTCATTGTTGCTTAGGCAGATTTAAAATGAGTCCTCTTATTTGCAATCTAATCACCCACTCTTGCTTTTTCTCTTCCTGGGAGTTCATGAATGAAGACCCTATGAGGCTTCATCATCTACCTCCTACTGCCCTTAGATGTTCATGTTCCGTGCTCTGTTAGGTCAGAGGCCTCTCCCAAACTGCTTCACAGTTTCCCCAGAGTAGTAGACATTAACCCTCTTCTCCTCTTCCCCTCTTGTTTCTCTTGTCTTTGCTAGTTATGTTTTAAAATGTCTTTATTATCACTTTAATGGGGTTTCAGGAAGTAACAGAGATAAGCACATGTGTTTAATTTTCCAAGTATAACCAGAAATCACCTCTGTAATATTTGATTAAAAGAACGAAATGGAAAAGGTTTGGGGAAATTATTTTGGTAGCCATGTGTGAATAATGGAGTGGAATAAGGCAGAAACTAGACGCAGGGGATCAAAGAAGGCTGTTTCTGTAAGTATAATGTAAGGAAATGAGAAGAGGGGTTTCCTGATGAGAAGAGCTTGCATCAGAAAGTTATTTCTAGAGAAAGAAAAAAGTAGAGTTTAATAACTTTTAAAATGCTGAATAACCATGGTCAAAGGGGAGTGAAATTGAAGTAAACTCCATGATTTAGAGCTGGCTGAGTTCTGCTGATTAAAGTCTGGGGTGCAATCTGTGTTGGTATTAAATAGAGGCCAGGCCAACTGTATTGTTGAAAAGTTTACTTCTGAAAGGAAAAGGCACCGGGACAGAAATGAAAGGTATAAGAATTTAGAGAAGGAATTTTACTTTTATTTTGAGGTAGGTGAGACCTGGCCTGGGTATAAAACCAGTGAAGATATAGAAAATTTGGCTATGTGGGAGGAAGTGGGTATGAACAGTAGAATTCCTGGGTAGGCAACCAAGGGTGCTTCCCAAGGGTGTACTTTAGTGCAGTGAAGGCTGGTTTGTCTACAGGATACTTTCTAGATTTTTTTTGACAACAGTCTAACAGAAAAATGGAGTAAAATACTTGAATTGATACCACTTCTCCCTGACTGGTCACATTTGTGTTTGCTGTGATGGTTTATTCAAGTCATCTGTCCTTTGACCTCAACATTTACTACCAATTGTTAAAATGATGAAAACTACTTCACTAGGTTCTTACAAAAAGTTATCTAACATTGAATAATGTGTTTCTTGCACATAAATGCTACAACTTTTTACAGATTTTTGATGGGATGGACCCTTAATGGTTTTCCTTGATTCATAAGGAATCCACATCCAGGATTTGTACAATGTGTGATTCTCCTAACTCATAACTGAACACATTAGTTCCAAGGTTATCAGCTCCAAATGTTTTCTAAGTTCCTTGCTCCTTCCCTTCTGTAGAGTTGACTGATGGCTTTTCCAACACCCACTGGGCTTTTTATGGTTTAGGATCAGCAGGTATGCAGCCCTTTATTTTGTGAGATACTTTACTCATATCTGAGGCTCTTTCTTTATCATTGAATTTTGGGGGCAGATTTTTTTTCTGGCTATGATTCAAAAGTTTCAGTGGGAGCAAGGTGTTTTTGGTAGTGTCATTTTATTTTAGGATTCTTCGCACTTTGCAGAATTCGGCTTTGTCAGCTGCTGCAGTGTGGATCTTCGCAAGAGCACTGATTAAGCAGGGTCAGAAAACTGCGATAAAAGAAATTAAAAAATAATTTCTGAGGGAAGATTTGAGGAAACTTGGGACATACAAATAAGAATTGACTTGTTTTGAAAATTCTTCTAAGAATACAGAAATGTTATCAATACCAAAGAGAATTAGATCTAAGTATAAAGTACCAAGAGTGATTATAAGGCTGACAAGCAAAGCAAGTGTAATTTGTGATAGAGCAGTTGGGGGTAGGAATGAAGACACATTTCTGTCCAGTAACCGATGAGCAATAATATGTCAGCAGAGCAGAAGAAAGTGGGCCTGTGGTTTGAACTGAACATATTAACAATACAGGTAGGAGGCAAGGAAATAGCTGAGTCAGAGTACAGTGGAAATGGAATAAAGTTGTAGGATATTGATTTATGTATTATTACTTTTTTCTTGGAATATTTAAAAAGTGAATTTGTTTTCAGAGGCAGACAGACATAGAGAACATTGAAATATAGAGTGTTTATATAAGGAATTAAAAAATAGGTATAATTGGATTATCCTCTAAGTCTGAAGATTGTATCTGGTGTGGCTTGAGAGTGAATCACTAGAGTTCCGGAACATGTTTTAAGTCTGCATAATTAAAGGAATTTCAAAGTAAGGCTAAATATCTAAACCTTTAGGGATTGCATCATTTCTGTTCACTGTCAATGAAAAAATCTTATTTTTGAACGAACATGATATTTTGAAAAATGGTACCCAGGAAGCAAAAAATTCTATATAGTAATAACTCTTGTCTCTCCTCTTCATGTTAAATCTACAGACATACGAAATAGCTGATAGGGTTCTAACAGCTATGAAGACCCTGGTAACCACCTGGGGTTAATGTGTCACATGAAGTCTGTGGTGGTTTTAGTGACTCCCATACATTCCAATCTTTTTGAAACTTGGCAATTTTCATTCAGTTCTGTAAAGATTGAAAATAGATGTCCAGGCCCCTTTGCTTTCCTTTGAAGCCATCCAGGTGTCTCAGCAGCTAGGTTTAGATCCGTAGCCTTTCTACATTCCTTTGAAAATGATAAATTTCAAAATGAAAATAAGTAACTTTTCTTTTTCTATGTTTCTGATCATAAGTAGATTATTTAGAAGGAAATATTTCAAATAGAAAATTGTGAAAAATTCAACTTGTTGGCTATATTGTTATTAAGGCCCAAAAGATTTTATGTTTTCCCGCTTCTACCTGTAAGAATATACATCCTCAGAAAAGGTTTTGAAGCCCCTTGTTGTTCCAAGGTTCACTCTATAAAGTAATCTGTCAGTTAAGCTAGAGGAATGGAAGGAAGGGAAAAGAAAAAATATGAGGAAAGAAAAAATGGAAACAAAGTCTTTACAAATAGGGAGGGGTGGAGGAGTTGAAGGGAGGGCAGGGTAATGCGGAAAAAATAACAGCCAAGATATATCATGTTAGGGTATAAGATCCCAATGATGAATGTAACTATATTGTATATCTAAAATGTACCAATAAACTGCGAAAAAAA
>NW_022900940.1:30689113-30705677 GCF_012274545.1 Fukomys damarensis
TTTATTTATTTATTTATTTATTTATTTATTTATTTATTTATTTATTTATTTTTGGTACAGGGGATCGAATTCAGGTCCTTGCATTTTTGAGGCAGGTGGCAGAACCACTGAGCTAAATCCCTGGCCCATGATGCCATTCTGTAGGGGATGTTGCTTGCTTATTTGATTTGTTTATAATTTATAATTGTCAGCTAAAATCCAAGTTACCTGCCTGTCTTCATGTTTCCTGTAAACACAGGATTTCACAATGAGTTTATTAAACTTCCACAAAAAATGGAGGCCAGTAAGAGCTTCCTATGAGATCAACATAAGCACACACGGAGATGCATTTTATCAGTACTAGAGGATTATCTATCATCTCTGAAAATGCTAATGCTATTTATACAGAATTTTCAAAATCTGCACCTCTCCTGTTCCAGCCTTGTGAAGACATGCCTTTGCAGAATTTATGATGAATCAGCTTCCTTGTCTTTATATTCCCTGCCACTGTTGCTAATATCTTTATAAAGAAAGTCACTGTTGATGGGCTTCGCAGTTTTTCAACCTTCTTTAATCTTGACAATATCTGTACTGCATTTCTCTAACTTAGTGTGGGGAATAGCTTTAGAAAGCTTGAATTTTACCTAAGCAGACCTTGAATGAAAGAGAAATGAAAGGCCTTATATCGCTTGGCTGTTCTTACCCATTTTTATGTTGTTTTAAGATGCTTTCCTCTACATAAATGGAGTTATCTGCTGGTGGCGCTTGAGAAGGAGCATGTACTCTCTACCATGAATTCTTGGGACATTGTTTAACAGTTCCAGCATGGGTGGTGTCCAGGCATGTAAGAAGCATTCTTTATCTTTTCTAAAGCAAGTATGTCCCAGAGCCTTATGATGATGTGTTTGGAAAGAATTGGAAAGAGGTAGACAAGCAACTATTGCTTATATTTGTAATATAGTTTATGGATCTCATGTTTTGTTTCTTGTGATTTTCCCCACAGCCTATGAAATAAATACAATTATTGTTGATACTACTTTGCTTGATAAAGAAACCCAGACTCAGAGACCCCATCTAAATTAGTAATAAATTAAAGCAAGAATGTAAAAGCCGCTTTCTCCTTCTGTGCTATCCCTAGAAACCATCTTATAAAGGCTACTTTCTTAGGAACCATTTTATGGGACTTTAAACAGGACACCTGCCAAAATCACTGATAAGAAAATGTAATCGCTTTAATAGGGGAGAGGAGACTGAGTCCAGAAGCCATTGTCCACAGTCTTCTATTAGAACTCTTGTAGAACTGAAATGACAAGGATTGCAATTACACCTCTGCGGGAGCTGTAATATTTTCAAGTGCTAATTACCTCTGTATTCGTTCCTGAGGCCCTGAGTGATTGTTCAGCACACCTGCAGCTGTAGAGTGTAGACAGTGAGGCTGCCACATATTTAAGAGTAAAAAAGACCTGTCGTGGGCTAGTGAAAGAGGTTGCAGTTTGTACGTGGTCAATAACTACTTTTTGTACTAACGAATTAATTTTCTCTTTGCTGATCATCAGCAGCAGAATATCTATGATCATTTTTTAGGTTCCCAAAAGGGATGTGTATTGGAAGAAGAAAGTAGGGGAGTGGAAAACAGATATAAACACCTATAGTTAATAAATGCCTATTAAATAAATAAGGTTGGAAGATAACAAATAACAGGAAATGTTATATATATGGCACTCATTGGGATGCTTCAGTGTCCGAGGATTTTGTTTTATATGAAATGTTGCTGACTTTGTCTTCCATTATGTGCTAAATATGCCAGGTGAGTGGCCTATTAATGATGTGATGCTCGCTCCGAGAATTTCAAAAAGTTTGCTGCACCATTTGATTTTCACACTTGTACACTGAAGGCTTTTATCAACATATAAGCTTAATTTCCAAATAAGAAGAGCAACTCTGAGATCATGCTGAATGTATATTCGTATTTAGGTGTAATGCTAAAATAATGCATTGGCCATATGCAGACATAGTCATAATGGGTTATTGTCTTTCATCCTTTGTACTGTATCACAACATTCAATTGCCATCTTGTCTCTCATCTAGTATCTTGAGCTGTATAATCACCTAAATGAAGAGAATGTTCTAAGGGTAAAAAAAAAAACAAAACCCAAAACTCTAAGCATATACCCCAGACACAAAAGCACACATTACCAGCATTGCTGTTAGCATTAGCAAAGAGAGTTCAGCATGTAAATCAAACTGATTTTTTAAAATGAGTTTATTGGTACATTTTAGGTATACAGTACAGTTATATTCGTCATTGGGATCTTGTACCTCTACATGACAGGTCTTGGTTCTCATTTTTTCCCCTTGCCCCTGCCCACCCTTCACCCCCTTCTCCCTTCCCTATTTAAAAATACTTTATTTCCATTTTCTCATATTTTTCTTTTCTCCCTTGCCCCTGCCCACCCTTCACCCCCTTCTCCCTTCCCTATTTAAAAATACTTTATTTCCATTTTCTCATATATTTTTCTTTTCCCTTATTTCCTTTCCCCTACCCTTCCCACTTCCCCTACACCTTTAGCCCTTTTCTTCCTATTTCACATTGTCAGTTATATCATTATGATCTTATGTACTATTATAGTTTTTCACACCAGATAAACTATTCGGTATTTACACATGTGTGACTTATTTATTTCACTTAGGAGTATATCCTCAAAATGTATTTTTGAACTCAAATCTTATTCATTAGAAAATAGGGAATGAATATAACTGATATGTTTAATCTGTTAAAGTAGAGAGCATAATTTCCAGAAATGGTTTATTTAAACATAACAACACGGGCTTTTTAATAGTTTCTCGACCTTTTGGCTAAGATCAAGTGTAGTAACAACACTGGCTTTGGTTTGTTAGACCAACAGGTGGTAGAATTTTTATTGTTCTCTAAGTGAGAATGATTACTCATTAAATGGCATAAGTGCCTGATGTTTTTTTGTTATTGCTCCTTTTCCTTATACTTACATAACACTTAATGCTTTTCAAAAAGCTTACATTTTAGCATTTTCGATAAAGAAACATTTTCTGGGTCCCAGAAGAATAGCAGTAACAACAAAACTTGAAATGAACGAATGAATGGTTTCTAGAAATGAAGACTATTACATCTATTTGAAACTATGTAGGAATAAGGACTGCAAATTCCATGTCTGATACGCAAAGTGGTTCTGTGGATCACCGTTATTTTAATTTTGTTATAATTTACAACTAGAGCTTTTAGGCATTATGTAAGTAATTCACATGAATTTTAAGTTGGATGATCATTTCATCATTAAAACCATACCATAAAATAGGTAGCATTGCATTTTTGTTTTACAGAGAAAAAAGAAAACAACTGAGGCCTAGAAGAGTAAAGTAATTTTCCAGCTAGGAAGCTTGAATTTTAACTCAAGGACTCTGCCACTGACTCTGCATTTTTAAGAATAGCTGAATGGCGTGTCAAGAAAATTTTATGTGGAATACAAGAAGAATTCATCCTCTAAAATCCCAGCTCAAATAGTGAAAATATGCTTTCTGTCATCTAAGTTTAATCTTTCCCTCCAGTCGTCTCTTCTCTAAGCAGCACTGGTGAATGTTAATGAGCCTATATTTTATTTAACCTCAGCCAGTCATTGGGGGGTAATTAATCTGAGTTTTATATAATCAGCCTCTCTTTTAATGAGTAAACTTTGAGCAAATGAGCACCATATATTTGGTTTCTGTTTTGCTATCCTTGTTATTGAAATCAAGAAGTAATAAAGATGAAAACTGTTAATCAGAACTTAAAAATTCAGTTTAGAGATGGAGTCTGGTTACACAGAAACACACAAACCCCTAAGTCACTGACAAAAGACAAACAAACATACTGTGATTTACAGCTGACAGGTAAGTGCTAGTCATTGTGTGGCATGGTCAATGGTATTCGAATAGAAAACTCTTGGCAAGTCACGTTTGCTCTTTTAGGAACAAACAAAAAAAATATTAAGAGCAAAGACAGAATCATCTTGCTTTACTCCCTTCCATTAGTTTTGCTTCCCTTCTTTCTTTTTACCCTGTTTGAGAATTTGGGTTACACTTAAATTTCTGTCATAACATATCTGGTTGTAATTCCCTCAGTTCTGCCCATTGCTGGGAGATTCTTAAACTCTTTGAGTGGCTGGAATGAAAGGAGTTGAATTTAGTGAATAATGCACTGTTCTAGAGTATGGGATCTAAGTAGCTTGGGCCACAGTGTTGTCGAAAGAGTGATGAGTGTTATGTAAAGAAACAGAACCAACAGAGGACGTATATTTTATTATTTTATACACATAATGTGTACATTTACTTACTTATTTATTATATAAAGAACTGGATCACTTGGTTATTGAGGCTGAGAAATCCCTTAATCTGCAGCTGACAAACTGGAGAGTCAGAAGATCCACGGTGTAGTTCTACCTCTGGTGGGAAGGCCTGTAAATAGGCAAGTCAGTGAAGTAAGTCTCAATTTTGGGGTAGGAGAAGATCAATTACCCAGCTCAGGCAGTCAGGCAGACAGAAAAAGATGTCAAACTGTCCTTTCCTCAACCTTTTTATTATTGTATTCCATCCCTCACTGTGTGTTGTCTGTGAACGCTTGGAAAACAATCTGCTTTATTCTGTCCATTGATTCAAGTGTTAATCTTGTCCAGAAACATCCTCACAGACACATCTAGAAATAATGTTTAACCAGAAAACTAGGCCGTTCCTTGCCCCTTCAAGTTTACATGTTAAACTAGTTATCTCAAGGGTGTGGCTTTTGGTTTAGGCAAGAGATGTGCTTAAGTATTGACTAAGTTGTTAGGATAATTTACTCACAGAAGGCTTAACATCTTCAACCTCATTTATAATATATTGTGCTCTGAAGCAGGTAGACCTATCATAGTCCTCTAGAGGTGTGTATATGTGTGTGTGTGTGTGTGTGTGTGTGTGCTTCCAACTTTCTATCTTTAGCATATCAGTGTGAAGGCTGGACCAAGCCTGTGAGGGAGGAGAGAGAGAGGCAGACCCATGCTGGTATATGACTTTTACACTCTCGTGGTGAGCCTTGCATGTTACACGTGGAGGAACACAGCATGATAGAAAGAAGACTGACAAAGCTTTGGAGTTAGACAGAGAAGGGCTTTAATCATAGCTCAGCCCATTTACTCCTTGACTCCATCTGGGGAAACTTGTTTTCCTTTCCAAGACTTAGTTTATTCATTTATGAAATGAGAGTGAAACCTGAAAAACTAGAATGAGGTTATTTATTTAAAAGGTTAAACCAGAGTTGGGTACTTAGCATGTATAAAATTAATGCAAGAGAGTGTTAGACTTTTAAAATTATACCTAGTCAGCCACAGTTTAATGGCTTTGTTAGAATTACATAGTTATATAAGAAACAGAATCAGATTGATTTTAACAAAATTTGAAGGATCCATGCCCACTTCCCATAACAGATTTAAATCCTTTGTGTGACTAGGGATAATTTGTTTCCTTACTGATGCACCCTAACATCATGCTGATATTCTTAGGTTTAGATGGTCACAGGAATATAGCAGCATTCAGAAAGTGAGTTTCCAAAGTATTGGCTGGAGGGGTTTATTTATAAAAATCACGAGTAAATAATATTCTACATGAGAAAGGGAGAATGTATCCTTGGCCCATATAAGTCAATGCCAAGAACTAAATACAGAACAGACTCCTTATATTTTGTCTCTACCAAAGCAAAGCAAGGTAGGAGGACTGGCAAAAATAACAGAATAAAATGACTAAAATTGGACAGTGTGTGGGTAACCAGGCCCGGGATTATTTAGAAATGTGCAATGCTCTTTTTATCTGGAGCATGTATGCAATTTTAAATGAAAAAAATGATAGAAGCATATGAAATGCTCAGAAGATGTATTCGTGAGTAATTAAAAGGATCAGACAGGGATAGTATCTGTGTTGTATGGAATTCACTGCATGTATAGTAATTGCACTTAGTGCCAGCCCATTAAGAAACATCTGCCTTTGAAACTGCCACCAATTTATATTTGTACCTTAGAGGTTGTTTTCTGTGTAGGTAAATAATATATGTTAAAGATTTTGGGGATTGACCTAAAATGTGTCATATTCTTTAACTCTCTGCTGAAAACACTTATTGTTCAGGAGCATTGGATCCAATTTCAGTTAATCTCAGTTGTTCTGATTCTGTCTTTAGATTTTCATCCAGAAAGCTAGAGAAGACCATGTCCTGGAAATGATTATTTAAAAAAATATTCAGTCTTCTCTAAATTCATTTTCTCAGTGTGTTTTAATAGTAGTAGCCAAGTGGCTTTGCGAACTATTTTAACCCAAAGTTTAAATTTTTTTGAGACTTTGTACAATACCTAGAAAAAAAATCTCCAAAATTTAATAACAATATATTGATTATGACTAGTAGGGTCCCTCATTTACATTAAAATAGCATTTTATTAATCTGGCAAAATATTTTCCTTCATTCTTTTGTTCCAAAGACTGTACTAACAAATTTAAAGATCAAAGAATTGTTTGTTTTTATAACTTTGCTACTATTGGTAGAGATCCTATAGATGACGGCAAATGGATTTATTTATTTATTCATTTATTTTTATTTATTTTTTTGGTCCTGGGCGTTGAACTCAGGACCTTGCACTTGTGAGGCAGGTGACGACACCATTGAGCTAAATCTCTGGCCCTACCTGTGGATTTATTTAAAGCACATGAATATTTGCATTATGGCATCGTATATTATTGTATAATAAACTAAAGTCATTTCAAATGTGATGGGGAAAATGTATGTCGTGGAGGATTCCTATTTGAAAATTTTGTAAAGAGGCATTAGAGGAAAGAGCTGCCTGGGCTCCGGCGGAGAACATGGAATGACTGCTGGGAATAAAAATGAGGAGGAGGAAGAGGAAGAAGAGGAGAATGAGGAAGAGGAGGAGGTGGAAAAGGGAGTCTTCTTGGGCTGGCCCAAAGCAGTGTTGGTGGTGTTGAGGCGAAGTGGTGAGAAGTGAGATGAGCTGCTTTCGAACACGCCTCTGCTCCTTGACAAGCTGAACCCTGTGTGTGTCACTTAGTTTTACTGGCCCTCCGTTCATTGAGCAAGAAAGAGAGATTCAATGTGATTTCCTGCATCCTTTCTGGTGCTGTAACTTGTGTGACCTCATTCCTTCATTACTAGAAGCTCTCCAATATCCAAAGTAAGGCCACGGTCTGCATCATTGCCCCTACAGTTTTATCAGGCAGAACATGGGATTGTTCTTGCTGATGCACTTATACTTTTTCAGTTGCAGTTTTCACGTTGCCACTAGAATTATTTGTTCCACAATACGACTACTTTGCATAATTTATGGAGTTTTGTTTTAAAGAACAACTTTGGTATAATCTTATTTTCTAGAGAATGTGTTATTCAGATATTGCCATTATAAAAATTACAGAATCATGGAATATTAAAGTGTAGGGGCCCTGAGAGAAAATTTTTGTCTAAAAGAATTTTTCAAAATAATTTTTTTCATCAACACTTACTTGCCATGATAAAAGCTCCAAAATAGAAATAGCTAAACAAAAAAATCACTGAGTTGAAAGCTGAAGTGAAATAATCTACTAATTAAATTGATTGTTAGTAGAGAGTAGTCAGTCGTAATTATTGGCAGCTCTACTTTTAACATGAGACAGCTCACAAGATTTCAGATTGTAATTTAAGGAAATAGCTGGTGTACCAGTCAGTGCTTATTAGAGAAACAGATCTAATACAAGATACCAAATATATAAGAATTTACAAGTTGTGTTACAGTGGCCACCCACAGAGTCACGTGTGGAAGAGTACAGAGGGTCTATTAGCACACTGGGGATCCGAAGGATCCACTGGAAGGGTTGGAGCTCACTGGTGTCCTGTAGAAGTCTGTATCAAGAGGCTGATGGGTCTGTGATGGAAGACTGAAGAGTCTATGCTGGTAGCCAGGAGACGAGGTCCATCCATGTTAAGGCAAGGGCTGCAGCTCCTCTGAAGAAACAGAAGCAACCCTTCCTTCTTCTTTTCCCTTAAATACCATTCTGGTGACAATCCTCCCTAAGGTGGGTCTTCCGTACCCAGAACTGTGCTGAGCCAATTTCATTGGGTGTTTCTTACTCAAACTGCCACAGTCAATGATCACAGTTGGTATGCATGTTTACGCTTGGTATTAAAATGATGAAGTTTATGTTTCTGTACCCCCTTTCTGCTTCATGATCACTGTCATCATCATTGCTTATACCGATCACATTCTTACTATGTAGCAGTGTCTTGGATGAGCCCTAAAAGCAGACTCCAAGATGGAAATTTGCCTGTAGAAATTTGTGTGTGGGAAATGTTTTTATGATCAAAGCTTGAAGAGTGAATAAAGTAGGATATGAAGAAGAAGAAGTTAGGTTTAAAGTAGGCATAGGAGAGATCTCTGTTAGTTGGGCAGTGCTGAATTTGACTTTTCAGACTTGTCCTGAATTGAATCAAAGGTGACTGTGATTATCTACTCTCTTTGACTGAGACAACCCTAGGAAGAGGCAGCTCCAACATATTTATATAACTAAGCAGCAGATACATTCACACACACACACACACACACACACACACACAAACACACACACAACTTGGTAATTATTTTAACTTTATGTCCTCTACACACTGGTGATTGAGAATTTTATCTGGGGTACTCTGTAGGAGGGATTGTATTTGTTATATATTCTCAATCTCTCCCTCCTAGTCTTGAGCAACATACATATCATGAACTATTACTCTTTTTAAAATATAATTTATTGGTACATTTTAGGTATACAGTACAGTTACATTCGTCATTGGCATCTTGTACCTTTACATGATGTATCTTGGTTCTTTTTCTCCATTCGCCTAGCCTCCCTTCCCTATTTACAGACTTTATTTTTTCTGTTTTTCTTATTTTTTATTTTCCCTTCTTTTCTTTCCCCTACCCCTCTCACAACCCCTACCCCTTTAGACCTTTTTTCCTGTTACACAATATCAATTACACATTTTGAAACTTATTTTACATTTTTAATCTATCACATCAGAGAAACTATTCAGTATTTATACATGTGCGTCCTATAATTTCACTTCAGTATGTCCTCAATGTGCATCCCCATTTAGCTATAGATGTTTCTAGTTTCTCATTTTTTATGGCTGAGTAGTACTCCATTTTATTAAAAAAACTACATCTTTATCTAATTTCCATTTGCTGGGTAACTGGGCTCTTTCCAAGTTTTAGCTATTACAGATTGTGCTGCTATAAACAAAGGTGAGCATATATCACTGTGGTATGATTCTTTTAATGCTTTTGGGAAGATACCCAGCAGAGGACTAGATGGGTCAAATGGGACTTCTAATCCTAGTTGTTTAAGGAAATCTCAATATTGATTTCCACAGTGGTTGCACCAGTCTGCACTCTCAGAAACAATGGAGAAGGGTTCCAGAACCTGAGTTCCATCCTGAGTAACCACCCCAAAAGAAGGGTTCCTTTCTCCCCATACCCCACCAGCATTTGTCATTGGTTGATTTCTTGATAGTAGCCATTCTTTCTGGGATGAGGTGGAATCTCAGTGTTGTTTTTATCTGCATCTCTCGAATGACCATTGATATTGAATTTTTTTCATATATGTATTTGCTGCTTTTACTTCTGTGCCTGAGAAATGTCTGCTCATTTCACATGCCCATTTTTGAACTGGGTCTTTATATCTGGCAGGTCTAATTTTTAAATTTTCTTTATATATTCTAGATAGTAGTTCTTTGTCTGAGAAGCAGCTGGTAAAATTGTTTTCCCACATTGTAGGTTGTCTCTTAGCTCTGTTAGTGGTTTCTCTTGCAGTGCAGAAGTTTTTTAATACGATGAGATCTCAGATGTTGATTCTTGGTGCTAGTTCCCATGCTACTGAGGATTTGTTCATAAAGGCTTTTCCTATGCCTATGTCTTCAAGAGTTCTACCTAGCTTATCTTCCAACAAGTTTAGGGTTTCTGATTTAATATTTAGATCTTTAATCCACTTGGATTTTAGTTTAGTTCACAGTGAGAGAGATAGGTCTAATTTTAGTCTTTGGCAGGTTGAGATCCAGTTTTTCCCACACCATTTATTAAAGAGCCTGTCTTTCCTTCAGTGAGTATGGTTGGCTCCTTTGTCAAAAATGAGGTAGCTGAGTATGTCTGGAGTTGTTTCTGCATCTTCTAATCTATTCCACTGATCCTCAGGTCTTTTTTTTTGTCAGTGCCATGCTGATTTTAACATAGTGGCTTTGTAGTATAGTTTCAAATTGGGATTGTGATATCTCTGTCATGTCTCTGTTGCCTAGAGTGGCTTTTGATATTCTAGGTCTTTTCTGGTTCCAAATGAATTTTTGGATTGTTTCTTCTAGTTCTGTGAAATATACTGTTGGGATTCCAATCAGGATTGCATTGAATCTGTATAGCAGTTTTGGAAGTATGGCCATTTTCACTATATTGTTTTTTCTACTCAGAAACAAGGAATATATTTCCATTTTCTCATATCCTCTTTGATCTCTTTTTCAGAGTGTTGTAGCCTTAATGTAGAGTTTTTTTTTTTAAGATTGATTCTTAGATATTTCATTTTTTGAATGCTATAATAAAAGGGATTTGGAATTTATTATTGACCCAGTTAATATAAATGTCAGTGATAGTACTTGCCTCAGATAGTAATCTCAGACAACTCTCTGGCTCTGTCTTCATCTCTTCCACTTTATCTGTGTTGTTTGAATTCTCAGATTTGCTCTTTCCTTGATAACAAGATGACTGAAGCAACTCTAGCCTCTCTATTCTCTTGTTCAAGATGAAGAAGGAACATCTATCTCTCTCTCACACTAGTTGAACAGAAGTCTTGTTTCTTCTCATTCACTGTTGCCTGGTCAAGCCTGGACCCAGGACCCACCCCTGGATCCTGGAGGAGAGTCTGTAGGACCATATTTCTTTTGAACATAATTATAATTTTTTTTTAGCTACAAGAACAGGAAGAAATGAATGCTAAATGACAAGACACACAAAACACCTAACATTACTAAATCTATTAAGTGTACTTCTCAGAAGGCAGTTGTCAACAAATTTATAGCCAACATTAGATCATATGTCATTTGCCCTTGGGGTCTGGTATGAAAATGAAGCCTTCAAGAACATGACCTAAAACTAAGAAATAAACCTTCTACCAGTAACATGAAACTTGTAATTGTGTATGATTGTTGAATTTCCATGAATCTTATGCTTTAATTTTTTAGAATGAGAAATTTCAAGCTCGCTGTGAGTTGATAATTTTGCAAATCACTTTTTAACGTTGCTGGAAAGATGTGGACTACAGTTATCAGTTTAGAAAGTGTTGGTTGGTGGCAGCTTGTCAAGGCTACTCCTGTCAAATGGAAAAATCATGTTTAAACATGAGTGCATTATTCTCAGTGTTTGATTTTGTCATGATTTTAATAGTTTTTGTGATTATTCCTGGGGGATGGAAAATATATATGTAGCAGATGACCATTTCCATTATATTCTTGCCAGAATATAATTTTATAATGGAATGACAAGTTACAAAACTTATGAATTTCTTTCCTAGCAAGTTTTTGGAATTCATACACCCAACTCATCTAAAAGTTACAAGGGTAATTATAATTATGGATCATAAAAAAATAGTTGTAAGCCTTGTGCTAGAGTTGTGCCCAAACCAGTATGTGTCAAATTTCATGTTTACATGTCAGACTGCTTTCTAAAAAAGCATCTTACTTATAAGAATGTTACTGAATGTGTAACTTTGATGGAGTTACACATCTTCCCTCATTTCTGGTGTTACTACAGATGGATATGACAACATTGGTTGCCAGGTAATGCTGGTGAGGAGGAGATTATAGGAAAGGATCTGGACCTGAAACTTTACTTGGGTTTGAGAAACACCAAAGGGACAAATCTAAATGCAGGCAATTGGAAGATATTTCATTGTGTAAATCTGTACAGTGTCACATAATCAGTCCTATGCCAGGTAAGTAGTTGGTTCTAGTTTAGTCTAGAAAACTACAAGTAGGAGAGGAAATTAGAGGCAGTGCAGCAACAGTGGATTTAGAAGCATAAAGTCTCTAGAGATCCAATCAGGAAATCTGAATTGAGATAACTGTTTTCAGAGATAATTTCCACACTGAAACTCAGGAACAAGGTTTCAAATCCTAAAGGCAACTGGGATATGTACCCAGGACCTCAGCCCTGTAGGGATTGAAATTCTGGCTGAATATCTATCCAAGGACTCTGCCAGAGTAGAAGAATAAGACAAATTTGACAACCAAAAGTGGACATCATTGGGAATTTAGTCTGACGAATAAAGTAGGAGTCAGATTGCTTTATAAAGCATGTCCCATGAAGCAGCAATTTCACCATCAACTGGAAGCTACTCAGAAATGCAGAATCTTAGTCCTCTCCAAGATCAACTGAATCAGAATTTGAATTTTAACAAGGTCTTCAGATGTTTCGTTTTCTCATTAATGAGAGAGTGCGCAGCACCTAGGGCCAAAGCTGGAGGGCCAAGAATTTGCCTTGATTCTGGACCTTAAATATTGAATTATAGTTCTTAGAAAGCTCTCCCTCCAAGCTAAGCTTTCTGATCAGTTATTTTCCTATATCTTTTCATTTTACCTTTCCATCACGTCTGTGAGATGGGCGTATAACTCCATATATGTCCTAAAACTGAGATACTCAAGATTAGAAACTTGCCCAAGATTAAGCTATTTAGAAATAATGGTTCTACATTTCTAAAACTCTTTTTATTATGATTTTTTCAAAGATACGTGAAAGCAAAGAGAATAACATATAGAACCCTGTGTCCTTAACACTCAACTGTAAAAATTGTCAACACATTGCCACTACTGCTTTTTCTTTTCCCATAACAACACATATACTTGGGTTTTCTTCTTTGAGACCCTGCACTTAGCATGGACCTGCTTTACTCCAGAAATGGTTATATCTACCACATTACCTGCTTGCTTTGATCACTCTGATAATTGTAAGGATTGCCAGAGATGCTGGTGCAGAGCACAACCCACAGCTACCACACATGGAGCAAAGGTTTATGGAGAAAGGTGAAGCTCTTCATAGAGGCTGGGAATCAGACCCAAAGCCTCTGAAGTAGGGGTTCCTTAGCTAGTGCAGCCTATATGAATAACAGATTTTATACTTCTGTCATTAGTTTACCCTTCAGTTGACAACCGTTTATGAGCATCTGCATTGTGTTAAACCACTCTACTGAGCAACCTGGCCTATGAGTCCTGTGTATTGAGGAATCTGGCTAACTCTTTGGCTCACTTCCCACAAGCATTCTTACTACTCATTTTGTCTCATGTCTCATGCACACTGTGGGCTCACTTCTCAAAAGTTCATCTGAATCTTAAGGTTAGCACACATGGTGGTACTCTGGAATATTCTGTAACTCACTGTATTCAAACTTCTCCCAAATACCAGCATAAATCTTACTCAGAACAGCAGTTCTTAGCTACCCCTTCTCTCTCTCCCATCACTAGACATAGTGTAAATGATGATTCATGATATGAACTCACCATGCTTAATAATTATCAAAGCCTTGGCAAAGCTGTAGAGAAAAAGCCTCTTCACCATTGTTGATGGGAGTGTAAATTGGTACAACTAAGATGTAAATTAGAATGGAGATTCCTCAAAAAACTAAAACTAGAGATTCCATTTAACCCAGCTGTTCCCCTTCTTGGTATCTTCCTGAAAGAGTTAAAAGCATTTTACCACAGTGGTGTATGCATCTCACATTTATAGCATCACAATTTCTAATAGTTAAATCTTGGAAACAGCCCAAATGCCCATCAACTAATGAATGGATAAAGAAAATGTGATTTTTATATTCAATGGAGCACTATTCTGCCATAAAAAGTATAAATGTGAGACATTTTTAGGCAAATGATGTACTTTGAGATCATGCTTTTAAGTGAAATAAATTGGACACACGTGTTTAAGTATTGCAGTTTCTCTTGCATGAGATGCTGAAAGGGTAAATAAAGATCAAAGTGGATGATAGATATGGGAAGTAGGAAAAAATGTGCCAAGCAGAAGGAAGAAAGGGGAGGGAAATGGAAAAAAATAGTCGGAAAAAATGGAAACAAAGCTTTTGTAAATAATGAGGAGAAAAAGGGCTGAAGGGAGGGGAGGGCAATGGGGGAAAATCAAGATATATTATGCATTATGTACAGGTGAAAATTCCCTATGATGAATGTGATCATTATGTATATCAAAAGTGAACAAATAAAATTAATTAAAAAGTAATTATCACAGCCTGGAGTCTGGGCTCCGAGAGTAGTGACCAGGTTTATTGTTTGTATCACAATCGCCATGGTTCTCACAGGGATAGGACAGACAAAATGTGTGTGTAGTTGAGTATTTCCATTCTCTCTTTATCATTCAAAGCATAAAATTTTGCCATTGCTGGCTCAATTTGTTCTTTCCCTTGGTCGCCAAGGAGAGATCTGCTCTTGCAAAATAAGCTCTTTCAGGGTTTTGTGATATACAATTCTTGAAAAATCGGTGGGCTCCCTATGGAAATGAAAAAATAAGTTTTACAAGAAAATTTGGAAGAACTGTGGAGCATTAGGAAAAGTAACAAGTACTTCTTAAATGTGTGGATCAATTCTAGATGGTCTTGTGCTATATTTTTTCAATTTTCCACTGACTCTATAGGATAAGTATAATCGTCATAGACTTGGTTGATTATGTCATTATTAATGAAATAGTAATACATCTCTTGTCTCTGCTGCCCTCAGGAGACACCCTTTCTGGTTGTAAATTGCTACACAAGAAAAGGAGACAGGAAATAGGAGGAAGGGCTCTATGAACAGAAATAATACAGAAAGTGGATTCTGTTTAGATATTTGGATTCTGTTTAGACATCACATAATAATTGCATGGGGGTCCCATCTAGCCCTTTGCAGTGACTGTAATTTTGAATATAGAATGGGATACCAGTGTTCTTATATAATTTATGAAGTGATGGGGTACATTTCCTCATAACCTGATAGGATGGATGACTTATTTCCAACTCAACTCTTCACAGAAGTACTGTGGTTCTCACGTCTACAAACACCGTGCCTTCTTTTGCCATGCTCCTGGTATTAGGATGCTTCTCACATTGTGCCACTTTACAGTGGTAGTTCTCTTTCCTCACGAAACAAAACAAAACACCACTGTCAACTAAATGGCTAGTGGTGAATCTTATCACTGAGAGCCTCTTAGATTCGAAAAAGGAAGCAACATTTTCTAATAAAATTTAATATGCCCCTACTATTGTTGTAGAATCCAAAGAATGCTGAGTTTGGACAGAATACAGAGTAACGTTTTTATAGTCATTACTGCTCTTTGCACATGAATCACACAATCAGTATTTTAATCTTTCTTTTGAATTCAGTAAATCATCATGTCTTAAGATCCCCATTAATGAGCCTGGAAATACCATAAATTGACCAAATGCATTCTCTTAGGCACATTAATGGGATATTCTATAGCAAAGGGTTGCACATTGGTTTCAAATCTGTTTTGAAAGTTCATTTAATTTTTTTAACAATTGTATTATTTGTAATTGCCACAGAAAATTGTAAAATTATATGTATCTATGGGCTACCATGTAATGTTTGGTACATGTGTACCCTGTAGAATGTTCAAGTCGTGGTGATCCTCATTTCTTTGTGGTACAAACATTCGAAATCCTCTGGATTTTAAATATTTCATATAATGTGCATAATAAACTGCCTCATAGTTACTACTGCAAAAGGTAGATTAGTCATTTTCAACATATCTTCAGAATGTTCCTCACATAATGTATCATAATGTTGTATGTACAGATTACATGTCATGTTTGAATCGACTAGCTCCTTTGTGTAAATTAGAATGGATATGGTAACTGTTGGAAAAACCAGATGAGTCCTTTTGCCTTCTAATTGTGCTTGATCTTCAGAATAAGATGTCACTAACTTTCAAAAAATTACCTTCACATAAAGTCTCCTGTTGGAATTATTGATCACTATAGTTGTAACTATAGTTGTAACTTGCATGAATGCTGCACGTGTTTAGTTGCTTGCTGTATTATGCTCCCAGATCGGGTGCAAACACAGAGAACCAGTTCAGTGCTTGCAATTTATCTCATGTATACAGACTTACTGAGGTGGAGAGACCCCTGTGCAGATTCTCCAAGGCTGCTGACATTTGGTGAGGAATTAGAGCTTCTAGAAGTTCTAAATGATCATTTCTACATCCCATGCAGAACTAACTTTGGTGTGACTTAATAAGCTCCGTACCAGGTAGAGTGAAATCTCTGAGAGAGGGTGAGTTTGAGCCAACAACAGTTCCTTTCTGAAAGCATCTTTGTGACTTAAATCCATCCTACCCAAACTGGTGTTCTCAGTACCCACCTTAAAATCTTTCAGGAACAGAATGGTCCAAACAATTTGATAACAGAAACATCTGGAAATTCTTGTCCATGATATTCTTAGAAACAGTATATGCCCTTACCTTCTGATATAATATTTTTCTTTTTCTTT
>NW_022900940.1:30712284-30714002 GCF_012274545.1 Fukomys damarensis
ACCCTCAGGGTTGAACTCCACTCAGTTCTATTACAGGTTTCCCCTGCCCTTTCTTTAAAGATGTTCAAAGTTGGGAGCTCAGAAAACTACCCTTCATGAGAACCTATGCCCTTGCAGAGTTGGTCCAAGGACTGGCCCGATCAGGAGCTTTGAGAACGGGGGGGGGTTCGTGGGGGTGTTTCAAGGGTGCCCGTGCTGCTACCTTCCTTCCTGGGTCTGTTGTCGCTCAGGCCAGGAGGTTGCTCGCAGGCCAGGAGGTCACGCGCCCACCACTGGGTGATCTCAGTCAGGCAGGCAGCTGAAGAGACTCCCTCTGGGGTCTTTGGGTCCTTGCTGGGTCTCAAGATAAAAGTTTTTAATAAAAGTGAAAATATAAATGTCTATAACAAACAAAAATGAAAAAATAAGTATTCATTTGTATTCTTAAAGATTATTTTGATAATGAGTTCAATAATATTTCCATGCATAAGTGATGACAAGATGCAAAATTAGATAAAGGCAGCATAAATTGGAAATAAGAAACCCTAGGCTGAAGACTAATTAGAGATGATCTCAAAATCATGCATCAGCTGATGCCACACACTGACAAAACAGACTATCACTGTTATCATTGTAGGTTATGAATTCTTACAGTTGCAGCTAGTGATAGTAAAAGAAAACATTGCATTTTAAATTTGATTTCCAGAATAATTTTAAAGAAGTGTAAAATCTGAAACATCTTGTGAGCTTTCTAACTTTTGCTCACAATTTTGATGATTATTTCCAAACAGCTGATCATTATGAAATGCTCCTTCTAAAATGTAACATTGGGGTGCAGCTCAGTGCTGGAGCATTGCCTAACAAGCTCCGGATCCTTGGGTGGATCCCCAGTGCCACACACATAAATAGTATTGTATGTACTCTGCCACCACTGTGAGGTTTATTTTAACAATAATGACCATCTTTCTGTCGATTGTTTAAAATTGTATTTATGTTTATCCTATATACTGCAATTGCACATTTCCCAGTTTTAGATTTGTTCCCATGTTTACATGTGTATTAAACAGAAATAAGGCAATAGAAAATTCAAAAATTAGATTCTCATTTGTTTTTCTATTGTAAAATATATACATTTTAGTGAAAGTCTTTGAGTCCTGCTGAGAAATATAACTGTAAAAGAGTTATTTTTACAAAGTCATGATATGGTCTGTTATTAGTTACATTATAAATATAAACTTCTCAGCTACTGGTATCTGAAATACAGTCATCTTCTTCCAGTTCAAAGTACAATATAATAATTTTAAAAGCTAATAATCATATATAATAAGACCTGAAATAATTATTATAGGAAAAAATCTAATAAATAACATGAACAAAGAACTCATATTCCTCTTTAAGTATGTAACAATTTTTTCAGTGTCTAACTTTGTCTCACAACTTCTTAACTTCAAAGATTAAAGAAAACCTTATTCTTACCTAGGGCCATTTAGTCAACTAATCAATCAAATACACATTGTATGTGAGATATGCAACTCATGTTCTGTAGACTTCATAGTTGAAGAAGCACACAGAGAACTATAATCCAAAATCATGAATACTCTTAGAGAGGGAAATTCTAGGTATTCTGGAAATACAAGAAGGATGAATTTAAGGTTTGGGGATTCAGCTCAGTGATGATGCACCTGCCTCACAAGCACAAACTCCTGCATTCGATCCCTGGTACCAAAAAAAAAAAAAAA
>NW_022900940.1:30714958-30716677 GCF_012274545.1 Fukomys damarensis
TTATATAATTTTTTTTTTTTTTTTTTTTTTTTTTTTTTTTTTTGATAATGGGAGTTGAACTCCAGTCCTCGCACTTGTAAGGCAGGTGCTAAATCCCTGGTCCCTGATATAATATACTTTGATGTTTTTCCTTAACGTTTACGCTAAGACACGTTCTTTTTCATAGAGTTAATATCAGAGTGTTTTTGTTTGATTTTTGTGTACAAGATAAAAAGCGTCCCCACAAATCAACTTCAGGTCACTATCTTCCTAGGATATTTCTCCAACATGGATAATTCTTCTTTTTCTAAACCATCTCCAAGTTTCCTCTTTCTTATATTAAGTTGTGGGTTGTTAAACATAATAGTACATACAATCTTTTCTTTTATGAGAATTATTTTCCTAATCAAGAGATATAATTGCCCACGGGAGGTGGTCGACAGAGTGGGTTTGGATCTGTACGATGTAGTATCCAGTGCTAGTTCTCCCATTGGTTTTCTTGGCTTTGGGCAAGTCCTGTAATAACCTCTTTTAGAAGCAGTTTCCTCAGTGGCAAATGGAATTGTTGTTCCCTCTGTGGCTACTTAACAGAGATAGTGTGAGGATACAGTTAGGTGGAAGTTAGGAAAGTGTTTTGGAAAAGTTAAAGTCCCTACACAAATGTAAGCTATTATTAATGAAAAGAAGTTTTTAAAACTCAGATCATTTGCCTAACCTTCATTTCTCCAGAGCTAGGAATAAATTTTTAAATTTTTACTTGCACTTTATTTCATGGGATCTTTTTAATCATGACATTAAAGGATTTCATTAGGGCTGTCACTGTTAATTTTATAACAGTATGCTGTACCAGGTCAGCCTTTAAAATTTTGATGGCTCCCTTTTGACTAAAGACTGTCAGAGAAGTTTACAATCCATTCTTCCACATTCACAAGGCAAGACAAAATCATGTCAGGAAGTCACACACTTCATTATAAGACTTTTACTAGGCCTCATACTTACGGTTTAATTAGTGGAAGAAATTACACATGGATA
This sequence comes from Fukomys damarensis, assembly GCF_012274545.1. Lineage (NCBI taxonomy): Eukaryota > Metazoa > Chordata > Mammalia > Rodentia > Bathyergidae > Fukomys > Fukomys damarensis. The sequence continues at coordinate 30,715,970 of NW_022900940.1, forward strand.
TTACATTTGAGGACATATCCTTGTGCACATCCTAAGTGCACTTCACCAAGTCTAGTGTGTGGAGGTTTATGCCAAGCAACTTCTAAGATCTCCTCAAAGGTCAAAATCTTGGTAAATAGCTTGTCCCTTTAGAAGTCTGATATTGTTTGGCCTGGTGGTACTTACCTGTAATTCCAGCTACTTGAGAGACTGAAGCAGAAGTAGCCCAAGTTTAAGAACAGCCTGATAAACTTGGGAAGACCCTGTCTCAAGATGAAGAAAATCATTTTAAAAAGGACTGGAGATGTAGTTCTGTGGCAGAGCACCCCTGGGTTTAATACCCAGTACCACAAAAATATATGGTATTATTATTATTAAAATATTATGCTTAAAATCTTTTTTTTTAATTTATTAATTTTATTGAGTTTATTGGTACATTTTAGGGATACAGTACAGTTACATTCATTGTTGGGATCTTGTACCTCTACATGGCAAGTCTTGATTCTCATTTTTTCCCCTTACCTCTGCCCTCCCTTCACCCCCTCCTCCCCTCCCCATCTACAAACACTTTATTTTCATCTTTTCATTCTCTCACATTTTTTTCTTTTCCCTTTTTGTTCTTCCCCTACCCATCACACCTTCCCTACACCTTTAGCTCCTTTCTTCCCATTTCTAAATGTCAGTAATCTTATTAGAATCTTATGCGTTGTTGCAGATTATTCACACCAG
>NW_022900940.1:30722713-30727445 GCF_012274545.1 Fukomys damarensis
CGCGCAGGCCGGGAGGTCGCGCGCCCGCCGCCGGGTGATCTCAGGCAGGCAGGCAGCTGAAGAGCTATGCTTAAAATCTTTTACATTTACCCAATCCCTTTGTCTAGCTTCTTGCCTTTAAGAATTATTTAATTTATATGTATTCAACATGTGGAAAAATTCACCCTCCAGAGTGTGCAGCTCTATAATTTGTCTCTCTTTTTTATGCATTTCACTGCCACCCATGTTTAGCTCATGGAATCTTGTGCCACACATAAGCCCACTGTTTCTGTTTCTTCTCCAAGGGTAACCACAACAAGGAGCATTTATCTACTTATCTATAGTTGACTCTCATTCATTTTTGTCCTTCACCAAAGATTTCTGAAAGAGCTAAACAAAATAGCTCTGATTGAGACATCTGTCTATGACCAAACGAGACATTTTCTGGGTGAAGTAGACGATGGTCTTCATTCTTTGCCACATGTGGAAATAACGTTCTTCATCTCACTGCCTGTACTGCTTAAAAACTTTTCCAAGTTGAACAGTCTGGAGACATGCTTTGATTTCCCACTTCTTGCTGAGGACTTTCTACTTTAAAATGCCAGATTCACAGCTTGTCGCAAAGATCTTGTTAAGTATTTTAAAATTAGTCTCTTAAAATTAATTATTAAGTCTCTCAATCAATTAGGCTTCATTACACCACAGTATGGACACAACTCCAAAGTCTGAGGGCCAAATACCAAAAACTTGTTTATCCCTCGTGCTATTTCCATTAATGGATGGTGATCTCCTCATTGCGAATGGGCAGGAAGGGAGTATGGTGGAGATTCTGCCTCACCAGGCCTTTATGATCACAGTCACAGGCTGATGGGGGCATGACAGCCCTGTGCTGGATTTAAAACTTCTCAGAAGTGACAAGTGTAACTTTCTCTTCAGTTTCATTGTTAGACAAGTCCCATGGCCATTCCTAGCGTCAAAGGGGTTAAAGAATTATAATCTCCCCAAATGCCGTATGTAGAAAGAAGATGACCCGGGGAATGTATGGAAAAGCCTCCTAGGAGACATGATAAAAACAATTCAATAAAGCTAGTACAGGTGGTTCACTAGTTTAAAATATTTACGACACACAATACAGTACCCTTATCAAGAACTCTGAAATTCCAAAAAATTTTATCAAACTTCCAATCTCATTTTTGGAAAATAAATACAATTTGACAATCACAGCTACTGCTATAAACATAGGTGTACATGCATCACTATGGTGTGCAGCTTTTAATTCTTTTGGCATGATAGCAAGTAGGGGAATAGCTTGATCAAATGGAACCTCCTTTCCTAACTTTTTGAGGAATCTCCACCCTGATTTCCACATTGGCGGCACCAATCTGCACTCCCACCAACAGAGGCAAAGGGTTCCTCTTCGCCACAGCCCCACCAGCATTTGCTATTGGCTGAATTCTTGATGAAAGCCATTCTTTCTGGAGTGAGATGGAATCTCAGCGTTAATTTGCATCTTTCAAATGACTAGTGATATTGAACATTTTTTCATATATTTATTTGCCATTTGTACTTCTTCATCTGAGAAATGTCCATTCATTTCAGAGGTCCTTTTTTGGATTGAGTGTTTTAGTTTGGGGAGTCTGATTTTTTTGAGTTCTTTATATATTCTAGATAATAGTCCTTTGAGAAATAGCTGGTTAAAAAAAATGTCCCACACTGTGTGTTGTTTCTTTACTCTGTTGGTAGTTTCTTTTGCTGTATAAAAGCTTTTTAGTATGATGTCATCCCAGTTTTTGATTCTTTGTAGTATTTTCTCTGTGATCAAGGTTTTGTTGATAAAGGCTTTTACTATACCAGTGTCTTTAAGAGTTTTACCTGTTCTATCTTCCAGCAGATTTAGTGTTTCTGTATTAACAGTTAAATCAATCTTTGATCCAATCACTTGCATAATCCTTTTTAAGGGTACATAGATAGGTATTTTGAAGGCAACAAGGAAAAACATGGGAACAATGAACGAAACTTTTTGGATACTGATTACCTGATGCATGAAAATGTGAGCAGCAAGAAACACACAGTATTTCATTTTTTGGATGAGTATGAAATATTTTATTTAAGGCTTTTTGACATGGAAAAGAAGGTACACAAGTACAGATTACATTATAAGGAACAAGGCAGCATTCTATATGACAAATTAAAAAGAATTTTATAAAGTAAATATAGTAGTACTGAACAGAGTAGTTGAAATTTAATCCAGACTGCATATGCATAAAATGGTCTGACCACAGGGTTATGTGAAATAAATTATTTCCTAGAACACCAAAATGCCAACCATTTCGACTTATACCACCTCATTCCCTAGGTGAGTATTTTGAGATAACTTCTACATAATGTGAAAAGAATAGGTATTAGAGACACTTAAAGAATGAAAGGAATTGAACACAGTTCAAAACATTTGTAATGCAATTCTGCATAAAATATATGCAATCACTCTTACTACTAAACATTTTTTAAAATAAAGGACCATCCAGAGTAAAGGTTAGAATTTCATAAAGAACAAGGCTTATCATTTGAATATTACTGGAAGAAAACCGATAAGACTTTGTTGGGGGAACAGGGAAGATATCTAATGAAGTTATTCATTTAAAATTTGTTCAAAAATATTCATAACATTGTAAACTTCTGCTTATACCATCCTAAAATAGCATATCATGAATACACCTTCTACTCTTTCATCAGAGGACAAACTTGAAGAAAGTGTTTCTCAAAACAAGGCCCAAAAGCCCAAAAGGATTCTAAGGTGGGCTCAGTAATAAACATGTTAAACAAACACCCAATGTTATTATTCCGCATTCGTAAATGCCCTATGGCAAAGAGCAACACTTAAAAGCAAGATCATAAACATATTTTTGACGTCTTAGAATTCTCCATAATTTTATGCTGAAATACTGATTTTTGTTTTAAAAGTTGTTTTATTCACTAAGAGAAACACATATATGCCTTAGAAATGAACAGATGAATGCCTAAAAATATTTTCTTTTGATATTGTCATTACGTTCATAGTTATTTGAAGAAAAGACAATATATCTTTGGAAAAGCTTTAAAAAGCTTTGGAAGTTACATTTCTAATAAAATGTGGCATCTAAAAAAATAAACAGATAATTTATTAAATGCCAACATATTTTAGATAATTCTATATTTAAAACTGCATATATTACCTAAAAGTAAATTTTATTTAGTTTATTTAGCTTAGTTAGATGATGATGGTTACTTTTCAAGTCTGTTGTATAAAAATAGTACTAAAACAGAGAGATGCTATATCTGGCAACTCTTTAAATCGTAACATGCTAACACTAATTTTTTAAGAACAGTGTTTAGAACTCTGCCCTTGACATGAATTCAGCTATGTAGTTCATGTATTATCCTATTATATAAAAAAAATTTTACTAGGGAGATAGAACTACATTGGATGTGTTTTCTGCAGATTTATTAAAAGTTGTTATTTTTTTTATTTCCCTAAAGAAATCATAAACTAGGCCTCAAAAGGAGAGGTGATATAGTTTGGAGGGAAACTTGCATAGGTAAGGCATTCTATTTAAAAGACAGATTATTTTATATTATCAGAAATCATAAGAAAAATATTAGGCATTCTGTCTCCCTTCAACAAATGGAATGTGAGTACAAGTGAAGTTACCAAACAATTATCTCCTTGTTATTTAAGTCAAATGTTGAAAAGCAACTCTATCAACAAAAAAATTCAATATTCCCTATTATAAACTATAAGAATCCAGTATTACATCTAAATATAACTACAAAAAAGAAATTAAATTTAGCTTACAGGCACATATAAAATGGTTAATTGAATCCAGGCTGGTGACAAGTTTCGCCAAACATTAAAAGGCAACACAGGCAGAATGCACATTTGAAAACTGAGAATCAGACCCATTCCTCTTCATACATGGATAGACAATTGATATACTCAAACCCTGCAAATCCACATTCATCAGTTTTTCTCACGATGTCATCATCATCTGGGGTGAGCCGGACAGGTTCATTAATAAACTGAGAATCAAAGTTGTCCAGACCGAATCCCCTAGACATATTTGGTTTAAAGGGAGGCACCACCTGCTTTCACTTCATCATCTCCCAGTTAACACTGCTAAAGAACGGATGTTTCTGGACATCAGCAAATCCCCTATGAGGACGACAACCCAGTCGTTCTACTGGGTCCTTGTTCAGAAAACGCTCCAGGACACTCACAGCTTTTATGGATAGACAACGAGGTATGAAAATGTCTCTTTCCAAAATTGCTTCAAGAAGTGTTCTTTGTGGCTGCATGTGAAACATCAGATCTCCTCCATCTACATATTTGTCTCTTTCCAAAATTGCTTCAAGAAGTGTTCTTTGTGGCTGCATGTGAAACATCAGATCTCCCCCATCTACATATTCTAGAACAAAGAACAATCTGCTTTCTGTCTGGAAGCAGGAATGCAGTCCAACTAGAAACGGACAATCACATGCCTGCTGTAAAATTCTCCCCACAACCCCGCCAACATTTGTTATTGTGTGATTTCTTGATAGCAGCCATTCTTTGTGGGGTGAGGTGGAATCTCAGTGTTGTTTTCATCTGCATCTCTTGAATGACCAGTGATGAGGAACATCTTTTCAAATATTTTCTTGCTGCTTTTACTTCTTTGTCTGACAAATATCTGTTCATTTTGGATGCCCATTTTTGAATCGGGTCTTTATATTTGGGGGG
>NW_022900940.1:30727785-30728010 GCF_012274545.1 Fukomys damarensis
CACTTTAGGATGTTCTGCTATACAAGGCGAGGCATTAACTAGGAGCCTAGAATCTTTCTTTAGCTCAGAGAGCATCATGGCCTCTTCTAATTCCAACAAGTGACAAAGGATAGGAGTCTCCCTCCTCTTCTACCCAGTCTGTGGTGAAAAGCTGTTTATTGTCCAAACATCACACATCTCGATCTTTATCACACAGGCCCTCCAAGGAGCTGGGATTCTCAAAAG
>NW_022900940.1:30737562-30759893 GCF_012274545.1 Fukomys damarensis
CCAGCTTCTGTGCCGGTGGTATTTGGGCTTAGGGAGACTTCCCTGGGGCGCCTTGACCTTGGTAGGTCACTGGGGGTCACTCCCGGGGAGACCTTCCCTGGGGTGTCTGTGACAGTCGGGTGGATGCAGCGGTGCGGCCTGAGGCGTCTAGATGGAGTCTGCCGTCTTCTCAATCTTTCACCGATACTTTCTCTGCCTGGGGTCCTGAGGCTGCGGCCTAGCGAAGTGGAGAAGCAGCTCAGCATGTTCGCTCTTGACCGTCTCCAGCCAAGTGAGCTCGGGAGACGCTGCTACTGGATTGTGATGCCCTTTAGCAAGGGTTCCACGTTCTGTTTGGAAATATTGCCAAGGAAGTGAGGTCATTTTAGTGTATTTCCTGCTGAAGCAAGAAGAAGGAAGTGGGGTTCCGCAACCTTAGTCTCCCCTCTGATAATAAGACTCCATCGCTCATCATTTTCTTCATACTAAATAAATCAGTGACCACTTACTAATTTATTAACTTTATCTAAGCATCTATTAATGTATTATCTACATATCATCTGTCTGTTAGTTTTTTACTTGTGCATTCCTTGCATTTGTACTTTGCATCTCCAAAATGAACAATATCCTCAGACACTTTTTTTCCAGATACCCATCAAGGCTCTCACTAAGTCATCCAATTTGTTGGGCTGGACTCCACCATGTGATAGTCTTGCCTCAGCCGACAGAGTGCTGGGATTGCAGTCACACACTATCCTGGCTGATCCAGTGTGCTACTTAGAAACAGCAAAATCAGGAAAACTTTGTGTGATATCAGGCATTGGTGACATTTTCCTCTTTAAAATAACATATGTGCATTGATTGATACTTCGCATGTGGTGGGCATAGTGCTGAGAGGTCTTTTCCATATAACAGATGCATTGTTTCTGATAATACAGTGCTGTGGATTTACTCTTAGCTATAAAATTTGGCGATTCTTTTCTTTTGTGGATTTTAAAATTTAATTTTATGGGTACAATTTAGATGTACATAATGATTACATTCGTCCTGGGGAGTGTGCACCTGTGTATAATATATCCCATTTCTTTTCTGCCTCCTCCCCTCTGCTCCCTCAATTATTCTTCCCCTCCCTATTTACAAAATCATTGTTTCCATTTTTTCCTTTCTATTATCTTTTTTCTTTTCCTTTCCCTCCTTTCTCCCTCCTCCCTCCATTGTTCCCTTTCTCATTTGAACATTATTTTCCTGTTTCCCAGTATCTATTTTGTATCCTTTTTATCTTTTTCTGACACAAGAGAAACAGTACAATATCTAAACATTTGCATCTGATTTATTTCCTTTAAGAGTACGTTCTCAATATACTTCCATTTACCTAGAAGTGTCTCAAGTTTATCCTTCCTTATGGCAGAGTAATACTCCACTGCATAAAAAAATCTATATGCATCTATTATTGGACATGTTGGCCTTCTCTGAGATTTAGCTATTACAAATTGAGCTTGAATAAACATGTGTGCAAATATCACTGTGGTATGATGCTTTTAATTCTTTTGGAATGTTAACAAGTAGGGGAATAGCTAGTTCAAATGGAACCTTTAGGTTTAGTTTTATGAGGAATCTCTACTCTGATTTCTCCAGTGGTTGCTCTGGTCTATACTCCCATCAACAGTGGAGAAAGGTTCCTTTTTCCCCACAGCCCCTCCACATTTGTTATTGGTTGATTTTCTCTTTTTCTTTTTCTTTTCTTATTTGTTGGTACTGGGGATCAAACTCAGATCCTTGTGCTTATGCTGAAACCACTGAGCTAAATCCCAGCCCGTTGATTTTTTTTTATAATAGCCTTTTTTTGGGAGTGAGATGGAATCACAGAATTGTTTTAATTTGCATTTTTTGAAAGACTAATGATGGTGAACATTTTTTTCATATATTTATTTGCTGTTTGTTTTTCTTCCTCTGATTAGTGTCTAGTCCTTTCAGATACACATTTCTGTTTGGGGTCTTTAAATTTTGGGGTCTGATTTTTTGAGTTCTTTGTATATTCTAGATATTACTCCTTTTTTCTGAGGAAAAGCTGGTAAATATTTTTTCTGAAATTGTTTATTGTTTCTTTATTCTGTTGATAATTTCTTTTACTGTGCAAAAGCTTTTTACTAAGATGATATCCTAATTGTTAATTCTTTACAATATTTCCTGTGCAGTTGGGGTTTTGTTCATAAAGTATTTCCCTACACATATATCTTTAAGAGTTCTATATGCCCACCATACCACTGGTGAGTGTGTGCAGATCCCAGGGAGACCCGGCAGCATTTGTTATTGGTTGATTTTATGATAGCAGCCATTCTTTCTACGGTGAGGTGGAATCTCAGTGTTTTCATTTGTGTCTTTCAAATGACCAGTGATTTTGAACATTTTTTTCATATGTTTATTTGATATTTGTACTCTTTATCTGAGAAATTTCCATTTCAGATGCCCATTTTTGGATTGGGTCTTTAAATTTGGGAGGTCTGATTTTTAAGAAGTTATTTATATATTCTTGTTAGTAGAACTTTGTCTGAGGAAGAGCTGGTGAAAAGATTTTGCTGCATTGTGGGTTGTCTCTTCACACTGTTGGTGGTTTCTCTTGCTGTGCCTAAGCTTTTTAATAAGAAGACATCCCACTTGTTGATTGTTTGTACTAATTCACATGCAACTGAGGTTTTGTTCATAAAATCTTTTCCTACACCAAATGTCTTCAAGAGTTCTACCTAACCTCTCTTTGAGCCAGGTTAGTGTTTCTGTTTTAATGTTTAGATCTGTAATCCGTTTTGATTTTAGTTTAGTGCCCGGTGAGAGATATAGGTCTAGTTTTACTCTTTGACAAGTTGAAACCCAGTTTTTCCAACACCGTTTATTAAAGAGGCTATCTTTCCCCCAGTGAGGGTGTTTGGCTCCTTTGTTGAAGATGAGGTGATTGAGTGTGTCTGGAGTTTTTTCTGCATCTTCTAATCTATTCCACTGATCCTGAGGTCTGTTTCTTTACCAGTACAATGCTGTTTTTTTGTTTTTTTTTTTTAAATCAAAGTAGCTTTGTAGTACAGTTCCAACTTGGGGATGTGATACTCCCAACCTTGTCTTTATTGCATAGAATTGCTTTTGCTATTATAGGTCTTTTCTTGTTCCAAATGAATTTTTGGATTGTTTTCTCAATGTCTGTGAAGCATGTTGCTGGGATTTCAGTTAGGATTGCATTGAATATATTGAGTGGTTTTGGAAGTATGGCCATTTTCACTATGTTGATTCTTCCTACCCAGAATCAAAGAATGTCTTTCCATTATCTGATATTCTCTTCATTCTTTTTTTTTTTTCAGAGTGCTATGGATTTCACAGTCAAGGTCTTTGATTTCTTTTGTTAGGTTGAGTCATAGGAATTTCAATTTTTTCTTTACTCTTCAAAATAAATCATAAAGAATAATGGAAGTTATGGAGATGTTAAATAACTTTCTAAAATCCACAGCTAATAAATAGTAGGACAAAGATGGGTTCAGTTGAATCCAAATTTAGGTGCTTAGCTAGGGTTATTTTTGCATATTTTTATTGATATATGTTTGCAATACTTGACAGTTACATTTGCTTTTGGGAATTGGTACATCCATGTAACAAATCTTGATCATTTTCTACTCCCTTCCTTCTCCTCCTATCCTCCTTCCTCTCCCACAGATCCTTTTTCCATCTCTAAAACATACGATCTTTTTATTTATTAATTTATTATATTTTTGTTTTCTCATGTAAGAGAAATCATGTGATATTTAACTTTCTATATCTCACTTATTTCTCTTAACATTATAGTCTGAAGTCTATACATTTTCCCCCAGCAACATGAATTCATCCTTCTTTATGACTGAATGAAATCCACTTGCATATATATGCCACATTTTCTTTAACCAGTCATCTGTTGATGGGCATTTAGGCTGTTTCCAGAAGTTAGCTATTGGGGATTAACCTGGTTTAGTGGCTATTCTGAAGTACTTCAGTCAAAATATTGATAGGAAAAACAAAACAAGCTGGATACAAATAAAGTCAAAAGGTGCTGAGTTAAAAGGAAAGGTGGATTTCTATTACCTGTAATAGGTGGCTTCTTAGCATCCTCCCACGCTCCTTACTCTCCCTCTGCCCATAACTGGCATTTTTTGTCTAGCATACAGAATTATTTATTAATTTATTATTTCTATTGAAAATAATTTGTCTCTGCTATTCTTTACTCTACCTCCTCCTAAGTGGAACGTAAGCTCCATATAGACATGGATTGTTGCCTACTTCACTCACTGTGAATACTAATGCCTGGAATAATTCTTTGCACACAGAGCTCCATAAACATTTGTGAGACTTAATACATTAATAACCTTAATTTGGAGAGTATCTTCTCAGCGTATCATGATGTCAGGATGTTTTAGGTTCACAGATGGAGAACAGAAGTTTTAAAAAGTAAGTTAAATAACTCAGTCTGGGGTGATCAGGAATGTATGATAAGTATGTAACTTGCATTCTGGTAGTAAATGAGAGAGCTGATGAAGGTGTTCTTAGGCCTTACATGAAAGAGACATACTGTTTAGCTTGCTTTTGTTTTGTGGTATTGGGGATTGAACCTGGGGCCTTTGCACTGAATTATATCCTCAGTCTTTTCTAAATTTTTTAAAAATAGGTTTTTGCTAAGTCATTAAGTTGCCCGCGATGTTTTTGAACTTGTGATCCTAGTGTCTCAGCCTGCCAGAATATGAGGATTACAGATATGTAACACCGTATCTGACTTATATTTTCTTTTATGCAACTTAGGTTTTAAATAAAATTCCCTGCTTTTAGGGAAAGTAGAAAGATAATTTGGGAATTTTGTTTTTCTCTTGTCTTCCCAATTTGTCTTTTGAGTCAGAGCCATCTGTGACCTATTGTTACATTATTTCCTCTGTCTTTACTTCCTGTTAAAAGCAAAGTCCCTAGCCATTTCTGTCATTGACTACTTTCAATGAACTTCCTTTGCTAAATGAGTTTAGGCAGAATGAATGACTATTCACCTGGCTGTCTGTGCAGATCGCTGAGAAATGAGAGATTGGCTGAAACTACTGTTTAGGTTTCTAGAACCAACCAGAGAAATGGAGTTGTGAAAGAAACTGTCCATTTGAGTACAGAAACTACCTAGGTCTACCAGTAACAAAACATGAAATGCTTATTTTCTTTTGGTTTGGAAATGAAAGTATTGGAAGCCTTCCAGACTCCATCGTGATGGTACTGGAGCTCACGGGCTCTGTGAGAAGTCTCTTGTAAGAGTTCATTCAGGTCTCTTGAGATCTATTTGATTTAGAAACGAGGGGTGAAGTTTTGATCATAATTTTAGTTTATGTTTTGGGACACTGGTACTTTGGTCTGTTGAGAAAGCAGGAAACATTTCCTGAAGGATAAGAGCTGAAATCAGAATAGACAGTTGAAAACCAGAGCAAATATCCTATAGGCTAGAAAGGAAGCAGCCACCTCAGCCTAGAGCTCAAATTCAGTACATGTAGGAAACAAGTATCAGCAGATACTGACTTAGACAGAAAAATTGGATCAGGGAAAGAGTGTCTCATGGGGGAGCTTTGAAGTGAAGACCAAATGCATTTTCACATGTTTCTTACACTACCTTTTTGTGCTCATTATGTGCAGTTGACCTAACAGAATAAATAATATCTTCATAAGAAGAGTGAAAAGAACTAGCGTGCTATTTACTGAAATTACAATGAAAACAAATATTTTTTATTATTTACTCTGAGAAACCCTCAGGAATATCATATTTTAACAAAACAAAAATATATTTTCGTTCATCCTTATCTTATTTTTTCCACTATTGAGAGTAAAGATTACACTAATAGGTTTATAGTTAGACATGTAAGAAAAGAAAGGCCAAATCCCCTTTATATCACAGCTATATGTATCTTGAGATTGGTAACTTTAAAACCAAACACCCAGAAATCTCCTAGTGGCTTTTGGCCAAGATAATTTGGATAAAAAAAATCTTAAGAAAATGTAGAGTCTTTTTGAAAAAATTTAATATAATTTTGTAAAGTTAGAATAGGCTCCATTTATTGCCTTCTAATTGGCATTAGGCAATGCAGTGCAGAAACAGAATAGAACAGACTGAGATCCAAATGCCATGTGTTATGGATCATACATGGTAGGACTTCCTGGGAATCTAGGTCAGCCTTCAATGCTTCAGTGAGGTATGTGGTCTTACATTAGCTTCCCCCAGCATTTTGTCTTTGTTCCCTGGGACATGGAAAGGAGCATTGATGCAGCAATCAAATCCGTATTCTTACATGCCTGGGGGCGTACTCTCTGGTTTTACTATGAAGCCTTAAGCTTTGGGAAAGAGTGGCTGCAACCTAGAATGCCACGTTTCTTTCTGAATGCAGATCAGCCGATCACCAATCTGTTCAGGTACTGAAGGATTTGTTGCCCTACCTTAGGGAAGTAGGTCAAGGACGTGGGCAGGAACGTGAGTTTGTAGTAGCCCCTAGCACCTAAAGTTAAGGAACAACTGGGGAATATTCCCTCTAACCATGAATGTAGTCAATTTAGAGGATCCTTTAACAGTGTTACAGAATATTCCTTGGAAAAAACAAAATTCAAAATTGCAAATTTCTTAGCTGTGATATTGTACAAAATTTTATTTGTTAGGTGTTAACATTTTTTTCTACTTAGTATTTCAAGTAGTTTGAGAAGAAACCATCCTTATGGCTTCATATTGTCAAGAATCTGCTCCCTGTTTTAGAGGAAACATTTTCTTTTATTGGACAAAGATTCCTTTGAGTTTCAAGGTGATGCGTAGCCACGTTCTTCTTATCTTTTCTCTTCAGAATCGTCAGTACATTGTCATGTATCTCTTGGGCACTGGGATGATGTTGGGAGCCATAGTGGCAGAGATCGCTGTGTCCATAGAATAAATGTGGCCGTCATTCTTGTCTCTGTTCCAGAAGGGCATCTGTAACTCTCACAGCCTTGTGCCTTAAATGCAATTTAGATTATTGACATAAGTCAGAGATCAGGAAACTGAAGTTTGTCAGCAAAATCCTGTCCACTCTATTTTTGTACTTCTAAAAGCTAAAAATAGCTTTTATGTTTTTGATGATAGAGGATACTAAATTTGAGCACAAATTCTACAACTTTGCCTCATGGCCCACAAAGCTTAGAATATTTGCTGTATGGATCTCTGCAGAAAATATGAGCAGACTCTTCATGTAAATGCATGCAAAATTCAATTATAGTAATATATTTAAATAACTGAGGCACATTTAAAGTTTTTTGAGCCACATATACTGGCTCACGAGTTTCACTACATATTCAAATTTTGTTTGTCATGAGGTGACACAGGTTGTTCCTGTATCTTTCCTATTGTAAACAGTCCTTGAGGAATATGAGAATGCAGATTTCTCACTCAAGATAAATGTTCCAGTACCTTTTAATATATAGTAGTTTGATAACAGAAGCTGGACTGTGGTTAATTCTGTATTTAGTTTCTTGAGAAATAACAATATGTTGTTTTCCATAATGTCTATACCAGTTTACAATGTCGCCGATACCACATGAGTTACTCTTCCTGTACATCCTTGCTGGCCTTTGTGAAATCATTTACCATTTTGATAATAGCTGCAAATGTGAACTGACATCTCATGTGGCTTTTAAGTTGCATTTTCCTGATGACTGAGCACTGTATCATATACCTATTGGCCATTTCCATTTCCTCCTTGGGAGAGAAAAAAAAGATCCTTGACTCATTTTTAAAATTGAGTTATTTCCTTTATTGTGTTTTGTCTTCTCTTATTGAGTTGTAGGAGTTCCTTATGTCTTGGATATTAGACCTATATCAGATGTATAGTTTGCAAATATTTTCTCCTATTCCCTAGATTGCCTTTTCATTTTGAAAATGTTTCCTGTACTGTGGAGAAACCTTTTAGTTTGATATAGTAGTTCCACTTATTTATTTTTGCTTTTGTTGCTTGTGTTTTCAGTCATATTTATTAAATCATTGTCAAAATCTAGGTCAAGGAGCTTGCTTCTCATATTTTCTTCTAAGATTTTTATAGTCTTAGGTCTTACTTTTAAGTCTTTTATCCATTTTGTGTTTTGCATATCGTGTAAAAAAAGGATACAATTTCATTCTCTTGCATATGGTTATGCAAATTTCCCAATACCACTTTTTGAAAAGACTGTCCTCTTTATGCTGTATGATATGTATATGCACCAATATCCCATGTTTAATGTAGTAATTGTGTGTAACAAACATATGCTATTAATAAAAAATTTAAAAATAAAATAATTAAATTCCAATTGCACAAAGCTATGAATAAGTTATAAAGATTTACATTTGTGAATTTACTTTTACATTATGACTGTACATCATGGTAGCTGTAGTTATTAATAATGTATTGTATACGTGTAACTTGCTAAGGGAGTAGATTTTAAATGTTTTCACCACCAATACAAAATGTAAATATATGAGCTGATGCATATGTTAATTAAGTTGATTGTGAAACTCACATAAAAATGTATACATATTTGAGACTATAACATTTTCCACTTTAAATATTTGCTATTTTTATTTGTCACTTATACTTCAAAAATATGGGGAAATATTAAACTGCAATACAATCCCAATCAAAATCCCAACAACATTCCTCACGGAACTAGAAAAAACAGTTATAAAATTCATATGAAATCTGAAGAGACCCAGAATAGCAAAAGTAGCCCTAGACTACAAGAACTAAGCAAGCAGCATTACAATCCCAAATTTCAAGTTATAGTGCAAAGCTACAGTGATAAAAATGAGATACTGGCACAAAAACAGACATGTGCATCAGTGGATCAGAATAGAGAATGCGGAAACAATCCCAGGCACATTTGGCCATCTGATCTTCGATAGAGAGGACAAAAAAATATGCTGAAGGAACAATACCCTCTTTAACAAACGGTGTTGGGAAAACTGTCTAACCACATGCCAAAGATTGAATATAATCTGCTGCAAGATGAAATATGTAAAACTCTTGAAGTCATAGGCATAGGCAAAGATCTTCTGAACAGAACCAAAATTTCTCAAGAAATAACATCAAGAGTCAACAAATGGGATCATATCTAAATAAAAAGCTTCTACACAACAAATGAAACAACTTACAGAGTGAAGGAAATAAATTATAGAATAGGAAAATAAGTTTACCAGCTACTCCTCAGACAGAGGGCTAATATTTAGCATATATAATGAACTCGGGAAAAAGATCCCCCCAAATTAAAAACTCAATAAAAACCATGAACAACTAAAATGGATAGGCACTTCTCAGAAGAAATACAAATGGTCAAGAAATACATGAAAAAATGTTCAACATTTCTGGCCACAAGAGAGAAATGCAAATTAACATAACATTGAAATTCTGCCTTACTACAGAAAGAACGGCTGTTATGAAAAGAATTGTTCATAAACAGATGAATGGATAAAAATGTGGTTTTTAAACACAATTAAGTACTACTCTGTCATAAAAATGGGTACCTTTGAATCATTTATAGGAAAGTAGATGCACCTTGAGACCTCAGTGTTAAGTGTAATAAATCAGACACATAGCCTTAAATATTGTATGGTTTCTCTTGTTTGAGAAATCTAAAGTATAAATAATTTAAAGAGCAAAATAAGAGAGATGGTAGAAAACAGGGAGACGTCTTTTTCAACTGAGAAGAGGGCCAAGAGATAACAGGAGATGGAAGCTGAACATGTACTAACTCCGCATGATGAATACAATAATGATGTATTGTAACCATGTACTAATACATTAAAATATAAAATACATTGCGGAGCTAAGTAAACAACTAGTTTCATATAGCAAACCAGGACTGAAAAATGACCACATGAATCATATATTAACACTGAAGAAATAGTTGATTTAAGACCTTAAATTCATACTGAAGAATTGATTGCCAAAGTGTTTCTAAGAATTTCATACATAGGAAGACCATATTGGATTGTATCTGAGAGATTAATCCACCGATACAAGTCACAGAACAAAACAACCTAGGACTCATGTTGGTAAGGGATATGCTTCCAGTCCACCTGAAAGGCTTTTAGCTATAGGACTGTACTACAGCTGGGGGCAGCCTCCACAGTAAGCTTCTCAAACTTGAAGTGAGTCAGAATCCCCTGAAGATTGCTAACAATGCTAATTTTGATGCAGTGGATTTGAGCAGCCAGAGATTTTGCATTTGCCACAGAAGATCAGAGGCTGCTGGCATTGCCTTCTGTGTTGTGAAGAAAGGCTGGACTTCCCCCACCCCAGACCACAGTTTCCCTTTCAGCTGTGATGAAAGCTGGCTGCAGAGGAACTGTTTTGTCCTTGAAAGCCAAGATGGTAAACGTCATGAAACACCTGGACCAAATTTTGTTTCCCTGACAACGTTTTATAACTTTGGCATTCCATCAGTCAGAGGTTGATACAGAAATTATAAAGAACAATTGCTTCCGCTTGTGTCTACCTAGAGGCAAAAGTTACCGTCTGCTAGTTGTACCTGTGCAATACAAATGCCATGTATTAATTGAATCATTTACATAGCAAACACTGGTGAGAGAGAAAAAATAATAATCCATAGTAATCATAGACAACTCATATCTCATAAGCTAATTATTATTAGGGTCATCTTAAAGTTAATCTCATCTGTATTTTATAAATACTATAGGGCAATGACCTTTCAAGATTATGCAAAAACCATAAAGCACTGAATTTTTATATTATTCTAGCTTTGAAATCATATCAGGAAAAAATGGTTTATAAATAAACGATTGCATTGAATTTGCATTTTATTACTTTTTTGAGAATAAAGTCAGCCATTTGTCTTCCTTGTAATACTTCTTTTATAGGTTTAGATTTTCATTTCCTTCTTGTTGCTCTGCTCCCCTCTCCTTTTCTTCTTTTTTCTTGTTTAATGTTTGCAAGAAATTTCTTGGTATTTAAGGTAGGAAGACTTTGTTGCGTGTCTTATATTTATGTAATTTTTGGTGACAGAGAAAAACTAGCCTGAATTTTTTTGGGTTTTTTTTGTTTGTTTGTTTGTTTTGTTTTGTTTAGAAACCCAGTCACATAAAGAAATGATTTGTGGAGCAAGGAAGGATATGTTTATAAAACAAACCAAGAAAAAAGAATTTGATGTTATTATTAATGAAGCAGGTGGCATATCTTTTCAAAATCCCATTTTAGCTCGGCAGTAATTTGCAATGAAAACTGACATGTTCGTTTTTGCCAGGCTTCACAAACCCAAGGCCTACTGAAAGTCAGAGGAGAAGAAAAAAGAATCCGCTTGAGTCTTTTGCGGCTGAATTTTTGATACTTTCGAAAGTCAACGCTTAGATCTGTTCGTTGCAGCCAGCCTACCAGTATGGCAGAGACTGACCGGATGGGATCTGTGCACTTACAAGCATCTCCTCACTAACCAGTGCACAGTAATTGTTAACTCAAGATTGGGAAAGTCTGATGCACTCTTTTCTCTGTAATAATTATGTGAGATGATTTTAGAAAAAAATTTCTTGGGGTATAACATGCTAAAGATTTTTGGTGAAGCGATAAACTTGTTGGCTGTCGTAAAATGACAGACATGTTTAGTACACTAATTTTAAGGATCCTGTAATGTGATCCTTCTACTTTGATTAAATACATGTGAATAATCAGGGCAAAAGAGTAGATAACTGACCTTTAAAATAGATTCGTGCTAGGTCTCTCTAAGCTATAATTCTTTTCTCATTTTAACAGCACATTTTAGTGCTTATGAATATTTTAGAGATCTACTTAAAAATTTTCCCTCTTCAGTGAAAGACTTATCATTAAATTGAATTTTTTTGTAATAAGCATGTACTTGCACCTGCTGTACAGTCCTGTTTTTGCTGAAAGCAGTTCACAACTTAATCTTAACTCCTCAGTAGGTAGGAACTGAGAGCTCTGAATTCCTCAGGAACAAGCAACTAATATAAATTTGTTTCTTATTTGAGCAAAAATGCTAAAACACTTGTCCAATAGGGCAGTTACTTCAAATGACATCGGAGGGTGGAGCTGACCTTGAAGTAAGTGATATTTTGACCTCCATTGTGACTGCATAATAGATATATGGGGGGGGGAGCAAACTTTACTCTAGACCCTTATTATATTCTTTTAAACTGTGTTTAAATAAATTCAGTGCTAGATAATACCAAACATAGGAGTGAGTGTTAATCATTAGTCCACTCCTATTGTGGTTGCTTAAATAAATGTGTGCTACTGAAATGGGGTAGTAAATAGTTTTAAAGGTTTTGGGTAAAAATCATCATTGGCTTGTTCATACAGGTCAGCAATATTTATCTCCGCCACAGCACCCTTCATCCATTTTTTACTCTCTCAGGCTCTTGAGAAGGAAGAGCAGAAGAATAGGGGGGATAAATCTTTAGATAAATTCTAATTTGGTCTCAAATGGGAGAGAGATTAGGATGACTGAAAGTCTTCAGAAGGTGGGAGGAGGATTTTTTTAACTGTGAATTGTCAAAGGTCTTTGAGAATACAGTCAAGTCTCAAATGGTAAAACACAGTTTGGGGTAAAAGGGGTGCTGCGCTCAAGGCAGAGGAAGGCAGTGCTATATAAGCCTGGATTGGAGAAGCTCTGCAGGCTGCTGAGTCCGCTTCTGCGAGGTGCCCTAATCCACCCATATCTATTTAAATAGGCACCGGAAAGCAGTAATTGATTTTAGGAGAGAAAGATGTACTTAAGATTTTATGAATTAGAATATTTAAATCAGTCACTGATATTTAGGTTGGGGAAAGTCTTCTTGGGTCAAACTTCACTTGCATTCTTGAACCCTTGGTTCTTTCATGGATTTCAAGTAAGGAGATTTGAGAAATGAAGTGGAGAAAGCAACATTTTTACCAATAAACAATGAATCATTTCAATATTTTACCATTGTATTATCATGGAACATTATATTTAGTGCTGTGTTAAGAACGCTTTATGCTTTTGAATATAAATCTGATGTATAATTTACTGTTTAATATTTTCACAAGTGCAAAAAAACTATACGCTACTGAGAACATGATTCTTTTTTGTTTTGTTTTTGCACTTGACGTGAAATGCGGTAGCTAGCTATGATCAGCTGTTCGTACCCTGGTAAAGTACCACATTATTTTCTTCCACAGAATCTTTTCTTTTTCTTCCACTCTTTTGTACACTGCTGCCAGTTGATGAAACTGCTGTTTAAAGCAGTCAATTTTTAGGTCCATTACTTCTGTAGTTGTGTACTTACAGAGCTCATAAATTACTTTTTCTTCTAGTTTGCATTCTTCTTGAGGCTGACCTTTATACACCTGAAGGAGAATCATTCAGTTCTGTGGTTTCATGAACGAGTTTCTTCCCCACTCGCCTGATGCACAGAATAATAACAATTCCATTAGAGTAGCGTCACCAGTGTTTGAGATGCTATTAAATTTCAGATACTTTGTCAAATGTGACTAAAGATGACTTCTAACTACGGAACTAACACTGAGGTGAATAAACAGTATTAAGCAGCCAAATCCTGCCATGTTAGGAAAGGAATAGCTATTTGTAAAACAGACTAGCTCACACGAAATGCCTAGTACCATTTTAAGAGTAGATTCTAAAGTAGTTCAAAACATAGACTATGGGACCGGGGATTTAGCTCAGTGGTTCTACTGCCTGCCTCGCAAGTGTAAGGTCCAGAGTTCCATCCCTGGTACCAAAGAAAAAGAAAGAAAAAGAAATTTAGCCAGATGTGGTGGTGCATGCCTGTAATCCCAGCGCTTGGGAGGCTAAGGCAGGAGGATCACTGTGAGTTCAAGACCAGCTTGGGCTACATAGTGAGTTCCAGCGCAGTC
Organism: Fukomys damarensis; assembly: GCF_012274545.1. Taxonomy (NCBI): domain Eukaryota; kingdom Metazoa; phylum Chordata; class Mammalia; order Rodentia; family Bathyergidae; genus Fukomys; species Fukomys damarensis. The sequence goes on from NW_022900940.1 coordinate 30,751,425, forward strand.
TGAACTACATAGGGAGAACCTGTCTCAAAAAAACAAAACAAAACAAAACAAAACAAAAAAAACACCCCAAAAACATAGACTATGACTCACAAGCTTCTGAAATACTTCTCTGAACAATTCCTCCAAAATTAAAAATGAAATAATAGTTGTAAATAAGGAAGTGGACAGCTTGTGATCAATGAATTTTTGTATTCTGATTTAAAAATACAATTTTCATCCTCATGTTTAGGTAGTAAAATTTTTCCCTCCATGGAAAATCTAGATCTCATAGTTGCATTAGGATTCATGGCATATGTCTTTCTGTCTACCAGCTATTTTGACTGTATCGGATACTGTTCTAATTGGCTTGCTCTGAATATCTCCTATGCCATATCAAAAATCATGATAATATCGCTCATTTGCCATTGCTTTGACATTCCTTCCTTACCTATTGTTCCCTTTCAAATAAATGACTGTCGAGTTTGCAACTTTCAGTGCCATACGGGGGAGGTTGTCAAGTGAAATGTGGTGAAAATTAAACAGTGGAATAATGATTTTTGGCTGTCCAGTATCTGAAACCTCTTCCTGTGCTTGCAGAAATTGCAACTGTGCAGTTATGATGTGCAGCATTGTACCTCACATTACCAGAAGTAAAAAGAAAAAAGAAGCCAGATGCCTGCTATTCCTGCTATTCCTTGTGTCTATAGCCAGGTCAAATAGGTGTGCCTACCTAGAATGTAGCTGAAGTATAAAAAGCAGAGGCAGACTAGAACAGCAGTTTTCAGAATTCTCTTCAGGATCTCCTGCGTGGTTTTGGAACTCTGTTAAGGATCTATTACAGCAACACTAATTTCATAACAACACAGCACATTATTTTTCTCTTTCACGCTCACTGTATCTAGTTGTATGGTGTAGTTTTCTAGAGGCTGCACAATGTGTGTGATGTTGTGGCAGATTGAATGCTGGAGCAACGTTCAAGACATTCATAATCACGTAAAGTATTCCTCTTGCCAAATTTGTTTAGGAACGAGAGATTTTTAAAAAAATATATGTTTTCATGTTAGTATGTCATGAGCTTATTGTTACTTGAAATGAAATAACACATAACATTTTAAACTTCTGCTTCAATTTGTAATGCTTCAAGTGTCAGCAGATGCGCCTCATATATAAATAAATACTCTTTAGATTCCTTGGCAAATCGTAAGACTGTAAATGACAAAATTTTGAATGCCTTCAATTCAAGAGTGAGTCTTCAGCTCTGTTGTATCAGCATCTTCAGGGAACCTGTTAGAAATGAAGAGTCTGGAGCTTCTACCTAGATGTGCTGAATCAGAAACCCTGGGGTAAAGGCCCAACAATCTGTCTCTCCTCTCCATCCCCCATAAAGGGGATCAGCCCAGGGCATGTACACTGAGCTGCAGTCCCAGCACCTTTTAAATTTTTACTTTGAGGGGGGGTTCACCCCAGGTAGCAAAATTTGCCCATTCCGGGCTTGTACTTAGGATCCTTCTGCCTCAACTTCCCAGAGTGCTGGATTACAGGCCTGCAACACCACACCCAACTAACACTCTGCTTTGTCAGGCTTGCAGATAATCTGATGCTTGCTCAAATTTTGTAACAGTGGTATCTGGTAATTCTCAAATCTTAACCTTGCGTGAGATCACAAGAGGACTTGGTAAACTACAAATTCTTGCCCATCACTAGCAACTTTGATCATCTTTCTGAGGTGGGAGTCAAGAACTTATTTGTCTAACAAGATGTGAGATGAAGATCTGGTGGGCCATGTTGGAGTAGCAATGTTTAAAAAGCCTTTCCAGTACTGGCAGTGGTGATTTTGCCCAGGGTCCCCATTGCCCCTTAGCTAGCGGCGATATCTTAATCTCTTCTTGTGACATGACTGTCTGTAGTTATGTTGGCATTCATTTTCTTGCTTCTAATTCATTTTATTTCTTAGTGTAGTTTTCTATTCTCAGCAGCTGTATGTACACAGGTTTAAAAAGTCAAAGAATCAGTAAACACCAAAGAAAGCAAAAGCACTCCAGATCTTTTAGCTATTCCATTTAATATTTGGCCCCCCTCTCTAATAAAATACTTATTCTGTCAATTCTTTATTTAATAGTGTTAGTCCTATTGGGTTCCTACTGTAGAGCAGAAGGTTTAGCTCTGTTTCACTTCTTAGTCCCACAGCGCAAATGGGCATATCCTGTTTCCTTATCTTGCTAATATATCACAATTGTATCTCGATCAATAAATTAATCTTTACATTTTCATCACTATGTAAATGTTATTCAACTGAACTGTGCTCTACACAATGTTACTTTTTTCTTTCTTGGCCAATGTATGCTCTCACATAGTATAATTGTCTGATTTTCTGCTTCACTTAGTTTTTTGAATTACTCACTCCCAGACTTTCTCTTCTTTGTGTAAAATTCATCTCAAAACTTTCAGACACTTTAGTTATCCTTACCATTGCACTTTCTCAGGGTCATTTCTGAGAATATTCTTACCCTTTCCAGTTAAGAATGGTTTCTTCCTATACTGAAACACTATATCTCGTGGTCCCACTTTTGTCTTTCTATTGGTTGGCTTTGTTTCTCTTTCATTAGACTTCCTGTTTCCTAGATGCATCCTTTTCTTTGAATCATTGATTTTGCTGGAGCACCCACAATTATTTCCCAAGAAAGGATGGAAATTTCTTGAGAACTTTTGATTGTCTAAAAATATTTTTTCAAATCCAGAAGCTTTCTTGAATTATTTCTTTGATGTCTTCACACACACACACACACACACACACACACACACACACACACATCTTAGAACTGCTATAAATTGATGAATATCTTCTTCTATTTTTGTGTATTATACTTAATCTCTGAATTTTAAAAAAATTACCCGTTCTGTGAGATTTCCTCAAATCTATCATCCAATTCCAGCTGAAGTTTTAACATCTTGTGAATTTTAAATTTATAAGGTATGTTTTAATGTTTTCATTTAATTTTTCCCCCCAGCAAGGTCTTTATTTTACTCAAATCGCTAGTGGGTTTTTTTCCCCCCCTGTTTTTGTTTGTTTCAGTGTCTGCCTTTTGGGTTAGCGATTTTCTCAGATGCATAGTGAACTTGTCTCAGAGTGGTAACTGTGGCTCCTTAGAAGTTCTGTAGCTGCATGGAACACGAAGACCCTGGGCTTCAGAGGCTGGAAGTGGTTTCACTGAGAAATACTTGATATCAGTACTTTTATATCTGTTCCCTTAACCCAGTCACATAACCAGAAGAAGCATACTTTTACTCCCCTCCCTAAATGTATGTTTTGTTACTAGAATTGTGGGATCCTAGTCTCAATATTCAGTTTGTAAATTTTTGGAGAATCTTGTTTCTCATCCTCAAATGTATCTAATATTTCTCCATGCAGATATGTTATGTGTTGTTCTATGTAGAAAATACATAAACATTCAGGGTTCTAGTGTGGTGGGAGGAATCACCTGGCTAAATGGAGTGGGAGGAGATCTTGAGTTCAAACGCTTAATAATACTTTCATTTTTACCCCACTCTTGAGGTAGCTAGTTTTGTCAATTCCTTAACTATTTATACTTCTGTAGCTTCAACTGTGTTGTTGCCTGGCGGCTTCTCCTTCAGCTTTATAAAGTCTGCTACATTTGTTGCCACTTATCTATTGGCATTCTGGATCCCCAATGCAATTGCTCTTTTCTTCTGATCACTTTCTTTGACCTTTTGGGGCTTTGCTTTATTTGTATATAATATTCGTGTTATTTTAGAATACTTCAGGTGAGATGATAGTGAACTAAATATATGTAAATTTTTCCTTCTATGATCTTTAACTGAAAGACTTGCTATATGCTAAACTTGATTATCAGGATTGACTCTATGAGATAATTAATTCCCAGCTAGTCAAATTTTTTTCAGTTTAAGTCAACTAGAGCTTGCTTTTTTGTTATTGGCAAATAAGAAACTTGACTGAAACATAAATCCTTGCATTTTTATAATTATCAAAAAATATATCATTTTATGATAAGTGTAATTTTTTTCACTATTGCTGGCATTTTAATTCCTAGACTGCAGTACCTGTAAAGGTCATTGTGTGTGTGTGTGTGTGTGTGTGTGTGTGTGTGTACTTTTCTACGCTTATTGAGATTTAATAGAGCTCTAAAGACCATTGTCCTGATTTCTTTTTCTCTTTCTATCACTACATTCTCAATATATTGTATGTATGTGAATACATGTCTTTACTGTTCCCTATTGCTTACTTCATATTTGAAGGTAATTATCCATTTCCCTATATCAGTATGTGTATATTTTTACTTTTGCCATAGCAATCTTATCTCAAAAAATGGAAATATACAAGGTAGGCTGAGGATCTTCTGTATGTTTCCCTCTTGACCCTTTTAATTTACCTACTCAGTCTTGGTAAGTTTGGGGGTTGTGTACGCTTGATAATTTTTGCTTATTTGCAGTTTACTGCTCACAGACTCCCCGTACATGTGATTTCTTTCCTAACATTTCTAACGGTTGTGTGTAGTTTGCCTCTGGAGCCATATCTAGATTTGGTACAAGTCTATCTGCTTCTTCTCTTTAGGCTGAAGCTCAACTATAAAGAGTGCTTAGATTTTGCTGGTGATTTGATTTCTCAAATCGTATCACCATTTACAGCCTGCATCCTGTGGGTGACCTCCTCAGATCAAAGCCGCTTAAAAGTTTAGTGAAAATAGCAGCCTACCTAGAAAACTAGATCCTCCTACCATGGCTATTCTGCATCGAAAACCGCTAAGACAATAATGATGATACAACTTTACCAAAGTTTAAGCTTCGTAAAAGTAATAGTATAGAAACCTTATTTACACTCTTAGTGTAATCATTTCTGATTTTAAAAACTTTTGGACATGCTGTCTCTTCATCTGCTAAAAGTAGAAAGCTTTAAGTGTAAAAGGAGAATGACTTTGAATCTGGATAATATACTTTCTTTTTTTTTTTCTTAGTGCCCGGTTCTAAATTCAACAGTTGGGGGGGGTGGGAATTCAGTATATGGAGTTCACATTTAGTTTAATCCCACGTTATAACATTTGGCTGAAAATAAGCAGATTTAACTGCTGACTTTTCTTTTTGACCTGGTTTAAAATGTTATTTTTTTTGTTTCTTTTGCTTTGTCTCTCTTTTTCTTCCTCATGCAAATGAGCTTCTTCTGAAACTATAATGTGTTATAACTATTACAGATTTTTTTGGGGGGACATTATCTCACTATGTAGTTGAGACTGACCTGGAACTCACTATGTAGCCCAGGCTGGTTTCGAACTCACAGTGATCCTCCTGCCTCAGCCTCCCGAGTGCTGGGATTACAGGCATGTGCCATCATTCCCGGCTATTACCGATTAACATTGGGTTTACATCCAATACAATTTTGAAAATTACTGCTACAGACATCATCTAGACTCTGTCAAATTCAATGGCCTACTCAAAATATAGGATTTCAATAATTTCTTATCCAGTAATTATGTAAATTATATACACAGACTTCTCAACGTCATCGCTTTTGTGTGCAGTTCTTTGTTGTTGTTGTTGTTGTTGTTGTTGTGCATTTGCAGTACATAATGACTGCACCCCTGTGGTAGTTAATGCAAGTACAGAAAACATTCCAGTTTAGTGTTTCATCCCCTTCCCTCCCTTTCATTCTTCTTCTTTCCGTCTCTTGGTCCCTTTACCTTTTGCAAAAGATCTGCCCCTCCCCCACACCCTGTCATTGTTTGCTGTGCTCTTTACACTCTGGGTTTCTATGTAAGAGAAATCACGCAGTGAGCTTCTGTATCTGCTTTATTGGTCTCCGGGTGGATCCGTTTCCCCATGACTGTCTCAAGTTTACGCTTCTTTATGGCAGAGCAGTGCTGCATCATGTATAATACTGCACTCTCTTAAGCCACCGGTGGACACAGAGGCTACTTCCAAGACGTAGCTATTTTGAACTGTGCTTCTGGAGACATGGTTATGCACATATCACTGCGACATGGCATCTTTAACACCTTTGGAAGGGTACTAGTAGAGAAATAGAATAGAAATTCAGTGGAATTTCTAGGTTTGGTTCATTGAGGATTTTCCATGCTGATTTCCACAGTAGCTCGACTAGTTTACATTCCCACCAACGACTTAAGAGATCTTTCCAGTCCACTTTTATTTCAGTTTTAGTCTATGGTAAGAGATAGGAATCTAGATTCACTTTTCTGCATGCGGATAGCCAATTTTCCCAACCCCATTTGTTAAAGAGGCCTGTCTTTCCTCCAGCTTGTTTCTGGCTCCTTTTGCAAAGATCAGACAACTCAATGTGTCTGGAATTGTTTCTGTATCCTCTATGCTGATCCGTTGATACAGATGCCTGTTTTGTGCCAATATGATGTTGTTTTTATTACTTAGCATTGTATTATAATTTCAAGTCCTGGATTATTTTTGCCTCCTGCTTTGTACTTCTTCAGGACTGTTGTTGCCAGGTCTCTCCTATGACTGTTTTCGTAGTTCAGTGAGGAATACTGTTGGCATTTTTATTGGGATTGAGTTAAATCTATGTTTCATTTTTGAAAGTATGGCCATTTTGACATTTTTCTGACTACCCAGGAATATGGGATAGCTTTCCATATCCTGTTCTCTTTGACCTCCTTTTTTCAGAGCAGTGTAGTTTTTCATTATAGAAGTCTTGCACCTCATTTATTAGGTTAAGTCTTTATTTAATTTTTCTTGATGTTATTATGAATAGTATGATTTTCCTAATTTTTTGGTGAGTTCATTATTCATGTACAAGAACATTATTGATTTTGTGTGTTGATTTTTGTATCCTGCTACATTGTTAAATTTGGTTGTTATTTGGTAGACATTTTGGAACATTCTTGTTGAGGATCATGTCCTCTGATGTTAATAATAATTACTCCTTCCTTTTCTGTGTGTAATCCTTTTATTGCTTTCTCTTACCTTATTGATCTGGCTATGTTTTGAGTAGTATATTGAACAGGAGTAGTGATGGTGCACATCCTTGCTTGGTTCTTGATTTTAGAGGGAAAGTTTTCAGTTTTTCCCTATTTAGTAATAAATAGAAGTAAATTTGCATAAATGAATTATCAGATTGAGATAAACTTCTTCTCTGTTTTAAGTTTTTTTTTTTTAAATGAGGAATGGATGTTGGATTTTTGTCAAAGGTGGTTTCTTTATCTACAGAGATCATCATGTGAATTTCCTCCTTCTGTTTATGTGATGTATTACATTTATGGATTTGCATATGTTGCATATGCATCCCTAGGATGAAGCCTACTGAGTTGTGATGTATGATCTTTTTTATTTTTTGTGTTCTGTTTACCAGTATTTTATTGGATTATTGTGTCAATGTTCATTAAAAAGCTTGGCCTGTAGTTTTCTCTTTTGGTTTGGTCTTTGCCTCCTTTGGATATTAGGATAATGCTAGCCCTCAGGGTAATTCTGGAAATACTCCTTCCTTTTTAATGTCATTAAAATGTTTGAGGATTATTGGCATTAGACCTCACCTAAAGTCCTTGTAAAATTCAGGTGTGAATCCCCTGGGACCAGGGCTATTTCTGTAGTATTTTTAAAATTGCTACTTCAATTTTATGGTCTATAATTGGATTATTTAGCATCTTTATATCATCTTATTTCAGTTTTGGTAATTCATGTGTATCTAGGTATCTATCCATTTTTTTCTGAATTTTCCAATTTATGGTGGTACAGGTTTTCTAAGAAATTACTAATAATCTTTTGGATTTCAGTGCTGTCTGTTCTAATTGCATTGATTTAGATATTTTCTTTCCTTTTCTAATAAGATTAGCTAAGGGTTGGTCTATTTGCTTGTTCTTTAAAACAAAACAAAACCCAACTCTTTGTACTTTTAAAATCTTAATATCATTTTTTTTCTGGTACCTTGATTGAACTCATGACCTTGCACTTAAGAGGCGGGTATGGTGTCGCTGAGCTACATCCCCAGCCCTTAATATTATTTATTTTTGCTCTGATCTTTGTAATTTCTTTCTCTGTACTTGCTATACATTTGGAATTTTCTTATTTTTCTAGGATTTTGAGGTGCATCATTTGTCACTTATTTTGGACTTCTCTGTTTTTCTGATATGGCCATTCCCAGCTATAAAATTCCTTCTAAGACTGCTGTCATTGTATCCCATAAATTCTTGTATGTTATACTGATATTATCATTGATCCTAGGAGTTAATTTCTTCCTTGCTTTTTTTTTTTTTGTGACCCATTGATTATTCTAGAGTGTCTTTTAATTCCCATGTGTTTCTGTAATTTCTCTAGTTTCTTTTGCCATTGGTTTCTAGTTTTATTGCTCTGTGATCTGCTAATATGCATGGGATAATTCTTTTCAATTCTTTTGCATTTATGTATGTCTTACCAGCTAGTATGTGGTCTATTTTAGAGAAAACTCTTATTCTCACTACTTCATTGTGAGCATACACAAATACATTTTATATATAT
>NW_022900940.1:30760293-30761975 GCF_012274545.1 Fukomys damarensis
ATATATATATATGAAAATAGAATAATAAATATATGTCCTTATATAAAACATTATAGAAATGTACTTAGTGGTACTTTTTGTGTGATTGTGTAATTATTATCCCTGTATCCTTTCATCTGAATATATACCCAAGATTCTGTTCTCCTCATTAAAATTTTAGTAGGGGAAAGAAAATAGATGGTAAATGAAAGTAGGATTTTTTTTCACACTTTCCTTTTATTAAGAAGCTTTAAGTTTTAAATTTCAGAAAATTTGAACCACATAGGGTTTAGCAGAAAAGGTAATTTATTGATACAGCCAAGCAGAAAGTCAAAAAGTAGTGTAAGGTGCTGGGGATTTAGCTCAGAGGCAGTATTTCTGCCTCTCAAGCTCAAGGTCATGAGTTTGACCCCAGGTACAAAAAAAAAAGGAGTGTAAGTTTCTGGGCACAGATTAATGCAGTGTTCAAATACTACCATCAGGATCCTCTTGACTTTTCTTTATCTCTGGACTCAATTTCTTTGGTGTTGCCTCCATTCTAAGACAAGATTTCCCCCACCCAACATAACAACTTCAGATCATTATAGTTTCATTGTTCATTGTAAAAAAAGGAAGGCAAACTCTGACCCCAAAGTCTTTACAAAAGTTTCTAGCCACCTAAGGGCTCTGGCAAGGCCATAAGTCTATCACCAAGTCATTCACTGCAGCCAGGGATGTGTAATGTTCTAACTGGATGATATCTAGGGCTCAGTGTTGTCTTCCAGGAAGGAAGTGAGGTCTCAGTTACACTCACAACTACATGGAGTAAGAGTAGAGAGAGGCTGGTTTCCAGAAGTGAGGTAGGGTACAGTCCTCACTTGGTGGGTGAATGAATGCTAAGTGGCAACAACAAATGCTGGAGGTCTAAATTCTTGCCTATGCTGTATTCCTCATTCAAAGATTTTCATGATAAGATCAGTAGCACTGCTACCAGGATTCTCCCTAGCACTGCTCCCATTCTCCCTACTAGGAAGTAACACTTATTAGCAAGTAAAACCAGGCAGTGAGTCTTTAAACATAAATTGTCTCTAATCCTCACAATAGTACTGTAAAATAGGTGTTACTACACACAATTTTCAGGTGAGGAAGATAAGACTGTAAAACCTTATCTAACTTACATAAAATTTAAAACAACCTTTTAGTACTAGTAATGAGATACAAAACAAGATTGGTTTCACTTCAAAGCTCATCCTCTAGATTAATGATCTGGAACTGGTAGTAAAGTCAAGTGTATACAGGGTCTTCTGTTCTCTTTGAAATGAAATTCTGTCTTGTGCCTTGAATCCTTGTCTTGAGTCCTTCCTTGCTGATTATTTAACCCCATACTCTCTAAACAATTTTGTGGTTGCTGTAAATTTATATTCCTATATCCCAGGGGCTGGACTTCTGTGCACCTAACTTCATCACAGAAGCCAAAAGAGGCCTACTAATTACTGGCTTTCTTGAAGCTTCCAAAGTTAGTTAGATATCCGTGGATTCATTTCTTGACTGCATGGGATTCCCATGACTCTGTTGTGATTATTCACTGGAAACAGGATCAAAGTAGCAACTTTGTGCAGTCGTTAAGAGCAAAGGATTTCTTCTGGGTCTGTTATAATTTCACCCTTTTCTTTCCTAATTACATGGATTTGAGCCTTTTCTTTCCATTTTTTTTTTTTTTTTTT
>NW_022900940.1:30762198-30775399 GCF_012274545.1 Fukomys damarensis
TTTTTTTTTTTTTTTTTTGTAAGGTTGGCTAAGGGTTTGTCAATTTTGTCTATTCTTTGAAAAGCCAACTCTTTGCTTTGTGGATGTTTTGTATTATTCTCATAGTATCCATTGCATTGATATCTGCTCTGGTCTTTATAATTTCTTCCCTTGTATGAGCATTGGGTTTGTCCTGCTCTTTTTCTAAAAGCTTGAAGTTCAGCATCAGGTTGTTTATTTGAGCTCACTCTGTTTTCCTAATATGAGTATTCACTGCTATGAATTTCCCTCATAAAATTGCTTTTATTGTGTCCCATAAATTCTCATATGTTTTATTGGCATTTAATTGTAGAAACTATCTAATTTGTTCTTTAATTTCCTCTGTGACCCGTTATGAAATCTTACTGCTAAGATTCAAAACTCAACGGTATACCAGCTGACTTACAGAATGATAATGCCCAATTCAAAGAGTTTTTAAGAGGCTATAAGGAGCTTGCTTATGCAAAATGATAAGTAAAGCCGCACCCTGTCAGGTATAATATGTCCAATAAATGGAAAATACTGTTATTATTGAATCATTTCTTTAAGGATCTATGTTTGTGCTTTCAGAAATAAAGTTGACATGTCAGCTATGGTTGGCTTCTGGAGACACAGCAAGCAGATGAACTCTGCACGCTTATGTCTCACCTCATTGTTTTGTTTGAAGGCTTCTCAGTTATGTCCTAGAGTGAATCCAATTACCTTAATTTGTTTTATAAAATGAGACAGTTATTTTTTCTCCTGGAAAAATTATTTTCTTCCTTGACTGTCTTTTTTTAAAAGAGCATTTGTTTTTCCTCTTTAAATTACTTAGATTCTTCAAAGGCTAAGAAATACATTAGCAGATATTCAGAATGACAAAAGAACACCAATATTCACGTGCCTGGCTCTTGACTTCCTGTACCTCGCTTCATCCTATGGGCAACACCAGGGGGTTGATACTACTATTTACAAGGATGATCAAACTGTGCCGTGAATGTTTAAGAAAGCTCATTCGATAAAAGACGCATTGCCGTTAATCTCCCTTTAAAAGCTCCTTCTTGCTTGGAACACATTTATTCCATCCTTCGTGCTACTCTCTGCAGTCGTTCTGCAAATTTTCTTTCATGATTTTCTCTAGCTGTTCTGCGGTAGCTGCCCAAGTGCACTAAATCCACCCAAGTCGTTTACCTGTCATGGTCACGTTGACCTTGAGGAGGACAGAAGTAGCACAGTGCCGGATCTAATGAATAAGCCGGGTGAGAACACACCATAATATTTTTTATAAACCTGCCTTTTTCTTGAATGGGGTTGAGCAGCTGCATTCACCCTAAGTTTTGGTTCTGTCCTGTAAAGACACAAGAGAGAACTTTCAGACCTGCTGCAGACAGTAGCACGAATGATGGGGCAGGTGTGTTCAAGGGGAGGATTTGGAGGAGGATGAATGTCATTTTGTTTTACCTTAATAAATATCTTTAAAAATTCATTGCATATTTTGAACACTTCTTATATCTCCATTATAAAAGTGGATAAAGTAACTTTCTACTTAGTCATTCGTGTCTGGCACTGAGTTTCATATGTTCAGGCATATTATTCTGTACATAACCATTCCGGGAAAAGAACAAATAGATTTAGCTGTGAAAAATATGTCATTTTCCCCACCAACATGGAATTTTCAACCTGTAGCAAGTTTTACGTGTCTATGACAATGTATCATTAGAAATTTTCCAATTAAAATTTTTGCTGGTTTGTTTTGATAACTTTCTATTTTGAAATAATTTCAAATTTATAGGTAAGTTCCAAGAGTAATTTAAAGCTCTTCCATTTCCTTTAATATGATTTCCAAATGTAATTTATATTTACTTAATCATTTTACTCTATTTATGTTATACGTACAGAGTATTTTTTCTATATAAAATAACGTGTAGGCAAGGTACCTCTTTACTACTGAACACACTTAAGAATATTCACTTATATAACCTGTTATAATGATTGTAATCAGGAAATTAATGTAAGTATCATTCAGTTATCTAATGTACTGACACCATTAAAGTGTTTCCAATTTATTAGAACCCTTTATAGAAGAAGAATTGATTCACGAAGTGACGCATGATTATGTAATATATTCAGTTTCCTATGATACGGAACAGCTGTATTTCTCAATTTTTGTTTCTCATGTCCTTAGCCTTTTTGAAGAATATAGACAGAAGAGATATTTGGAGAAGGTCCTTAGATTTAGTTTTGTATGCTGTTTTACCATAATTCTATTGAATTTGTACATCTTGGGGCAGAAATGCCACAGAGCTGATAATGTGTTCCTATGAATAACTTAAATTAGGAGACAGAAGACATTAAGTTAAATCATTACGGGATAGGCAATAAAAATGAAGGGCAGGCTATTCATTCTGATCATTTTGTTAAGAGGGTATCTTCCAGGTTTCTCTACTATAAAATTATTTTTCCCTTTGTAAGATTAACTATTTTAGAAATAGTACTTGAAGTTTTGTGATAATCTTGTACTTTCAAATTTTATCCACTAGCTTGAGAATCCAGTAATAGTCCTTGGCTGACTAAAGGTGCTTATAAAATTATGATTTCCTACTTCTACCTTTCTTCTCATTTATTAGTTGATATTCTAACCGTATAAAAGGCATTTTCTTATTTATTTATACCACCATGGGCTCCTGGGTTATTATTTTATTGAATAGGCTATATTCTTTTACAATCTTTTAATATTTAAATTTCCCCATATTGGGTCAATAAAATCTCCGTTGAGGTGGCTTCTGGCTCTTTGTGACATGCTCCTATCATTCTTTTAACTCTTTCTTATGCTCTGGCAAATAACATACTTAAGGTCCATTTTATCTATTTCTGCCTCTTCTTTGGAACCATGCATTTTTCTCTGGCTCAGTTTAGTAGAGAATGGTATTTGAAACCAAGATTCAGTTACTAGAAGTAACACATTTCACAAAGCTGTCGTGAATAACCATGAAACCAGATCATAGAAGTCTGAGTGGCCTGTTCATAAGGCCTGATGATGAATGGGAATAACAGGCGGCTGAGCAGAGAGGTATTGAATCAGTCTGGATGTTTGAAGGGAACTAACATGGGAATTTCCCACTGAATAGATGTCCTGCTTTTTATATCTTGTGTAATGTGAATGTTTTCAAGGCTTCATTAGCATATACATAGAAAGTGGTCAAAACAACTTTGAAACCTCAAGTTTCCTGCTTGGCTTGTGTCTGCTTATAGCAGAGTCCTTCTGCCCTCCCAAAAGGCCCCCCACTCTCAGAAATATCTAGCAGATTTAAAGATGGAAATCGGGCCAAATCGTGTGTTCATATTCCCTTCAATTAGTGACAGTCGCTGCTTGTCATCCACTCGCTCTGCTCTTCTGCAGCTCCAGCTGCCTCTTAAAGTTGTCATCTCTTCACAAATTCATTTATGGTGACTACATTCGCAGATAACTATCATGATGAACGTTCTAATGTTTTGGCCAAAGACATCCTCCAAGTACCAGCTCCCTGCCGGTGAAAATATCCCTTTCCTCAGACTTTGGGGTTGTACTTCGTGCTCTGAATTCCACACGGCAGTGTTACTGGCTCATAGTGTTTCTCATATAAGCAGCTCTTTCATCAAAGCCCTAAATCCTTTCTCCAAAGAACTGGAAATTTATCCAAGTGACCAAAGAGTGAACAGTCACCGTTTCGTTCCTTCCGTCTGTTCCCAGCTTTCCTTTGAGGGTCATGTGTGTAAAAATACAGAGAAAGAAATCACAGATTTCCAGCACAAGATTTCTCGGCCACATTACTGATATGTAGGGCTGGATAATTATTTGTTTTGATGGCTGTCCTTTTTTGTTTGTTTGTTTTGTTTCTTTTTCATTGAGTTTATTGGTACTTTTTAGGTATACAGTACAGTTACGTCTATCATTGGGATTTTGTACCTTTGCATGACAGATCTTGTTTCTCATTTTTTCCCCATTCCCCTGCCCTCCCTTTACCCTCTCTATTTACAAAGACTTTGTTTCCATTTTTTCCTTTTTTCATATTTTTCTTTACCCTTATTTCCTTTCTACTACCCTTCCTACTTCCCCTACACCTTTAGCCCGTTTCTTCCTATTTTACATTATCAATTATGCAATTTGAATCTTATTTACACTTGGTGGCTACTCTTTGCATGGTGAAATGCTGAGCATATCCCTGGCCTTTACCCCTACAGGCAGATAGCCCTACTTCCCCAATCCTGGTAACAAAAAATATCTCCAGAAATTTTCAAGTGTCCCCCCAGGCAGGAGGAGGGAGAGCCAATATCTTAAAGCAATCCTTTGGCATGTATATGGATGAAATACTCAGGGATATTGGGCCACTTATGCCACTGTATGGTGGCCAAGACAGCCCTTTTTATTCTTACTTTGCTTTGTTGGTCTACATTTCTATTCTCCTTTTCCTTTAACTATTTAAGATGCTGAAGCTAACTTCTTGACTTATTTCTTTATTTCTAGCCTGTCTTCTAGTCCATTCTCAGTATCAAAAAAAGGAAAAAGAAAATGACATCTGTTATTGCCCTTTGAACCTTGGTCTGTCCTCCTATCCCATCTCAGTGCCAGCTCCTGTGTCTCTGCTTCCTCTCAAGCACAGGTAAATCACCAACTTGTCTCTAGCCTAACTTATTTTCCCCAGTGGTTGTACACCAGTGTTAAAGATTTGGCATTTGCACCTATCACCGTTCATGTGTACTTTTATCATTGTCTGAGGACCCTGAAGGGAGAGGGCAAAGGCTGTCATTCACTGTAACTTGTTTCTTTTTCCATTTTTTTTTTTTTGGCTAAGAATAAAAACATCAAAAGAAATCAGTATAGAAAGTACATGAATTTTGTGACCTAATTTGGAATCCTGACAGTATTGATCCATTATGTGATCTAGAATAAGTTTCTTCAGTTTTTGGTATTTCTTTATCTGTGGAGATAATAAACCCTGAATCATAGGGTTTTTGTGAGCATCATTGATTATTCTATTCAATCTCTGTCAATTACTTATGAATCTAGGTCATATATCTCTATCTATCTACCTGTAATTATATTTATACATGTACATCGTTATCTGTTATTTCTATCTCTGTGTATACCAAATGTTCACTTAATGGTATTTAAAATAACACTACTAATAATAGTAGTGCTCTGAATTCATATAGCCTTTCATATAACCACAGTATTGTTTTGCTCTTGCCCCCCTTCTTAGAAAACTTCATTGAAGTGGCTACTTTAAAAAACTAGACGACCTATGAGAGAAAATATTTCCATATTTTCTCATGCAAACCATACAAGTGATAAGGGATAATTTCCAAATGTATAAAGAACTCATATAACTCAATAGCAAGAAAACAAACCCATGGTCCCATTATGAGGGAAGTGAAGAACCCAAACAAGCATTTCTCAAAAGAGGACATGCAAATGGTCAATAGGTATACGAAAAAATTCTCAACACCACTAATAATTGAGTAGACACAAATTAAAGCCATAATTAAACATTACTTTGCACCTATTAAAATAGCCTTTATCAAAAAGATAAAGATAAAAAGATTTGGAGAAAGGGGAGCCCTTGCTCACTGTTGGTGGGATGTAAATTAATACAGCCACAATTGAAAACACTATGGAAGTGATGTAAGAAACTAAAAATAGAATTGTTGTGTAATTCATCAATCCTACCACTAAGAATGTATACAAATAGGAAACCAGTGTGTCAAAGAAATACCTGTACTTGATGTGCACTGCAGAAATACTCAGGATGGCCAAGACATGGAATCAACCTAAGTGTCTGTCGCCGGATCAATGGATTGAGAAATCGTGGGACCTATGTATAATGGAATATTATCTAATTTGGAAAATTGTAATGAAAGAAATTCTGCCACTTATGACAGTATAAGTGAATAGGTGCAACACATTGTGTTAATTGGAATGAGCCAGACACAAAAAAGACAAATACTGAATGACCTTACTTACATTGGAAGTTAAAAAGGTAAACTCATAAAAATAGTAAAGTTGATTACCAAAGGTAAAGGTGAGGGGGCTTGGGAAGATGTTGGTTAAAGGATAACAGATTTTAGTTAGACAAGATAAATGGGTTCAAGAGATCCATCGTAACACAATGAAAAAAAAAAAGCAATCTGGACTTTTTTAGAATGGCTGTAGAGATATTTCCCTAAAGTTTTTCAAAGTATTGGGAATTCCTCTTCTTATAATTGTATAAATGTACTATTAAAAGAAGTAGTAACATTTGGAGGCTAAAAACATATATATTTTTTTCTTTTTGAGACAGGGTCTCCACTATGTAGTTGAGACTGACCTGGAACTCACTATGTGGCCCAGGCTGGTCTCGAACTTACAGCGATCCTCCTGCCTCAGCCTCCCAAGTGCTAGGATTACAGGTGTGCACCACCACACCAGACTTAAAACGTATTTTCTTTACTAAGAAAAATGATTGAATCAGAGATTTTGGAAACTTGAACTTAAAATTAAGTAGATATAAAGTCATGTTTTATTTGGTGGTGATACAAGATTTCTTCTAATGTCATTAAAGTTTCATTTGACTCTCTTTGAGTCTTCTTTCCATGGTGAGCTCTCTGAATGGTTTGAAGCTGGTTTTCTCCAGGTGTTACTTAGGTATAATTAAGGGACTAAGACCCTGGGTTTTAAACTAGATTAATTATATATATTAAATTATCTATAAATTCAAATAAATAAAGTTAGGGATTCTCTTCATTTCTCATTTGAGTACAGAAACACTTAAAATAAGAAAAAAAATTTGGCATTTAACCCATATGTTTTTGTGTAAGGATTGAACCAATTCTGACAAGAACTTTTGGGGTGTTTTTTTTATCTAAACTGCTATTAATTTTTTCAGCTGTAAGATTAATATATTCCTCTGCTCCATAATTCAAACACATTTATCAATGAGTGAAAGCCCATTGTGTAAAATGTCTGTAAATATCAGCAAGTGCTGAATAAACACTCAATGTGACAGACATCTTATGCTATTGCTACATAGTAAATATTGCTGGGTCTTCATGTCAAATGAAAAGCAGTAACTGTGGCAGAAATAGTCTTTTGTTGTTGAAAAAATTTTCAACATCACTGGTCATTTGAGAGATGCAGATGAAAACAACACTGAGATTACACATCACCACCCAAAGAATGGCTGCTATCAAGAAATCAACCAATAACAAATGTTGGTGGAGTTGTGGGGAGAAAGGAACCCTTCTCCATTGTTGGTGGGAGTGCAGACTGGTGCAACCACTGTGGAAATCAATATGCACATACCTCAAAAAACTAGGATTAGAGGTCCCGTTTGACCCAACTGTTCCTTTGCTGGTTATCTTCCCAAAAGAGTTAAAAGAATCATATCACAACATAGCTATACACTATACAGAATGAGAAACTAGAGACATTATTAGCTAAACAGATGCACATTGAGGCCATACTCTTAAGTGAAAAAAATGGGACACACATATGTAAATAGTGAATAGTTTCTCTGGTGTGAAAATCTAAAAATGTAAATAAAGATCAAAATGTATAATTGATAATGTGAAATAGGAAGAAAAAGTCTAAAGGAGTAGGGTAACTATACAGAATGAGAAACTAGAGACATTATTAGCTAAACAGATGCACATTGAGGCCATACTCTTAAGTGAAAAAAATGGGACACACATATGTAAATAGTGAATAGTTTCTCTGGTGTGAAAATCTAAAAATGTAAATAAAGATCAAAATGTATAATTGATAATGTGAAATAGGAAGAAAAAGTCTAAAGGAGTAGGGTAAGTGGGAGGGGTAGGAGAAAGGAAAAAAGGGAATAAAAGTATGAGAAAAGGAAAAAATGGAAACAGTCTTTGTAAATAGGGAAGGGTGGAGGGGGTGAAAGGAGGGCTGGGAATGGGAAAAAGAAGAATCAAGACCTGTCATGTAAAGGTACAAGATCCCAGTGATGAATGTAACTGTGTTGTATACCTAAAATGTATCATTAAACTTCATGAAAAAAAATATTTTTGTATCAAATGTAAATTACTGATAGTCAAGGCATGAGCAAAAAGGAAATTATTATTTCAAACTTTCTTTATTGAAAGAGAATACAGTTATGGTACATGGTATTATTTAGGGATTGAGGCCTTCTCGCTCATATTTTTATATTAATAGAGCATGCTATAGCAGTTTTTTTGTTTTGTTTTGTTTTGTTTCATTTTAATTGAGTTTATTGGTACATTTTAGGTATACAGTACAGTTACACTCATCATTGGGGTCTTGTACCTTTACACGACAGGTCTTGGTTCTCATTTTTTCCCCTTGTCCCTGCCCTCCCTTCACCCCCTCCTCCCCTTCCCATTTGCAAACACTTTATTTCCATTTTTTCATTTTCTCATATTTTTTCTTTTCCCTTATTACCTTTCCCCTACCCTTCGCTATAGCAGTTCTAAGTTCACAGAAAAATAAATGTAAGTAATAGAGTCCCCATAATCCCCTGTTCATCCCTCACATTTCTCTCTATCAACATCTCGCACTGTGTAGTCTGTGGAAACTTAGGAGCTGAAATTGACACATTATTTTTTTTCCTTTCATTGAGTTTATTGGTACATTTTAGGTATAACAGTACAGGTACATTCAGTATTGGGATCTTGTACCTTTACATGACAGGTCTTGGTTCTCATTTTTCCCCTTGTTCCTGTCCTCCCTTCACCCCCTCCTACCCTGCCCATTTCCATGCACTTTATTTCCAGTTTTCATTTTCTCATATTTTTTTCTTTCCCTTATTACCTTTCCCCTACCCTTTCCACTTCCCCTACACCTTTAGCCCTTTTCTTCCTATTTCACATTGTCAATTATATCATTAGGATCTCATGTACTATTACAGTTTTTCACACCAGAGAAACTATTTGACACATTATTATTAACTAAAGCTCTCTCTTTACATTTAGATTCACTCCTGTGTTGTGTGTTCTATGCATTTTAATAAATGTATAATAACATATATCCATCATGTTATCAGTAAATTCACTATAAAAGTGCCCTATGTGTTACTTCATGCCCCCTGAGTTCCTAGAGACCATGATTTTTCTCTCTGCAGAGTAGTGCCTCTTCCAGAAAGTTATGCAGTTGCAGTCATAGTATGTAGACTTTTAGGTGCATTTAGTTTCTCTGCGTCTTTTTGGGACTTGGTTTCATTTCTTTTTATCACTGAATAATAATCCACTGTAGGGATATGCTGCTACTTTTCATTCCATTCACCTCTTGAAGGACACTTAGCTCCTCAAGTTTTGGCAATTATAAATAAAGCTGTTTAAACATGTACCCAGGAAAAGATTTTTTAATCATGTGGGTAATTCTGAAGGAGAGCAGTTGGTCATTCACACGGTGACTATATTTAGTTCTATAAGAAATTTCCAAAGTAACTGTAGTATTTTGATTCCCAGCAGCAATGAATGAATGAGTTTGTGTTTTAACATTTTTACCAGAACATGATATCTTTAAGTGTTTAGCAATTACTCACTATAATAGAGTGCTGTGTTTCCTCTGTTGCAGTTGTATTAATTCTACCTTTCATTTACTTATTTATTTTAGGATGCAAATTGTTTTCATAAGAGGCAGTTGTTTCAGTCTGATAGCAATGAAAGAGAGTCACAGAACAAGCACACCCGTAGGTAGATATTGCTTATCTTTAAAGCAGCGCTAGTGGAGAAAATCTCAAAAACAAATTCCTCTTGAAATCTTGGTTTAATAGTATAAAAACCTATGAATGGAGATAGTTTGACTTCGAGGAGGATCATACTAAAATAAGGACTTTCACTTGTTTTTGAGAATTATTCACATTAGTATCAAATTTAGAGTAGCTTGTATCATGTTGACACCTGATTCATTTTACATTTTTTTCCCTCTCATTGAGTTTATTGGTACATTTTAGGTACACAGTACAGTTACATTATCATTGGGATCTTGTACCTTTGCATGACAGGTCTTGGTTCTCATTTTTTCCCCATACCCCTGCCCTCACTTCACACTTCCTCCCTTCCCTATTTACAAAACTTTATTCCATTTTTTTCATTTTCTCATATATTTTTCTTTTCCCTTACTTCCTTTCCCCCACCCTTCCCACTTCTCCTACACCTTTTTTATATTTCTTATACTCTTGCTGTCATTGACTTTTAATCAGACTGTGTAACTGCAGGTAAGATTAGAACTGAATGGAAAAGTGAGAGAGATTAGCCAAATCGTTAAACTGAGTGAACAAGCAAACATCCAATAGAGCTGTGGAGAATTTTAATACTCAACAAATAGAATAATTAGTGCAGGAAAATTTGTATCTGAATTTGGAGATCAACAAATCATTCTGATTATGGGTGAAGATTTTGGTTTTATATGATGGATTCTCTGATGCACGGCCAGGAAATTAGGTTTATCTTGCTCTGTCAGTCAGTGATGCAACTATAAAGAAAGCTGTACAAACATGTTCCCAGCTAAAGATTTTTTAATCATATGGGTAAATCTGAAGGAGAGCAGTCAGTCATTCACACAGTGACTATTTAGTTCTGTAAGAAATTTCCAAAGTAACTGTAGTATTTTGATGACCACCAGCAATGAATGAATGAAAACTGAAGTAAAGAGCCATCTGCAGAACTTCAGAGTTGAGGTTTAGAAATGGTCACGAAAAGAGCGTTAGTGTCACCGTCCTGGTAATATTTGCAAGTCCTTTCTTCACATTAGCTTTTTAAAAAGTTTTCTTAGCTTGATATACATAAACCTGCTGAGCAGTGTCACCCAGGTGTACCTCAAGAGACGCGAGCTCCACATATCTGCTGGTGGTCCCGTCTAGTGAGCGCTGTACACCTATGTCTTTCAGTCATTCATGGATCAGTTGACAAAATCAGTCATGAACCAACCTGTGAATCATACAGATCTAGTTCTTACGCAATTTGTAAAGTTGCACTGAGCCTGCTTGTATTATCTACTTGTATGTGTGAAGGTACGTACTGCTCAGAGTAACAAAAAATGATTGAATAAAATAATACTTGTAATTTTGTGCTGGACTTCCACTGCCGTTTCCTTGCTGAGGCGTATCTTGGTTTCTTTCATAGGCTACTACAGTAGACTTGTGACTGTTTTTTCTGCTTAAATATATTTTCTTGCTATCAGTGTGCGACCCTACACACTTGAAGAGCTTGGAGTCTGGGAAGGAAAACAAGGTTAAGATAAACCACAAGAGACAGACAGTATTCAGTTTTGGAGGGGGACAAAAGAT
Source organism: Fukomys damarensis (assembly GCF_012274545.1). Taxonomy (NCBI): domain Eukaryota; kingdom Metazoa; phylum Chordata; class Mammalia; order Rodentia; family Bathyergidae; genus Fukomys; species Fukomys damarensis. Next base: position 30,773,481 of record NW_022900940.1, read on the forward strand.
GCTACAAAGAACCCAGAGCAACACTTTGCAGATCTAAGATCCTATCCGTACTCCAGACAGACATAATAAGCCCTTCCCACCCCAGTTCCACTCCTGTATTCAAAATAAGCAGAAGAAACAGAGTGAGAGGAATCCTTTAAGAAGAACCAACAGCAGTTTCCTGTAAGATTTTTTTAAGCTAAGAAAAGACTATTTAATAGAAATAAAATGGAAATGTCAGTAACTGGCAAGATGATTGTATTTCACTTAATGATGGATAGAGATGAAAGTAAGATTAATTAAGGAAATGTAGAGAAATATTGTCTTCACCGAAAATGATTCATATAAATTTACAACCTTGATACAGGCTCAGAGAATTGTCTCCTGGAATTATCATCCTGGTATTTTTCAGGTGATGGTGCATATTGAAAATCTCTTTCTGATCGATGATTGGTCAGATACAAATGTTACTTTAAGATTTGGAAACTGAAATATGACAGTAGCTCCCCATGGCACTTCTTCCAGAATTTCCAAAAAACAATAACACTAGGCAACACAAATCTGAATGGCCTTTCCCAAACAAGACCAGAAAGATGCTTTCAAAATATCTAAGAAAATAAAAACGTTCTACGTTTTATAATCAACCAAACAGGCAGTCAAGTAGAGACGCAACAAACAGTTTGGATCTTTCAAAATGTTTTCAAAAGAAACTGCCAGATTAGAAACTTCACTCACTCACAGGAGTAATGAAAGCTGAAGCACTTAGGATGGACGCTGAATGCATCTACACAGGCTAAAGATGTTTCCGCAGGGGAAAGAACTGTAGATGTCCAGTTCTGGTCCCAGCTTCAGCTGTAGTTCTTGCCTCTTGCTTGTCACCCTCAAGGTGCTTTCCATACCTAAATTCTTGAAACTGACAGTAATAATTCCTACCAGGAGCCTTCTCACAAACTCTTCCTCCCACCTGGAGGAAGGTTAGCCCGGGCCCATCCTTTATGCAGTCTTACTCAGGAACTCACTCTTCTTCTGCCCAGGACCTTTGCATGCTGAGAACTTGGCTCCACTGGCATTCTCTTCAAGATAATTCTTCTGTCACCTTCCTTTTATGTGCTTTTATATTCTGTCACTCACTACTTTTATCAAACTGTATTATAGATTTCCTGTTTCTAATCATTCTCCTCAATTACTGAACTGTCCAAGATTTTCAGAATCTTTCAGTGCTTAATGTATAGTAGACATGTAATAAATGCATCAGTTTGTTTACTAAACATGTCACAAAGTAGTTCCATCCCATGATTTTATACCATTGAAAAGTCTAATTTTAATATATTTTCAAAGCAAACTATTAACTTGATTTATTATGAAACAGAAAATTTCCTTAATTTGACCAGACACCCTGCTGTCAGCAATTTGACAGTAATGATATTATTTCCTCCCTAGTGACTGAGGTTAACAATACTAATTTGCTAAGTTAGTGCTTATGTGGAAATTGTCAATAAATACTTGAATGACTAATTTTGATAACTAAAAAGCAATTCTAACATCAGGTGTATCAAACTGAAGAGTTGAATTTGGTCAAATCAGCTGCAATTCCAATATATATTATATATGGAATAAACATGATTTATCAGAGATAAAGATATCAAAATAAAAGATAAACTCAAATTATAGAATATCATTATCTAAATGACTTTTTAAGAAGGAATGACCCTTTCTGTAATAGCCATTGCATAAGTTTTCACAAAAAGTAACATCTAGTGCCACTATATTTTGATTCTCCAAAATTTCTCTTAATGAATTCTTTCAGAAACATGAGTCATGCTGTTAAATGTATTTTATTATCTTATGAAGGCTAGAAACATGATACAATTTCAAGGAGACAAAATGTCCTTCAAAGCCACTTAATGTTCATCTTACTTCTTTTAAAATTAGATAAATTT
>NW_022900940.1:30775432-30819430 GCF_012274545.1 Fukomys damarensis
ATATATATAAAACTATCTTAAATGTCACCTGTTAAAAGCAGATAGGGAACATTTTGCTTCAGATTGGAGAAATGATTTTCCAGAACAATGCTTTTATATGCACAGAATGCACACAAATGTTAGATAAGATCTTGTTATTCTGCTTGGGGTATTGCTTTATTTAGAAAACAAAATGAAACTCTTGTGTGCATTAATCACTTAATATTTTGGTAGTTAATAAATGTCTTTAATGTTGTTTCAATTTGAGAAAAGTATACTTAATGCAGATTTAAGAAATATTTCTAAAAATAGGAAATACATGACCTTTTGAAAAATTAGCTTTCCTGGAACTTTTTGCTTATATTTTAAACTGAGAAACATGAGATCCATCCATATTATAAGTTATTTCAATTAGGATCTGCAAGGAGACAAAGCCAGAAGCATAATTTTCCCCTATGGAAGGTACTTGGTTTTTTCACACATCTCTGTTACCAGTATACTATTTACTTTGTCATAGAAAGTAACTTGAGTCATTTAAAATTTACTGTGATTTGTTTTATGGTCCAGAATATGTGAAAAAATTTTCACGAATACTGCTATTGTTGGGTAGAGTTTATTTATTTGGTTAACCAATTTGGTCACAGGGTATTTCATATTATTAAATCCTACCATGTCTTTAATTATTTTCATTCCACTTAGTATATTCATTATTGAAGAAAGGTATTAAAATCTTTGACTATAACTTTAGAGCTGCTTGTTTTTCTTGCAATTGAACCATTTTGTTTCCAAAAAATCTGAAACTTTATTAGGTACCTAATAGTTAGAAATATTATAACATTTTAATGAATTGATCTTCAGATAACCCTAATAATATCATTTTCTTCAAAATCTACCTTAAAGTTAATGTAGCTACTTCAGCATTCTTTAGACTAGCATTAGCATAATGTCACCACTTTTTCCTTTTAGTGCTACAAATTGTTGACCCATCGTTTTCTATTTACATTATTTCTGATGGACAGTCTGCTGTCATCCCTGTCTCTTTTCCTTTGCATATACATTGTTTTACTTGGGCTGCTTTAAAAAGTTTTTTTGTGCGTATTAAAGGTATATAACATGACGTTATGGGATGCACTGAGAGAGTAAAAAGGTAATGATGGTGAATCCAATCAATGTACCCATCATTTCACATAGTTCTCCCCTTTTTGTGGCAAGAGTGGACAAAATCTACTCATTTAGCATGACTCTCATATGTAGTACAATTTTATTACCTCCAGTCCTCCCAGTGTACATTGAGTCATAAGACCTGCTCATCCTTCTTCTCTACTTATTTGTACTTCCTGACCTATACTTGTCCGTTTTCTGCCCTACCCCCATCCCTGGTAAGCACTGTTTTGTTGCCTACTTCTGTGTATTTAACTTTTTTTAAAAAAACAAGGTCCCACATACAAGTAAGATCTTACCATATTTTTCTTTCTGCATCTAGTTTATTTCATTTAGCATAGTGAACTCCATGATTCCATGTTGTGCAAAATGATAAGATCACATTCTCTCTTGGGATTTAATAATGATCCATTGTTTATATGTACCATACTTTATCTTCATGAAAGTTTAAGTTGTTTCCATATCTTGACTACCGTGAATAGTGCCTCAGTGCAGATAGAACACAGATACCTTTCATTTGTATTAAGTATATGCCTTTGAGAAAGATTGGTACATCATGTGCTAGCTCTATATTTTAAATTTCTTTTGAAACCTTTCTAATATTTTCCAAAAAAAAATATACTAATCTACATCTTTATCTATAGCATGTAAGAGTTAGTAATTAATATTTCTGCACATCTTTAATGATATTTGTTATCTTTTGACTTTTTTTGGTAGTAGCTATCCTAACAGGCATGACATAATATTGCATAGCATTTCTCTGATCATTTATGCTATTGAGCACTTTTTTGCAGACCTCTTAGTCATTTTAATGTGTTTTCTTGGGAGAAATATCTATTCATATATTTTAAAAAATCATGTTATTGGTATTGACGCTGTTGAGTTGTATGAGTCCTTTATACATTTTAGAGATTAATTCCTTATTATATATATGGTTTGTAAACATTCTTTTTCAATTTATAAGCTGCTATTTCTTTTTGTTTCTTATTTCCTTTGTTCGACAGAAACTTTACTTTGGTATAAATTCATTTATTTTTTGCTCTTTTTGTGATATAAAAATAATTGTCTAGGCGCAGACTGATTTTAAGTTTTTCTCTCAGATTAATCTTAAGTAATTTATTGTGATATTACTTTTCAAGATATTTGTGCTGGGGATTTATCAAGCTCCTTAGATTGTCAAGTTTATACTTTTTATTAATTTTGGAAAAATTTCAGCTATTATTATTGAATATTTTCCTCTCTTCTGCTTTGGGGTTTCCTAATTATACATAAATGTGCATGCTGCAATTTATTCCACAGCTTTCTGAAGTCATGTTTGTTTTGTACAATTCCTCTTCTTCTCTGTTTAAATAAAGGTTGTTTCTTTCTTATAGTACCAAGTTTAATTTTCTTCTGCAACAATTTGCTGTTAATTTCATCCAGTATATTTGCACTTTATATATTATTGCAGAAGTTCAAATCATTTTTAAAATGTCTTCTGTGCATGTGTTGAATGCTTTGAACATATGGAATACAACTGTACTGTTTAGATCATTTCTGTTAATTCTAACAATACTGAGTCATTTTTATTTGTTTATTTTATTGTAAAAGGGACATGTTACCCAACTTCATGGCCTACCTGGCAATCTCGGTTGGTCTGTAGCTATTGAACATTTTAGTTTATTGCATGTTGAAGAGTTTTATATTCCTATAAATATTCTTCCACCTTTTTCTAAGTTAATTTAAATTACTTGAAAACTATTTTATCCATTCAAGTCTTACTCTTATGATCTGTTACCTGAGTCTTAAGCAAGACAGTGTTTGTCTAGTGCTAGTTATTTTCCAATGTTGAGGCAAAAATTTCATGAGTGATTTCATGAATGATTTTTTAAAAACCTAGCTTGTGGAAAAGATGTTGTTTGTCCTGTGTGAGTTCTGGGAACTACTGAATTTAATCCTTTCATGTGATATTTTTCTAGGCCTTGAGAAATTTCCTTACACATATGTGTCGATTAATTCTGTGCTAAATAGTCAAGAAACTCTGTGGTTCTCTGGATTTTCTTTTAGAACAGCTCTCTCCTTTTCTGACTTCAGTTTTCTCCACCTCCTTAACTCAGTACTTTCTGTCTGGATTCCTCATTCCTGACCCATGACCTTGGAACTCTCTCAAATTAGGGTCCTTATGTAGTTTTTCTTGTTGGTTTATCATTTCTTGGGGATTGTTTTTTCTTACCTCAGATCCAGTGTCTTCAAAATCATTTGTTGTTTTATGGGAACCTGAATCTAGTTTTTATTAATATGTATCTTGGAAAAGAGAGATCATGTTTGGGTTTTATATTTCAGAATTTTTAAAGGGGGAAATAGTCAACGAATAGACTTTGTAAGACTGATCAGGTGATGTTAGGACATCTTACATTAATATGAGCTAAGACTATGATGGGTTGGCCTACTAATCTTACAAATCTTTACTGTACTTCTGGTATCATAATTAGATTGGCTCTACCCAATCTCACCTGAAATTGCCTAAGGCATAGTACATTAAGGTTATTAAAGAAATGAAAGTAAATAGGTGTTTTCTTACTCTGTCACCTTGGGTAGGAAGTCCAAGCTCTTTTGCTCCTTCTAGGTAAATCATTATTACACTGCCTTTTAGTACCCACTTAGAATACATAATGAAGCATTGTGTGTTAATCAAATGTGTGTAAGTATGGCTGGCTTCTCCTCTCAGTTTTATTCATTTCTTCTTTTTCTATAGTTTTCTCTTTTCTAAAATGTTTAATCTCTGAGAAAAGATGTAGTACGTTGATCTTTCCTCTTTGGATACCTAAGTTGGCCCCATTCTAAAGGAAATAGAAACTTTTAATCCCTAATAAAATGATGAACAAGAATTTATTAAACCCTCAGAGCAAAATCAGTGCCCTGATCTACTCTCTTTAATACTTTTCTCTTATTTGTTATTAAACAAAATATCAAAAAGCACTGTAGTCATTTTGAAAAAAATCTTTTGCCTCTATTCCCTTGCAAAAATTACTTAGTTATGATATTTTACTAATTGTTCTCATTTGAACAGTATATTTATCTTTCTAATTCCATTGAATACATGTACATATATGCAAATTCCTACAGAGCAGAAATACTTCCTGTCCTATCACTTGTTTTTGTTTTTTTTAATTGACCTATTAAACCTATTTAAGAGGGCTTTCTCATTACAAAATATAAAAGCCTTCCAATTATATGTTATAACCTAGTATTTCACTCTGGTTTTCATTGATATTTTAAATTTCATTATTTCCTATTTGTAATTTTAAGCGCAGAATATTTCATTCTGTATTATAGAAGCTATTTGGGGTTGTATCTTCTATTTGCAAAGGAAGTTGTTTACATAGGTTTATATTTCACTTTCTCTTCTATGTGCCACTATAATACTCATTAAATTTATACTTCATTCAGTATATCATATATTAGCTTTATTCTTAAGATATATTTCATTGCTTTTCAGTGGGAGTACTATTTACCAATTGGTTTCCTGCTAAAGTAATTGTGATAGAGTTAAGTATATGGTTGATTTCTTCTATAATGTTATTAAATTAAAAATATCTTATCTTTGAAGGTTTTAATGTATATGTCACACCATATATCAATACTGATATCTAAAGCATAAGCTCTTAATTATCTTTCCTTAGTAGTTTTAATTTTTTTTCCACATGATCAAATTATGAGGAAGATTATCAGACTTTTTAATGAGAAATAAAATTGAGATATTCTCATGGGAGAAATTTAAAGCAGTTTCAGCTATTAAAAGATTATATCAATAAGAGTATAAGTATACAACCTGAAAATGGATCAATTAGGAAACTATTGTACTTCTTGGACAAGGAGTACTTCAATTAAAAATTGTGATCATGGTTATTAATATCATTAAATGGAAACAACAAAAGCTATGATACATGTTCATTTGCTATTGTAATACTCAAGGGTCAACTGCAGCTAGCACATAAAGTTAAAATGTTCAGTTCCTCATCCCACATGAATTCTTTAAAAGGGGCTTTAATTACAAATGAACTTAATTCTTTCACAGTTTTCTTGATTTGTTTAAAGCTTTGGCCTCTCCCCTGCATGACATGACAGAGAAGAATAGAAGAACAAAATAGTCTCTTGTAAATATTATAATATTTTATCTGTATATCTATCATAAATACATATATATTTCAAATCATTTATCAGCTTACAATGAGACATTATTGATCCTTGACATCAAAACATTGTGATAACTATTTCCAAAGAAGAATGATATAACTCTTTTTAATGTCACATCTAGATTACCACACCCCATCCTTTCTCCCCTGAAATACCCAACACCATTCTAGCTGGGCTCCCTGCTTTATCATCTACCCTCTTAGTCTGTTGTTACTGAAGCAGCCAGAGAGATATTTTCTTTCTTTCTTTTTTTTGGTACCAGGGATCGAACTTGGGCCCTTTGCTTGTAAGGCAATTGGTAGAACCACTGAGCCAAATCCCTGGTAAGAGAGATCTTTTCAATGGTGTGTCTGATAGTGTCTCACTCTGCTCAAACAGGCAATAGTTCCCATTTCATCCCTACTAAAAGCAAACCTTACTTGCGGTGACCTAAAGACATTACGTGGTCTAGCCTCCTACAGTCCTTCTTTCTAAAACTTCCCACACACTGAGCACCAACCACACTGGCCTCCTTAACCTGCTTGATCAACCAGGAATTCTCCATCCTCAGACCCTGGCACTGGCTTTTCCTGCTTTGTGGCACACACTTTTCCCAAATACCCTCAGAGCTACTACCCTCACCTTCTGCATTTGACTCTTTGCTCAGAATGTCCACTAAAAAGAGGTCTACTTTTGCCACCTTATTGAAAATTGCCTGTCCTTCTCCCTTCAGCACTTTTAATATCTCTTACATTGCCTCTTTTTCGTATAATAGGTACTCGGTTCATATTTGTTGGATGAAGTAAATGCATTCATGTGTTTATTTCATTACCAATCAAAGCTAATGCTGAGATAATTAGCTAGGACCAAAGATTTATTTTATAATAATGGTTCAAATTTTTCTTTTTATAAGTTTAATTTCTGCATAAAGAGAGAAATTCATTTGTTTCATTTCTTTGATACCTTTATGACCCAATAAATTTATAAATAATGAAGGCTTTGTTGAGCATCTTACATTATATCATGCAAACAAGTTATTTATACAGTATAAGTAAATCTATTGAGTGCTCTGGGGTGGGTATAGAAATACTGGTAAAAATATATTTTTACACTTTGACAAATGGCTTGAATTATGCGTCTTCTCTTGGGTCAGGATGTGAACTTCTGAATAACATGACTTTCCAAGTCATCATAAACTACAGAGATTTTTAATATCACAAAGCCCTTATAACTACTGCCTCTGTATAAAAATGCTGGATGCAGTAGTTCTAAAGGAAAAATAGTGGATTATACACAGTGTAGCACTAGCTTATCTCCTTTAGCTTATACATTTATGTTTTAATTGGAATCGGTATCAGTGTTATGAATTCTCCTAAAACTTTGAGTGCTAAATAATCGCATTTATTTTTATTGCTTAAGATAAATTACTTCAAAAATGATTTTTAAAGTGTAATGGAGCAAATGACCATACTTCAATAAACTAATTTAAACATTAAAAACATTAAGTTCATTAAGTGACAGCAACAAGAACATTTCTTCCTTGTAAAAACATTGATTGGTATTGAAGATAAGTGAATTCTTAAAGTTTGTATCAGCAGGATGGTTAATGCATATGTTCATTTCTCATTGCCCATATTTGGGAAGGAATGTCAAACAACCTGTGTCAGGAATGGCTTTGGTTTTTTTTTTGTTTGTTTGTTTGTTTTTCCATTCACAAATATAATGGTGACTGCACTCTGCAATCATACACAAGTTACATATACAAGCGATTTTTGAAAACATACAGATATAGTAGTATCTAATTCACCATGGAAGAATGACTACGTATAAGCAAATGTAAATTTATTCTACAATATTCATTACTAATACTGGAGCATCTGGATGTCATTGCCAATGCATTTAGAGCATCTGAAATTTGTAATGTTAAAGGTCACCTTATCAGTAACACTCCACTGCCTCCTATTTCTTGCTCCCATCTCTTTGACTAGTAAGCATTCTAGCTTTTTTGTTTTGTTTTCCATTGTTTCTTTTATCTAGCCAACCCTCCATGGGGTTGTGTTTAGAATTCCTACATGGTTAGCATTAAGTGTCCTTGAGGAAGTAGTTCTTTGTCCAAAGTAAGTTCCCCTCTAGATAAATACTCTTCCCTAGAGCTTTCTCTGATGATGGGAAATTTCCATATCTACGCTGTCCAATATGGTAGCCAGCCACACTAGGCTATCGAGCACTTGATGTATAGCTAGTGGCAATCTCATTTTAACTAGTAATCATCATGCTGACTGTGAACCACTGCTTACTCCTAAATCAGCAGTAACTGCATATACACTACTGTTCATCTCCCTTGAGTCCCTGGTGACTTTGAAACTTTGGAATCTAATCTTCTTCCTATATGACTTAGTTTTTATTGCTGTATCTTGTATTCCCAAAGGTGTTTCATAATGAGCCCATCTGGAAAACTCAGTCTCCCAACAACATAGCAGATTATGGGGAAATTTTTAAAGGCCCCCATTACATAGCACCAAACCTCTATCTCATCCCTAAAACCAATCAGGAAACCAGTTGGATGAGTTACATGGTTGGTTTTTATGACAAAACGGATGAAAAAAATCATAAAATGTTACCTGGAAATGCTGTCTTCCACACTAATTCCTAAGTGCTGGATTATTGTCTCATTTAAATGTACTGTAGAAAGTACCTTCATTTACATTAGAATTTGTCTGGGTGGAATGCCAGTTTTGACACTACATCTCTCTCCCTCTCTCTTTTTTTTTTTTTTTTTTTTTTTTTTTTTGAGACAGAGTCTCACTATGTAGTTGAGACTGACCTGCAACTCACTATGTAGTCCAGGCTGGTCTTGAACTCACAGCAACCCTCCTGCTTCAGCCTCCAGAGTGCTGGGATTACAAGCATGCACCATCATGCCCAGCTGACACTACATGTTTCTAAAACTATTCGTTCTTTACTTCCTCTTTTCTCTGTGTTGGTGTCAAGAGTAACTGTTATTTGCAGGAACAGAACATACATGGGGTTTTTGTGAGGACACACTAAATGTAATGGTCCTATGGACCTTCCCTCAGCTGCCATGTCAGTTATCTGGGAGAGAATCTTTCATTGAAGCTTAAGTACTCACCCGTGTTTTCTGTTTGTTTGCTTTTTGCTTAAAATAAAAAGAGACAAAAACAAAGCTTTCCAATTAAAGAATCTTTCCTTTTCTTATATCATGTTCATAAGCAAGTAGTGTCATATCACAATATTTTGGTAGAAAGAGCAACTTCAAGGACTGACTAAATACACTTTGACACTGTGCTTGGAATCACTTTCCACAGAAACCAACTGACTCTAGATTTTTTTTTTCTTTTCTTTTCTCACAGGCATTTTCCCCTTTAGGACTTCTTTGTTCCTTTCAGTTGCTGCCTTTGGCAATGGTACCTCCCAATCAATCTAATTGTCTTTCTGAATCTAAATTGTGAACAGAGTTCAAGATCTTTCCCAAAGGACCTGTGGGCCCCAGATAAGTCACTGTGCTTTGACAAAGGACTGAATAGCCATGAACTGTTTACACAGCCTTGTCTGCCTAATGTGTCAATAGACTTCTTACTGTGGTTGCACTTAACTTTGCATGGTGTTATGAGGCCCCTTCTGAATCCAATTTAAATGAGGCAAGATTGTCTACCTTACAAAATTTAAATTTTAAAGTTAAAGTAAAAAAATACAAGTTACCCTATCTGAGGCCCGGAAGCATTAACATAAATTAGAGAGAATCACAAAAGTCTTAACACTACTCATAAATATTCTATCAAGAGGGACTAAGATACTCCTACCTCATTTGATTATACATCCAAAACATTTACACTCTTCAAGAGGCAATGGAATAAATGGAAAACAAAAGACACTTATAAGACATTTCCACATAGTGTAGCTTTCTTAGTTTTAAGGGAAAACACCCCATTATATTACATGGAATGAGGAAACGGGTTTGGAGAGTTCAAGCTACTTGCTCAGTTAACTTACACTGAAGATGTGTTTTACTAAGGAAAATTATTCAAAAACTCCCAAAGGAAAGAATGCAACTCTGTGATTTTAGCTCCTTGCTAATTTTTTATTCAGAATATACACCTCCATACTGGGTTTCTTTTCATATTGTTGTTCGATGCATATTTCATTCAGTGATAAGACCACTTCAGAAAAATTCTGATAATTTGTCTGGAACCCTTTTTTTTAATAGCAAAGATTTTCTTTTAATTGAGAATTTAATATAAAAGTAACAAAAAAGAGGACCCGATTTACTGACCTCACTATGCAAATTATTCGTCAGAAGAGCCGCTGGGCAGTCCCCACCTCAGTGGCCTCAGAATATAATTGACACATTTGTACTGCCACCTACTTTTCATTTTATTTGGAGATATTTTCTGTCAGGACTACAAGAGGCAACTTCAAATTGAGTTCTAATTGTCTTCGCTTGTTTCCCTCTACAGTCATTGTTAATACAAATAGAACCCAGACTGTGATAAAAATAGGGCTTTGCTTCGCCTTTCTTGTCTGTCTTTCACTCTTCCAATGAAACGTCTCCTTCTTCATTTTGCTCCATTGCAAACATGATGCTGATGGTGCGCTGTTTAGATGTGTTTTCTCAAGCCCTGAGATATACGTAATGGAGAGAAGAAAACAGGTAATGAAGCGTGTCCTAGAACCTAGCAGAAGAGTTCCCATCCCGCCTCCCACTGCCTCCACCACCCTGCTCAGTTGGGCATCATTAAATGTATATGCACCTGGGGAAAGTTGCTGCTGCAGGAGAAGATAGATGAGCAATAAAGACAGGTGGTTTCTTTTGCCATAAAAAGCCTTAAAACAATGACATTCCATTAGAATAAGACTAAACTATGTGTGGGTGTGTAGAGTCCCGTAGAATATATAAAATCACAAAAAATATTGATGGGAGAAAGGCAGGGTGATATAATGGGAGCCACATTAGAACAGAGGCCAGCTTTGTCTCTGACTAATTATATGATGTTGGGAAAACCACATTTATTTCTCCAGGTAACTATTTTTACACTGTGAGATAAAGTCAATAATGCTATATCTGGCTGGCTTATAGGACTTGTGTAGAGACCAAGTGTGGAAGCACTTTTAAAAGCTATGAAATAATGCAGAAAATATTATTAAGGTAATTTCAGCCCTCTTGAGATATCTCATCTGAAGAACAAAGAGATATTAAGTGTGCAACATCCTTTATTTTAAAATAATCTTTTAATTTGAAGGAACATAAATTTAATAAGATAGAGTCTTCCAGGGAATAAATTACATCTTGCGAATTAATTGGGCACTTTGGAAGCTACATAAATTTAAATAGTAATTTTCTAGATGAGGTTCTGGTATCCTACTCAACTTGATGCAGCTTATGAATGAGTCAACTTACAATCAAGCCATAATTTCTGGATGAGAAAATCAGAAAATCTGGTACAATAATTCAAACTTCTACAGTCAATTAGTCAGCAAAATGAATGTGTTGCTCTTTAGTGTGAGAATTATGCTGTAAAGGAGCACAAAAGAATAGCATTCGCACCTAATGAAGACCACATTCTCACAAGGAAAAGGCCTATGTCACTTAAAAACAAAAAGGTGAGAAGAAGTCAACTCATTTAATATTTCAGATAGAGGAAAATAAATTAAAAATCAAGGTAGACTGAGGCTTATCAAAGAAAGCCTTTAAAGGGAAACTTTAAAAAATGTATTATTTGATCTTTACTCACTGCAAAATTTACTTATATACGAGACCTTCCTATAATGTATATGATTTTTAAATTATTTGCTTATTTTCTAAATATAAAATTATCAGAAAATCTAAGACTGTATTATAAACTATGAACTCTTTTATGGAATTTGTTGACTGTTAACTTTTCCTTTCTTCCCTTAAAAGTAGATGTGTGATTTAGCTCAGTGGTGCCACCGCCTGTCTTGTAAATGCAGGTCCTGAGTTCAATCCCTAGTACCAAAAAAAGTAGGTGTGTACAGGGTGAATTGTAAATTGTATAAAATTTTTGACAAGGGAGCCTATGGGTAAATACCTATCCTAAGAATAAGACAAATTATATTTTATAAATAAAGTTAGTTCCTGACAGTAAGTTTTCCCTTTTTGATTCCACCATCCTTTTGTTAGTCTAAATATAAAGACTGCCCAAGGAGCTTTTGCTGGAGAGAAATGTTTCCCAGTAACTGAGATGGGCAGTGGGGAGATCTGGCATACCGATCTTGGGAGTGTTCGCTGATTAAACAATGGAGAGGACGGTAGCAAGAGTGGTGGGTGCGTGGTTCGTGACGGTTGCTTCTATTATATCCTCTATTATATGTTTCCATTATATTACTTGTCTTATCTGCTTCTATACAATACCCTATGGGCAGTGTTACCTGAAATCAACTGCAGACCCTCACACTCCCGCATGTTCCTTCACCATGTAGAAAAGTACACAGGACCATTAACAAAATTGACTGGGTTTTCCCATATTCTGAATGTGGGTCCTAAATGATGTTTTGAATTTGAAAATAACCATACTGAGATAATAAATGTTGTTTTAAGCCATGGAGTTTTGGGAAAAATTTTTATGTAGCAAAGTATAACTAATGATAGTAAGAAGAATAGATATCAGAATACTTCTTTGCTTTTAATAGTGATAAAATGTAGGATGAATTCTTGACTATCACTTTAGGTGACTTTCATAAGTCATGTCAAATATAAACAGGTGTGCTACACTTATGATACTCTTAAATATCCAAATCAGGTACAACTTGAAGAAAATAACCTTTCTTAGCAATTTCTGTGTGTGCTTTATGTAGAGTATCGCTAAGGCAACATACTGAATATTCCCTAGTAAAAAAAAGAATCTCAATTTTTCTATCATTTAGGAACAGACACCTTGTATTGTTTTTATGAATAGCCCACAGTTTTCAGGGACTGTGTCATTTACTTCTGCCCATTGTGTCTTTTGTTCCTCCAATCATGCTCTTAGGCAGTATTATCATGCTTACTCGGACGTAGAAGATGAGCTCCCGAGACTTACGGTTCTCATCAAACTCACACAGTAAATAAGTGTCAGGAGAAGGATCTGAGCTCAGAAATGGCTAGTTCTAAAGATCTAACTATTTGTGCCACTCTGTGTCATCATGTTTTGTAGCCTTCATAAAGCATCGGGATGGAGAAAATTTCTGAGTCTTGTTCATGTGAATTTCTAAGCTAGGCAAATCCGATTTGAAGGACGCTTTCTCAAGTAGGGCTCAATATAATCCAGAGTTTTCTTCCTTTAAATCATCAGATTTGCTATTAGAGTTAATGTAAATTAATGCAGTGGTTGGGTCCAGATGGAATCCTGTGGATTCCTTGTCAAACCTAAGTCCTCAGTTGTTCTGAGAGTAATTTAGGAAATCTCTTGACAGTTTCCTTTAGTCATGCTGTTTTGATGATAAATGCTTCATGCTCTGATTTTTTTTTTTCTCATGGTGTAAAAGATGTCTGTGCTCTGCCTTGCTGTGATGAGGAAAATCTTCACTATAAAAAAAGTTATATTTTAGATTTACAGGACCATACAGCATTACATAGTTGGTGGATATGTTCAAAGTAAATTGTATGTCCAATCACCGTGGTAAAGATCTTTTTTGAGAATATACAGAAGTTGTATTAAATGTAAGATGGACAATTATTGTGTTACACATGCAGTCTTACATATTTTGAGTATTTTATGCTGTCAAAATTTGAAAATTCCTTAATAATATGAGGTGTCATTGAAATATACTGGGAAGGCTTAATTTAAAAACATTGCAGTAAAAGACACATTGCCATTAATTGTCCTCAAAATAGTCCCCTTCACTTATAGCACATTCCATTTTTCTTGCTACCTTCTGAAGCCATTCTGGAAGTCCTCATTCATGAGTGTCTTCCTGGGGTAAGATCAAAAATATGGTGAATGCTGTTGCCAACTGTCCTACAATGGAAAGGTTGGCTCAGGGAGAAAGGGGTGAGGAAGGAGATGAAAAAAGAATTAAGATATGTCTTGTACATGTAACGACTCCCCACAGTGAATGTAATGTAGTACACACATACCAATAAAAAATAAATAATAACAAAATATTATAATTCACTGAATCTGACAGTGTGTATCTTCTGGCTCTTCCTCAAAGTCAAAATAACTATGAAAGGTAAACATTTTGAATTACTTCAGGACATTAAGAGAACATAACAACACAATTAAAGACACACAAAAGAGAGCTCATCCAGAATAATTTCAGAGTGGAAAGAATGATGGGATAAAATTACTTGATGCAAGGAGAATATTTTGAGAGGGTTAATGTCAATGTATCTTTTACTGTAATAATTTTAAAAAATTTAAATCTCTACATTTTTCAGTCACATCTTATACAATATGATATAAAAGCATGGCTTTGTAAGAATTTGTAATGAAACTTAAAGTCCTAGTATTAGAAATTATCCTTTCCTATATGGAATGTACATTTTACCTTTAGGAAGGCATGGGGCTGGTGTACTGGAGAAATACACTACAAGATGTATGTTCAATATTCTGGTCTTTCCTTTATTCAAATTTATGATACATTATAAATTAACTGTTTGTGAGCTTGTTTGTAGCATGAATGTACTATAGACTACTTTAAAAATGTGTCTGGGGGGGCATCTAAATCAGCGGTTCCAGACCTGCTTTGCAAGTGCAAGGACCCTAGTTCGCTCCCCGGTACCAAAAATCAAATGAACAAACAAATACAAAAATGTGTCTGGATAAAGCCTGTTTTTTTTTTTTTTTTTTTTGTACCAGGGATCAAACTCGGGCCTATTGCACTTGCAAGACAGGTGGTAGAACCACTGAGCCACCTTCCCAGGTCCACTGCCTGGTGTTTTTATAGGACATTATAAATGCATTTTTATTTCAGTCTAGATGCATCACTGAAGAGCTATGCTATGAATTCCCCAGGAACCTGCAGTTCATCATTGATGGATCTCCCAAATTTCAGACTTTATACAGATGATATGGGGCTGAGGATTTAACTCAGTGGTTCCACTGCCTGCCTCACAATCGCAAGGTCCTGAGTTCAATCCCCAGTAAACGCCCCCCCAAAAAAGAAGAAGAAATCCTATACAGATGATATGGATGAGGATTAGCAAGATGAGATGAGAATTTAATGTATAAAACCCTACTATTAATCATAAGGAAATCTTTAAATCCAAGCATGCCTGGAAAACTAGACTAAACTCCACCAGGAAACTTGAATCTCCTTCTCTCCTATTCTATGACATTTTGTTAAGTTAAAAAGCTCTGTCTTACAAATAAATTTTCCTTTATAAGATGAGCTTGTAGTAGATCATATTAGATTACCTATTAGTAGTGACTACATATTGGCATGTCATGGGTTAAGAACACTGAAAGAATAGGATCCTATGTACAATTTGAGTGAAGAGTTATAGAAAAACTAAAATAGAAATATTTTTATTTTGAAATAAAGTTTTAAAAATATTTAGGTTTTTAAGAGTTAAATCAGAATTATCAACGTG
The DNA here is from genome assembly GCF_012274545.1 of Fukomys damarensis. Taxonomy (NCBI): domain Eukaryota; kingdom Metazoa; phylum Chordata; class Mammalia; order Rodentia; family Bathyergidae; genus Fukomys; species Fukomys damarensis. The sequence goes on from NW_022900940.1 coordinate 30,790,278, forward strand.
AATTTATCACCTTTAAAAGTATTTTCTACAGTGCCAAGATAATCTATAAGAAATGTCACTCCTTTTAAACAACCATTAATCATGTGGAAAAATTTTATTTGCACTTGAATTTTTGTGTCTTGTATTGACCTTTACCTAAAAGGAATCAGAGTTTCTGAGAGTAGGGATTTCAGGATGAGCCATGATGTTCCTATTATTTCCAGAGTGAAGCAATACTAAAAAATAAATAAAACAAAAGCAGGATATTGTTGAAATCACAAAGAAAGGAGTCAGGTTTAAAAGAATCCCACATATAAATCTTATAAATTGAGCATGAAACCATAAAGAAAACAATGATTCCTTACTATGAGTCCCCAATATGTTCTTACTAAACAAATACTCGGTATTTTAAAGGGAAGACATTCATAAATTTTCAATAAACTTTCATTTAGAAGTTTTATACTAAACAATTGGAAGGAGATGGATATTACATATAAGTTTTGCCAAATGCAAAATTAGAACCTGCTCATAAAATTCTACAGCTTTCTCTGGCATTTCATTTTTTGAAAAAATACAAAGCATTTTGTATTTACAAAATATATTTACAAAAATACAAAGCATTTTTGTAAGTTCTGATACTTGTTACCAAACACTAGTGTCCTTTCCTTGTGTCTCCCTGTGCTCTGATTGACTTAGACTCATTAGAAAACAGTCTTAGATCTAAAGTGGGGTAGTTTATTTTGATTTCCTGCTAGGTTGAATTCCAGAACAAGATAAAATGTTATGAACCAGAAGGGGGTATAGATGACTGATAACTAACTATAATCACTCCAAGCTGTAAAAGTGTTGCAAGCCATCTTTGAGGGCCAGCAAAAGCTGTGAGCAGACAAATTATGTAAAATTATGTAGTGTTAAAAGTTAAAGAATAAAATGAAAATAGTCACAAAAGGCACAGTAAAAGCGAACTATGTAAGATGAAAACCTGAGGTTTTCATGATTTGGAAGACAGGACATGGGCTTGGAAAAAGACAATGTTCATGAGAATGACTGTGAACATTAGACATAATACATCAGTTTTGCTCAAATTATTCAGACAGGTACCCAGGTTACCGTGTTCCAGCTGTGGTCCTCTGAGAGTCAGTCCAAATTTGTAATTGTATTCTACTGCTGAAGTTTGTATTCATCTAGCCTAATAATTGAGACAGTTAGTTCTGCTGTGACAGTAATAATAGAAAGTGAAAGTAAAGATAGAACTAATAAGTAAAATCCTTGGGTTCAATTATAATTATATTAACAATTTTTAAAAACGTTTTATAATTTGCATGGATTTGTTTCTATTAAGGATTTTTAAACCCTGGGAAACCATGATTTAATTTGTGTTTTAGTTTTTTAAAAAATTGTGACTACTAGTTATTTACTAGAATTTCATCAACTAGATTTGATTGTAGTTACAAATGTTTAGGAAACATAAAACTGTAAAATTTATAAAATAATGAAAGAAAAGGCCAAAATAAATATTTTAATTTAATTTTATACACTGATCACTATATGTAGAGTTAAAATATCAAGATTTGCATAGCTACAACTTTAATTGAAATGAAACAGTGATTATAAAGATTATTTCCTCCTTATAAAAATTAGAACCAGCTTTGGCATGTTATAAGTGAGGTTGTGGTATGGGGAAGGAGAAAAACGGGTGTCTTTCTCAGCTAGTATATATAATTTTCTCCATGTAGTTCAGACCGGGTTAATGGCCTGAGGTGATGAAGAATCTGACTGTGACTTCCTTAACAATGTAAATTATGGAAATCAAAGGGCAAGATAGGGCCCCTGAGTAAGATAAATATCAGAAGCATCACTTCCTCCCCTCTATTATATATGTGCTGGTAAGGTCAAAAAGAAGAAACCAGGAGGAAGCTGAAGACTATTTAACAGAAGTGGGGCTTAGAAAATCTTTAATGTCTTTCATTCAGCCTTGGTTGGGGTTTGGTATGACTTTGTAGTGTTACTAGATAACCTCTGGTGGAGGACTGTAAGTTCCTGTAAGCCACCTGTCCTCTGTATAGTCTTGATTGATGGGAACAGGGAGTTATGATGGAGAGTCCTGACACCTTTGCTGAAGTCTTATCTCTTTCCTGTAAGTGTCTATATTCACAACAGTCTGTGTTTTCCTTTCTGGCATATAAAACTCACTTATAGAAGATGCTGTTGTTGAAGTCATTATCTAGAAATCCACATGTCTCCCAAACATGTGTTTCTCAGTGAGGGAGGAAGTGGTAAAGGCATAATACTGTTATGGTGCACAGACATTTGATGGTTCTACTCTGAAAATGAATATTCCTCTAAGCATATGAAACAGCTCATACAACTTTAGAATGGTCCAAAGGTTTTGAATTAGTAATTTAATGTTTTATGATAGAGTTTGAGAAAGTTTTATGGTGCTTCTTATATTTAGTTAGAACAGTGTATCAAGCTTTAATGTGCACACGTATCATCAGAAGAGTTCTGTTAAAGTGGAGATTCTGAATCAGTAGGTCTGGTGGTTCTGTTTTTCTTACAAATCCTAGGAGATGCATATATATATATATAGTGCTCAAAGTATGTGGTAAATCAGAACTTGGCTGAGGCTAGAAAAGATACAGGTAATTCCTGAATTATAATTCTTTGATTAAGGATTTTTCTGCTTTATGATATTGTGAAAGTAACACACATTCAGTAGAAACCATACCTCTTGACACTGGTTGGTGCCAGTGAGCTGAAGCCACAGTCAGCCATAAAATCATGAGAGTGAATAACTGCTTCTACAGTGTTTGATGTTTTCATTACTGTGTTTGAGGTTTCCACAGCTAGTCACATCTACACATGTATGCTAATGTAAGCGTTTTGAGCATATTTTAGGTAGCCTTGGCTAAACTTTGGTAAGTTAGGCATATTAAATGTATTTTTCTCTCATGATGGGTTTATTGGGACATAACCCCCTCATAAAATGAGGAGTATCTGTACCTAATTAGAGATTTTCTGGAGGAAGAGTTACTATAGAAGAATACACCAGGTATTGACATCAATGGGCAAAATTGCTAAAGAGATCATATATGTGATAAAGAGTTTTCATTTATAAAGTGTCTTCCTTTTAGAATGAGAATAATACATTTTCTTCTCACTAATGCACTTTTCTATGTGTCCTGGACTACGGATAGTGTTTTTTCTATGTTGATATTTGAATATTTTCCCGTCTGTCTAATAAATGCACCAAGCCATTGAGGTAGATACACTGGCTTTGCAAATATACTTATTCTGTTATAAAATGCCACCTAGAGTTTTGATTGTTATTATCACTAAAAAGCTCACTTCCTAAATAGGGATTTATAGGAGAATGTGTATGTATGTTGAGGTTTTAATAACTGTGTTGAATACTGATTGAGTGTTGAATCAATGACCTATGAACTGTTCCAATCTGAAATATATTTGAAAATAAGAAAATAACTTTTTATAAATAAGATAATATTCAGGCAGGCAGAACCTGATTGGAGATAAAGGTCAGCAGCCATCTGTTCCTCAGTCTTATTTAGAAGAGCAGAAGGTGTGGTATGTCATGCCCAAGCTGTTTTCAAATGCATAATAACAAAAAAAGATATGAAATCATTTGGAAGATGAATTTTTTGAAATTTCTCCTTGAAGCAAATTCTTCCTAAGATAAAATATGTTTAGTTTCTGCTCAAAATTTTCTCTGTAGAATTCAAAGTTATGCAGCTCCCTAACCAAGACAAATAGGTTGTCTACTTTGCTTTGTGCAACAAAGTATAGCAAAGATAAATATTAAAGATTGAAGAATGAGCTCTGTACATATGAGCAGATTTGCCAGTGATTGGCCAATTTTTCACACAGAAGCCAGTTTCTCACACAGAAACTTTGTCTACCTTTTCATTAAATGGCCTAATCAGTTCTTCTTCTTATTATTACTACTATTGCCTACTAACTTTGCATGTACATGCATTTTCTGGAATTCTTGTGAGAACCCATGAGGACAATGCTTCTGAGCTTTTATAGCAGAAGACAAGGCAAACTCATTGGAAGTTCTAGGTGGGTGAAGACCCTAAGGCAATAAAACATGTAAACATGACAATTCTTTTTAGCTGCATCAACTCTTTTTGGTATTCCCACAGCTGATCTCAATTTTCTCTTTTTATAACAACTCAGTAAGGGGTTTTACCAGAGCAGACAAGCATGAAATTAATTTTCCATGGAGGTTTACTGATGCTAGGAAACTTGCTGGTCAGTAATATTGGTATAAATCCTGATGCTGGCTTGGCATTTTCCTTTTCTTTTTTTTTTTTTTTAATTGCAGTGAATTTTATCAGCATTGATTCTACAAAATATATACTATGCAAAAGCTTTAATGGAAGAAATGTGTTTTTTTCATATGTAATGTCTTAATTTTAGCAAGATTTATAATAGTACAACACTGTGGTTTTTATTGTTAATATCAAGACAAGCTTATTATTTATCTTGGCACTTGCTGCACCTGACATACAGAATGTTAGAAGGGAGAAGATACCCAAGGCTCCACCAAGCAGCTAAAAGGCTGAGATGCCTCTTACACTTCAGCATTGGCAAAATTATATTTTAGAATTAGCAAAACCTGCATATGTAAACTAGCTTGCATCATTTCTATCCGCTGCATCATTAAATCCTAAAAACACTTCTTATTCGAAGAGCTGTTAGATATAAATGTTCCTTTAAAGTATTTACAAATTATATATCACTTATTTTAAAGATGTAAAAACAGCTGCAATCATTCCTAGTTTTATGAGTCTAAGAATTTCCAGTTCATAGCTCCTTTTATTCTAAGAGGAACTAGTAATGTATAGCATATTCTGGGAAGTTGTTTGCTGAAGAGATGTTTGCCATTCACCTGACCTGGTCTAGATGGAGGTTTCTAGAGCCTGGTCATCTCAATGGCTCCTGCTCTGGGCTGCCCTCCTACAGTCATGGGTCAATTGTTTGTCTTGAAAGGCTCAGCTTGTTCCTTCACTTTGCATTTGGGATATGAGGTCCTGCTGAGTTTTTCGCTCCCTACTAACTTTTCAGGGGAAAAAAATCCTTCCCCTATTTCCCGAGACTAGTGTATGTTTTGTAAAAGGTTAGCATCTTCTGAATAGTGGAGGTTTTGCAGATTGAGCGAAGCTCCTGCTTATCCACTGTCCTAGAGAGGTAAATGGGGCAATCATCTATCTAACATCTATCTATCTATCATCTATCTATCTATCTATCTATCTATCTATCTATCTATCTATCTATCTAGATTTGTCTATTCAAACTTGTTTGGGAGCGAAGAGACTGGATGTGTATGAATAGAAAGGCAAACCCTCTGTGTGGCAAGAGAACGTTGAGGTGAGAGAAGGTTTCCAGATGTCCAATCTCCTGGCCCTACCCTACCCAATGTTTGGAACAGATTTATACCTTTTAACAAGTATTTATGGAACACTTATTAGGTTCAAGGTGGAGTACAAAGTTTAGAGGATACTAAACAAAACAAGAATAATAGTAACAAAAGCTTTGCTCTCTCTCCTCAGGAAGCTCATAGACATATAAAAAGATATAGAGACATTTAAACAAAAAAAGAGACAATGTGGTTATAATAATATCTAGCCATGTATTGAACATTTTGAATGCTCATGAAATCTTGACAACGATTCTTCATGATAGGTGCTATTATGTTTACGATGTGCAGGATGAAGTACAGGGAGATTAAGTAATTTGAGCAAGGATGTCCAGCTTTTAGCAGTAGACATGAAATTTGATATAAGGAAAATCTGTCTCAAGTCTCTGTGTGCTTAACTCTTAGCCAAAATTCTCTCTCCTCCCTGTACAAGGCTGATGGAATCCCCATCTATCCTTAAAGAAGAGGAACTAATTCTTTTCTTTTTGTGGTGTAGAGATGGACACCCGCTGGAGTGAAATGAATTCTGAAGAGTGAATAGAGTTCTCCCAAGAAGACAAGAAAAACAAAAGGGTGTTGCTAGTATTGGTTTGTCATCTTCCAGCAGAGAAGCCAAAGAATGATACAAAAAGAAAGGAAATAAAGCCTGGTCTTCCTGTATTACAAACTAAGAACAAGATGAAGCAGGAGATACAGTTAGAGAGGGAGACAAGAGCCAGTTGTGAAGGGTCTTGTAACTGGTATTAAAAGATGACACCATGGATTAAGGAGAGTACATCAGTCGTGTAAGTTGAGAGTTACATCAGGATGTAAGTTGAAAAAAACAGAAAATACTCCAAGTGTTTACACCAGGAGAGACTTGTTATGGACTTTCACACATTAATAATGTAGGAGATGAGAGCTGAATATGGGATAGTAGGACAATCTAGGTATTAATCACACCGGGAAGCCATGAGTCCTTCAGCTTGGAAGCATAAAGAAGGCAGTAGGTGGGAGGCATTACAGGTGCGAGCTGTACCATCTGAGCCTGACCTGTTAGAAAGAATACAGCTGTCACCAGAGATGCTGCTGAGTCATTAGAGTAGGGATTTGAAGGGAGAAACCTTCCCTGGTCTGACTTGTGTTTCCCAAGGGAAAAAATATTAACACAAGCTTGGAAAATACTTTCTGAGAATGAATTCTCATCCCTCCCATATGAATCAAGCAAGGAGAAGAAGAATGAACCAGAAAGGTCAAAAGACCTAGCACTCGCAGGAGATAGGGTACCACTGCAGGACTGTGATATGTTGCAGCTAGTTGGTTACCTTAGATACAGATTATATTGCAGAAGACAAATTTAGGAATAGAGATTAATGAAGTCACAAAGATGAGTAGAAACATTGTTGAATTTGGCATGGTTTAATAAGAACTAGAATTAAATTAGGGACTTTGGTCACACTCACTATGACATCATTGTGGGGAAAGATTTCATAACAAGGCAACCCCACTAATTGCAGTAAAAAGATGATGAATGTGGTTGTATTAAATTTAACATTTTACTTATCAAAGACAACATTTAAACAAGCTGAAAGGCATGTTTTGGTATGGGTGGAGAGATAATTGTCACATCTACAACTAATGAAGGAGAAGTTTCATGAATAAGGTTGCTACAGATCAATATAAGAAAGAAAAACATCCAAGTAGAAGAATAGACAGAAGTCACGCATGTTTTACAAACAAGAAAACTTCAAAGGCTAATGAATATATAAAAAGATGCTCAATATCAGTAAAACCTAAGTGCAAATTAATACCATCCTGTGACACAATCTACACTAACCAAACTGTAAAAAATTACAGTCACCCTCAGGAGGGCGAAGATACTGAGAAATGAGAATTTTTACTCACTCAGTAAAATAACATAAACATTTAGGAGAGCATTGTGGTATTATTTTGTAAAGTTGAAGCTATTCATTTCTTTTCACCCCAGCTAGAAACTATATCAGTAGGCAGATGAACAAAAGATATTCCTGTATATATCACCAATAAGATATTTGTAAAATAATGAATATTGTGTGTAACAGTAAAAGTAAAAACAATGAAATATTTAAAAATCATATACTATTTAAAAGCCCATTCTTAGGAGACTAAAAAATTCAAACAATGCAATTCTATAAGGAAAGCAAGCAGTTCTACAAAAACTGTTAAATCTTGAAAATATGAGGCTTCGTAAATATACTATCATAGAAGTACATATACAGTATATTACCATTTATAGAAAAAATGTAAAAATCAACCGGCCTTTATGAATAACAAGTTTCCTTAATTGCTGAATGAAGAAGGTGGAACAGAAGTTTCCATCTCCCTTTAAAGTTCTAAAGTTGATAATGTCATTGTAGAGATGGATCTATCATCTGCAGATCTTTCCACTTTTATGCACATAGTCGTTTCAATGCCTGAAGTCCCCAGCCACACACCCTGCCTTTTTTGCATAATTGATAACAGAGTTTCTGTCCTGCATGAAACACCTTATTTCTGATTGCTGTTCTTCAAAGTAATGGGTCTGCTGTAATTTCTCAGCTGTCAACCTGAATGTTGAATGGGGACATTTTGTGTCCTCAAAGTGCTTCATCTACCCCCTTGTCATTGTACATATAAAACAGAGCTCATTATACTTGGTAAAGAGTCTAGGGTATTTGATTTTAGTTGACATTTAAGCATTAACTGTTAAATCACGTTACCAACTAACAATTTTATTAAGTGCACTTTATTGCAGTCTTGAAGAAATAGCTTACAAATAAAATTCACTTTCAATGTTAAAAGGCAGAATGGTCCAACAACTATATTGCTTTGAATTCACATTGATATTTATTTCTAAATAACACTCTCCATAATTTTATATACTCACTCTAGGGACATTATTTCATATCCATAGTTCTTTTTGTAAGTGATTGGGATAAACTATCTTTTGCTGTAGTATATTTTTCCTTTAAGGATCTTTATTTTCAGAAGCATTCTCTTTAATAGTGAAATGCCCAGTCTTGAGGGAGATGTCAGCATCTTCAGTGTTAGAGGAGAGGCATCACTCCACAAAATACTATGGAAATTATGAAAGGAGTTGTGTGCAGATAGTGGCAGTAACTGCACAACAGTGTAAATAAGTGTGATGTTACTGAATTGAACACTTACATGTGGTAAAAGTGATAAATACTGTTTTCTCTATATTGTGACAGTAAAAACAGCAATAAAGCGATTGTAATTGGGATGCTGTAGCTATTGCTTCCTGTTGTGAAGCATTCATTCTACAGATTTACATTTTCTGACTCCCACTCTTTTGTTCTTTTTAAAATTTTTATTAGTAAATGTTTGCAGCACGTAATGATTACATTCTTCACAGGGAGTTGGTTTCTGTGCGTAATACCTCTTGATTCCTTTTAGTAGCTACTATGTTAGAGATATTAGTGTTTTTAAAGATATCAGAGAAATGTGGGAGACTAGATATGATGGCCAGAGTTCAAATCTCAGCTCTTCTATGCTACCACCTTGTAATATTAAGAGAAGGCACTTAACTTTCTATACCTTTTTTTTTTTAACGCAGCTGTAAGAGGGGGCTAGTAATGTCAATCTTATGGAGGTGTTACTCTAGGTAAACTGAATGGGGTTTTGGCTGGTTGCTATGATTTATTATTTCTCAAATTTTCTATAATTTATTTTGCACTTCATTTATTTATTTATATATTGAATTTCTCATGTAAGAAGAACCATGTCATATTTAAGCTTGTGTGTCTGATTTACTTCACTAACATTATGTTTCAATACACATCCATTTTCCTATAAATAGCCTGTTTATCCTTCTGTGTGGCACAGTAGAAATCCACTGTGTATAAATACCACATTTTCTATATCCATTCATTTATTGATGAACACATAGGCTGCTTCCAAGAGTTAGCTACTGTTAACTGTACCACTGTAAACATGGGTATGCATGTATCAGTGTAATATGACTTCTTTAACTTCTTGGGGGAAGATACCTAGATGGGAATAGATGGATCAAAGGAATTTCTATATTTAGTTTTTTGAAGAATCTCCACATTGATTTTCAAGGTAGTTTTGCCAGTTTATACTCCCACTGATAGTGAAGAAGGGTTCCTTTCTCCGTGCATCCTTTCTAGAATTTGTCATTATTTCATTTCTTCATGGCGACTATTCTTTATGGGGTAAGATGAAATTTCAGTTCTTTAATCTGTGTTGCATTTCTCTGATGGCCTATGAAGTTGAACATATTTTCACGTATTTATTGGCCTTTTGTACACCTTCATCTGCGAAGTATCTATTCCAAATTTTGATTGGCTCTTTGGGAGATCTGATTTTCTTTAGTTCTTTGTGTGTTCTAGCTATTAATTTTTTTGTCTTAGGAGTAGCTGGCAAAAATATTTCCCATTCTTTGGATTGTCTCTTCACCCTATTGGTTGTTTCCTTTGCTTTGCAGAAGGTTTCCAACTTGTTGTGACTAATTTGGTTGGTACTGGGTTTATTTTGTTGTTGTTGACATTGTTTTTATGCAACTGGTGTTTTGTTCATGAAGTCTTTGCCTACAACAGTATTTTCAAGCGTTTTACCTATTTTCTCTTCTAGTATATTAAGTGCTTTTGTTTTAATATTTAGATCTTTGATCCATTTTAATTTTAGTTTAGCTCATAGTTAGAGATATGGGTCTAGGTTTAATCTTTGTCGTGTGGATAGTCTGTTTTCCCAGCATCATTTGTTGAAGAGATTATCCTTTCTCCAGCTAAAGTATTTGATCCCTTTGTTAAAGGTAAAGTAGCTGAATGTGCCTGGAGTTGTTTCTGCATCCTTCGTTGTGCTCTATTTCTACAAAAGTCTGTTTTTTGCCAGTATTATACTGCTTTTATTGCTGTAGCTTTGTAGCATAATTTAAACTTCAGAATTGTGATGCTTCCTGCCTTGCCCTTATTTCCTGGGTTTGCTTGTGCTATTCTAGGTCTCTTCTGACTCCATATGAATTTTAGGATAGTTTTCTCTACTTAGGTGCAGAATACTATTGGTATTTTGATCAAGATTGTGTTAAATAGGCCATATAATAGCCCACAAAGCATGCTGAAGTAAATGGCAAGGAAACAAATTATTCCATGCATATTATCAGATCATAGGGCAATGAAATAAGAAATTGGCAAAAGAAACCACAGAAACTATGCAAATATATGGAAATTAAACAATATATTTTTGGTCACAGAATAATTTAGGGAAGAAATTAGACAGTTCCTGCAATTAAATGTTAATGTCAGTACAACGTACCACAAGGTATGGGACTCAATAAAAGTAGTCGTAAGAGAGAAGTTTATAATAGTGAATTATCATGTCAGAAAAACAGACTGAATTCAAATAAGTAACCTAAGGATGTACATCAAAGTCCTAGAAAAACAGGAACAGTAGAAATCTAAAGCAAGTACAAGGAAAGATATTATAAAACTCAGAAGAGAAATTTATGAAATTAAGACTCCAAAAATAAAAAGAATCAGTGAATTGAACAATTGGTTCTTTGAAAGAATAAACAAACTAAAAAAACCCTTAGCCAATCTGTCCCCCAAAAGGGAATAAAACCTCACATCCATGCAATTAGAAGTGAAAAAGGCAAAATCACAACAGATTCTACTGAAATCCAGATCAGTGGTAACAACTTGGAGAACATGTACACAAATAAAATGGAAAATTCAGAATAAATAGATAAATTCTTAGGGATACATATGAACTACCAAAGTTGAAACAAGAAGATATAAAAAGTTTGAATAATCCATTATTAAAGAAATTGAAGAAGCAATAAAGAAATACTAAGAAAAACCAGATCATATAAGATTCTCTGCCTCACTGTCCTCTAGTTCTGAAATTCTGTCCTCACACTTGCCACTTCTTTTGCCCGTACTTTTAATGTTAAATCTCCTGAATTTCTAATTGAAACTTCTTCATGGACTCTAATTCTTTGCTAAACTGGTCATTCCTGTTTGTTATCATTTTGTTTACTCAGCTAGATTTTTATTAGTGTCTTCTCAAAGCTCCTGGATCCTTTTAGTTATTATTTCCATTATCTGTTTAGTTATAGCTTCTGTGATTCTGCTGAGTACATCTTTGATCTGTTTTCTAACATTCTAGGCCATCCTTTTGAGTAATTTGGGTGTAAGATGTGCTATTCTCCCTTGATGCTTTGGGGGAGCTGAGAGTTTTGAGAGGCATTTTGTTGCTTTGTCTTCTCCTGTTTCCCATTGGCTTGTTTTGTGCTGTGTTGCGGTTTGTAGTTGCTTAGAGTGTAAAAATTATTGCCGGCAAAGGGATCTCTTTAGTCACTTTTCAGTGATGTACTTTAAGCATGGCTAGCTATGGTCCTTTGCCTCTACCCCAAGGTCCAACCATTTTTATTAATTTGGGAGGGCAGGATGAAGTGTTATTTACCCAAGACCAAGTTTTGTGACAATGTACACTTATATTCTTAATGTCACAAGGTAATCTGGGTGTAGGCTTACAGAGAAGATCCATTAGTAGGAATTATGAGACTCTGGCAATATGAAGCAAATCTACTATAGTAGTATCATTCAAGACAAATTAGATATTTACATACCAGAAGAATCACCCTAGAGAAGAAATCCACAAGGCTAGTATAGATATTAAGACAAACCAGGTACTGATTTTTAGCTAATATGTTCTGAATGTGACAGTTATACTTCCACTAATGGGAATGTGAAAAACAAGAAGAAAAATTTGAAACCTTAAACTATATTTGTGAGAAGGAACAGAGAAAAGTTAATATGAATTTCATGGGGAAGTAGAAAGATATTTATAGAATTAGATAAGGATAACAAAAATTTAATGAGAAATCAAAGAAAAAAAGGAGAAAAAAGTTATATGGAGAATACAATAAGAGAGGAAAAGTTAAGGGAGGAAAAAAAAAGCAAAAGAGAAAAAGAAAAGAAGAAAAACTGAAAAGAGGAAGCAAGGAAAAAAAAAAAAACAAAGAATTCCCTAAACCTCAATAAAGTAGTAAAGAAGAAAGAGAAAAGGAAAGAAGGCAAAAGAAAACATACAAAAAATTTCTGTGATTTTTGAATGAATGATTTTCTTCTGGGATCTACAATTTGTGGTTCTGATCTAAGGAGTAGGGTTACAATGCTGAGACTCAAATCCAGAGCAATGCAGGTGGGGCCTGGCCTCTGGCTGTACAGGTGGGGCTTGTGTCCTTTAGCTCAAACTCCTTAATGAATCTCTTTCCAGTCTGCTCCCTGCCTACATCTGTCCTCCTCAAGCTGCTCTGAGTCCTGGGTTCAAACCATCAATTCTTTCCCCGAATTGTGCCCAGTATTCACTGTCTCCACGGATGTGGTGGTTGCTTGGATGGAGACATTCACAAACTGTTGCCTGTTGAAGTAGTCCAAGGAGAGCAGAATGCCTCTTGATCCCTGCCGGTCATAGGAGCTGCCTGTCCGTTCCACTGCTTTTCTCCCTGCGGTCCTCTGGATTCTCCAGCATTCACTTTGTCTCTATAGGTTAGGTCTCCCTTTCCCTTGAGTTACGAGATGCAAGCTGGAAGCCAGGGAGAAAGTTCAAGCTCTCACTTTCCCTTTCTACTTTGTGTTGTGTCTCTTCAATTTCTCTGTAGCTTTTAATTTTCCTGTCAGATCCTTTCTCCTTCTTTTTTCTTCCCCAACTTGATATTTTCCAGTGTCTGGATTCTGAATGTTGGGTAGACTGAGTTGTTGTTGCTCACGGTTACGAGATGCAAGCTGGAAGCCAGGGAGAAAGTTCAAGCTCTCACTTTCCCTTTCTACTTTGTGTTGTGTCTCTTCAATTTCTCTGTAGCTTTTAATTTTCCTGTCAGATCCTTTCTCCTTCTTTTTTCTTCCCCAACTTGATATTTTCCAGTGTCTGGATTCTGAATGTTGGGTAGACTGAGTTGTTGTTGCTCACGACTTTTTCTAATGAAATGAGTAATTTTGAAAGGAAAAAAAAAAAAAAAAAACTATCCAAAGTGGAAAACAGAGAAGAGATGCCTTCTTCGTGGTGTGCAGCAGCCTCTGCCAGGTCTTCCTCCAGGATACAAGCCAGAAAGCACAGGTCAGCTGTTGTGTGAGAAGGTATGGGAGGGGCCCAGGCTGCCATTCTTTCTCACCTGTGGGAATGAAGTTGTGGCCGGCAGGATTTGTCCAAGAAGCAAAGCAATGAACCAATCTCCTACTTTCTCTCCTTCAGCATTCTGTGAATAAAATACTAAGGCAGTCTTTTATTTTCAATAGTTTTATTCTTTTTTGTGTTCATTGTATTCTTAGATTTATATTTAGAAATTAGTGACTCTAGACTCACTTCTTAGTCTCTGCCCGCGATGGTCTTTTACTGTTTGTGGACACAGTTCTGGAGGATTGGACCCAGCTTTCAGAGTGGAGTCCATTTACAGGTACACAAACTCATCTTGTTATCCATTTTGCCTGTGTGATTCCAATGTGGCAATTCTCAGTGTGGAAATACTTTCTATTTCTGGTACCCAGTTATGCTTCTTGTTTGAAAAGAAATAGTTCTGTTAAATTTTCTTTGTAATCAAATGTGTATAGGCCAGTGTATAGGCACACAAAAATGGCTAGAACATTTTAAGGAATGAAATTATATATTTTTGCAGAAAGCTATTGTGATTAAGGTCTATGAATCCATTCATATATTTAACAAATCGTATTCCCCTTGTGCCATCCTTTCTGGGCATTTAGAAACTGGGGGCAGAACTAAGCAAAATTGGCCACACTGTTCTCAGGTTTAGTGTAAGATTTGGAAATAAAGATGCATTATCTTTTCCCCATTAAGTTTATTGGTACAGTGTAGATATACAACACAGTTACATTCATCATTGGGATCTTGTACCTTTACATGATGTAACTTGGTTCTTATTTTTTCCCCATTCCCCTGCCTTCCCTTCAACCTTTCCACCCTTCCCTATTTACAAAGACTTTGTTGGCGTGTTTTTCCTTTTGTCATACTTTTTCCTTTCTCTTACCCCACCCTCCTCCCTACTCCTTTAGATATTTTATTCCTATTTCATGATATCAGTTATACATTTTTATCCTTAAATATACACTGCTAGTTTTTCACACCAGAGAACTATTCAGGATTTACAAATGTTTGTCCTATGTATTTCACTTAGGAGTATGTCCTCAATGTGCATCCACTTAGCTATAAATGTCTCTAGTTTCTTGTTCTTTACAGAGTCATTATTTCTGAAAGTTTTAATGCAGCCAGCAGTTTTAACACCGAGTTACATAGAGAAAGTGAATGAAAATTTTTCCAAAAGTGAAATATTGCAAAATCAAATGAACCTACCAGGATGTGGTCCTCTGATTGTTGAACTGGATTCTAGAAGAGTGATATTCTAAGTAGAAGCTGTGCAAATGAAACATGAGCATATTAACATCGCTTGAATAGGTACTCAAAGAGTTGCCTTTATTAGTATGAGTAACTACAAGGGTATGAGGTATACAACTGCGCTTATATACACATGAGGAATTTGCATTTCCTTTTCCTTCCTTCCTCCCTTCCTTCTTCCTTTTTTCCTTCCTTCCATATTTTTTGTGGGAATAGGGATGGAACCCAGGGCCTTCACGTTGTGCTACATCTCTAGCCCTTTTAAAAATATTTTTATTTTGAGGGAGAGTCTTGCTCAATTGCTAAATTTTCTAGGCTGGGCTCACACGTATGGTCCTTTTGCCTCAGACTCCCAGAGTGCTTGGATTACAGGTGTGAGAACCACATCCGGCTTTTGGTTTTTGAAATTGTGGGATTGTTTTAAGTTCAGGAGGTGATTGCAAAAGTAGAGAGTATGAGTTTTGAAGTCACAGTACTTGAGATCAAACTTAGCACCGTGACTCTGAGCAAAGTATATTATTTCTCTCTCAGTTTCTTCAAATGGGAATAATGGCAATGCTTATTTCAGAGATATTATAGTAGAAAATGATATAATATATGTGAAGTGTGTATTTCAATGTCATGAATAAAGTAAATATACACAAACATTAGTTATAATTATCATAACACACTTTGCTTTTAGCCAGTTAAATTATATAGTTAAATCATCCACTGCAGGAATTATCTCCTACATATATTTATCTCTATATATTTTTAAATGATAGGTGCTCACTATTCCATTGTATGCTATTTTCTTTTGAATAGGTTTAATCATTAGAAAATTCATTTTTGTTGTTGTTCAGCCAACATCTGTGATCCCTAAGTTCCACCTATTGTTTCTGCCTCATGAATCTTCATATAATATGAAAACTTTCTTCCACATGGCAGCATTTCAAATGCAGTATTTAAAGTTAGTATTGCATTTTCCTTAGATTTTGTCATTTCCAGGATAAATCTTCTATGTTTGGATTAGGTTATAATCCTTCATTTATTTGAGAACGCTTTTGGCTGGTTAACCGAATAGCCATTCTCAACTCCATTTTTCCCATATCTGCCTCCAAAATAAAATGTGAAAAGTCTATATTCAGTCACACCATAGCTAAGGGCAGCCTTAAGACTTTATCCTGGCCAATGATGTGTATGGAGAATTTAGACCAGAGGCCTCCTAAGGAAGAGGTTATGTTTCTGGTGAACGTGATAATCCCAAGTGGCTTTATCCAGCTCCTTTCCTCTTGTCTTCACTGAGAACATGACCTGTAGAGTTGCAATAGTCATATACTGCAACCCTACGATGATGAGTTTGAGGGCAAGACATCATCAAGGGAGGGCCACAGGAGTGGAATCACAAATTACTATGTTCAGCAGCTGACTAATATTTGCAACCAATTCTGTGTGTGTGTGTGTGTGTGTGTGTGTGTGTGTATCTGTGTGCGTGCTTGATAGTAACTGTATCTCTGAAACCATTAATTCTCAAACTTTAGCACACACAGGAATCATGTCTAAGGCTTTTAAAATGTAGGTTAGTGGGCCCCTACTGTGGGGTTTTTCTGATCTGGAAAGGGGCTCTGGAATTCACATTTCTAATATCCCAGGCAATGCTAATGTGGCGCTGGTGGTGGACCTGTGAAAGAACATTTTGAGAACTCCTGTTTTAATCCAGTTTAACCTGATTTTCTTTTCTGTGCAGATCACGACTTTCCGTACTTAATTAAAACAAAATTAACTGAGTTTTGAACTGCTCTCTGAAAGTGTTTCATCAATATTCAGAGGAGGACATTTAGAACTCTTTTGTACACCAGAGAGCTTTTTATCATACTACTTTCACCTCTATATCAGCATACTTGTCTGAGTCACAGTTTAGTGAGACAATTATCAATATAAGGGGTATTTTAATGTAATTTTATTTCTTGCAGGACCTTGTGAAGATTCCAGGAAAGCTAGGATATTGCCACACTTTCCAAAGAGTTTATAATCCATAGCGAAGTACACAAAGATACGAGAGTGGCCATTCCCAAAGGTTTTCAAATATGTTAGTGTATCCAACTTTCAAGATAATGTGAAGTAGACAGGGAAGCTATTGCCACAATCATTTTACATTTAAGTTGAGGTCTACTTGGTTATATAATGAATCTCAAGAAAGCCAAATAAGTACAAATATCAAAAATCAGATTTAATAAGTAACAAAATAAGATCTAAGAATTTTAACTCCTAATTCAATGCATGACACATCAGAGAAATTATTTGGCTGCTTCCATTTCTTCCTCTTTTAGGTCAATACAAAATAAAATTAATGTTATTGTTTCATTAATAGTTTATGGTGACAGATTTCCACTCAACCATCTTGAAAGACAACTGACTACTTAAAATTTTTTTACTAAAAAAACCTGTTTTAAAATGTAATCTTTCAACTGATAAGAGATGCTCTGATCTGCCAGGTGCTCTTTGTGTAAATTTGCACAAAGATGGCCAATTTAGGTGACGAGTGGAGACTGCAGTCCCAGACATCTGCTCTGGCGTTGGACGATATGGACCTCGAAGAAGGGGACCTTACTCCTTAGCTGCAGAGCAGAGGATCGACGCTGTTCATGCTCCTCAGTGCTGTGATGAAAACACCAACACTTCCCACTGGAGCTGGATGATGGAGCAGAAAGACATTTTGACAGGGACAGCAATGTCAAAGGTAACTGAAATCTCAGTTTGCTGCATATGTACTAAAAAAGACTCACTTGCAGCGAGGAGAGACTCGTTGACTTTGTTTTAAATTTTAAGACCTCTGTCCTTTCCCCTTTTGCCTGCCTTTTCCTCACCATCCATGAGCAAGAATGGGCACTCAGCAAGAAGCTGCTGGAATTTAGGGGGTACTTCAGCTATTGTATTGTTGTTGTTTCTTTATTTTTATGCATATTAATTGCAGATATAGCATACTATACATGTGTAATTTTCCATCCATTTTAGAGGGTAAAAATTAATCCTAAAAATAGATATTTATATATAGTCTAGTACAACATGTACAAAATAAAGTAAAAGTTACAGTTCTTGCCCTGGAATTGCTTATAGCCTAAAACAGAGAAAACTAACATTGACATAAATGTTTCTGAATATAAGCAGGCAATCCTTAGTTTATTACACCGTTAGTGAATATTGTTCATTTGTACAGTTAAATTTTAAGCAATCTTCTCCTTAATTATCCTTTGCTATTTTAGATATTTTAAAATTCATGAGATAGAGAAATAAATACAATAAAAACATCCTAGTTTTAAAAAATTTAGTTAGTATGCTATAAATAAATATGGGTTGAGAACCATGAAGCAAAAAGATTTAAATAGAACAATTGCCCTTTTTTAGCATATTATTTTAGAAAAAAAAAATCAAAGTATGAATTTAAGTTCTGTTCAGGGGTAGAATTCTAATTACTGCAAGATATTGCTTATGTGGTATAATTTGCATAGTGAAATATATATTTTTCTCTTTCTGATGATTGAAATTCAACCATTAGTGATTTGTTCTTTAGGTATAAACATTATGGTCTTTCTGTAGGCCTTTTAAAATGCAAATGAACATGGAAGAGTACAAGCAAATTAAATTCTTTTGTAATTTAGCATGCTGCAAGTAGATGGTTTCCTTTTTCAGTACAGCAATATAAATGTTTTTAAGGGTCTGGAGTGAAATACACAAAGAAAGACACTAAAAATTGGGAAAGGGAAAATTTTTTAAAGTGTCAAGTGGAAAGGCTCGAAATCCGGTCTCCCCTCTTCACTAGACAGGCTGTAGATATTCCTATTTTACTATTGTATACATGTGTTGGTGCTAACTGCTGTAGCAAGTACATAATTTCAATGAGTTTAACCATAAAGCAGTTTATTCTAAAAGGATGTTAGGTATGTGGTGGTTTTCTTACATCCTGGGACCTTTGCATTCTCCGCTGTTCCTCTGATTAAAATCTGCAAGGACCTGGGTAGGGTGAGGGTGGGGGGAAGAGCATAGGTCAGGGGCAGAATGAAAAGTATTTGCTAAAAACTTCGGGAAGTTTTGGGGCCAGTATCTGAGGCCAATGTTTTCTGTTGTCAAGTTTCAGTCAGCATCTCATTGTCCGGAACTAATCATAAGGCCTTTTCTAGATGCTAGGCAACTGGGGAAAAATGGCAGTTTTTTCATATTTCTAGGAGGGAAAGTAATGATTTAGTGAACATATAGTACTTTTCTGCCACTGCTAGCTTTCAAAATTATTAATAGAAATAATCCTCTTAATACTAGAAGTAGAACAGGAATTGCCTTGGCACTAAACCTCTTTGCCAGGTAGGGGCAATCCATGTAAGAGTCCAGTAAAACACTTTCTCTTATCCTCTTCTATTCTTGACTCATATCCATAGTTAAGCAATAAGCACTGAATGAATCCCTGTTGTACCAAATATATACAATCATCTCTGTTATTAACACTTAACAACTTCACACTGTGGGTAAGACCCCGTGGTGCCTACTTTTAAAATAGTTAATAAGTGCATAAGAAAATTTCTTATCTGGCATAATCAGAATCGGTTGGCAGAAGTCAGATAGAGCAAGGTATATATAACTGAAACCTTTTTATTTTTAACTTAGTACAAATGAGCGTACATTCATTCACTAATGCTTACATGTAGGTTAAAATTCTTCCTCTCATCTTAAGTGTTTGCCATCATTTATCTTGCATAACTTGTGATGCGTACTCGGCCTGGAGCACATTGTCTAACAGCTACTTCCTCTCATGTGCTGCTGAGAGCCTTTTTCCCCAGGGTGTCTTCAGCATCCCAGGTGAACTGAGTGATTCTCTGCCTTCCCAGTGGATGGTGTGAGGCATGTAGCCTATTCCTGGCTTATGAGATGCAAAAGAAACCTGTGGAACTTCTTTGAAATAATTATTTGCTCTTAAAAAATAATACATGGATGAGAGTTTGGGTGCATGTGTCTCATTTGTACCTTTGGAGACTGATTTATATAGATGGGCTTCCTTATTCTGTTGCAGTGATTTTGAGTCTAGGTGTGGCATAAAAATGAAAATGACATAGGATGGCTTGATGAAGCTGTTTGTATTTCACAACCCAGAGCTTTTCTTACTTCAGGACTTCTGGCTAAGAGGAATGATAATTCTATTATTCTGTGTAAGCTATTTAAATAGAATTTGTTACTTCCAGCTCCCAAAAACCTTAATTAAAAACACCACAAGCCCTAGTTTGGGTTTCTTTAATCTTCAATAAAACATTAAGGATATTTATTAAGACATCTCATGTGAACAATCCTTCCAGATTATTACAATCTTTCCAATCTTTTCAGCTGTCTCACTGGCACCTAATTGAAGAACAGGGTTTTTTGTTTGTTTGTTTGTTTGTTTTAAGGCAATTTATATTTTGAAAAATTAAAAAGCATTAAATTTAATTTTTATAGATCCAACGTGTCTTTTCCACACTTATGTCTCATAGTTTTTGTAGTTTTAACTAAAATAAATGACTACAGTAATAAAATGAAGCTGGTTGAATCATGGAAAACATGCTGTGATGGAGGATAAATAGCTCCCAACATGCTAGGTGTCAGATGTGCTGAGTTCGTGTCCCCTGAATTTTGAAGAATGAATTACTAGGGACAAGGAGGTTAAGTGTCAGAAAGGTCTACTAGGAGAAAGCTCCTGAGCTACAAAAGGGGTCCTGAAGGGGTTACCACAGAGGCCATTTCTCTAAGAATGTTTTATAGAGCAAAATCATGAGGTGGGTACAATTAGGGTCACATAGTATTACAAGTATAGTCACTTAGCTAATACTGATCCAATAGGGAAGAGAGGCAAGTAGCAAGGGTATATGGCTAACATCATCGGCTTTAACTTATCGATAGCTTCTAGCATAGAACAAAGGCATTTTTGGGGAAGAGTTGGGTCCAGAAGTTCTGGTCTGATGAGATGGACATCTCACGCCCATCTGGACTTACTGGACTCAGTAGTGCTAATTACAGTATAATCTCAAGTTGCTTTTTATCCTTTAGAGAGGTGTGCAGGCCTGGCCCCTGCATCTCCATCTCGAGGCCTGGTCTTCTTCAGATGCACCACCAGCCACCAAAAGATGTGTTCTCATCTTTTGCACTGACTCTCTCCAGAACTTTTCCCTATCTGCCTGCCTATTAATTCCTATCTGACTTATCTGTCTATATTAATACAACTTAACGGTAATTACTGTGAGAACAGTAATTGTAGGCACACTAAAAATGGCCTTTGGCCAACTGAGAGTCTCCATGGGTGGGAGGTGGGGGCATCTGATTCTGATGGGATGGGAGACTAAGGCTATCAACTATCAACCTATCTTTTCCACTGTTGATTGCTGGTCAGTTAAGACCTAGGCATTGAATTATGCAATATGCAATTGCCAGTTGTGTTTCTCAGAATGGTCCAATAGTGGCAATTACATACATATGCATCAAACTAAAGAAACTTACAACTTTTCCTTGATTTTCTAGGAATTTAAAATCCCATAGGAAGCTAACAAAAACATCATGAATACAGGTGAACATGTACGTTATTGTTTCACTGATGTTCTCTCTGTTTTGTTTTTACTGTTTCTTTTGGAAGCCAACACCTTGGTTCATTTTCAAACAACTGCTCTTAGGCAGCTAGAGCTATTTTGTCCAGCTCTACAGAAAGCTGGAAGTGCCTGAAAATGGACATCTTCCTAGGATCCCTTAATTGATGATGAATGGTGAGTGGGAAGAGAAAAGCACTCCTTCCTCCCCCCAGGATTCCCCTCGATGACAGGCTGAAGAGCCATATAGGGATGTCACCGCACGCTTGCTCGGCTTTCTACTCTCTCCTCCCCTCATTCCACTCTCCTACTGATTTCTCACAGATAATTCTCTTAATAAGTCAGTTACACAGAAATCCTCAGCTCAAAAGTGCCTCTGGAAAACCTTCTATAAGACAGGAATGACAAATACAGACTGAGTGGTATAGATAATGTGTTAAGAGAATTTTAAAAGTAAAAATTGTCACTACCAACCGGGACTGTTAAGAAATGTAGCAGAAACCGGATGTTGTGGATATCTGTGTAGCCAGCCAATGATTATGGAATGACTACAATGTGCCCATTGGTGGTAATGGAAAATGGAGGGCTTGCTAGGATTTAATTGATTACTGGACCACTAAGAGCTGAGGGTTTGTTAGCAATACAAATTCTTAGACCTCAACCTTGCTTTATGAGAAATTCTGGGACCGAGCTCCAACAACTAGTGCTTTTATCCTCTCACCCCAATCTCTCTGTCTTTTCAGTTCACTCTCATCCTTTCAACTTCCTACCCATTGATCAAAAAGGATCCAAAAGAATCCCCAAAGAGAATAAATATGTTTTTTATATTTAGCCATTACATTGATTTTTCTTACTTTGCATGAACTCAAAACCTTTTTCTATTGACTATAAGACTACAATCCACCCTCAATATCCAAGTTCTAATTATTTTGAAACCTTTTTTGATATAGTTTTAAGAATATTTTCATTGCTACCCCAGAGTTTTACTAATAAAAGGAAAGGGCTTTTTAGGGTTCTTGTTGGTTGGTTATAGAAAAACATACTAATCAGTGTTCTCTCTTGTACACCTGTGAAGTTCTTTCTTAGGATTTTTTTCCTGTTGTTTTCATTCTGGTAGAACGGACATGCTGGTGCTGTGCTATTCCACATCCAAAACAAATGGAAGAAATTTTGCATTAAAGATTTATTCTAAAAAACTATTTAACAACATCTGATGCCTAGATAAATATGGCATAATTCCCTGCAGTCACTTGGTCTGAGATGGTATGGTCTGAAAAGATGTAACACAGAGTGGTCACAGTCTCAAGAGAGTTAAAGAGAGAAAGATTGCTTTGGGGTATTTCAGAAGGACATTTGCCCCTGAAGGTACATATGTGAAATAGGAAGAAAAGAGCCAAAGGGGTAGAGGAAGTGGGAAGGGTAGGGGAAAGGAAAGAAGGGGAAAAATATGAGAAAAGAAAAAAAATGCAAACAAAGTCTTTGTAACTAGGGAAGGGTGGAGGGGGTGAAGGGAGGTCAGGGGTATGAGGAAGAAATGAGAACCAAGATCTGTCATTAAAGGTACAAGATCCCAGTAATGAATGTAACTGTACTGTATACCTAAAATGTACCGATAAACTTAATGAGAAAAAAATGTTATTCAAACACTACAACAGTGACGCTCACACTTCAGTACGTATCAGAATCACCTGGAGTGTTCCTTAAAGCCTGCTCGGACCCACACAGTTTCTGCTTTGGAGAGTCAGGGTCCAGAGCCCGCCCCACGATCTATTTAGTAAGTTGTCAGGTGAGGCTGATGCTTCTGGCCCCAGGACTTACTTCACTTTGAGGACCTCCGCTTTATGGGAAGAGCGTCCTCTAGAGGGAAAGATTAGAGTTAGGCAGGAACAAGAAACAGGTTTTGTTTTTGCTTCTGATTTCTTCCCGTTTTAATTCTGCATAGATTTTCATAAAAACCTTATTTTTCATACTTCTAATTTTCCCAGAATTCTCGGTGTTCATTCCCTTCTAAATAAAATCATAATAATTAACCAGATATTGAAAATCTTCAGCAGTATTCATAACCTTTCATCTCTATCCCTGATAATTAGTTCATTTGTTAGTCCAAAAAAAAAAAAAAAAATCGAAGCCTCCAGGCAGTTCGTATTTGCTCATCCTGTTTGTTTTCCAGGGAATGCTCTCCTGTCCTCACTACTGCTTTTGTCTTTTAAAGTTCACTGCCTTCTTCAAGACTCTACTAAATTGCTTTTCCTTCATTAACCTTTCTCTGATGAAGTGATAGTTTTTTATCCTGAACTTATTGTACATATGCTTGTATTTAAAATTTTTTTCAACGCTTTTCATTGCCACACTTTGAAGCTGGGAAAAGAAAAAGCATACTTTTAATTTGTGGTAGAGTTTTTAACCCTTATTTCTATCCTGTGAGGGTGGATACTAGTGTTAACCCAATTTTACAGATGATTTACATCTAATGTTAACTTCTATGATGTCAAAATGATTTTAAATATATTTGTGTTTCCCCAAAGGACATATCACAGTGCTTTCAAATAATAATGTGTATTAAAATACTTGCTACATTCCAGATAATCATCTTGGTGTTCTATAACACAAAGTGATAAAATATTCAAATACTCGAGCAAGTTAGTGCCACAGATTTTGCCATGAACTTGATTCTGATCATTAGGAATGATAGGTCAGTGTAAAAGTATGAAGACCTGGCTCCCTGTCACCAGTTCAGGACAACTCTGCAGGGCTGATTCAGCCCAGAGCTCTCCTGGGACAGCACAGGCCTCTGTGAAAGCTGTATTTGTCATTCAGCTTCCCTCTTTACCCAAAACCTGTGTCCTTTACTCTCACAGAACTTGATCTCAAAAGCTCTCTCTGCTGATATTTCATATTTCTGCATACTAATTCCATGTGCCCATGGTCTGTTTCCTAAGAAACTCAGTCTCAGACACAATGCGTATGGGTTGACTACATTTATTAACTTTATTTTAATTCTTTTAGAGTCAGTGTTTCAGAGAGGAAATTATACGTGCCTTATAATCAGAGAGATGGAAGCTGATCAAAGAATTAATTTGAATCTTTGTTTACTAAGCTCAGAAAAGGGATCTTATGAGGGTTAAGAAGGTACAAATAATGCATCATCATGGTGTGTAACAAAATTCAGTGCTCAGTACAAGGTCTTCAGTGGGTAACACTGAATCATTAGAAAGCTACACGTTTACAGCACTTCATAACCACTCCAAGACATAATTTTCATTCACTGTGTTGCAATGTTGTACCTTGCCTTATAATTGAAAATTATTACTTTAAAAAGTCACCTGAATTCTAAGCTACCCTGAAGAAATTTCCCTCCGAGTTTAAGTAGGGAATTGTTTCCAAGCATAAGAGATCAGGATTTATTATTGTATATTCTCTCAAATATGTGGAGTATAAAAAAGATGAAATGAAAGCAAGAGGGAGATTATTATCAAACAGGAAGAAGGCACGAGGGGGGAAATGATGCAGAAGAGGTTCCTGGGGGAATGGACATAAAACATAACGTACCCACCGAGACTCAGTATTTTATGAAATTAATAGGTAGTAATGATAAAATGAAAAACTTTTGGGCTTTGCAGATCTTTGCCTCAGACCATGACGGATATGTAACATAACTGACCCCTGACGCTGGCTCTGTGTTTACCCACAACCATAGCTCTGGCCCGCCCTGCTGATGTGTCTGATATGCCTCCCTTGATCTCGACTCTTCTCTTCCTACGATTACATCTCGGTACAGTTTTGGCATTTTATTACAAGCATTGTTTCAGTTATTTTTTATTTGTACATGTTCATAGTACATAACAATTACATTCCTCTTGGGAGGTCAGTTCACGTACAGGTGCATAACACATCTTAATTCTTTTTCTCCTTCCCCTCGAGTCCCTCCCCTTTCCCTGCATCTTTTGGTCCCTTTCTCTTTTATAAAAGATGTTTCCCTTTTCCTATTATATGGTTTTCTTTTTTATTTTGCTCTGCATTTATATTTGACTTTCTCATATAAAAGAATCCATGTGAGGGCTGGGGATTTAGCTCAGTGGTGCCGCCACCTGCCTCGCAAGCACGAGGTCCTGAGTTCAATTCCTATTACAAATAATAATAATAATAATAATAATAATAATAATAATAATCCATGTGCTATGTGTGTGTCTGCTTTATTTCACATAGTTGTGTTCATAGCCAGTGCTTTTTAATAGTAAAAACCTAGTATTAGAGTTTTACAAAGGAGAAAACTAAGGCTCCAAGAGTTTAATTATGCCAGATATCACAAACTGCAAATGGTACCATAGCAAATCACCCTGGGGCTGAAATTTTTCAGAGGCCATGTGCTGCAGTTCAACTCCATGAAATCCCTTGCTTGATGGGCCTTAATTGCTGCTTTGTTGAATACGAGAGCTAGGTAGACCATGCTGCGTGCTTTATTTAGTTCTGTACTATGTCTTCAATGTTACTAGGAGAGTAATAACAATTAGGATTGTCTTCATTGTGATAAATGTATGTATATGGAGGCAAGTTCCCGCATGACTTAGTAAATTTCCATCCCACCTTTTGTTGAGTCACTATGATATCTATTATAACTGTCTCCAAATATTTCTCCATTGTTAAACTCATAATGATATTTCTTGTTGCTCAAAAGATATCAGTAGAAGACCTCTTGTCTGTTTTCTGGGACAAAATAATGTGCACTTGTTTCCCACTTTCATTCATTCCATTTTAAAATATCAATGTCTTCTTTCTATTCCCTTGTTCTTTCTTCTAAAGAATAGGTAACCCTTTGCTAAGATTGATTGCTTACACACTTGGTTCACTAGTTCTGGATCTCCTTCAGATATTGCTCAATCTGTTCTCCCTTCTTTGACCTGAAACTTTTCTCCCACACCTGTGGTCCCTTAGCCTTATCAACAAAATATCTTTATACCTTGCCTTTCTTACAGAGGAACCATCTTTCTTCAATTCTTTCATACTTGTGGCCCCAATCTCTCTCATGTTTAGTTCTATGTCAAGCTTCTTTAAAGAATAATTATCCTTCCTTTAATTCCTTTGCCACTCACAATCTTGACATCTCACTAGTACAATTACTTTCTAGGACTCAGTCAATTAACTCTTAAGCCATATCCTCTTTCAAGATGAAATCAAAATTGTTCTCAATGTAAACATTCCTTTACTGTCTCCTCTATTACAGTGACCATCTCTGTGACAAAATGTTTTTCTAACTTGATTTTTATGACATCGGAATAACAAAACCTACCTAGCCACCCCTTTACATCCTTTGATTGTGCTCTGGTGTCTCTTCTTCTTTTACAAAATAATTAATTAATGTTCATAAAGATTTTTCATGTCTTCCTTAACACTGTGTCAAACCTGAAGTGGTTAACATGATACATATGGTCTCTGCCCTCTTAGACTGAACAGGGGAGTGCAAAGAAACATGAATGAGAAACTAGTATATTTATTTCCTTAATCCTCATAACCACGTTGCGTGGAGGGTACTTTCACGCATGTTTTACAGACGAGAATACTGAGGAAGGGGAAGGTCATAAAGCTCCGTGCTGTTGTCTTGAGCACTTTTTATTTCATTCCCTATCCTACTTCATCTACATCCTGTCATTCTTCCAACAACTGAATTTCACGTCTATATTCAGAGTGTCCAAATACAAGAATGAATGCAGCTCATGCACAGAACTCATTTGCTCAGAGGAAGGCTGATGTCTCCAACTGCATAAACACCTCTGCCTGAACACATCCCTCAAAGCCCTGACTGTGCATGTCCCAAGAGGATTCAGTTTCTGATAGCCCTTCCCAAGCAAACAGGTGTAATACCAGCCACCATAAATTCCTTCTTAACTCACATGAACATCACAGTTTTTCTAGTTCTGTAGGTACAAAACTTTAGAGGTATTTTTAACTAATTTCTCTCTTCCATGTCATTGCTACATATCATTAATATTCCTTGGTGATATCTTTTTTGTTGTTTGGTACCAGGGATTAAACTCAGGACCTCACGCTTTTGAGGCAGGCAGCGGCACCACTGAGCTAAATCCCTGGCCACAGTGATATTTCTCTTTTAATATCTTGACATTTCCTTTCCCACAAATATTACCATTGCTCTTCCCTTCTCCACCCTTTACGTGGGGTTTCACTACCTATAAATGCTTCCTGCAGCCTCACTATTTTCTGGTTCTAAGTCACACGATCAATCTATTAAGTCATATTTTCACCGTGGTGTGCTTTGGTTGAAGGTGGTCCCCTACTCGACACACGGCTCAGTGAGAAATGACAGCCCCACTAAACATGGCCTCTCTGCTCTTTCAAACCATTTCTTCTACCTTCCTGCAGGTACCGCGAGTTCTGGGCAAAATAGTACATGAACCCTTTCCATTTTTCCTCTGCCTGATGAAATCATCTCACATGTTAAGGCTGGCTTGAAGACCTCCCTTCCATCAGGCCTCTCTGCCTTTTAAACATTGTGGTACTGTTTGGTGCTCTATTGTGGCGTCACAGGCTAATTCGGCATTTATGGTCTACTGTCAAAACACTACTCCAAAGCATCGACGGGGCCAGATTTTGTTGACCTAAGCAAAGGCTTTACCATGGTAAATGCTTAGTGAGTATTTTCTCAATTGGAAGTGTGAGGGTTAAAGCCAGATGAAAACATGAGGCCAGGGAGGATGTGCCACAGGAAATTCAACAGTCCCTTAGGTTGAAAGGCAGCACAACTTTGGTGTATTGACTACATCTCTCTATTTCTTTTTCGTCTTGGCATGTGCTCTTCTGGCTTTCCTTTCTCTGCTTGATAAGCAGTTTGACTGCTTACTACGTATTTGAACAAGGTTGCATATCTGTGAAAGTCAACAACTTGCTGGGAAGGGGAGAGACTGCTCCTAGAGGATATTACTTACATTTTCCTTCTAAATGACTGTCTGTTGGGAGGTCTTTGTTTACATATTTTTTTCAGAGCTTCTTTTGAGAACATGTAAAATGGTGAATTTTCAGTATTCCTCTACCTGGTAGTGAAGCTCAGCATTCATACTAATTTTATGAAGAGTAAAATTCAGTAACTATGTGAGCATAGCACTCATTTTATCCTTTTGGTACTGTGTTAGCGTTTATTAATTGCTCGGCCTCCGCAGCATCCTGGTACCCAGTGGAAAACAGTACCTCACAGAGTTATCACACAATTTCTCACAAGCAGCTTAATCTGTGAGAAAGCAATTCAAGCGCGGTTCTCAGATCACAGCCCCTGAAAACCTCTGTGAGCGCAGACTCTCAGACCACACTTCGAACTTCTCTGAACTTCAGAATTCCAAGGGGATTTCTGTGCCCGCTCAAGTTTGAGAAACGCATCCGTAAGCGCAGGAACAGGACAACAGGTGGTGTGGCAGTGGTGGAGGTAGGGCTATCGGCTGGGAAGGGAAGAAGAAATACCTGCGAGGTTTGTAGGTGTGGGTCTCCCCTGCATATCTGCAATGCCTGTATCCAATTTGTGCATCTCGTCTGAGGTTGTTGGGGTTAAGTGTTTAAAAAGGCACGGGGCGTTTTAGGTACTGTACTTAAACCAGGACATAAAGGACCTAGGCAGCAAAGGAAAGCCGTTTTGCGAGCCTCCAGAAGCAGCTCACTCCAGCTCATTTCCAGGGTTTCTGGTTTCTGGATTCATTTCTCCTCCCGTTTCCTGTATCACTCACGACCCACTCACTCCTTTAGAGCTGTTCCGCGCTTCTAACCTGGCCGCC
>NW_022900940.1:30823830-30828397 GCF_012274545.1 Fukomys damarensis
TTTTGCCCCTTGCCTTATAATTGAAAATTATTACTTTAAAAAGTCACCTGAATTCTAAGCTACCCTGAAGAAATTTCCCTCCTAGTTTAAGTAGGGAATTGTTTCCAAGCATAAGAGATCAGGATTT
Organism: Fukomys damarensis; assembly: GCF_012274545.1. Taxonomy (NCBI): domain Eukaryota; kingdom Metazoa; phylum Chordata; class Mammalia; order Rodentia; family Bathyergidae; genus Fukomys; species Fukomys damarensis. The sequence goes on from NW_022900940.1 coordinate 30,823,958, forward strand.
ATTATTGTATTCTCTCAAATTAAAGAGATGAAATGAAAGCAAGAGGGAGATTATTATCAAACAGGAAGAAGGCACGAGGGGGGAAATAATGATGCAGAAGAGGTTCCTGGGGGAATGGACATAAAACATAACGTACCCACCGAGACTCAGTATTTTGAAATTAATATAAATGATGCAGAAGAGGTTCCTGGGGGAATGGACATAAAACATAACGTACCCACCGAGACTCAGTATTTTATGAAATTAATAGGTAGTAATGATAAAATGAAAAACTTTTGGGCTTTGCAGATCTTTGCCTCAGACCATGACGGATATGTAACATAACTGACCCCTGACGCTGGCTCTGTGTTTACCCACAACCATAGCTCTGGCCCGCCCTGCTGATGTGTCTGATATGCCTCCCTTGATCTCGACTCTTCTCTTCCTACGATTACATCTCGGTACAGTTTTGGCATTTTATTACAAGCATTGTTTCAGTTATTTTTTATTTGTACATGTTCATAGTACATAACAATTACATTCCTCTTGGGAGGTCAGTTCACGTACAGGTGCATAACACATCTTAATTCTTTTTCTCCTTCCCCTCGAGTCCCTCCCCTTTCCCTGCATCTTTTGGTCCCTTTCTCTTTTATAAAAGATGTTTCCCTTTTCCTATTATATGGTTTTCTTTTTTATTTTGCTCTGCATTTATATTTGACTTTCTCATATAAAAGAATCCATGTGAGGGCTGGGGATTTAGCTCAGTGGTGCCGCCACCTGCCTCGCAAGCACGAGGTCCTGAGTTCAATTCCTATTACAAATAATAATAATAATAATAATAATAATAATAATAATAATCCATGTGCTATGTGTGTGTCTGCTTTATTTCACATAGTTGTGTTCATAGCCAGTGCTTTTTAATAGTAAAAACCTAGTATTAGAGTTTTACAAAGGAGAAAACTAAGGCTCCAAGAGTTTAATTATGCCAGATATCACAAACTGCAAATGGTACCATAGCAAATCACCCTGGGGCTGAAATTTTTCAGAGGCCATGTGCTGCAGTTCAACTCCATGAAATCCCTTGCTTGATGGGCCTTAATTGCTGCTTTGTTGAATACGAGAGCTAGGTAGACCATGCTGCGTGCTTTATTTAGTTCTGTACTATGTCTTCAATGTTACTAGGAGAGTAATAACAATTAGGATTGTCTTCATTGTGATAAATGTATGTATATGGAGGCAAGTTCCCGCATGACTTAGTAAATTTCCATCCCACCTTTTGTTGAGTCACTATGATATCTATTATAACTGTCTCCAAATATTTCTCCATTGTTAAACTCATAATGATATTTCTTGTTGCTCAAAAGATATCAGTAGAAGACCTCTTGTCTGTTTTCTGGGACAAAATAATGTGCACTTGTTTCCCACTTTCATTCATTCCATTTTAAAATATCAATGTCTTCTTTCTATTCCCTTGTTCTTTCTTCTAAAGAATAGGTAACCCTTTGCTAAGATTGATTGCTTACACACTTGGTTCACTAGTTCTGGATCTCCTTCAGATATTGCTCAATCTGTTCTCCCTTCTTTGACCTGAAACTTTTCTCCCACACCTGTGGTCCCTTAGCCTTATCAACAAAATATCTTTATACCTTGCCTTTCTTACAGAGGAACCATCTTTCTTCAATTCTTTCATACTTGTGGCCCCAATCTCTCTCATGTTTAGTTCTATGTCAAGCTTCTTTAAAGAATAATTATCCTTCCTTTAATTCCTTTGCCACTCACAATCTTGACATCTCACTAGTACAATTACTTTCTAGGACTCAGTCAATTAACTCTTAAGCCATATCCTCTTTCAAGATGAAATCAAAATTGTTCTCAATGTAAACATTCCTTTACTGTCTCCTCTATTACAGTGACCATCTCTGTGACAAAATGTTTTTCTAACTTGATTTTTATGACATCGGAATAACAAAACCTACCTAGCCACCCCTTTACATCCTTTGATTGTGCTCTGGTGTCTCTTCTTCTTTTACAAAATAATTAATTAATGTTCATAAAGATTTTTCATGTCTTCCTTAACACTGTGTCAAACCTGAAGTGGTTAACATGATACATATGGTCTCTGCCCTCTTAGACTGAACAGGGGAGTGCAAAGAAACATGAATGAGAAACTAGTATATTTATTTCCTTAATCCTCATAACCATGTTGCGTGGAGGGTACTTTCACGCATGTTTTACAGATGAGAATACTGAGGAAGGGGAAGGTCATAAAGCTCCGTGCTTTTGTCTTGAGCACTTTTTATTTCATTCCCTATCCTACTTCATCTACATCCTGTCATTCTTCCAACAACTGAATTTCACGTCTATATTCAGAGTGTCCAAATACAAGAATGAATGCAGCTCATGCACAGAACTCATTTGCTCAGAGGAAGGCTGATGTCTCCAACTGCATAAACACCTCTGCCTGAACACATCCCTCAAAGCCCTGACTGTGCATGTCCCAAGAGGATTCAGTTTCTGATAGCCCTTCCCAAGCAAACAGGTGTAATACCAGCCACCATAAATTCCTTCTTAACTCACATGAACATCACAGTTTTTCTAGTTCTGTAGGTACAAAACTTTAGAGGTATTTTTAACTAATTTCTCTCTTCCATGTCATTGCTACATATCATTAATATTCCTTGGTGATATCTTTTTTGTTGTTTGGTACCAGGGATTAAACTCAGGACCTCACGCTTTTGAGGCAGGCAGCGGCACCACTGAGCTAAATCCCTGGCCACAGTGATATTTCTCTTTTAATATCTTGACATTTCCTTTCCCACAAATATTACCATTGCTCTTCCCTTCTCCACCCTTTACGTGGGGTTTCACTACCTATAAATGCTTCCTGCAGCCTCACTATTTTCTGGTTCTAAGTCACACGATCAATCTATTAAGTCATATTTTCACCGTGGTGTGCTTTGGTTGAAGGTGGTCCCCTACTCGACACACGGCTCAGTGAGAAATGACAGCCCCACTAAACATGGCCTCTCTGCTCTTTCAAACCATTTCTTCTACCTTCCTGCAGGTACCGCGAGTTCTGGGCAAAATAGTACATGAACCCTTTCCATTTTTCCTCTGCCTGATGAAATCATCTCACATGTTAAGGCTGGCTTGAAGACCTCCCTTCCATCAGGCCTCTCTGCCTTTTAAACATTGTGGTACTGTTTGGTGCTCTATTGTGGCGTCACAGGCTAATTCGGCATTTATGGTCTACTGTCAAAACACTACTCCAAAGCATCGACGGGGCCAGATTTTGTTGACCTAAGCAAAGGCTTTACCATGGTAAATGCTTAGTGAGTATTTTCTCAATTGGAAGTGTGAGGGTTAAAGCCAGATGAAAACATGAGGCCAGGGAGGATGTGCCACAGGAAATTCAACAGTCCCTTAGGTTGAAAGGCAGCACAACTTTGGTGTATTGACTACATCTCTCTATTTCTTTTTCGTCTTGGCATGTGCTCTTCTGGCTTTCCTTTCTCTGCTTGATAAGCAGTTTGACTGCTTACTACGTATTTGAACAAGGTTGCATATCTGTGAAAGTCAACAACTTGCTGGGAAGGGGAGAGACTGCTCCTAGAGGATATTACTTACATTTTCCTTCTAAATGACTGTCTGTTGGGAGGTCTTTGTTTACATATTTTTTTCAGAGCTTCTTTTGAGAACATGTAAAATGGTGAATTTTCAGTATTCCTCTACCTGGTAGTGAAGCTCAGCATTCATACTAATTTTATGAAGAGTAAAATTCAGTAACTATGTGAGCATAGCACTCATTTTATCCTTTTGGTACTGTGTTAGCGTTTATTAATTGCTCGGCCTCCGCAGCATCCTGGTACCCAGTGGAAAACAGTACCTCACAGAGTTATCACACAATTTCTCACAAGCAGCTTAATCTGTGAGAAAGCAATTCAAGCGCGGTTCTCAGATCACAGCCCCTGAAAACCTCTGTGAGCGCAGACTCTCAGACCACACTTCGAACTTCTCTGAACTTCAGAATTCCAAGGGGATTTCTGTGCCCGCTCAAGTTTGAGAAACGCATCCGTAAGCGCAGGAACAGGACAACAGGTGGTGTGGCAGTGGTGGAGGTAGGGCTATCGGCTGGGAAGGGAAGAAGAAATACCTGCGAGGTTTGTAGGTGTGGGTCTCCCCTGCATATCTGCAATGCCTGTATCCAATTTGTGCATCTCGTCTGAGGTTGTTGGGGTTAAGTGTTTAAAAAGGCACGGGGCGTTTTAGGTACTGTACTTAAACCAGGACATAAAGGACCTAGGCAGCAAAGGAAAGCCGTTTTGCGAGCCTCCAGAAGCAGCTCACTCCAGCTCATTTCCAGGGTTTCTGGTTTCTGGATTCATTTCTCCTCCCGTTTCCTGTATCACTCACGACCCACTCACTCCTTTAGAGCTGTTCCGCGCTTCTAACCTGGCCGCC
>NW_022900940.1:30828915-30912426 GCF_012274545.1 Fukomys damarensis
TGCGCCCCTGCGAGGCGAGGCGCGCGGAGCTGGGCGCAGGGGCCGCCGAATGGGCAGTGCCCCGTCCAGCCCCTCAGCGCCTCCCGCGTATCCCCCTGGGTCAGCCCACACCTCTGCCTCTTCTTACCGAGCCTTAGGAAAGGCTGCGCGACCAGGGGCGAGAGCGCGGGGCCTGGGGGTCTCTGGGCAACGAGCGCTGTTGAACAAGGGGCAGAGTAGGCGCGAGGGACCGAAGGGCCAGCTGGGCTCCGGCCAGGGTCAGGGCTGGGCCGCCCGGGTGGATACCCTGCTGGCCGCCTCTCACTGGGTGTGTGCTGGGTGCGCTCCTTCCTCGGGAATCCTGGAGAAGTTGTTGGAATAAGCAAACAGCAGCCAGCTCATTTTTTTTTTTTTCTTTTCTTGCTGCTGCTGCTGCTGCTGATGATAAATCTTTAACTTGCGCATGTTTTGAAAGCATGGAGGGAAGCTGTTTTCTAGAAACCTCCCTCCTGGAGAGTCACTTTGGCATTTAGGGTGGGTAGGAAAGCAGTAGAGAAGCCAGTGCCCCTGGGTCCGATGTCTTCTTGGCCAACGAGTGTCTTAGACCAGGGGACCGAGTTAAAATAGAGGGCACAGAGTTCTGACTTGTTGTATCTTGGGGTAAGTTTTGCTGTAGGCCTGAACTGGAGTCAGAGGATATCTGACCTGCAGCCTCTTGTGAAATGCCCAGTTATACTGCCTTGTCCCTCTTACAATTCAGTTGTGTCTTCCCGGAAGCTGTGTTTGTGATTTGATGTAAGTAATGGGAAGTTTCTGGGTTTTTGTGCATCTCCAAATTCTGGATCCTTGAATACCCTGTGAAGAAGGAACGACAGCTCCGTGGTGTAATTAAGGCTGGTCTATGTCATTTCTACCCTGCTTTCTAAGGGTGTGATAGAGAAAACTGCCCCTGTTGGACAGGCCAAGGCTGTCTGCTAGCTGTTCTGTTAAAGCCTGCCTTTCAAATGTCCACTCTTCCAGTTCACATTTTCTTAAACGCACTGGGCAGATATATGTCCCTCTGGCTTCTCTTGCCCTGTGTTGCCTGTGCTAGGTAATTCGGCCGCACCACTCTGGTCTCCAAGCAGGAAAGGCGAATATGGGTCATTTCAAATCACGTAGATTGATGCAGCACAGCATGTCTGGAGTTTGCTGAATTTTTTTACATTTCTTTCCAGATGTTCCTTAGAAATTAACTTGAGCACTCTATTCATGAAGCTAAAATACAGAGTGAGGGAATGAGCAAACATCTTGAGTTAATGTAGTATTTCAGATCAAAGTAAATGAAGTGTTGGAAGTTGTGTGCCTTAGGAGAAAGATGACCTAAGCTCAAAGTCGGGACCAAACGATTATTTTTACTCTTTACCAAAGTTAGCTGATGGACCTTTGCAGTTGTTGAATAACAACAATAATAATAATATCTAACATTTGTTTCTCATTCATTGCAAATCAAGCTTTACAGCTCAGTGTGGTATCAGGAGCCCCAAAACCCCAAGAAGACAGTGTTACAGTTAGTCTCAGTTTTATAGATAAGGAATGGAAGTTTAGAGAAGTTCAATTGAGAAAAGTCCTAGAGTTAGTGTTTGGGGACCCAAGATCGCCATACTTCAAAGTCATTTCCACTGACCATGCCGTAACCTCTTCGAGTCTCATTGAAAAATGAGAGGACTGGACTTCTAAATCTCATGAAAACTTAGTACAGTGATGGAAATATCATAGGCTGATTATCCATAATCATTTCAAATGTTTAATGTAACAGAACGTGGAACCTGAGACATGAAATCAAATGAAAATGTGTAGCCCTTGCATAATTCAGGCTGCCAGCTCTAGAGAGGGCTAAATGCGAAAACCTTGGTGTTCACCCTGATAACTCTCCTTCAGTCCTCTTATGGCAAATCAGTAATGCTATGTTGTTGCTCTTATCTCAACAATGATGTAGGATTTATAACACCACACATGTCTGGTGCTGACATCGTATTTGTATGGCTCTATAGAGTTATCCAGAGATGTGCACCCACACTTTCATATTTCAGCCAGTTTATAATTAAATCTCAGATCCTAACAGGATGTAGAATTTCTATTAAGAGGTATGATCAGCTTGTTTTAAAATTTTCTTTTTATTTTCAACAGTAGTCTCAAAACAATTACTCCCCCTGCTGTGATTTGGTATTTACTAGGCACATCAGAAGTTCAATAATGAAAAGAATGTGCAACTCAACAAAGCAGTGTTTCATTTACAGTAACAACAGTTACAGTTAGACCATCCACATCTAATTTAGGCTTCATTTTATTTGAAATTTAATTAAAAGGTTGTATTTCTCATTGCAAAGTGTATGCAGGTAGCTGAGTACACTGTATCATTGTCTTATGTTTTCTAACTTCACAAACTCATGATTTATGTGTTCCTTAGATAAATTATGTTAGTACTTTATTTAAAAATTTTGAGGTTTTAAAGCTAAATGTAAGAACAACAAAAAATATACATTTGTCTTATTTCCTCACAAGCTGCAATTATGCTTGTTGAGTGGCGTTGTATTTTAAGTCAAATTGAATTTGCCTGCTCATGAATGGAATAAAAAAAAGTTGGACAAATCTGTTGGAATACTAATGTTACTGATATTCCAGATGGAGAAACAATTTTGGGAAATAGTGAATCTTTGAGAAATGAAAGATATTTTGCTATGTTTTGTTGTATGTGCATAGTGTCTTATTGTTTTAAATTAGAAATTGATTTCTCTTATTTTAGGGTAACTTATATTCTTAGTAGTAACTTAGCATTGCATGAAATACATTTTTGTGTTTTCTCACTATAGTGGGATTTTTAAAATCACGTTTGCCTACAGTAAAAAATGCATTTCTGAAGTATAAAGATTAAACAGAGACATAATTAAGAACTTGCCTAGATATTTGTTTACAAGTTAGCAAGTAGATAAGTTTTATTATAGTAATTAAATAAATTTACTTTAGAACAATAAAGTATTAACTAATTGTTTAAGCATCAAATTGCAAAATATCTTGATAAGTCTTATAAATGCTTAACTTTATCACAAAGATATATTTTCTGCTGTTTTATAGATCTTAAGTTCCATATTTGTATAAGATTGATATTTTATTAGATATTATTTAGTGGTTTCAACAACTAGATCTCTGGATGGTGACTTGAACTCTATAAACATGAGTCATGTTGCCATCGTGGATTGAAGAAATGAGTATTAGAAAGAAACTTGCAATTCTGAACGTTTCAAGGGCTTGCAACTCAATGTAGATAGCACTTAAATTTTCTAAGAAGAGTTCTAAAGTGAGAGTTTGAATAGAATAAAGCCTTTAGGTTGAAAATCAAGTAAGCACTTACATAACACGTAGAAAGCTGAGATCAGCTTCTGTAGAGTACAAGCTCACAATTTTCCCAGTGTAATTTATATATTGAACAAGTAAATAACACATTAGAGTTGACTGAAAATTTTTCAGTGTGTTAAAAATGTACTTACATGTATCTTTTCTGGCCTATTAAAATTAATAATCTCACTATACATTGTATATTTATGTCCTCCCAAAATTCATACTTTGAAGTCTTAACTTTTAATAGGTGGTGTTTGGAGGTGAAACATTTGAGAAGTAATTAGATGAGGTCATAAGTGTGGAGCCACAGTAGTAGGATTAGTGCCCTTATAAGATCAGAGACTTTTCTTTCTCTGCAGTCGAGGATGTGTTAAGAAAGCAGCCACCTGAAAACTAGGACAAAAGCTCCCACGAGTCCCTGAATCTCCCAGCATTGATCTTGGTCTCTCCAGCCTCCAGAACTGTGAGAAGTATATGTTGGTTAAGTCACCCAGTGTATGTTTTGTTTTTTTTGCTGTACCGGGGATCAAACTTAGAACCTTGTGCTTGCAAGGCAGGTGCTGCACCACTGAGCTACATCCCCTGGTCCAGTGTATGGTATTTTGTAATAGTATTGTACACTAACACACACACCCCTTTGAGGATAATTCCATCTTATCTTTAAAAAATGGTAATGAGAGGAGGAAGTTCAGTAGATAGGAGTAAAAATTCTCTACAAGTCCTGTATCCCACTGTAAATGTGACTTGACCATATTCAGATACTTCTGTAGCCCTTCTAGTATTTTTCATAGATGTGGTGGTGTGTTTCAAAGAGTACCTTACTGATGAACCAGTAGAGAACACTAGAATGGAATTCTAGAATGTATAGCAATGCCTTGAACTCTTTACTATAGTGTCATTTAACCATACATTTAATTTTTTACCTTATTTGGAACACAGTGGAACAGTTCTCCCTAATCTGTGGCAATACATCACCCAAGACAGTTAACCATATGCATTTCTAAACGTGTCTTTTAAATGAGTGCTTTGCAGTAAAAGAGTTGATTTGTTTTCTTCCCATGTAGTTAGGTAGCCTGCCTCCCAGGGGTGAGCACTGATCTTGGCAGGCCTTGCTTACCCTCTACACCATTGTGTGCCGCCGGGCAGGAAAAAACAGTATTACAGGTGCAGTGTTAAGGTGGTCCATTCGAAGATTTTCCTAAGGGTCTCATAACAAAGGGTCAGCTGCATTTGTGTGTGATCTTATTATATACTCTGTTTCGTTATGAAGTTATTCGCTGCAATCTTTGTAATGTATTACTAAAATGTATTAAAGATTTCTTTCTCCTTACCTCTGCATCTACCATCAACTGAAATGAAAGGAAAACAAGCGATAGATTTCGAGAATATCTTTACTTTCAGAGGCCCCTAAACCAGAAGAATAGCAAGTGACATTGAAATATCTAGATTTTAATTGCAGTAGGTGTAGCTTCTAGGAGTTAGTTTCACTTTCTCAAGCCATCCAGATCACCTGGAATTGAAAGAACAAAGGTTGTAGGTACTGCATTGCATTCTCAGGTGCCTATGAATTTCACATGCACAGAAAAATTCAACATTAGAGACACAAAACTATCATTTAATATGGCACAGCATTTGCGACTGAGCTTGAGAACTAGAATGCTCAGGTTTGAAGCTTTTAGGTCTTTCTCTCTTCCTTAGAAGCCACAAGAATTAAGTCAATTTACTGTATGTCTCTTTGCCCTCCTGTCATATCTAAAAAAATCTCATAGGATTAAGAACTTTGTAAGGTGACACACATACAGTGCTTCGTATAGTATCTATGTGTAATGAATTATCCATATATGTTAGCTATTTTTATTATCATGCATTGATTGCCTGTGGCTGTTGTGTTAAAAACATGTTATGCATTCATGTCCTGTGTCATCTGTGTCAAGTAAATTGCCATATGCATAGTGGTTTAAAACTGCAGAAACTCTTCTTTTATAGTTCTAGAGGTAATATATTACAAAACACCAGGCTGCAATCAAGATATGGGCAAGGCTGTACTCTCAGGTTTTGGGAATGGAATTCATTTAATATAGGACACATAGATTATAGGATTATTTTGTGAATAAGTCAGATACGGAGGAGTACAAGAGATTAACTACACTAGAGGCCTAAAGAACTCAGCCAAAGGCCTAGATGCCACAGCAGTGTCCCACATAAGTCTAGCTAAAGGCTTAGAGTCCAAGGCAATATCACCCAAAAATCCATCCAGTGGCCTGAAGCCCACGGCAATGTCTCATGCTTGTCTGTATTGAGGATCTACACCTGGAAGCCCCAAAGGCCAGTGGTGGAAAAAGCCTGCCTCAGTGGGATCAAAGATTCGTACCATCAAGCCAAGGGATCCACTTTAGAACAGAACGTAATGCTCACAGTGAAGATCAGAGCTCCCTTAAGAACAGCAGCCATTCCCGGCAATAGAGAGCCCCTAAGCTCCTTGTCGGGGAACAGTCAAGTTCGTATCAGGAAAACCATCTGCAGCGAGCTTCTAGAAAATCAACAGTCCCCAGTGTTCCCCTCCAGTTCTCTTTTTATACTGCTGGTAACAATTCTCAGGTGGATCTTCCATGGCCAGCCATGCCGATTCAGTTCAGCTGTGCATTACAAGCTGACCATTAATCCATCACAGGAGGCTTCAGGGAAGATTGTTCCCTTGACTCTTCTACTTCTGCTTGGTATTCCTTGGCTTGTGCTTGTATCACTCCAATTTTTGCTTTTGTCTTCATTTGCTTCTTTCTTTGTGCCAAATGTCTCTCCTCCTTTAACTTGTGATTATATGTAGGGTCTATCCTGATAATCTAGGATGGTCACTGTATTTCAAGTTCCTTCAGTTACATCTCTAAACACCTTTTTTAAAAATAAGGTAACAGCTACCTTATTTAGGGTTTAGAAATTGATACATTTTTGGTAAGGAAGCTTGTGTGGGAGTGCATTATGTTGTCTATTACATTTATCATCTTTATACTTTTATGTACTAGTTGTAAAGTAGTTGCATGAAACTAAAAAATGCAAGAAGACTTAAAAATTTAATACATATTTAAAGTACATAACTTTAACGCATGTTTAAATTTTGACCAAGTTTGTATGAAATACATGTCAGTCAATTATCTTTTATTCTTCGTGGTAACGTAAGAGTCAATTAATTGAGTGCTTTGTAGAGTTCTAATGCTCGGGTGTCAAAGTTGACAGGAGCAGCAAGAACTTGGCCTCGTGCAGTGCAAACCCTTGTGCATAAATAATAGCTTTTCTTGCGTATTGTACATTTATTGGGGAAAAACAGTTGGCAGTTTAGTCTCAACATCTTTGGAGTGAGGAATTATTGTTAAACCCCCTTTAAAGATGAGCAGGTGTGTTAAAGACCATACATGGAACTTAGAAAGGCCAAGATTTGAAATCTCTTACCTCTGACTGTGCTATAAATGCCTTGAAACAAAATGAGGAATCCGGGCAAGGTAAATGAAATAAATGAAAGGGAATTTTAAGAAAGATAAACAGGTCACATAATGTAATTAACTAGAAATACCAATTGATCTGATGTTCTGGTTAATTGGACTTTGGTTTAACAGGAAAGTTAATCTTTTTTTGGCATTCTTGTTTTTCTTTTTTACAGTTCTTTCTAAAAGGCATTAGGTTCATTTCTGGGCTTAGTGAATAGACAATATTCATTTAATTATTTATACCTTACATTCCATTGTGAGCTATCACCACCGTCTGTCTCTAGAACTCTTCCTCTTGAAAAACCGAAACTTGACACCCATTAAACAATCACTATTTCCCCCTCCCTCCCCTGGCAATCACCGTTCTGCTTTCTATCTTTATGCTTTTGACTCTGACTGCCTCATATAAGTGGACGTATGCCGTGATTGTGTGTGGTGGGGGTTGGCTTATTTCATTGAGCTCAGTGTCCTCAATTTTCACATGTTGTAGCATGTCAGAATTGCTCACATTTTTAAGGCTAAATAATTTTCCATTGCTGTACATGGCATATGTTGATCATCTGGTCCTACGACCATTGGCGTTTCAGCTGTTGTGAATAATGTTGTTGTGAAGGAGGTGCACCACGACACCTCAGGCCTCTTTCACCCATCTGGTATAAGGACAAGTGCCAGTGCTGGGTCATATGGTTTCTCTGTTTTTAAATTTTTGAGGAACTGCCCTGCTGTTTTGCACGTTGGCATTACCATTTTATGTTTTCACCAACAGAGAGCACTACAGTTCCAGTTTTCCACATCCTCACCGTTGTGTATTTTCTATTTTTTGAGAGTGTAACTACTGTGAATATCTCACTATAGTATTGAGTTGCTTTTCCCTAATGCTGAATGATATTGAGCATCTTTCCCTGTGCTTAGCCATTAGTGTAGCTTCTTTAGAGAAAGAATTACTCAAGTCTTTTGACCATTTTTGAATCAGAAATTTTTTATTGTTATGTTGATTTTGGGGAATTCTCTATATATTCTGCATATTAATCCATTATCAGTTACATGGCTTGCAGATCTTTTCTCCAACTTACTTTTTTGTCTTTTTACTTTGTGGACAGTATGTTCTGTTGCAAAGAAAAAAAATTTAAATTTTCACGAAGTGCAATTTATTTTTTGTTGTTCCCTAGGCCTTCAGTGTCATAACCAAAAACTCATTGTCTGTTCTTAATCTTTTTTTCTTTTTGGTAATGGGTTTAAGATGTGTTGGAAACCATACAAAATCTCACTGAATTAAAAGTTGTAAAAATAAGGGACTGAGTGAGAATGAAGAAAAAAAATTGCAGTTATGGGCTACAGTGTGTTAATACAACAAACATAATGTTGAGCAATAAGAATTAGCCCAAAAAGCATGATTCCAGTTTTGTAAAGCTTAATATTAAAGATAACTTATGAACATACCATAGTTACTACTGAAAGGGGTTATGGTGTTGAAACATCCTGTTTCCTACTCTTCCTACTTTTGCTATTGGTTACATGGGCTTGTTCACTTGTAAAAATTCATCAAGCTTTCCATAAGTGGTCTATGTACCACTCCATATTTGAATTAAATTTCAGTAATATTAGAATTAATAACCATTGAAGGCTCATTATAAAGAGAAGTTTCTGTTTGAGTAGGAAAGCTAAGTAAAGTTGTACTCAAACCTCCATTCTACGGAAATTTGCAATAAATGGACTTGGCCCATAAATTTATGTGTAAGTTTTACACAATCACTAGACTCAAAGAAGCACATATAATATCAGAAGTCTATTTTTCTAGGAAAAAAAGGTCATTCCCATTACTGAGACTGAAGAGAATTTTTCCCATGAGTCTTCTTGAAGAGAAGTCCAGTGAGTACCACCGTTGTTAATGTAGCAAAACCTTTTTTTTTTTTTTTTTGAGACAGTGTCTATGCAGTTCAATCTGGCTTTGAACTCACTATGTAGACGAACCTGGCCTCGAACTTGTGGCCATCTTCTTGCCTCAGCTTCCCCAGTGCTGGGATTAAAGGCATGCACCACCTTATAGGAATCATCCTTGAAGAATTTAGAGCAGTTTAACTTCTGTAATGCCTTCTTGTCTGGTTTAATTTCAAACATTTCCAAGTCTCTGTATGCATGAAGGGGCTATGTCCCTTTCGACAATGCTATATTAATTTTGGTTTGGTTTAGTTTGGTTTGGTTATTAAAAAGCTTTTGGCCATGGTTTTGGAGTAGTGAGCTTGAACTTAACTGTTCTGATATATGCCAAGTGCTGATTCTTTGTGATGAATTAGAGGCTTGGGTCAGCTTGACTTTTGAGGGAATCTGAGAAAACAGATCCTTCCAGGGAAGATAGGCTTTCTCTGAGATGGTAGTCATGAGCAAGGTCCAGACTCATCTTAAGAAAGCAATAATCAGGACACAGTGAACTCGCTGAATTTCACTTGTAATTCACTTCTTCACAGACTCCTTGAGCATCACAGATCTAGACTGTGGCTCCAACAGGGCAAGAGCTGTGTCTTTTTAATCTTTGTAATGCTTGCAAGGCTTGTCAGTTCTGTGAACAAAATAAGTACCCCAAATCATTGGTTGAATGAATATCCATTTAATTCAGCTGTGTAGCAGACATAGAAAACTGTAGAAATTGACTTGAGTGGCACTCAGAATGAATCTAAAGACACTCTAAAATGTACCTTAAAAGCCATATAATAATCTATCAGATTTTGGTGTAACTTGTCATTTGTTCCTTTGTGAATAAAAAATAGAGATGAAGTACTAGTTGCTTGTAGGCTGAGTAAAGAATTTTAGAACTTATAAAGAAGACTGTGTCCTTTGACAAAAGGAATTTTGAGAACAATTTTCTCTTGTGGAATTCGGTGAGCCTTTGAATTTATAACAACTTCTTATTAATAAGTGCAATAATTCCTAATTCCTTATCAATCATAGATATATTTGATGCCAGTGTATCATTCTAATGTTTCATAAATTTAAAAATTGATGCTAGTTAACCTGAAGAGATATGTAGGAAATAAAAATATATTTTATCTTTTATATCATAAATTAGAACATGTGTTCTAAATGCAAATTCTTAAAAGTTGAAAAAGAGCCATCCAGAACTCTAAAGAAAGTCAAAAGGAGGGCCAGGCGTGGTGGCGCACACCTGTAATTCCAGCACTCAGGAGGCTGAGGCTGGAGGATCACTGCGAGTTCGAGACCAGCCTAGGCTACACAGTGAGTTCCAGGTCAGTCTCAACTACATAGTGAGATCCTATCTCAAAAAACAAAACAAAACAAAACAAAAAAAAAACAAAAAGGTCAAAAGGAATGAAAGTAAAAATTAGAATACTTAGCATTTCATTTGAAAAATGTTTATATGCATATATTAATAGTAATATAATAAACAGGATTAAACATAATAAGAATTAGATTTTAGAAGTAATGGGATTTACATTGTCATGTCCACTTAAGCATGATTGTATTTTTCTTTTCCTATTTCACATAGTGAAAGCTTGCACTAAAATAGTATTTCATAGAATGCAAAAATTGTATCTGTACTGTTTATTTGTGTCTTCCCACAGATTAGGTGACTAGATGCTACCACTAGCTTTTTTGTTTTTCCTAATACAAAAACAATACTATGAAAAGTCAAGTGACATTTGTAGGCCAAATACTTGTGGGTGGCGACGTTGGATTATGAACTAACTGCACCTCTCCCAAGCCTGATGCTTTCTCTGCTACCCTGAACAGTTGCTT
Source organism: Fukomys damarensis (assembly GCF_012274545.1). Taxonomy (NCBI): domain Eukaryota; kingdom Metazoa; phylum Chordata; class Mammalia; order Rodentia; family Bathyergidae; genus Fukomys; species Fukomys damarensis. Next base: position 30,839,505 of record NW_022900940.1, read on the forward strand.
TCCTGTATCACATACACGGGGAAATATCTTCTGCTAAATGTGTCATACTTGTGATGATTCACTGGGTGACACTGATAGTGTATGAGTGGAGTGGAGATGAGAACGATCAATAAATGACAGTGTTAAGGCAGCGCTAATGAAACTTTAATTTGAAAGTTACTGAGAAACTGTACTCCGAGATAGGCTTTATAGCTATCCTCAGAGTTGATGTGAAGATAAACTAATTTTATGCAAATGCTGAAGTGACTTTAACAGTGATTTTATGTACCTTGATGTGGTCCTTAAGGAAAACTGTCAGGACCATTAATAAGTCTCTAAATTTATTAGGCTAATTTGGTACTCTAAAAGACATTCTTGTATAAATTAGTGCTGCCAATTACACTCTGATTACAGCAAATTGCTTGCTTTCTGTGCCCAAGTTTGAAAGTTTCTGATCTCTGCATTCTTATGCTTTCCTAGTTGTTGGCTTTCAGTTTTGCCTTTCCACATCAGAACAATGAATCATCTTGTCCTTTAGCTGAGTTTGGAAATTCTGTGTTATCCAGTGAATTTGTTTGTACCTCATTCCTTTGCTAACTTGAAACCTGGCAACTTAACTACTTTCCCAAATGTATTTGTGATGCAGCCTCAACTCGATTCGTTTTGGGCACCAAAGAGCCAGGTGTTTTTTTTTTTTTTTTAATCCTTATCAATCAGTGGAATATTTCGGTAATCAACATCGTGTCTTTTGGAATAATAAAAGTTTTAAAGGTAAGAATAGTTATCTCTCGAGGGGCAGCATAATCAAATCATATTAGAAGGCTCTCAGCTTTTATAACCTGAAAGAAACAGAAATGTGCCCAACTGAGTGATCAACTTGATTAACAGCATCTCCTGGGGACACGGGTATTCATTTCTATTTCATGAGTTCCACTGAAGGAGAGTCAAAACATTAAATTTGAAGCAAGGTTCTTTGTTTCTTGCCGTTAAAGCATGAGGTAAACAAAGGTGAGACAACTTATGCCAACACAACAGGCCTCAGGCTCCCTACTTAGAATCGAGCAAACACTAGCATTGGTATTTGTTCCATCTTGAAAGAATTTTTGACTTCAAATTATTGCTTTGTCACTAAAATAAGCAGCAACACATCTTGGAAGTTTGCTCTTCCTGAGGTGTCAATAAACGGAGTCTAATATATTATGATGGGAATAAATAATTGAAAATTGGTTGAATGTCATAATGTGCACAGAGGACACAGTGAAGTGTACCCTTTACAATCCTGCCAAGCCCTGTGTAATACACACTACCTGGGACTAGAAGTGCAGTGCTGCTTCCATGTCTGTGTGTAGGGGGTACAGGGGGTACCCAAAAGCTAGTCTGGAAGTCATTGGAAGTTTAATTTGAGGTTGGCATAGTTTTTGTGGAAACTTGTGAAAGTAATTTGGTCAGAACAAATAAAATTTCTGGGCACCTACTTTAAAGAAAGAAATCATGTTCTGAAAATAGTCTAGCAAAAGTTTATTTAGCTTTTGGTTTATTAGTTCCTGAAGTTTTTCAGCAAATGAAACGAATTGTAAGAATTCAAATGCTACTTTCCATGTTAACATCACAATCCTAAGAGGATATTGGCAGAGGTATAGTCAGATAGTAGTGGCTTTAATAATCATGGTGACCCAATCTCAGTCATTTTTCTTGTACTTTAAATTTTAAAATGTGGTCCCATAAACCATTTTAAGAACTGAATTCTGTGTTAAAAATACCATTTCACTAAACATTTGGCTGCATTAACCCATGCCTTGATATATGAAGCTTTTTATAACCTAGGTTTAAAATAATCATATAGCCAAGCAACATATGTGACATTATAAATTCATTAATTTTTTTATGTTTTTTTAACATTTTTTATTAGTTTCCTTACTAGTGAGAGATCTCCTATGATTTCTTATTATCATCTCATACTAAGTTCATCACTTTTAACCCTTTCTGTGGCCTGGTGCTACAGTGCTTGCCCACTGTGTGGAGAGCCCGAGTTCAGTCTCCAGCACCACAATCATCAAGGCTCTTTTCTTCACAGTTTTCTTCAGAGTCTGTACAATGTAAAGAGTAGATAGCAACTTTGGCTCACACTGACTTACAAGGATTACTTTGTTTTCTTTATTGTTAATAAGCACAGGGTAAACCTAAAAGATCCTGTCATCCACATTTACATTTCTTATGCAGATCTCACCAGTGCTGAGATCAATCTTAAATTCCATACATAATGCCAAAGTAGCATAGTCTCTGCAGATATTCAAGGAAGATATAATTGGAGCAAGACAGAGCTCTCTTTTTTTCTTCCTTCACAAGGCTGATAGCGGTTCATTTTCAAGGAGTTTCTGGATTCTACAAGGCAGAAAAAACTTCTAAGGTTGCAGAGTAATACCTTTGTGTATATTTTAAGTCAGTTGAATCAATTCCAGTCTCTTGCTAGCATTAACCAGTGATGGCTGACTTAAAATGGCCACTGAGGGAAGTCATTCCAAATCTCATTTTCATGTGTTTCCAAAAATTACATTATAGTAGTTAACCATAGTTAGGAGGGTTTTGTTTTGTTTTGGTTCTGTACAAGTAGCTAGCCTTATTATTATCATCATCATTATTTTTTGTATCACATGTTCATCTGCTTACTTTCCCTGGGCGCTGGGCCAGGCTTTTCGAGTCAGGATATCCAGTTACTAAATTTTAGAGATGGTTGTAACTGTGGAAATAAGTGTTTTCTTTTGTCTTTTATAATTTAAGCTCCAGGTAGACATCCATTTTCAGTGTTGCTCATTCTCCTAATCCTCAGTAGCACCCTTACCCTGAAGGCCATTCTAAACTTTGTCCTGTTTTTTATGTTCTCTGCCCAATTTCTTTTCCTCAGAATATTATCTAGCTTCTGCTTCTTGGGTGAAATAAAGATCATTATTAGTCAAGCACATCTTCAAAAATTTCCTCTTTCATTACCAGCCGGAATTTTGCTTCTAACCATCCTGATCCCTTTCTCTTCCCTTAAGACGAGGCATTGCTGCCTCAATGCCCGCTTACCTCGTTAATGATCCCATTTCCTCCTGGTGACTACTAAAGATCTCATCAACTACTCATCCTCTCTCCTTCCACCTGCTTTCCCTCTAGACTTTCTGTGTTCTGTCTTCCGTACAGAACAACTGTCTTCAAGCGGCTGTCAAATCTCTCCCTGTGCTCATCATTAAACTTTCAGAAAGGGCAGTCTCCATGCATTTTCCTTCATTTCCTCATCTTGATTTATTGTGCTTTGGAGACCCTTTCCTAGAGATTACAAAGGAAAACACACAAGAATCTCTTTCAGGATTAACTCTTCTTGAGCATTCTGTTGTTGGCTTATGACTCAGGAAGACTAACTTGGAATGGAGGACCTGCTAACCTAATCTGTCATGTGAGCAAGAAATATGTCTCTTTCTTCAAGACGCTCAGGTTTTACAGTTGTATTACTTCCAAATAACTTCACATATCCTAAGACATGCTATAATGGAAATGTAAATAAAATCCCATGACCACAGAACTTTATGCCTTTAAGCATTAATGTATGTAATGCCGAGCTTCCCTCTAGGCTTTCAACCTGGATGTCTCAAAGTAATCTTAAACTCACCACATTAAGAAGCATTTCTTTAAAAATATAGTAGTGTTTAGGACAATAAGATATTTATTAGGACAAAAGATATTTATTATTGTCTGTGAGGAAATCAATTCATAACCGGCTACGCATTTCTTAATGTACTTATTGTAATTCAGGACTACTCTGTAGTTTTTATCTCCTGTACAAACTTCTTGAAACTTAGAAAACAATGCAAATTCACTGAGAGATCTGGGGATAATGATATGCTCTGATCTATTTTTCTTCCTATCTGAAAGCTTCATTGTGTTAAGACTGGAAAAGTACTATGTAATTATGTGTGTGAACTTCTTGATAATCTCAATGATGGAGTTTTCTTTTTATGTGTTAATGCTTCTTCCTGTACTTTTCATATAATTAATATGCTCACAATAATGTAGGTCTTATTGTAACTTGCTATCTCAGTTCCTATACATATTGAAGATAGAGCATTGTCTGGATAGTAAATGTTTTGCTCACTTAATAGTAGACTCTGATTTTATTACCGCTCTTAGCTCTCATTCTTGACATTTTATATCATCTTGTCTTCTTTCACTTAGGATATATTGCAAACTAGGTCTTTGGTGAAATATCTATCACATATAATAAAGAATAACTCTGAAAGTGTCCCATTTGGATAGTTTTATCTTGACTCTTGTGATCATCCATGGCATGTGTTCCTCTATCCTTATCTCTGAAGAAATTAAGTCATAACATCTATGTATGTATGGATGGATCTATCTAATTTAATATTTCAACCATATCTTTATATTCCCTTAACATCTTAGCTGTAAGATGACCAGTTGGGAAAAAGAATGATAGCATAAAAGACCTGCTGAAATGTTATTAAGACAGTACTTTCTATAGCCACAAGGAAAGAACAGCATTGTTGTTGGCCTCTTTTTCTCTTCTCTTATACCCATTTCTCTTAAGAGACCTTCCACCCCCATGTATTGTTCCACCTCCAAAGACCCAGGGTAAAATCCCTTCTTTAAGAAATAAAGGTGATACTGAAAGAGAGTCACAGAAAGGTAACACTCAAAACAACAACATAGGTAAAATTTTAATGCCTTAGCCATCAAAATAGATATTCCATGTTTTGCTATTTCATGAGTGAACCATATCAGATATTCAGTAATAAGGGAAAACAGACCATCTGTGAAGGGTCATCATAGATGCATTGCTTATATAGGATTTGATTAATTTAATTTCTTGCTTTCTTCCTCCAAAGAAGCCTTCGAACCCCAAGTCATTAAATTTCAAGCTGCTTAGAAATACAGATCCATACACATGCTTATACATACTCAAGAATTTTTATTCCACTTACGATTTTTACATGCTTGGTCTTTGCAAAGAAGTTGAATAAAATTAGAATTTTCAGGCTTTGTACAGAGGAAATACTACTTATAAGAATACATAAAATTTACTGAGTTATGTGTTTGTTGTAATATAGTCCTTCAAATCTTGTAGTTTCTACAATCTTGTACTTCCATGATTTGGAAATGTATTTTTCTTTGTCAATGAGACCTACTTTTAAATTTCTAATACAGTTTTATTCAGCCAGTTTTTCTTTTGCTGGTACAACACTTCTAACACCCTCAGTGTAAAGGAGAATTTTATTTGGCTTAGGTTTCAGAAGTTTCATTCCATGGTTAGCTGGCTTCAAGACACAAACATCATGTAGCAACACATGGCAGAGGAAAACTGCTCAACTTCTGGCAGCCAGGAAGTGCAAAGAGCAGGGCAAGTCAGAGAGGAAGGGGAGAGGGACCAAATATAGTCCCCAAGGTCATGCCCCATGCCCCAAACCTACCAAACGTATGATCTCCTAGGTGTGTCTCAAGCCAATCAAGTTGATAATCAAGATTAACCATTATGGGTTGTATATTGATGATACTAAAAATCCACTTTTTATTTTTATGGGGTTAAAAGAAAATTAATATTTTATACTCCATAGATGAATCAAGGTCATGACACATTTTAGTTTGATTTAGATTTGGTTATGATATTGTAGGTTTTATTGTGCTTTTCTGGAATTTAACTGATTTATTTTGTTATTAAAGGAACTCTTCCTTCATCTGGTGAGTATTCCTCAACTTATTAACTTCTTGGAATTCATTCTAGAGCTCTTTAAGTCATCATGGAGTTTACTGACTTCTTGGTTGAGCTGTTTTCTAATCTTACTCAAAAGCTACAATTCTGAAATTCTATTTCATTTTGTACATCCCTATTTTGTATTATTTTTTATAACTATTATTTTTCTGGATCTGGGCTCTCATTTGAAGGAACATATAAGTAACTGTATTAAAAATATATGTATGTGTGGTGTAAAACATGTCTGAATTATTGCAAATGATTTGAAAGCATATATTCAGAGATTTAAATATGTAGGTACTTTGATCTAATGAATTGAAATTAAAGGGAATTTCTTCTAAAATGTATTTTTTAAATGAAAATATTTCAGTACCCATAGAGATTTAGTGATGTTTGTACTTACAACTTCTTTTGCAGTAAAAGATAGAGACCATGTAAAGGACATTAAAATGCATTTCAATAATATACAAAATATGCTGTAATATGAGGAAGTACAAACATATAATAAATTCCGATTTTATCTAATTTTATAATGTGTATAGTAAAGAATATAGATCGAATTGTCCAGTAATAACTTCTGCATTGAGGGTATAGGGTTCTATATCTGTTTTCCAATATGGTAACTACTAGTAACATGTGGCTATTAAGTGTTTGAAATGTAGTTAATGCAACCAAGGAACTGAATTTCCAATTTTGTTTAAATTGAATAACTGCAACATACTATTGAACAGCAGAGGTTTAAAAGGCTATTATACTTCAAGATGTTAATGGTGATTGTTTCTAGTAGGAGTCATTGTAGGTTTTTGTGATGTTTAGTCTTTATTAGTCTTAGCATGAAGTTTATGGTAAAAGTAACAAGGCATTATTCTGAAGATAAACTGTCTGTTGGGTAGTGTTATCAAAACTATGGCATCTAAATCATTCCTAAAGATTTTAATTCATAAAATTTTCATTTCTTTCATATCAACACTTTGGTCATAGTGATAATTAAATTTTTATAGTTTATTTTACTGTGTCTCTTGAATTGCATTTGTGTATTTAAAAGATACAAAGGAACACTTTTTGTGACAGCAACAATAATCAATATTTATCAAGACTAGGTCATCTATACTGAGTATTTGAAACTATATACTGCCATATTCTTTATATTACAGATGAAGAAAGTGAAGAACTTAACATAGAGAATTTACATAGTTTGCCAAATTTTACTCAGCTGGGAAAAACAGAGGTGGGAGGGAGAGAATCTGGCTTACAATCAATCAATAGAAAAGGTCAATAATCGGCAAACTTCTCCCACATTTAGCAGAGGGGGTGCTAGAGAGAATTAGGTGGAGTGCTGTATTGAATAGTTATGGTCTGGCCAATCCAGAAAGACAAGAAAGCAAGAAAAATTAAAGGAGTTGACGGTTCGTGTGCTTGTGATTCGAATGGTGGTTCATGGAATGTATATCTCACGAAAGGGAAATAAGGAACAGTAAAACATCGGTGTACAGATGAAGGTGCTGTCGAGGTAAGGAAGGAAAGATAAAGCTGCTTTAAAGCGTGAAAGAGTAGGGCTTTAGAAGGGTCATCTAATTGGTACTGAAATTGTAACGAATTATGCTAGAAACCGATATGGTGGTTCATGGAATGTATATCTCACGAAAGGGAAATAAGGAACAGTAAAACATCGGTGTACTGATGAAGGTGCTGTCGAGGTAAGAAGGAAGGAAAGATAAAGCTGCTTTAAAGCGTGAAAGAGTGGGGCTTTAGAAGGGTCATCTAATTGGTACTGAAATTGTAATGAATTATGCTAGAAACCGTTCTGAAGAGAATGATTGTGAAGCCGAATTTACAGTCTGGAGGAAGGTGAGTGTGGATGACCACAGTACGGTGGAGGAGGGCGTCCTTAATGAAGGGTGGTAATCACCACTTCACTGTTTGCTGTGATGCCAGAATCTGACACATAACAAGAAGTTTTCTCAAGATGTGGTTTTAAATTGGGCAAACTCCTTGCACGTGGGGCCTACCAAATAGTACCGAGACTGCAACAATGCATTAGCGAGGAGAGGTTGCATCCTGTATGAAATTTTCTGAGCCACTTCCCTGGAAGACCTGATGTTGCTTGGGCATGGACATGGTCCAGGAGACGTGGTGGAATTCAGAGAGGGAGTGTCAAGGCCGCAGTCTGTGTTTCTGTTGTTTGGCCTGGTAAGGATGAAGGGACGTCCTACGGAAGGTATTCCAGCAGCAGGAGCTATGGCAGGGCCAGTGGGTTTGGATAGGACCGCACCTCCACATCTGGAGTTCCCTTAAGGTGGTAGGAATGGAGGACAAATGCTCTCCCCTTTGATACTGTCCTCATAGAGGAAGACAGAAAGGAACCCCTAAATGTACCTGGAGACTGTGTGCCTGTTCAAACGCAGCCATTAGGAAAAGCCCGGATTTCCATGGGCTGGCATAGCATGAAGCATCTCTTTCCTATCACTTTCTTTACCAGTTTATCTCTAGCAGAATAAGAAGCCATCTGCAAGAAAAAGTTGTGCTATCAGCTGAAGCTTCTCGTCCCTCTGTGCAGAGCCCCAGAGCTTGGAGGGCGAGAGAGAGAGCACTCACCTAGGAGACTCCAGTGTTAGCATGCATGAGAGTGACTTAATAATTTTGAAAGGACTCACAGATTTTAAAATTAAACTGAAATGTTAAGGGGGACTTTTACCTAACAGAAAAAAAAAAAAGATCTTCCACATAAAAAGTTTGGTAGAAATGGAAAACTATGTATGCCCCCTAATTGTTACCAACTGAGTATTTAGACTGACTGAACAACTACGGTTTCAGGTATTGCTAAAAAGACTAGAGGACATTTGAATGTAAGTCTTCTGTGACACGAAGACGGCTGCATGGTGACTATGTCAAGATGAAGCTACTTTCTTAAGCATGTGTTGGGGATGATTATGTTATAGGAATCACATATCCAAAGAGATCTTTTAATTCGAAATCCAACACTACTCTTCAGGCACATCTTCCCCCTGGGCTGTGAATCAAACGTTTCCCCTTGGAAGATGCGAACCCCTGTCACACCGTGTCTTGCACAGGAGCAGAGCTCACCTGTGGTTATGCTAACCCAGATGGACATGAGCTCTGTCTGAAACGCTCTGCCACGCTTTGGTTAACTCTGCTCATGTTATGTGTAATTGAAAATGTTCACAGGCTTATTAAAGGAATAATAGCAGTAACTACCATAAAAGATTTTAAAGCAGGGAATTGGTAACTTTCATCTCTTTTCTTCCAGTAGAATTATGAACTACCTCCAATTGGAGTTATTAAAGGGTTGCCTTGCAGAGTGGAAGAGTCTGTGTTATTTGTCATGTGGTAGAAGAGTTTCTTTCTTGCCTCTGTGTAGAGACCCGTGGCTAACTCACATAAAGAAGCACTGACACGGCCCATTTATGGTGGCTATGTGAGCAATATGAAACAATGATACAGAAGATACATGCAAAAAAGTCACACAAGAGTCAGTAAGAAGAACACAAATTTTTTCTTTGTTTTTGGGTTGATACCATTTTCATTCTACCTTTGGAAAGAAAGCTAACTTAAATTTACCAATTCACCAATCATACTTAACCTGATTTTTGAATTGCCTTTTTTTCCCCGCTGGCAGGGAGGAAAGCAATTCAGATCTTCAGGCTATGAATTCAGGCTGTGAAATCTATAATTGTACCATTACTTAGAATCTATATTGCTGATGTAAGAGTTAATTTTAAATGTGCTTTATGCTGATATTTACTTGAGTTTTAAACAACTACTATATATCTTATTGGCTTGTTTACTTTGGGTTTTCAGCTTAATATCATTGCCTTGAGTTCTTGGACATATTTGAAGTAACTCAGTTATGAAAAAAATAGTCTTTATATTGTAGTTTTGTGTCTTAAGATTTGATTCAGATTTATATAGTACTAGAATTTGGAAACTGACACTTAAAATATTTTTGCCCAGTTTTTCCAAGTTACTATAGTATAAGGGCTGTGCTTGCTAATTTTTAGTAATTATGTGTCTTTAGTTTAAGTATCCATTGTGTGTGTAAACCTTTTATATCTGGAATATGGAATCTCTCAGAGAGTTATTTTTTAAAGTGTAGAGACAAAAGACAAGTGAATATTATATTGCAGTGGTTTCAGAGAAGGGCTTTGACAGAGTCTCAGTGACTTTAAAATGCAGAGTATTCACCTGGTTAAACTAAAACATTGTTTTTTTTTTACCAGTGCAAACAGTACTAGCTGCTTTGTATTCCTATTTTATAACCTAAGTGGTGGTTTTGCTAGGTGAACTACTTTTTTAAAGAAAACTTTTTATTTTGAGATAATTATAGATACCCAGTTGAAAAAAATAATGCTAATGTCTCTTGGCTGATGTCAGTACAGCATTGTGGACAAGGATACCTAAACCAGAAGGAAGCAGGTCTACTCAATCTGTCCATGGGTTTCCTAGTTATAACATCTTACATAAGTTATGAAGCCTTACCAAGAGTGAGTTTCTATATTAATGTGGTGTAAAAAATAAAATGATTTGAGATGTACGTATGTGTGGGTTGCACCTGGTATTTCATAAGTAGTAGTTATTGTTAACATTATGACCAAAATGTTGCAATGTGTCCTAGCTATGGTATTATAACCAAAAAGAACACATTCCCTATGTGGCAGAGCACAATGGAAAATATTATTTAGTCATACATTCAAATCGGGCACTCTTTCAAGACATTGATGCATCCCATAGAGAAATGAATGAAAAATGTTTTTAGTTTGTCCTTATTTATAGAATATATAATCTTGGATTGTTACTTTAATGTGTGCTTATCTTCTTTAGAAAATTGTCATTTTATGAAGATAATACTTAAATAGAATTTTGCAAACCACGTGTCTTCAACAAATATTAGTTCCATTAAGATTTTTTGAAGGTTTGCCAAGCCCCAACTCAATAGCTTACCCAAATAGATTTATCTTGGCCTAGTGCTCTGAATGCTCATAGTTTGAACCTTGATCATTAATTATGGAGAATTCTTTTCATAGCCAACATTTTATTAAGGTAGCATCCCAAATTTAGGTACAAGGATGAGCGCTTGAATGCATGGGTAATGCCAATCTATAGGCATAAAAGGAAATTTTTACTGAGATATTTCACAACCATACATTGATTTAAAAAATAGTATTGAATTTCACATGTAAAGTCATAAAATAATGTAAAGTTGAGACACAATTATCAACTGACATATTTTACATGTTTGTTTTTTTTTCCTTGTAAGTAGTGTAAACATAATATCAATGCTTGGTCTGGAGTCTTGGGTAAATAATGAGGATACATTGACATCCAGGCTTTGAACTCTGTAAATTTACAGAACAAAAGGGCGTTTTAGACACTTGTGTCAAATGTTGTGGTTATATCCTGAGCAACTGAACTAAATTTACATACTTATAGCAGTGATAAGCTTTATTTCACATTTTACACAGTTGCCTTTTTTTAAAAATCCTTGTTTGTAACTGGTCAGCATTCTACCCTACAATTGAAACATTAAAGGAAAAATAACAGTAATGCATAAAAATGTATAAAACTTAGTGGTGATCAATGCACTTTTGAATTTTTCATTCTCACATCAAGTGTAGTTGGATGCAAACTATAAATATTGCCTTGGAAATTGCATGAGAACTCAGGTGTCCTCTTGATTTATGATCCAATATGTTCATTATCTTTCACCTGTCCTTGATCATACCTGCCTTTCAGTTTTTAAAATGAAGAATTACCAGAAACAGTAAAACATTGGGTTTGGTCCCAGAAATGTCAAATCTTATAAAAGATGTTTTATAAAATACGTTCAATTGCCTTATCTTGTTTATTTCTCATTCTTGAAGAGTAAGTATGCAGTATGTTTGAGCTAGGGAAAGCCAGTGTGCCTGTGTGCCATTGTGCCACTAAGGCAGACTAGGATGGGAACCTGATTCATAACTTCTTGATTTGCATTGAACAGCCTTTCTAGGAAACCACACTTTTTCAAAACAAAGACTCCTATGACCAATTAGTATTCACATTGTGGCAGTGAATCACGAGTAAGTAACTCATATGGTAGTTATCTAGGTGCAATTCAGAGTCCTTGGGTTCAGTCAAATATGTACTTGCTTGTTTACCACTTCAGAGGCTCATTCTATTCATACAGCATTTAATGACGGCCAGGCTGTCTTCTAGGTGCCCTGTATATGAAAGATGAATAAATGTCGAGACATGTACAGAAGTGAGGAAGAATCAGACTCCTGAATTTTAAGCAAATATGCAGTGGTAGGTAAAGATTGTAGCATTCATTGTTTAGGTTGTGAGTATAACAATTAGTGTTTGCTCTGGCTGGAGTCTTAATCTCCTAACTACTCAAGTAAACAGCTTTCTGTAGCTGTGCCGCTTGGTGGCTACCTTTGTCTACACACTCGTATTAATTCTCTAGCACCGTCCTAACAAAGTATCGTGGACTAGAGGCTTTAACAGCACACACTTAACTCACAACTTTAGAAAGCAGGAATCTGTTATCTCGGCAAATAGGTGGCTAACTTCTCCCTTTGTCTTCACGTGATCTGTCGTCTGTAAATGTCAATAATTGAATTCTCTCCTCTTATGAGATTATTTCATTTTTGAAGGATTAGAGTCCAGTCTAATGTTCTCATTTTAACTTATCTCTTTAAAGATTTTTTTTTCTTGTAGTATAGTCACATTCTGTAATGGTTTAAGACTTCAACATTTGATTTTCTTGGGGACATAATTCAGCCTATTTAACACCATTGTATCAACTTTAATTCCATTATATGCTACTTTTTAAAAGCCCATTAAAATAACTAGTTCCCTGTTTTACCCTATTATTTGTATAAGGTCCCTGAATGACATGTGCCAGGTAATGAACATACTCCATTATTAGTCATTTTCTAAATATTGACCTTATTTAGATTCCATACCTGTTGCTTTTGTCACAGAATTCCAGAAATAGAGATACCACAACTTATGATGGAATCTAATAACACTGCAGGTGGAACAAAACAAAGCTATCTTATTGAAGGCCAAGCTAGCTATTGTAGATTTCATTTTATCCAATGTAGTTACTGAAATGACGAGTGAGTTTTTCAAAATAACTTGGAACTGTATTGACTTATATGTAAAACTGAAGTCCTTATTTGAGGTACAAGTATATAGTTTTGCATAAGTGTAATTTTAGAAATTTTCTTGCCAAATTTTCATAGCTGAGATTGTGTTCCATTCTTACCATTTTATGAATCCTGAACTGTTTTTGCAACCTTCACAAAACTGAACAGTGTTGTGTCCTTTTATAACCTTACCAGCAATTTGTTCTAAGCCTTCTAATGACATGGCCAAGTTTTAGAATCTGTGTTTAGATTCCTACTGAGATTTTTATTTTTTTTGCGCAGTAAATGGCCTAAGTGTCTCCTGGTGTATCTGTTGTGAAACTGTGCAGTTTTTCTGATATTAGGCTTTTTTAACATTGACTCAGCACTGGCTTTACTTTCTCTTCCTTGGGGGATACAGGTCAAACACAGTTTATGAGGATGATTCTAGGAGAGGCTTTTTTACTTCAGTTCAGAACTACCCAGATCAAAACTAAGGAAGAGAAATTTTTCTTCTCTGCTGTGGTTTGACCTGAAATAATTGTATTCTGACACTGCTAGTGACATATATTCTGATATAGTAGACATTTTTCAAAGCCATTTTAAAATAGATATCCAGGATAAATTTGTTTGTTGCTTAAATGGAACTAAATAGTTATGAGCAAATATATTAAATCAAACCATCTGATTTTAGTCTGTAACTCAAAAAATGAAATACAGTTTGGAAAGAGTATTAAAAAAATAAGATATGGCACAAAATATACTGTTCTCTCTTTTTGTCACTTTCCTTTCCACAGTGCCCTTCCTTTAATTCTTGAAATCTTATTCCTTGTTTCAAAACTCAATAGATTGGCAGTTTTTCTGGTTTGTATTAAAAGTCCCATATAATCAACTCTTCTGATGAGTTCTTGGCTTTGTATTGTCCCACTAGGGTATTAACAATATGTGACTGATCTTAGAATAGAATTGAATAAAAGGGAGTTTTATGACAGTGGAGTGTGGAATTCTGGAAAGAAGGAAATTTTCTTTTTCTTTTGAAAGTAGTCAAAAGTGGCAGATTGCATTTAAAATTTGCATTTTTGAAAATTACTTTTGTCTTTATTTTCATTACTAGAATAAAATGTACTGGGTTCCTTTGTGGTGGAAGAAGAGATTAAGTTTTTTAAAAATACGTATATGAACATAATAAAGGTGGGTCAAGTATCTGTTTCCTGGGTTTAAGTTAAAATTTCATTACCTACTGGACTGAAGTTGTTGGACATGTTTATTAGAACACATTAAATTTCAACTTTCTTATTATAATGAGATAATTTTTTAACTCATAAAATTGTCCTTGGGATAAAATGAAATAACGTGAAAGTACTTTATATAATATATCAGCATGATTACAAATGCTTTATAAATGCAATGTGATAAGATTGTTGTTTAAAAAAACTTTAGAGTAGGGCTGGGGATTTGGCTCAGTGGTTCTACTCCCTGCCTCGCAAGCTCAAGGACCTGAGTTCGATCCCCAGTACCAAAAAAAAAACCCACTTTAGAATAGAGTGAAGGGAGATTTCCCAGTAAGATACCTCACACAATCCAGAGACCCTTTCCTTTGCAAAAATATGACATCATTTCAATTTCAGACAAATAGTTTTAGAAGAAAAAATGGATATTTATTTGAGGCAATGCATCCTATTTTTAAATTGAGCTAAAGAAAGCAGTAGGCATAAATTTGTAGAGAACCTGCTTTATAAATGAAGTAATTCTATAAGCATAAAGGCAATGAGATGAGGAAATATGAAATAAATTCTGGTGTTGTAGGGGGATCAGGTGAACATTCATTTTCCATTTCTGGCCCATTGCTTTTGACTTCCACAGAAAGCTGATGCAGGGAGATGATTGTGCAGATAATTGACATGTGTAGAGAAAGAGAAGAAGAAGGCAGAGATTGGATTATGACACAATCAAAAAAATTGTTCGGTCAAACTCATGGAGTCCCAGAACAGGCCTTGCTCTTTTATATCCTCACGTTGACTAGTGAGTGGGTACAAGTTTCCTGAGAAAGGGACAAGGGTCTTGGGTCAGGGGACTCTCTTCATGCGAAAAAAGAAAAAGTAACTTTCTTTACTGTGTTTCAACTAATAGCACTTCTGCAAGCTTACATCATTTAGAGTTCAATGAGAAATTTTGCTGGTGTAGCCCAGTACACACCATCCAGACAGTGTCCTATACTAAACTGCTTTATTTTCTCTGTATTAATTGCTTTAAGTATATACTTATTTACTTTGCTTTTGTCTGTCTTTCCACCAAATGAAACTCCATAAGATAAAACAGCAAGGGATGTTCCTGTATTTTCTATCTCCATTGCCTCTAAAGACCCCTGGGACATGGTTGTTAATGTCATAAAAATAACCTCCACTTTTGTATTCATTGTTTATTGGTATATTTTACATATACAATATGATGATATTCATCATTGGGAATTTGTACCTTTACATGATGTATCTTGGTTCTTATGCTTTTCTCCCTTTCCCTGCCCTCCTTTCAACTCCCCTCCTCCCTGTTTATACTTTATTTCCATGTTTTCCTTTTCTCATATTTATTCCTTTCTCTTTCCTTTCCCCTACACCTCCCACTTCCTCTTCTCCTTTGAACCTTTCTTTCCTGTTTCACATTATCTATTGCATCTAATATTTACACACGTGTCTTACTTGTCTCACTAAGACTATAGCCTCAATATGCATGTATTTAGCTACAAATGTCTCTAGTTTCTCATTCTTTATGTCTGAGTAATACTCCATCTTATAAAAAATCAAAACAAATCTTTTTTTTTTTTTTTTTTTTTTTTTTTTTTTTTTTTTTTTTTTTTTTTTTAGTACCGGGGATTGAACTTGGGTCCTTGCTCTTGCAAGGCAGGCCACCAAACCTCAGAGCTAAATCCCCAGCCCAACAAAACAAATCTTTATCCCATCTCCATTTGATGTGTAAGTGGGATGTTTCTAAGTTTTAGCTACTACAAACTGTGCTACTATAAACATGGGTGTGCATATATCGCTGTGGTATGATTCTTTTATGATTCTTTGGGAAGATACCCAGCAGGGGAACAGCTAGGTCAAATGGGATCTCTAATCCTAGTTTTCAATGCAGAAAGAATGGATGCTATCAAGAAATCAACCAATAACAAATGATGGAGGGACTGTGGAGGAAAGGAACCCCTCTCCACAGTTGGTAGGCGTATAGGCTGGTGCAACCACTGTGGAAATCAGTATGGAGATACTCCACTTTTTTTAGTAAAATAATTTGAAGCTTTTATATTGCAAACCTCAGGATTTTACTACATCCATAAAGATGTGAGATATTATACAAGTTTTAATTACTGGACATTGTCTTGGTTACTTTTCCTGTTGCTGAGACAAAATACCTAACATGCAAAGTTAGAGGTTTTTTGGCTCACAGTTTGTAGAAGTTTCATTCCATAGTTGGGTGGCTCCAAGGCAGGGGGGAATCACACACAAAAAAAAGGAGAAGCGATCCATAGAATAGCAGGTCAGGCAGAAGGTAGCCAGCAATGAAGTAGCAACTAGCAAGAAACCAACTGCAGGTAACTAACAGCAAGAGTTTTGCTGTATCTTATATTGTATTCAGGATACCTGGCTTTAGGACAGATAGCACTAGTGCCCTTAATCCTAGCATTGCATCATGAATCAATCACACACTCTAGATCCAGCCACCTCTGAAAAGGCCCCACCTCTGACTGCATGAGGCACAAGCCATGATAGACATGTAAGTGCATTTATTTTTTAAGTCCCGATGAGATATTTATAACTGTTGGGTAAGCTGAGTGGAAACTCTCTTCCATATCTAGTATGAGGTACTAAAGGAATTTCCTGGATGGTAAAATAATTCAGTTGATAGAGAATTACCATGAATGTAATGTACGATGTAACTGATAATACTATTAAAATTACTAATATGATTTACATTAATTACTATTGTTTTTATTGCTAATGCTGCTGCATGTAGTCAGTACCTGTTGAATACCAGGATTGAGGAATATTGTTCTAGGATCCATGGTGATTATAACATCTGTTCCTTATAGAAATTAATTGATGTTTCTCAAACTAAGTTAATGTCCCTGAGCCACCCACAACAGAGTCAAAGGAAATACATATGAAAGTTATGAGTCCTATACATCTCACTGAGTAGGGATGGGCAACTGTGGTTTTCAAAGATTTCCCAGGCCATCTCATGAACACTGAAGTTTTATATCAATTGGTTGTTGAACTGAAACAGGGAAAGAAAATAAATGTAATCAGCCTTTATTCATCAACTATACTATGCCAAAGCTCTTAAGGATTAATCCACAATAATTGCTTTAAATCTTTACCAAAATAAAAAAAAAAAAGCCCTAGACTGAAATGTTACTATTAGAAGCAAATGCTGTTTAAAGTAAAGAAAATATTATCCTTGCTTTAAAGATGAGACTGAGCGAATCTCAGAGGAATTACTAATACTGCAGTTAATGGAAAATAGAGTTAGTCTTAAAAGTCAAATCCGGCTCTGACTTCAAAGTTCACTTCCTTGCTGGTGGACTCTCGTACTTCCCTGTCATGTAATTGGAAACACGTGTGTGCATGCACACACACCACAGCCAGTTGCTTGTAAAATTTCAGGAAAACACAAACTGACAAGACAGAGCTGTTTACAATTTTCACAGGACTGGAATACATGTGCGGTAAAGTCACTGCATAGAGGTGTCCATATGTTTTTGGAAGCATGAAACAGGAGTGTTGAGATGGATCTAGGTGAGTGAAAACAAGACAAGAAGTAGGAAAAAAATATTCTCATTTCTCCAGCTTTAAAAAAAATACGAAGATAGCAAAATGCTAATATACACTGAAACCTTCCTTCTTAAATATGGTCCGCAGACCATCAATATCAGCATGTCCAGTGAGTTTGTTAGAAATGCAGTATCTCAGCCACCACCTTCATCTGTTGGATCAGAATCTGCATTTTAACAGTTTCTCCTGTGATTCAATGCCCACTGAAGCTGGAGAAATATAACCTATGGATAACCAGACACTGATACTGCTAAAATAGAGCTTATACAGACTATGTCAGTAAATAGATATGAGAGCCAAACTGTGAAGTACCTTCTCGTACTTACAGATTAAGATAGAAAGATTTTAATTGCCCAAACCCTATCAAACTCTTAAAGCACTTGTCACACAAGTTAGAAAAACATGAAAGAAAATGCTGTTTATTGAGAATGCCATTTAAAAGAAGACTTACAAAATGTTTTTAATGCACATGTAGCTATGAAAAGCACTGTACAGGGGCCCCTGAATTTGGCATTGTTTCTTGAGAAAAACAATAGCAAAACATTTCTAGGTGTATTGTAGAAACAGTTAAGAAGGTGAAAATTGATTAGAAGATTATTGGGTAACATTCAGAGTTCAGTGAGGTTACTAGGTAGTCAGGTGAAAGGAAATGGGCAGAAATCAAGTGAATCGGGACCAGGAAACTCGGGCAAGGTCCCACACAGGTGGAGAAACTCTTGTCACTGGACATATTCACACTATTCATTAGCCTAGTATATAATTCGTTAGTGTCATAGTTACTTTTTGTTGTTGTTGCTGCTGCTGCTGAAACAAAGTACCTGATATCCACAGCTAAAGGAAGGAAGATTTATTTTGGCTCACAGTTTGTAGAGGTTTTAGTCCATAGGCAGCTGGCTCCATGGCAGAGGGACATCACAGAGGAGAAATGTTCTAGGCAGGCAGAAGGCAGCAAAGCAGTAGCAGCAAGTGACAACAGCAGCCCTTTTTCTATTCTATTCTATCCAGGCTATATGCCCTTAGTGAGTGGACTAATTTAGTAATAACACACTGAATTCCAGCATCACACACTCTAGATCCAGTTACCTCTGAAAAGCTCCACCCACGACCCTAGGAGGCTTTGAGGAGACATCTAGACATAAGCCATATGGTGGTCCCTCTAGTTCCAATGCCTTTGATGGAAGTCTCTTACTACTTGAGCTTAAATCACATGCCTAATTCCTGATCCAGCAGTAAAGAGAAAGAATGCCTGGACACTTTTGGCTTCTACAATGGAAAATTCCGTAACAAAATAATCACTGAGTTATTCTGTTAATTTTTTTATGTGAATGGTTTTAAACATAATACTGGTTTTAATGATGGGCTTTAAATCAGAATTTGTTTTAGACAGGGCCTTGCTATGTAGTTCAGGCTTGCTTTAAAATCATTATGTAGCTCAGTTTAGTCCTAAACTCACAGTAATCCTGTCTCAGCTTCCTGAGTGCTAGTGTTACAAGTGTGTGACACCATACTCAGCTAAATTTAACCTTTTATACCAATATTGTCAAACAGAAATTCAATGTAAACTGTACATATTTTAAATTTCTTAGACATATTTTAAAAATGGAAAATGTTAATAATTCCCTTGATAAAATACTATTCAACATATAAAAATTATTGATCAGCTATTTGATAACTTTTTCCTTCCGTCTTTGAAATCAAGTACATATTTGCATTTAACAACGTATCCCAGTTTGGACTATTCATAGATAAATGTTCAAGAACTTAATAGTTTCATGTAACTTGTAGTTACTATTGGACACATAAGCTTTAAATTATTATGTATGCTTTGGCTACTCAGGGTTCTTTTGAGGTAGGGGTCTCTTGAACAAATTATTTCCAGAAAAATTTAAGGTACACAATTAAATTATAACCCATTAAAGAAATTTCTGCAAGGACTAGAGTATTATGGTTTATATTTACTTTTTGATTATCTAAATTTATGGAAAATAACTCTAGAATTCATGAAAATCACCAGGTGTGGTGGCTCACAACTCGTGCCTGTAATCCCTGTGTACTTGGGAGGTTAAGACAGGAGGTTGGCTGCAACTTTGAGGCCAGCCCAGGCTATATTGTGAGCTCAAGGGCAGCCTGCACTGTAAAGCAAGGCCTTGTCTCAAAAAAACAAAACCAACCAAAGAATACATGAGAATGAACAATTCAGAACTTCATGTGTTTTCTCTTTCTTGTTTAAAAAAACTCCAGAAATGGTTACATGTAGTTTAAATAGAAGTAGCCAATCAATAATTTTTATGATTATATGTTGAATAATAAATATTTAGGTGAATTATTAACATTTTCCATTCACGTTTTCCATTTTAAAAACGTGTCTGCTAGGAAATTTAAAGTATGTACAGTTTACATTGTATTTCTGCTTGACAATATTGGTATAAAAGGTTGAATTCAGCTGATTGTGGTAGCACACACTGACATGTAGGTTATGTGTAATGTACATGTACTGTTAAATGCAAGTTAATATCTAGTCACCTACAGACCTATAGGGAGCTAATCTTCAGATAGCTGTCATAGAATTCTGTCAAACTATTGCAGACCTCAGGGATAAACATAAGCTTCTAGTAGACTTGTTGAGGTAGAAGGAAAAGGAGACAATTTTTAATACAGGGCGAAAAGTACGGAGATTAAGATTCCTATGGATCATAAATAATACTTCAGTAGAACTTGCAATGAATAGTAATGGAGGAGGCAGATGCTTCTTTTCCATCCAAATAATGGACCTGTCGTTTTCAGTTCATTTTGGATATGTGATATTGGTGCTACATCCAAAGGGTTCATACAACAAATGGTTGTCAATGAGCAGCTGACTTCCAGAAACATCAGAGAAAATATGGAGACTTAGAGATTTGTTGGTCATAAAACTTTTTTGTAAAGGACCACATAGCAAATATTTTAGGCTACATTGTCTGTTACAAATACACAATTTAGTCCTTGAAGCTAAAGTAGCCATAAGCTACATGTCATAAATTTGATTGCGCTTCAAAGCAAATCACTTTACAAAAGCAGATAGCAGTCCAGAATTGGGCCATGGACTCTATTTTATGGACTCCTGATATAGATAAAATGTTATGATAACATATTAGATTTTGAAGAAAAAAATCAATTATGATGTGGTTTAATCTCACTTTTGTAGGTGATGAAAAAAAATCACAGTACAAAAAAAGTCAAAGACTTTTTCAAAATCAGTACTGTTGCCAGGACTAAAATAAGAAGTCAGATTTCCATGATTCTTATTCTCCATTTCTAGCCGCCATACCTGCTTCACAAGACCTTGGTTGGCACCTTAATGCGAAGACAGTGATCTCTTGTGGTATGTCATGACCTGGAATGCCATTGACTTGGTAACATGGGAAGAAATAAAACAAAGGAAAGAAATAAGCAGTGAGGGGAGAGCAGAGAATTCCCTGTGTGGGGAGTAGGAGCACTTTACAGCTGCCATGGGTTCTTTTCTAGTCTGCACAGCAGTGAGGCTGTGATTCCTTTATTGAGGCAAGTTTCCTATTCCACAAAGGCACAATTAAATGCCCTTGTCTGCATCACGTTGCGGGTGAAGTGAGACCCTAGGAATGGAGGGCTGATAATACCCTTGCACCTGTTGGCCTTACGTCCTATTCACATCCTATTTTTGTTGCAGTGGAAAACAATGTGGTTATAAATTTGATCAAGTTTTCAACCATTGCAGTGTTTGATCTCACATATGCTCTTTGGTGTCTGACATAACTCAAACATTTGTTCATAAAGTGACAATTTAAGAGACATCCTTGTAAATTATGTTTCATATGAAATCTGTCTTTCGTAATAATACTGAAGCAAACAAAGTTCTGAGTTTCTCCCCTTACAAAGTAGTGTTTTATTTCTATTCGTGGATACTATTTAATCTATTTTACTTTTTAAATGAAATTTTACTTGAATCTATGAAAATGTCTGATGTTTATGAAGCAAAGTGAGGGAATGAGTGTGAGTAGTTGGCTGAATAAGAGACTTAGAGCAGTGTTCACCAGAAGTAGGAGACAGAAGACAGCAACGGTCACAGACAAGGGCTCAGAGAGCTGTGTGCAGAACTAACTCAGAAGACCAGAGATTCAAAGGGAAGAGTTTTAAAAAAACAGTGAATATGGAATAGAATCAAAAGCTGTAGATAAGCCTGGTATAGTAGTGTACACTTGTAATTCCGGACTCATGGGTGGCTGAGGCAGGAAGACTGTAAATTGGAGGGCAGGCTGGGCAACTTATTGAGACCTTGTCTCAAAATGAAGCATCAACTGCAGAATCCACCACCAGACTTAGCATTTGAGAGGTAATATTAGTGCTGTTTTTAGTGATATTTCAAGATAGGCCAGAAAGCAGTGTATTGATGTCTAGATAGCATATAGATCAGATAGGTAAAATTTCAGAAATGTGGAGAAAATAAAATTGCCAGCAGCGCAAATATTCATCTTTCTTCTTTAGAAAAAGACATTTGTTCACTCCTTAACATCGCATGGAAGGGATTAATAGAAAAGTGATGTATTGACCTGATGTTTTTTGGAGATAATTAGGTTTTCAGCCTAAATTTCTATGTGACATATTTATTACATTCATTTGGAATAGCCTTCTGAGGCTGGAGACATGGTTAGTCTTAACTAGTTATCACCTAGCACAGTCTATAGAACATAGTATATGTTTGATATTAATTGAGATATTAGTTGAAAGGAGAAGACAAGGTCCTTTTCACAAAGGAAATGAAAAAAATGACTTGGAATAATAGTGGGCTCTATTAATATAACAATAAGTTATAAAAAGTAAATATATAACTGAATTTGTTGTAATAAAATATGGATCCAGTCATTTTTGTAATGAACATAACATATTAAGAAAACTTCATAGAAAAAGGTAAGCTTTAATAATTCTTGTAATGAGTACATCATATTAACTTTCATTAAAAAAGGTAAGATTTATTTCCAAATGTTGAAGTAATGCACAAAACACCACTGGAATGATTTACACAGTGTTGCTAAATGTGTTATTAATGATTTTCTACTCTTTGGCATGAGGTAAATGAATGGAATTTTATGACTTTTTATTTAAATTACTGTAGGTAAAAAAAGCTAACGTATTCATTAAAAGTACATAAAATACCCCTTCCTCAGTAATGCTGTTTATTGTTAGCAAAAAAATAATACACCTTTGGTACAGTGGTTTCAAGGATGTCATGCATTACTATTATGTCTGTAATAAAACATTTAAGGGACTGTCCTCAAACACTCTAATGTATTAAAGCCTATTGTTTCAAGATTACTAGCTCACATTATGATAAAACTTGGTATAAACTGGCTCAGTTTTTTAGGAATGCTGTAATAAAATAGATTTCTAAATAAACAATTTTGGTCTCCTTTGATATTCCATTATACCAGTTACAGATATAAAATTTGATATGCAGTGAAATACTTGATAATATCTGTCTGTGAAAAATACTCATCACATGTGACAAGATAAAAATACATAACTTCCTTTGTGGTCACCAGCTTAACTTTTGAAAATACTAATTTGGATTTCTTCATTGAAAGTCATACTAAGTATATAAATTGCCTATTGTAATTAAGATAAAATATTTCAAAAGTCACAAGCTAATTTAGAGGTCTGCTGAGTAAGTTCCAGAAAACTATTTTTATGCAGTGGAATTTTTTTTTTCTTTCCAAAAATTAAACGATACCTGGGGATTTGGCTCAGTGGTTCCACTGCCTGCCTGGCAAGTACAAGGGCCCAAGTTCAATCCCCAGTATCAAAAAAATAAATAAATTTTAAAAATAAATGAAAAGCACGTTTGTTAATAGGTTTGTTATATAACTTTCAATATTCGATCAGGCACCACCTCATAAGGATACCTCTACTTTAAATATTTAACCTACAATTTAACATGATAACATAGTGGCGTATATATTTTTGTATGTTTACTCTAGATTATATTGTATTCTTCATTGTACCTTCCCTCTTCCATGAGAAATGTTGCCATTTAAGCCTTATCCAATGAGAAGATAAAACAAATTGGTCCAGTTTCTCTGGAAATGAGGTTGAGTCATAATCTTTCAGAGTACTTAATTTAATCTGTATCTGTAATTCAGTTAATTTTAATCCACAACATCTGCGCTAGTTTCTTAAGAAAAATGATTTATTATTCTCTGAGGGTTAGGTGTGTGGACATTTTAGAAAATGTGAAAAGGCCCAGTATAAAAACAGAAATCATAAGGGGCTGGGGATGTAGCTCAGTGGCACTGCGCCTGCCTGGAAAGCACAAGGTCCTAAGTTAACAAAAAACAAAAAACAAAAAAATACACCAAAACCATGAATCACACAAAAGCTCTTCATCTAGATATTTGTTTTCAATCTGGCAGACAACACAAATCTTACCACATTATAGAGGAAAACACACGGAAAGTGGTCTCATATGTATATACACTTATGAACAGAATATAATATGCCCAAATCCATAATTAAAACATGTTTTTGACAGAAATCTGGAAGATAAAAGTAGAGATCTTCCTCAGAAGCAAGTATGGTAATTTTCTCATGTGTTTCTAACCAGGTTAGTGACCTCCAACGACCATATCGCTGTACTTGAGCAGATTGGACTTTTATGGCCTTCTGTGGCGAGGGAGTTTTATGCCATGGGGGACCATGGTCATCTTATGTGAGGGTGATAGGGTTGAAGCTTTTGTTAAGAGATTTCAATGAATGCTTATGGAGGTGAGGCCTTGATGCAGATTGAAATGGTTTTGGGAAGCAAAGTTACATCTGTAACGAGTGGCTGTCTAGAGAGCCAACCAGACCTAGGCCAGTGTCGTAACTGGTATGAAGCAGTATTCACTCACTTTAGCCAGCACTGTAAAGTGTGTTTCATCTGTGTATACTGACAACATTCACAATATGCCTCTGTTCAGGCATTTACAGAGTGACCTAACTTCTGTCCAGAGCCATCACGACCACAGACAGCTTTATCTGATGTTGAAACTATTCACATTTGGCAAGGGAACCAGAGGACAGCTTGTGAATGCCAGTCCCACCAAGAACAAGTCCTCAGTCTTGCATCACTGGGGCTGCTTTTCTTCTCTCCACATGTTACAGTGGTATATTACAATCAATGGAAGGTATACTATCAGAGAGCTGGACATGGTTGCATTGCATTCTGAGCTTCCCAGGAATTACAAAAAAGGACTGGCAAAAATGCCCCAGAGAAAATATGATTAGAAAAATCTTCCAAGCAGCTGACTTTTTAACAATAGCAAACGGAATATGAAACAATGGAATGACATCTTCAAAGTTCTACAATAAAATAAAATTCTGTATTTAAGAGTATGTTTAAACTATTGTGGTCAAATAATGACATTTTTAGGCAACTTGAGGGAATTCATCAACAGCATATCCACACTGAAAAAGTAGTGTGTGGGGGTTTCTTCATGCAAAAGAAAAATAATACTAGATAGAAGTTCAGAAAAACAAGAGAAATGAACAGCAACATTAAAATTATGGGCTAAATTGATACTATGAAATCTTAGGATTTAAAATATACACAGGACTTTAAAATATTTTGAAAGGGTTAAGCGGAGTCAGGGCATTCTATAGTCCTTTTGTTTTTAAGCTTTGTTCAGTCAGTAATACTTGTCCAATTTATGGTAGTCACCAAACATAACAATAAAGTATAGAACTATAAAGCTGAGGAGGTGAAAATAGATTATGCAAAGCAATAAAACCAAAAAATTCTAGAAAGAAGAGCAAAAGTGACCTAGTATGGACAGACATGTAGAAATTAAGTAAGAATTGTGGTTACTTTAAAACCAAATAGATCAGTGATAATGTTAAGAAAACTGCTACAGTAACTAAAGCTTGTCAGTCTGGATTTATAAGGGATGAAGTTAAGTATCTGGATGCACAAGATTTACAATCAAATGTCTAGAGTGTAGGTTACCTTGTTTTTCCCAGTGAGTGTAGCAATCAAACCTGAGGAGAATGGATAAGCCATTTAAAGACTTGACAAGTAAACAGGAGTGGAAAGATTGTGGGAGGCCAGAATTTGTAGTACATTCTGGTTGGGAACAAATACACCTTTTTCCTCTCTGGTATCAAACAGCCTACACCTAGTGCTCTAAAACTGAGGTGGCTGTACCAGCACAGATGGAGGTGGTCCCCAAAGAAACATCTAGATCACGGCTGATGTCCATAGAAAGGGTCTCTACACAGTGACAGTGGGGGCAGCTGTTATAAAAACGCTACACCACGTAAGAGTGTAAAGTATTAAAATGGGTAGGAGCATGGGGGAAAAATGAGAACCAAGATCTGTCATGTAAAGGTACAAATTACCAATGATGAATGTAACTGTACTGTATACTTAAAAAGTACCAATAAACTCAATGAAAAAAAAGTACTGAAATGAATAGAAACATATAAAGTTTCAGGAAAAAATAGACAGCTAAAGATAAATTCTTGAATACAGTCAAAGAAAAATCTATGTGGGAACAATGATTTGAAATACAGTAGCTGTTTGATCAGATTATAATGCATACCATTTTAAAGTGTTGAAAAGAAGTGCCAACCTAGAATTGTATGTCTAGCAAATTATCATTTTGAAAGGAAGGTGAAATAAAGACATTCTGTGATGAAGAAAATATAAGGTAATTATTTGCAGCAAACCTATTCTGAAAGAATGATACAGGAAATTTTTTCAAAGAGATAGGAAATGTAACCAGAAAGAAACTTTTAAAAAAAATCAACAAAAATCAAAGTCTAAGTAAATTCAGGATAAATAAAAGATTATTGCATTTATATAACCAGCTATTTGTGATTAAATTTCTCCTATAGACTGGCACATACTGAATCAAATTATCATCTTGGTTTTCTATATGATTTAAATACATAATCTGCAAAGTGAATTAAGTGCTTTATTATCTCCTATTTGCTACTTGAAATCCAGCTATTGCGTTTTTGGTTTCTTTATACTGTAATTCACTGTCACCTTATTGTTCAGTTTTTAAGTCTCAACCTATTGATTTATAAATCTCTCTTCCTTTCATTGATTTCAACTTGCAGCACATGCTTTTCATACCTGCTTCCTTTGGTAATACCAAAAGGTCTTCAAAATACTTTACATAAATTGTTTTCATGAATCATTTTGTCTTTGGTCTTCAGACTAATGTTATTTGTATGTGAGAAAAGTGCTGACTAAGGCCATACTAGATGAAAACCTAGTAGTTGCTGGGAATTGAAACAATAGATTGGCTAACAATTCTGTTATTGTTGTAATTCTGAAATGGAATTTTCCTAGCCCTCAGATGAACTTATAGTTGCAGAGGTAGATATGGAAGAGCAAGGTAAAAATAACCAACATATACTGAATATTGGTACATTACATCCTTATGGTTAAATAGAATATTAAAGTTAAAACAAGATACATTTTTAGAAGCATTAAATGGGAATATTGGCTTTATAACTAGTAAATTGTTAACTGGTTAAACTCGAAGTCTTCGAGTATTTTTATACTATACATATTTTGCAAGTTTAAATGTTTCAAACTATTAAGTTTAACATAAAAATATTATAAGTGATATTTGGTAAAACAAGATCACGCATTTTAAATCAAGTTCATGTACCAGTAAGCTACATAAATATTTTTTCTGAAATTCCTATATAAATTAAACTCATTCTGAGTTTTGAATCTGATAATTATAAACTCGAACATATCACTATGTACATAATGTTTCTTTCTTAACTGAAAAACCTAGGTGAGTCAAAAATGCTTCTTAATTTCCTACTGAAAATATGGGGCAAATATATTGGTCCTAGAACCAATAGAAATTCATTTTTAATTGTGACTAAAACTACACTGGGAAAAGTTTTTTTCTTTGTACAGAAGTTCAGTGGTGGTGAACCTACACCAGTACCATGGCCAGCTGTTTGTTACTGAAAGATCTTAAAGGCTGACCATCACTGTTGGGCTGTTTTGCTATCCTGATTTGGAAAAATACATGACGAAATTTTGTGATGTGATTGTTATAGCATGATAATGACAAAACTGTCACTTTGCCAGTATGCATTGGATAATTTCATCTAATAATGATAGTTAACCTCTTTTAGGTTATGATTATGTATAGCTATGAAAGTAAATATGTGAATGCAAAGTCTTTTTCTTTCATTCATATTACTGTGTACAAAAGTTGGTATAGTTTCTATAATTGGTTAGAAATCATGAAGGTAATTTATTAAATTAATGTTTAAGAAATAAAGACTTCCTGCAATTTATCCTAATTGATAGGGTTTTCTCAGTGCCCTTGTCAGGGCTTCAGTGCTATTCATACTATAGAATCTAAGTCAAATCTTTTCCTCATAAAGCAGAAGATGAATTAAAAAATAATACATGTCCAGCATCACGGATATTCACAATAAAGGCATTAATATATTTGTTACAGGAATACTTATTGAATAGCCAGCTCTTGAGTCAATTTGGGATAGAGTTGTTACAGGAAACTGACGCTTCTGTACATTTCTGCTGCAAACACAAAGTGATGAGATGTGCATGCACGTATACATGTGTATATATCTACATATATACAGCTATGTACATATATGTTTATGTATACTTGTATTTGATTTTTTAAAGGCAAAAAGGCATGTGTTCCAGAAAAATAATGTAACCTAGCCACACACCAGAAAAGGAACAGATACTCTAAACCAAACTTTGGGCTGATGCTATAGCCTTTTGACTTCTGGATCTAAATTTGAAATGTGATTGTTCAGAGTTTTGGCCCTGTGGGATTACCGGTACAAAGAACACAGAGTAAAGGTAAATTTACTACCTAAGACAAGACTTTGACAGAACCCTCTATTTATTCAATAATTCATTCAACAAATACTCAGAGTCCCTAGTATTCTGATGACAGATAATGCTGCCTTCGTTACTTTTCTGGTTGCCAAGACAAAGTACTAAACACACAAATTAAGGGAAGAAAGGTTTATTTGGCTCACAGTTTGTACAGGTTTCAGTTCATAGTTGGCTGGCTCCAAGACAGGGTGACATAGCAGAGAGGCATCACAGAGGAAGACAATTCATGAAGAGCAGAAGGCAAGAACGCAGCAAAGTAACAAGGAAGCAATCACCAAGTAGCCACAGCAGCCCTCTTTCTATCCTCTGTACTATATCCATGGTACCCGCCCTTGTGACAGGTAGCACTCGCACCTAGGATAGGCCTTCGCATTATCCATACTCTGAACTATGCCAAAACAATAAGTGGAATAATTTAGTATCCACACACCTTTAATCCCAGCATCATACTTGGTAGATCAAGCTACCTCTGAAAAAGCTCCACCTATGACTGCTTGAGGCTTTGGGGGTGGGGGCATCTAGACACAGGCCATAACCATGTGCTTTTGTGCAAACTTAAATTCCCACTTGCAGAGAGCTATTATTACAGTGAAAAGGATCTCAAGGGTAATGAGGAGAACCAGAGTGAGAGGAAAAGTATGAAACAAACCTGAAAAGAAGCTGAAACATTTGACCCCAGGCAGTCTGATGGCATCTCAGAGGTGAGGACTGAAACACTGAAGAATTCCGGGGATGTAGATTTGCTCACAACTATTATGAAAAGAGGATTAAGAGTGAAAGCAAAAACAACACAAGAAAAATTAACCTTCTACCTGAGTGGTCCTTCCAATTTAGATTCCAGAACATTTGAATACTTTGACGTCTAAGAAGGACAGTACAAACAAACAAAAAATTTTGAATACCTTATCAGTACATGGTTTCGTGCCAAATAAAACTGACTTTATGGAACTCTGACAAAGAATTTAAAATAAACATTTTTAGAATGTTTAAATGAATGCAGCAGGCTTACTGTTCCTTGAGAATTAAAAATGAAGTGTAAAAGCAAAGGCAAGAATAGTTGACGAGAATAGTTCCTGAGGAGTGTAGTGATTAATAATTTGGGAAGTAAAACATAGAGTTATAGAAATAAAAAGAAAAATAGAAAATATTAGAATAATCTCACTTTAAAGGAGAACCCAGAGAATTTGCTGTAATGATAGACAAAGAGAAAAGCATACAAGAATGCAGTTAAATGATACAAAAGATCATTTTTATGCTTTATAACATGTGCTGCCCAGAGTGATAGTTAATAACATGTGGTCTAATGAGGAAGCGTTGGAAATACAGGTAGTCTGAATAGAGATGTGCAGTAAGTGGAAAATACAGACCAGATATCAAGGACTAGGTTTTAAAAGAATCATCTCTACAATGTCTATATTGACTACATGTTAAAATGATATTACAGATATATTGGGTTAAATAAAAAAATGCTAAATTAACATAACCTCTTTACTTTTTCATGTGGCTACAAAACAAAGTCTTAAAGTAACATGTGGAGCTTGTGTTACACTTGCAGTGGACAGTATTCTATATAGTGTGTAGTCTTGTACAAGAGTTTGGTGAATGCTCTCAGAGGAAATGGAGAAAAGAGATCTGCAAAGGTATTAGTGGACTTTTTGTACAGTTGGAGAAAGAATAGGTATAGTCAGGGCTGGGGATTTAGCTCAGTGGTATCCCTGCAAGTTTGTTCCCTGGCCTTGGGGGAGGGGATAGGTGTGGTCGCATCAAAATGGAGTTGTCATGGTAAATTAAAGCCATACTTACGAACCTTATAATGAAATCGGAGAACCTCAGGCGTAAAGAGAACAATTTTAGAGCTGCTAGTGTGCATCAACAGGCAGCCCTGGAAATAATAATACTCGTACTGATGATGATAGACTCTTGGAGGCCACAGGCAATGAAGTAACGTTTAAATTGGTGAGCAAGAGTGGCAGTCAGTCCAAGAATGTTGTGCCAAACCATTATTCAAGGAAAAGGAAAGAAGAATAAAGAAACAATATTTTTCCAAAACCAACATCTGGGTACTTTAACATCCACAGATCCTCAAAAAACAAAATTTTGAAGGACGTATTTTAGCGAGGATAGGACTGAAGGAGGTCTTGGCACATGAGAAATACTAATGGAGCACAGAAAACGAGCAAATATTAAATGTAATTGTTTTTCTTCTTATGTCCATTTTTAAAATTTCAAAATAGGTAAAGTTGATAATGTGGTCGTGCAGAGGTTTAAAAGTATGGTAACTTAGGGATCTAGAAAACTGACTCATTTAATAGTATGTTTTAGGTTCATTTATAATCAAGAGTATGAATTGTGAATTTAACAGTAATCTCTAAGAAAGAATAAACGTCAAGAAATAGCTCCTAATGTAGAAAAGTAGGAAAAAGGACTTCAGAGATATGTAGAAATCTAACAGAGTCATGAAATTAAAGAGTAAAAAAAGAGATGAATTGAAGGTATATATGAAATAAAATTTTTAAAAGCCGAAATGGATTGATAGTCATACTGCCTGTAAGAGTATTAAATACTCTGATTAAAAGCAGAAATTGTCAGACCAAAAATTAAAGAAAAAAAAACTAAAGACCTGTAAAAACTCAGATAATGCGAAAGAAACAGAAAATATTTCTAAAATGTATGTTTAGCAGAGTGCTTACTAATCACTAGGCATTTAATAAATGCTACTTACTTTATAAGGAAAAATGTGTTTTTAGTAGAGTGCTTATAACACAAATTTTTAAATTCATGTTACTTATTTCACAAGTTTTTTTGAGATGATATTTTTAACTTACTAGGTTTTTACTTTATGCCTCAAATGTTCAAACAGACAAGTTGAAGAGAAATGACTTAAGAAATAGCAATGTTCTCTTCTGTGTACCAGGTCTAAAGAGCACAGGGGCAAAGGTGATAAATAACTTCTCTGCACCATCACTGAAATATAGCTGCTTTCCCTGTGCCCAGACTTCAGTTTAAATGCACATCAGGCTGCTACCTCTTCCAAGCAGTGTGTGGTCTGTCACTAGCCGTGCAAAATGAGAAAAGATGGCCCCCTACTCTGTGCAGATTGCAGTTTGGAGAAGAGGATCTTACAGTGCAGATGGACCTTGCCTCTTAGTGTGATTTGTTTTAGGCTTCAGGAGACTCTTAGCTCCTGAAATTATATACAAAAATGTGGCTCAATGCATTTTTCAGTGTGATAGGTGATTAACTTCCATCAAATTTTGGAGAAGGGAATGTTTCTTTATGAAAATATAAAAACATGTTAATAAGATAGGCATCATGTAATGACTTGATATATTTATTGCACAATGTTCAGTGTTCAAGTTAGGTAAACACAGATAGGTATTTATCATTTCTTTAGGGAGAAAAACTCAAAATCTTTTCCTCTTATCTTTTTGAAACGTGAGGCACATTGTTGCTATATAGAATCACCGTATTGTGTGGGGCATGACAGAACCTTTTACTCCTATCTGTGACTTTAGGACCTGAAGTTTTACTTCTCCCACTCTGGGATCCATTAGTTATCATGGGCCTGTGGAACGGATAGAAGGAAACAGAAGACTTCCACACAACTTTCCTTTTGCGGCCTGTAATTTAACTTAGGAAATTACATTTCTTACTTTACAATAATTGTCATCCTGGAAGATGATTTTTTTCCTACCCTTTTTGGAAGTAGGAAAGCTGTCCATCTAACTTGTAAGGTTTAATGCTTCTGAAGAGTGATTTTCAAATTGACTTTTATGGCCTAGTCTCAATTAGACTTGCAAATTAGTAAGGGTGGTTGAGTGATAAAAAAGAAACCCTTAATAATCTTCAAAACTCACCTTAGCCCGTAATTTTTGTACTTTTCTCCTTCATTTTTATACAAGTACTTAAAATAGGTTACAAAAATAAGTCATTTGGTTTTCACTTGCATCTACTCTCCCTTTCTCCACTTACAGTGAAGTGTTAATGACCCAAAGCAAAAAGACCTGGAACCTTGTAAATGGCTTTAAGATTTAAACTTGATATGATTTCCTATTTTCTGGTACCCTGGCTGCTTTTATCAATTTGCTTTCAGCCTTATGATAAATATAGACACAGATGTGAATGAATAATGTAAAATACTTCATGCACTTTATTTTCTTAAACTTCATTTCTCAGGCAAAATCTAGATAAAAATCCACATAATAAAAACAAAAATGTAATCATCTACTGGAACTTTATGTGATACAATAATATAGTTGTTTATATAACGAGCCAAAAATCTTGATTTAAGGAGGCGTCTATTTACAAATGAGCCACTCTGGCTATGTCCCTAGAATCAGTCTACACTATCAGTAATAATTTTGTGTTACACCTTAGGATATAATATGGTTTAATAGGGAGAGTATTACAGGGACAGTATACCTTAGAGACTAAGAATAATCTAGCTACATTTAAAGCATACTAAATTTAAATTGCTACTTATAATTAGATTACTAAAGGCTACTTCATTTTTTCTAAACCTTAATCTTACCTCTAAGATGGGGATCAACACGTTCACCACCACCATAGGGTAGGTTAGAGTGGCATCACCATAACTTGGTAGGTCATTGTGAGGACCAAATGATGGAATTCACACAACATTGTTAACATGGTCGCTGCCAGGTTATCAGGCCAGGATTATTCAGTAATCAAATATTTATGAGGCTTCCTATAGAATGCTTGTTTAATGCTGTAAAATAGCAAGAATGAAAGATTCACATTTATACATCAAGTAGGAATAAATCTTACAAAAGATACTGAATGAACAGTGCTGGTTACAGAAAATTACATGCAGCCTGATTCCATGTGAATCAAGTAAAAAACACAACCCAGTGATTTCCCTTGTATGAGGCAGGTAGTGGCTGAGTGGGAGAAGAGGGCCTCCTGTTGCCTTTGTTATGTGGTAAATTAGTCTTTGCCAACTTTGAAGACATTTGCAAATTGTAAGTAATAGCTTTTAGAGGAAAAAAATGATTACTTTTTGTTCTCTTTTGATTTTGTAACTGTTCCTTAAGAGAAGGCAAGGTAGCTCAGTTTTCTCAGATCATGGGCATTATTTGATAAAGATGTACAGTTTCCAGAACATGTCTGTTTGGGATAGAAATTTGCTTTATTTTTGTACAACTAAATGATTAACTGGAGAGTTTGTTCCATCTGTCCCTTCTTCCCACTAAAATAAAAACAACAGTGGATTCAGCATCCCTCAACTACATTTGAAAGTCTTGAAGCTGGAATTTTCTAACTAGTTAATGTGTCATTATCTTTTAAAATTCTTGAAATTTTCTAATGCAACTCAAGGACAAAAATCATGGATTCCCTTGTTTCAGAATTTATTTTAGTATTAAACATAATAAATAATATTTATATAGTACTTTGTGGTGTGATCCCCTTTTGAGCACTTTGTTTACATTTGTTTAATTTTTCCCCCCCAAATTATAAAACAGGTACTACTGTTATAACTCTAATCTTCATTTTAGCAAAAAAGAGCCTGATGCACAGAGAGGTTAAGTAACTTGCTCAAAATCAAACAGATGGTGACTAGTAGAGGTCGAATTGAACCCCAGACAGTTCAGCTGCCCCAGGATCTCTGTTTTTCAATCATTGTTTTTCCTGTCTTTAAAAGGTCCACTCTGTCAACATCGCTGCCATGTAGATACCTGTGATAGTAGGTAACAGAAAGGAGAAATTCAGAAGGTGGTCCTTGTAGTGAAGGTCAACGTGTGTCAGTGGCAATAACAAACCTTTTTTACCAAAGTGCTCCCTGTGTGTTTCCTTTTCCTGACGTATTTTAGAATTAGCTTGTCAAATTTAATTAGAAAAACACTGTTGTGATTTTGATAGTTTGGGGAAAACTGAAATCTTTAGGATACTGAAATAGTTCATAGGGTCATGAGATTTATTTCTATTTTATTATCTTTCATATTTCTTCCATTAATTCCTGTATATTTATGCTATTTATTTCTGGTTTTATTTGTTCTGCTTCTTCAGATAAACTTCCATTGTATTATAAATCCCATTCTTAGTATATAGAAGCATCATTAAATCCTCTGTGTTTATTTGATAAATGGACCTCTTACTGAAATATCTTATTAGTTCTAGTAGATTTTTTTCTCTTAATTGTTGTGGTTGTCATCCCACTAATGCTATTCAAAATTAGTGATTATTTCATTTTTCATTCAAACATTTATACATTAATTATCAATTTTATAATGCTCTGAACAGTACTGCTGATAATTAGCATCCTGTTAGGAAGATCATAATTATTTCACTTTCAAGTTCTTGAA
The DNA here is from genome assembly GCF_012274545.1 of Fukomys damarensis. NCBI lineage: Eukaryota > Metazoa > Chordata > Mammalia > Rodentia > Bathyergidae > Fukomys > Fukomys damarensis. Next base: position 30,874,403 of record NW_022900940.1, read on the forward strand.
TTGAGTTAGAAGTTTGTATCTCATTAAGAAGGCATTCTTCTGTTCCTTTCCCCAATTTTTGATTATTTTTAGTATAATTATGGAATTTTATCAAATGCTGCTTCAGGAGATTCTATGATTTCTTGAAACCTCTCCTTTTAAAACACTTAGCTATGGATATCTTATTAATTGAATCTAGAACTTAATCCTAGAATGAACTCATGTTGTGGATAATATGTATTGGTCCAAGGTAAAAACCTTTGATGACTGACAGATCTGTGTATTCCGGTTTTATGAAGTATTACCTTTGTGATCCTTTACATTTTCCTTCATCATTCTGAACCTTCTTGTGTAAACATGAGTAGTAATTTCTCCCTTATAGGACGAGTTGGGTGGATAATTCATGTTCATCACTTAGCACATTGCCTGGATTATTTTCAATAATAGAGCTTATCTGTTGTTATTCTTTACTAAAAAACAGATTCAGTTTAATATTTTACAAAGGATTTTTCCTCTATACCCAGAAGCAGAATTGTTCTGTAAATTTTATTTTGTTATTTTTAACTTTAAACTTTTCTATTTTAGGGAATCTTTAAGAATGAAACAATATTCCCCATTATTGAAAATAAGAAATTTAACAGCCTTAGCTAAGCTCCATGTTAGAGTTCTCTCTCCCTTTTTTTGGTTTTGTACTCTTCAGGTTTTCTAGAAGGCTGTTACAGTTAAATGGCTCTGCACTGCAGTCGGCTCGCGATCAGGGTCCATGTGCGTATGTCTGTGTGCGTACGAGGATGTGCGTGCATGTAGACTGCGGAGACCCATCAGTTCTCTCCCACTCTTTCTGCTCTGTTCTCTTCTGGTCTGTTTACTATCATGAGCTCTGTGGGGGTTATAAGTGTCAGAGATGCTGAGAGATGTTTTCTCAGTTATAGGCATACCCTTGGGTATCAGCAACAGGAGCCTTGGGCAGGGCCAGAAAGGAGTAGATTCTAGAAAGAGCTGGACCCATGGAAACATGTGATATTGGGTATTGATATTAACCCCAAATGTTTGGAGTCCAGGAAGGCAGGCAAAGTTCCTCCTGCACATGTGAGTACAGGGCATCTGGGGTATAAGAGCATTCTTTTCCAGAGGTGTTGTAAGGAGGTACAGTAAGTGACAGGCAGCAGTTGATAGTATTTCTACTATCTTCAAGACTGTGATCACCTACAGTCCTGCATGTACACAGCAAAAAGAAATGGGTAGAACGAATAGATACAGCCACTGCCGCTAGCAGATGACAGACTGATTAAAAGTAATAAAAAATATTTAAGTGAAGAATATCTGGAACAAATTTTTAAAAAAATTTCTGAGTTTAATAACAAGAATTGAAGGAGAAAAATAATCACTGAATTGTTGAGCAATTGAAGGGAAAACATAGAGATGGATAGCATATAAATATTTACATGAGTCTTGCAGAATATACCCAGTGCGTATTTTATGCAAATAATGCCATTCCAGTGTGATAGAAGAGCATAGATGGAAAAAGAGGCAAAAGTTTAATAATAGACTGAAATAGCCCTGAACTTAAGAAATAGCTGATTGGACAGAATGAAAACTCTTGGTTGATGAGAAAGACTAGTACAGCCTGCCAAAATTGTTCAGATGCATGGATAAGGGGGAAATCTGAAAAATAACATCGTTACTTAAAAGACTCAGACTCGTGTTTCTCCTCTGTAACACTGGGCGATAAATGGTGGTAGAATGTCTGGACATCAAAGAGTAAGTACTGCTAAGTAATGTTATACCCTGTCAAGATATCCTTTACCCTATTTAGATAAAAGAAACAATATGTGAGGATGTAAAAATTCAAAAAGTATTATCATTCATGTCCCTGTGTGAAAAAAATATTTAGAGACCATAAGCAACAGGTACTATAGTTAGGGAAACATAGAGAGGGTGAAATGGTGGTGGGTGATGATGTTTATGAATGTGGAAAGCACATATTGCCCAAGATTATGATACTAAGTGTGAATGAAGGACTCAGAAAGTATATGTCACTAATCAACAATCAGTAGTGCTCAGACCTAAACGAGCTAAGCAATTTCAGAAGAAAAGCTGGGTTGAGGGAAGAAGGAAGTTTGCTCGGGATCTCATTCTATTGTGGTTGTGGTGGGAACAGAATTAAGGAAGAGAAGTGATGAGTATCAGATTGGATAGGTAGGAGAAATAATTATCTATAAAAATAGTAACAGACCCTATCAGACCTGAAGCTAATAACAGAATATATCATTAAAGAAATACAAAAGTAAATCTTTGAAGGAAAAAACGAAATGAACAGTAACTTATTAACACTAACAGTGACAAGAAAAGGAAAATAAAGAGAAAGCAGCATTTGAAATGTATAATAAAAGAATATAACTTGCAAGGAATGAACTAAAGTATACCTGTCATATGTTAAATGTAAGTAGTATAAATCTCCCTCCACCATTAAAATGCAAAGACTTGTAGAAAGTATTGAATGAAAGATTATATTTATTTACATGGGATACTCTTAAAAAGAAATTGAAAGGTTGATAAGAAAGTGGTAAAAAAAATACTAAGAACAGGGGAGGAAAAAGTACTATCAGTATACATAAGATCCTAATAAGATTACTGACATTTAGAAGTGGGAAGAAAGGAGCTAAAGGTGTAGGGAAGGTGGGATGGGTAGGGGAAGGGTAATAAGGGAAAAGAAAAAAAATGTGAGATAATGAAAAGATGGAAATAAAGTGTTTGTAGATGGGGAGGGGAGGAGGGGTGAAGGGAGGGCAGGGACAAGGGGAAAAAATGAGAACCAAGACTTGTCATGTGGAGGTACAAGATCCCAACAATGAATGTAACTGTACTGTATCCCTAAAATGTACCAATAAACTCAATTAAAGCTGAAAAAAGTTGAAAGGGTTAAAATATGAAAAGTGAAATTAGATAATATGATAAAGTATGATTTGTAAAACAACTGTAAAATCAGGACTTGTGTACATGAAAACATGTAACAGGACTTATGATTTTTTTAACATAATTTATTTTTCCTGTTTTAATTTCGGTAAAATGTCTCATGTTATCAGTTTTTGTTTAAGAAACAGCTGTAATCTAAACAAAATATCATTATATTTAAAGTAAACAAAATTTAAGTAAATTTTCATTCGCAATATATATTAATGAAATACTAAAGATTGAAAAGTTAATTTATATAAGATCAAAGGTTACTTTCCTTGAGATCATAATGTTAAGCAAAATAATCAAATAGAAGCTTATATATTGCGTGGTTTCTTTTATATGGGAAACCCAAAATATAAATAAAGAAGGAAGTAAAAGAAAATAATAGTAAGTAGGAAGATAGATCTTTCTCAAATGGGAAGGGGAGTAGGAGAGGGAGGGAGGGGGAAGGGTAAGGAGCTAAAAAAAAGAGTTGAGATAGTTATGTTCCTGTACCAGTGCCCTACAGGGAAAGTAATAGTTATATACTGCAAATATATGCGAATGAAAAGTAAACTGAAGAAAAAGAATTAAAAGTAAACCACTTTCTGCGTTTCTTTGGTCCAGACCTGTTCTTGCCCTGAAGAGTAAGACAGTTTTGTCAATATTTTCAAAGGAGCTCATCCGATGATTTCCTGAGAGCAGAGATTTTCACAGCAGAAGGTTGTGAGTCAATGTTTATGAATTCAGGAACTAGAACCTACAGACTATCGGAAGATCTGTAGACTCTTGACATTGTAAGCAAAAATCTGCATGTGTGCATAATTACATTTTTCATGAATTTATGTGCCATCCTTGAGCACAGAGCATGACAGTCTTTTCTGTTATCTTAATTTTAGCATGTGGGCTTCAAGAGGGAGTGCTTCATTACATTTCTCCAAATTGTAGATCTGTGGCTTTCATCCTATAATCTTAAGAGATGTCTGACTTTAAATGCTACAGCTAGGTTCTGTTTTCATTTTAGTGGGACATTCCTTGTTGATGACATTTGAAGAACATTGTTCCCAGTGACCAGTGGTCACCTTGCCCAAGTCTCTCCATGATCGCTCCTTTTTCACAAGTTCTTTGTATTAATTTGGCTCCAAATTTTATAACCACAGAGAAGATATTTTAGTATTGTATGCTAACATTTAATATACTAATCATTCAACTAATTTTAACTCATATTGCATGTTTATATGTGGTAATATTTTAAGATGCAGTTATACATCAGAAAGTTTTGAATTACTACTTCAGATGTAGTAGATAATATTTCACAAATCTTTGCAAAGGTCTGTACGTATACTAGTGAAGACTTGGCTAAAAAATAGCTTTGGATGTTTTTTCCCCATATGCCTTTAAAAATAACATCCATTGTCTCCCATGCTGTTTATATTGAACAGCTGCATGATAGTTATAAATTTAGCTTCTGCTTTATGCTAATTTTTGGCATATTTTGTGAAATGGAACAGTTTTTAAAAGCCTGCTCTGCAGGCATTTTAGGTAACCTCTTCGCTCATTTGTAAGGACATTATTCATGCTTTTAAAAAGGAAAGTATTTTCTTCTTCAAAGGTGCACACACAAAAACTTAACCTTTGAATATATTTTCTCTGACTAAAGCTATCAAATGTCCATTTGTCTCATTTCCACTGAAATTTACCTTTATCATCATCATGACCTCTGACTTCCTAATTGTAATTTTTTCACAGTGTGTCTTTGTTTCATACAGTACTTAACTACTTCAACAGTGCTCAGTCTAGCACACTACAATTCCTTTAAAAGTTTGAGAAGTCCCTGGGATATTTCTTCTTGTGTTCCTAATAATCTTGGACAATTTCTGATACTTAGAATCTATTTCTCTTCTCTCTACTTCCAAAATACTGCTGGAAAATGTCAGGCAGTGGTCAGTTTCCTCAACCACCTCTTCACTCAGTGCTAATTCATCTTGGCTCCTCTCTCAGTCAGAAACATTTATAGGCAACTTATTATTTATCTCCTAGTGTACTTTCCACATCTATTGTTCCATAATTTTCCATTTACTTCAAGCCACTGACCTCACCTTCATGCCGGAGACAAACTTGTCTGACTCTTTATTGATCAATCAACATTTTCCAATGTTAGCACTTTTCCGGGTTTCCTTCCCACATCAAATTTCCCCTGCATCTTCATCCATTTTCTCAGTCTTGCCTCTTATATTGATAAATGCATTTCATCCTACTTAGAGCTTGCTTTTTGCCTCTGGGCACTCAGTACAATCTTTGCCTCCATTTGTACCTAGTTATGTCAATTCTCCAACATTAGCATTTTCAATACTGTAATTTTCTCAGAATTCTTCCTCCCAGTTACAAAAAATAACAGAAGTCACAGCACACTGAGCATGCCCACGTACTGGTGCTCCGCTTCACAGTTTACATTACTTAATCTCTTCATTAAGATAAAATGGGATCCTGAATGGCACATGCTGCTATTATTAATCCAGTTTATCAACAAGAAAGCTGAGCCTTATATAGAATCTGGATAAACCACTCAGGATCATATAAATATGGGATTTAAATCCAGGTTGAACTCCAAAGTCAGCTCCAAAGCAGATGCTCCTCAGTACCTTGTTCCTCTACTGTAACCTGCCTTATACTGTCAAGTTTATTGTGAGAAAACTACCTTTCTTAACTCATTTGTTTCATTCTTGATTTACAGTTTAATCACTTTAATGTAAATAATGAGTCAAAATTTCCTATGTGTAGCTATCGATGCGAGAAGTACTCCATTTAATATGTTTTAGCTCATACTTCTGTGGTGTTAATGTTGTTTTCCGTAAGACAGTACCTCCTATTTTGAATTCCTGCTCTCCTCTGCTTTCTCTCATATTATCCTTGAGACTCTTCTCATCTTTCCTTCGTGTTCTTATCCTCTCCCCAGATAATGTGCTCCCCAGAGTTCTGTCTTTGGGTATTGTGTGCTGTATAATCAGACCTCTGTGTGTCTAAATTCTCTTTGAAGTTTTCAAGTGACATCAGTGTCCCCCTATTATAACTTTGACCTCCATGTCTCTCTTGATTGGCAGACCTGAATTTCCAGCTTTTTTGTGGTCATCTCTGCCTGCACAATCTAAGGATCATAAAATATCCATAAAACAAATTATTTCTGTGAGCCTTTCATTCACCCAGGCTGACTTGTTTTTTTAATAGCCTTATCTGTTCAGCTAAGATGTCTTGTTTCCTACTTTTCCTTTATCTTCGCTAATCAACTGGTATTTATTCCATCTCAAAAGTTCTGTTCCCTTTGTCTGCCGGGTGTGGTGGCACAGGCCTATAATCTCAGCACTCCACTCGGGAGGCTGAGCCAGGAGGATCACTGTGAGTTCAAGACCAGCCTGGGCTATATAGTGAGTTCCAGGTCAGCCTCAACTACAGAGTGAGACCTTGTCTCAAAAAAAAAAAAAGTTCTGCTTCCTTTGTCTCTGCTTGTACTCCTCTGTTCATCTTCTGACCTATGGATGTCACCTGTCACAATAACCTATAGTACTTAAGTCACTTTCTTAGTGCTGCTTTTGCAGTGTCTCCTTTGTATAGATAAGCCTTTCTTCAAACATAGATGTGGTGGATTTTTTTCTTTTCTTGACCCTCACTCCATGTCGATTTATTGTCCCCCTGATCAGAACACAACGAATTTCCCTTTGTTGCACTTTTTTCCACCGCCTGTTTGGTTTATGTGGAGCTGTTTCCATCTGCTCTCACTTGCGGGATAGGCCATCCAGACATAGCCAATCTAAGTGGCTGGGTGATTGGTTTAGGCATGGAATTTAGATAGCTCTATTTCACTCTGGGACCTGTGGGACCTCAACCAGAACATGCATTCTCAGTGAGCATTCTCAATGCTTTCTTAAAGGGGAGCATGTCTTAAATATTAGAGATTTGTGGCTCTCCAGAGAATAGCCAGAGTGCTCATCCCTATCTGACAATCTCACTTCTTAATTTCCTGGGCAAAGAACTATTAAGAAAGCATGTTTCGAAGATCTGTTAAGAGGAAGGACTAAGGGAGTTTGAGAAACAGAGAAGGAAGGGGAAGGGAGGGGAGGGGAGAGGAGCAGGAGGAGAAGGGAGGTAAGACTGAGATTTCCTCAAGTGCTGGAATCTGAAAAATATCCTGCCTGGAACTTCAGTAAACTTCAAATCCTACAAAGCAAGAGGGTGTCTAAGACAGAGCCAATAGGAGAACACAGATGGGAGGGTGAATACAGAGAAAAGGAGAAGAGTCTGGGTCCTGAAAATGTTCTTTGCATTTCTGAATTCAGGTATCCCCGAAGTAAAAATTAATGCTGGGCTTTTAAATTATGTAGGTCATCAAAATTTCCAAAGCTTTAAAAATGTTAGATTTATGTCACATTATGAGATAACAAAGCATTAATGTTATATTTTCTAACTCCACTCTTCTAGATTATATCCTCAACCAGAATTAATATTTGAAATATATATATATATATATATATATATCTCCAAGCTGAATATAAAAATTGGTAGAATTTACATTTATATATTGTTTTTTAAAATTTTTACTTGTAACTTTCTCTGTCTTTGGCTATGTTACGATTTAAACAAATTTGGCTGAAAGAATGCATACCTGATGGTACTGTTTAACGAAACAAAAAGAATTTTCCCTATTAGAAATGAAAACAACTTATGAAGATACATTTATTAAAATGATAGAATATGATCAACACATTAAGCAACTTATACAGGTTTTTAAGCGCACCATTTTGGGGAAAGAGAGAAAAACACTAAAAATTTAAGTTCCCAATATACCTTATTTAAAATGAATTAAAATATTTAATATAAAAATGAAAGCATTAATATTCAGGTAATCATTTATATCTGGATATAGTAATGACTTTCAAAGCACTAAATCATATTAATACAAGAGGAAAAAGCTGATAATTTTGACTTAAAAAACTTAACTCTTCAATATCAAAATCAGGTACAAGAAAGGATGAGAGAAATGTGTATAATCAATATAACAAACAACAAAAACATGATAAACAACTGAACTTAGAAATCAATCAGAAATTACTATCTTAAAGTGATTGAACAGCATTTCATGTTAATACAAAAATGGGAACTAAAATTATAAAAGTGCTGAACCTTACTGATTGTAAAAGTGCTACAATGAAAACCATATACCTATATATAATTTTCACTTGCATATTTTGAGAACATTAGAGAAAATGTTTTTAGAGAAGGATGATAATTTAAATTCATCCTCCCTCCTGAGGGGACAATTTAATAAGAAAACTATTTTAAAAGGTATTTATTTGACTCAACAATTCCAGGATTTTGACTTAGGCAACTTAGCAGAAATCCAACTGTGAGGTCTTATCCCAGTAATATTTAGAACAGTGAAAATCTACAAATGGAATAAATGTTAAAAATGTTAATGATCATGAATACATTGTAAAGTAAACATATAAGCTTTCAATTCTATTTTTAAGGATTTTGGTTATGCAATAATTAGAGTTATCATAGAAAGTCATGTTCTGTGCTAGGTCATTTTGTGTAATATTCCCTCAACTGTCAGGAAAGATTATTTTTCTGATTTACTCATAGTAAAATGAAGCTCAGAGAAGTTAAATTTCTTGCTTTTGTTCATGACTTAAGCTTGTGAAGCTTGGATAAAAATCCAGGAAGTTGTCTATGGAGTTTATTTTTAACCTCTACATTATGTGGTCATCCAGTTGCTCAGTGATCACAATCTGATGTTGTGAAAATAAATAGGATTTTGCAGTTGAGATAGTGTGAAATCTAAAAGAGTGAAAAAAAAATTTTTTTTTTTTCAGTTTTACTGCTTCATGAATCAACCCTAACCTCTCAGGAGAGGATTTTGGTCCATCAAACAGGACACCAAACCTCCATGGCTGTGTAGGAGTATCACAAGTTTTCTCCTACTTATTTTATACCTTCTAATGTCAATTTCTAAGGGCACAGAAATTCCACCCTACTGGGCATCACTTACCTTCTTTTCTTGCAGCTCAAAGTTAGTTCAGAATGATAGAGTGCTAGGATGGGAAGTAGAAAGGAAAGGAAGAGAAACTAATGTAGGAAAAGAATGCCTTTGACTTTTAAAAGACTAATGACAGGGGAGAGAAGGGAAATACTCTTTCCAAATGAGTGACTAACCCTTGAGATTAAAATTAGTTTAATCACCATTAGCCATCACCTCTGACTTTCAAATTTTTAAAAAATAAAATAAAGCTAGCTGTGTGTATTTTAGTTTTGTTCTACATGTGGCTATGATTTATCTGAGAGCCTGTCTTTCATATTTCAAGTTCTTGACATTTAAAATTTTCCTTATGTATTTCAACACTTGAACAGAATATATGTTTGACCTTATAATTGTATTAAAACTCTATATATAGCGTAGACCAAAATAGTTTGATGTCCTTATTTTCACCTTTAGAAGTGAGGAACTGGGACAAGGTCATGCCCTCTTAAATCTAAGAAGTGTTTTATTTATATTTGCTTGTCTCCTTCCTTTGACTACTTCTTATGGGAGGGATTACCATATGCATAATTAAAGTTTTCAGTGCACAGGGCAAAGATAAGTAAATAATTGCAAGCAAAACCTCATTTTTATTTAAAGCAAAAGCAGCTGCAGAGGAGAATTGGGAACCGTGTTGCCTTTCTTATAAAAGAACAAATACATTCTTCCTTTTCACATTTTACTGCACTTCTCCAAAATGGTGAATAGCTTGGAAATTAACAGAAGGACTGCTTTTCCTTTATTATTTCAATCCATTAGTGGAATATCTTGGCACCCTCAGAGCTGCACAGTTTGGTTTTCTGGGTTATTATTTTCTTTCTGGCAGTATTTTAATACAAGTACACAAAATGGAAAAAGCAACTTTATAGCCTCACACTTGATTGTAGAAATGATGCAGAGATTAATCGATGTTCAGATAGAAAAGAAATTCCCCCAAATTATTAAACTGACCTTTGAAATTTACTAACATACAATGTGAAGAAGGATTTTGGATATTTTGTTTGTAGCTAATAGAACAGTGGAGCCTTATATGGAAATAGACTGGCCCCAGATTCATTTTCTATGTAGTAATAGTGACTTTTCCTACCCTTTCTCTCTTCAGATGTGCGTCAGTCCCTCTGAGCAGTACCTGGTCAGTGGCAATTACGTGTTGCATCTTCAGGGAACTTCCTATTTTCCTATAACAAAGTGTTTTCTGTGCTCACTGGAAATCCTATAATGGATTTCAACACTCTTCTTTCTCCCTCTCCCACTCAAAAAGAAGGGCAGATTTTAGTGTTCTTTCAGTGTTTTTGTTGTAAGAAAATGGTTTTCCTTAAATAATTAAATTAGAATGGTGAGTTATAAGGTTAGTGTTTTGGAATTTATATAAAAACCACGGAATTCATATGAGGGAAAGAAGAAAGATTTTTTAATTATAAAATTCCACTTAGATGAGTAATAACCTAAAATAAAGAATAAAATGTAATGTAGAGCAAGTGGTTTTCTAATATAGTAATTGTCCCAGAATTTTTGGCCCTTGAAAGTAGATTTTCCTTGTGCTTTAAATAATGTACATTGTTTTGGACATTTTAGCTATTCTTCAGATTGATAGAAAGCTATCAAATGATATGGGTGCTTTAAATCACTTCCTTCTCTATTCTCAGGACATGAAATAAATGTTTTCCACAAGTGTAGAATGTAATACAAAGTTTGTTTGATAATGTATTTTAAAAAGAATTCATTCAAGTCAAACCTTAGGGGTAATTTTAATTCTATTTGACTCTGAATTTAAATCTTCTCATTTACCTTTTAAAAATTTCCCCCTTAGAAATAAATAAGAATTTGGTGACACCAAACAAACCTTTCCTGCAAATAAAGTGTTGCTTCTTTTTGTATGTATTTTATGTTATTTGCCTTGAAACTTGTCTATTTTAGATTCCCATAAAAATGGAATGCGTGTTTCTTTCTCATTAAGTGGTAAGGATAAATCTTATGTATGCTAAGAGTTTTTAAATGCACATATAAATATCTCATCACTAGATCAACACACACAAAGGTACTCAGGCACTTACATGCCCCCTCTTTCTGTCTCTCTGTCTCTGATTCTTTCTCCCTATTGTATGAGTCTACCAGAGCCCCTTTATGTTATGATTTGCTCGATATATACCACTTGTTGCACAGATGTGATTGTTTCACTTAGATGCACACACGCACGTGCACACACACACACAAACACACAAACACACAAACACACACACGCAATACTTCATATTATTCTCATAGCCATGGTTGGGCCTGAACCTCAACTCTCATCTCCAGATGGGATGTCTTACTTTCACTTACTGCTGTCATGAAGGTTTCCAGTACAGTGGCTCTCCCAAACTTCAGTTCTTTGATACAAGTGTCTCTTATTATCTCTATTATTAAGTTTAAAGTCTTCATTGTGGCATTCAAGTGAGTCTACATGATGACTCTGACCTATTATTGCAGACTAATTTTCATTCTTTTCTTTCTGGTTATACATGTTTTAATTAAATTGGCTCTTAAACACCCCACAAAGACTTTTTGTCTTTTTTTTCTACCCCAGTCTTCAGGGTTCAGCTCCCATGGTCAGAAACCTCAAGTCTACCCTTGTAGTTCAAACTTTAGTCTCTTAAGGAATAAAAGGGGTTCAATACATTTATCGGACTTTCAGGTTAAATCCCATGCACAGAACCACCAGTGGTGGGTCATCTCTGCTTCCCTGGAGCTGTAGTGAACACTGCCAGCAGCCTTGTGTTTATGCCTGATATGTGCAGATGCCTTGAGCACAGGAGTGGTTCTCCCAAAATATTACATCTGACATTTACTTCAGCCCTGATGCCTTTATGTCTCAACATGCTGTGAACTCCTTACTCCATACTATATTGATTTGTAAATCTCCTCTCTCCAGCGGACGTACCTCACACCCATTCAACTTGCATTGCAGCCCTATCAGAATAAGGGGCATGCCAGAGATTTATGTCCGTTTAAACTGGTCTTCCCTCATCCTGCTAGAACAGCTTTTCCTGGTCAGCCCTACAACACTGCCCTCCTCTTCTTTCTGCTGAATAGATTTGCAGCTGCTTCTTTATTGGATTATGGGGTGGTTATTCAATGGTGCCATATTTCCTCCTCATTGTCATAGAAATATTAACAGGACAGGGCATTCAGAAGACAGGAAGATAGATAAGCCTTGGTAAATAAGAAATTGACTTTAGCAGTACTCACCTGAAGGAGCTGGTGCAAATATAATACTCTCCAGGTGCTGAAGTAGAATGACAAGTACCTAAGAAAAAGAACTTTTAAAATCACTAATAAATGTTATATGCACAGATGAGAGCTAGGAAAGGCAAAGGGCAATTTCTTTCTGACACTATTTTTAGAAGAACCAGTTAATTTAAAGGAAGAAGAAAGAAAATTTAAAAAATTAAAAATACCATTCCAAAACCTATGAGGTGATGTCTGAACAAGAGTAGTATATTACTTTAGGAACAAATGAGTGATAATATAGTTTAGGAGAAAAAATACAATTAGATACACATTTAGAAAGCATCTGCTTTGTGTTCTCAATAAAATCTAATATGCAATAATAATACATGAAGAGATTACAAAGTGATAAAGATTAAAAGAAGGTTTCTAAAATGTAGGCTGAGATTAAGCATGTGCTGGAGGAGGTAAGAAAACTATAGAGATGAAAAATGCACAATTGAGCTGGAAATCTTTACAGGGTATAATAACCAAATAGACACTACAGAAAAATAGAAATAATTACAAAGCACTCAATGCTTTTTCTTCATTAAAAATAAGTGTAATGAATGAGCAAAAAAAAAAATTTGGCAAGTGCTAAAAGAAACATTAATTAAAAAAGAAGAAAATAAAGACTAGAACTGTTAAATAAATCTGACTATTTTAAAAGTCAAAAATAGTTCCTCATGCTTGATAATGTCAAGAAAGAAAATGTATTCAATAGCATCAATAAGAAAACTATTGCTACAATAAATATGAAATTTTGAAGAAAAAAATACTAGGTATAGTTGGAAACTTTCTTATTGTATAATCACTGTCCACAAAAAGGGAGGTAATCAAAATAAGTGCTAGAAAAAGTGGTGTGACTACATCGCTAACCATGAAAAAGATTAAAAATTTATAAGTTGTCTCCAACAAGCGCCCTCACCTCCAAACTTAAAGGTTGTTTCAAAATTCCTGGCACATAATGAGGACAATCTCCATGGCAATGTTAGCACAACATTGAAACTAATACTAGAAAACAATCCCCGCCAAAAGAAATCACACATGTTTAATGGATAAAATATATAGATTCAAGAATCTTAAATAATTTGGATTCAGTATAAGTTGTGAAAAAAAAATTTTGACATGTAAAATGTATTATTAGGTCATAAAGCATAATTTTGTTATGTTCAAAACACATTTCTGACATAATATTATGCCCCCTTGAAAAATGCATGCTAGGGGTGTGCTTTTGAAAAAAACAAAAACTGCCTGCTCTCAGCATTTTCATTGAAAATTACAAAGTATAATTGAAAGGTGCAATCAATATTTTAAAATTCTAGAAAATTATACTAAAAAACACCTTGCAGTTAATACCCCTCAGAACGCTCCCTCTCTCACTTCAAACATTTAACCGATTGCTGTTGCCGCTTTCTGCAGCAGTTCTAGGAGTGCAAATGGTGGGAATCTTAGTTCTCTCCAAAATAATGTACAAATTTAATGTAATCCAATTAAAAACTCAACAAAGATGTCCTATCTGAATTGAAAATTTTAATATTAACAGAAAAGCAGCCAAAACAATATATAGAATAGATGTTATCCTAAAACTATAGTATTTACCCCAAGGAAAGACCCAAGCATAAATGTAAACTGTACATAGCACAATGGAGCATTGTAAGTCAGTGGGGGTAGGCAATTCACAGAAGAAGCATTTATATCACATTTATGTATTATGTAAGTATATGTAACTCATTTAAAGCTATATTATATACTATACAAATTAAAATCAGAATGAGAAAGCAACTCATGCAGATATTGTAAAGAAAATTTTTAAAATTATGGCAATATAGATGGTTGTGAGGATCTCAGAAATGGAGTCTCTCACATAGCTGATGAGTGGTGGAAATTTCTAAAACAATTTTGTAGATAAATTATAAAATTGAAAATCCACATCCTTAAAGTCTGAAAGAGTGAATCTGTGTGGTTTAGAAATCTCAGGCTCTGAGTATAAGGATACATAAATAAGACATTTTATATAGACATTGTTTACAAAATGCAAAACTTGGAACAACATAAATGTTAATGAAGAGAATGAATGATTAAGTGTGCGCTGTGGTTAAAGAAAAAAGTACAAGGTCTATATATACTAAAAAAATTAAGATTTCTATGCAATAGAACGTGAGTTTCAAAAACAGTAACAAAGTAAAGATAAAACAGGATACATTCAGTATGATACTTTTATATAAGTTTTAAAATATGCAAATTAATAACATATATTGCAGTATAATATACTAAGGTCATATGAAGTAGTTTGAAATAATGTATTCTAAGTTCGTAATGTATTCCTCTGGACACAAGGGTGAAGAATGTGTCGGAGTAGAAGGTTCAGCTCTTCTTATAGTATTTCATATCATAATATGGTTAGTGATTACCTAGATTAAAAAAAAATCTTTTGTGTATATTTGTATTCTTTCCACAAAAAATTTTATTAATATATTTTTATTTAATGGATAAATATACAGCATATAACATGATATTTTAATATATGTACACATTGTGAAATGACTGTCAAGTTAATTTATGAATTTCCTTATATACTCATTTCTTATAGTGAAACAATTAAAATTGATCTTCCTAGTAATTGCCAAGAATACAAAACATTGTTATTAACTATAGTCAACATGTCGTATAGATATATTCTTCTTAAGTGATATTTTGAATCCATTGCTGAAAGACTCCCAAACTCTCACCACTCCTCTTTTCAGGAGTGTTTATTCATGAAATTTGACCACTTTTAAGTCAGATTTTTTTGTTTTGTTGCTATCAAATTGAACTCCTTATATATCTTAGATATTAACCCTTTATCAGGTATATGGTTTACAAATATTCTCTCCCATTCCATAGGTTGTCTCTTCACTTTGTATTGTTTCTTTTGTTGTCCAGAAATTTTTATTGTTCGCTTTAATCCTGTTTGTCTATTTTTTCTGATGTTGCCTGGCTTTGGGGGTCATATTCAAAAATGTGCCCCAACCAGTATCATGGAGCCTTTCTTCTATGCTTCTACTTGATATTAGCATAAAATCTTTAGTACATTGGGAGTTGACTTTTCATATGTTGTGAGATAAGGGTCTAATTTCGTTCATCTCCATGTGGATATCCAATGTTTCCATCATCATTTACTGAACAGACTGTTATTTATCCACTGTGTACTCTAGACAGCTTTGTCAAGGGGTCTGTGGATGGTCACACATTTTTTTCTCCTCACTTTCCACTTGCTGAAGTCTTTTGTCACTTTTCTATTTCTACTGCTCTGTGACGTGGGATATAGGGCAGTGGCCTTTAAATTACCAAGGCTGATGGCCTTTCTTATGTCTATATTCTCTTTGACTATGGCACAGCTTTTAACAAACTTTTATAAATTTCTTAGCTTTAATGGCTTCTATTTTTCCTTTAATTCACTGGACTAGATTTTTTTAAGCATTGAAAAGTTTTTACCTGTTTCTTGACCAAAACAGTAGAGATGCATACGGAAAGACGCTCAGAAGCACACTCTTCTCTGCGTCTCCCATCGACTTCCCCAAGTGCGATCAATGTTAATAGTCACTGTCGCTGCTTCATTTTCTTGGTGGTCAGATTATCACATCATATTTATATATGCAGAGGTTATTTTTTATTCATTTCAGTATGTGAAAATACTGGGCAAAAGCATACATTGTACATTTAAGTATACTTCAAAAATGTAACCCTATGGCAAATTCTTCCAGGTTGATACAGTTAGTTATGCCATTCCTTTTATTTTATATATTTTTTGTATTTTGATGTGTTGTGTGTCACACACACACACACACACACACGTATATAATACACTTTTGTAGAAGACAATTCCCTTCGTTACACATTACCCTCCCATAGGTTTGCTTTGGTAATTATGCTGTTTCAAAGAGGAATATGGAAGGAAAAGAGCATGAAGCCAGATTACCCACTGCTCCACTTCTCTTGACAAGTCTTCTCTTTGGCCAATATTTCTTGAACAGTAGTGACTTCCGCTCTGGACTTTGCTGTGTGCTGAGCCCTCTCCTCTGGCCATGCTCTCACACTCCATGAAGTCACTAATTTGTAGATCAAGGAGCTTCCCATCTTTACCTTGTATCCCATCTAGGATTTGCTGTGAGTATGCCTCCTGGAATTCCTGTAGTTCATCCTTCCTCATCATGTCCTCCTGATGGTAGACTGTGCTAGAAATCTGGCAGAAAAAGAAAAAGACTTCTGTCAAATGAAGGTGATAGCGAAGGAAGTGGATTGACCTGGAATATGTAATTTAGGTATCTAGGTATAGGTATTATTGGTACTTCTGGAGGAATATGGGACTAGGAATAAAGACAGGTGGGCCTGGTCTGGGAGCTGGAGACTGGGAGTCAGCTGGAGTTTATCAGCCTATTCTAAAGTTAAAACCTGAAAATTCAAGAATTCTAAATTTGAAAACTAGTCCTTTGGTCCTTAGGAAATGATGCTTTTCAGAATCAAGTAATTCAATACATTTTAGTAGTTTACTGGTTCTCTATACAACTGAAATACAACTTATAACACAAATAATGGGAAAGTGTGAGGGCCCCAATTAATACTCCTTTCTCAGTCTCTCAAAATGATAGAGTGGGACTGATAATACTTCCAGTGATAAATGAATTTTGCATCTTGATATTTGCAATCCTGTATAATCTCCTCCTCCTAAATCTAGGCTGGCTGTTTCTTCCGCCTGCTTTAAACATCACAATATAATAGAAATGCCGCCATGCTCATTACTGACCAGAATCCTAAGGTCTGTCAGCTTCTACTTTTGCACTCCAACCCCCATGCCCAAGACCACTGTGCTGTGAGACAGCTCAGTTCCACCACATGGAGAAGCCATGTGGAGCTTTCTGTTGACTTATTGAAGTATGGAATACCTTCTTTGAAAAGAATTAGTTATTGAGCAAGGAATGTCATTAGTGGGAAGACTCACAGGAGCTCCTTCAGGATTTACTTCAGTGTTCAAGTCCAGACCGTGCTATTCTTACCCCCCAGCCAGTGACAGAGCAGAGTGGAGATACTAGGTCTTGCAAACATGCTGGTGTTTGCTCTGGATCTCAACATTGGAGCGATTAAGACTTTATCGGGTCTTTGTAGTAATGAAAAGCTCTCTCTGCCTATCAGTTTCCTTCCTCTTTTCCTTTCATTAGTGCCCAATTTTCACTATAGTGTGAAGGAATTCTCTGTCTAATTCTAACTTTAATAGGCAGTAGTCTTCCCCTTCCCCACTAAACTGCTGGCAATCTTAACTACATTTGGGTATCTTCTTCCTGAAAAACCCAACTGACACAAATGAAGGAACTAGTCGTTAGCGAGAACCTAGGACCCTATCAAGTGACACTTGCAACATCATTCCAGCCAGTCCATAGCCCTTCTAACTACCCCATGCAATGCTGCGTGAATAAGGACAACACGACTCCACCAACTGCTGCCTAAATTGTAGAATAGTGATGATAAGTAGGGTAAGGTCTATACATTTTAGTAGTGGGCAGCATTAGATAACCTAAAAGAACTTGCAACTTATAGTATGCACTGTTATTAAAAAATCTAGAAATCTATAGAATTGGCTTGATTTATAACCTTTTTGTATTTGTTTGTTTTTATATTTGGGTAAATGGTGTGTGGACTGCCATGTGTGTTCTTCCCATGAACCATACAAGTGATAGGCCCATCGATGGGCCTCTCATGGGATCTCATTTAACTTTGTCATTTCTTTTCTTCTCCTTTGCTTTGAACATTCTGTTGAGTAGAATATTTTATGTTTCTTTTTCCATTAGCTTAATGCAATCCCTTTCAAAGACTAGCCTTACTGTCTCTTGATTTTCTTGTCGGGCAACTCCATAGGGTAGAGTTGGTCACTTTCTGTGCTTACATTCTGCAAAGGTTATGGCTTTTTGGGAAGTGTTGAAAAGGTGATGAAAAATATTTGATAAAGACTCTTAAATATGAGCCAGCCTCACACATCTGAGGTCAGACTGTGAGATGTGCAAAGTAATCCAAATGTGATGCATTTTCTTTCATGTTCATGTTTTTCAGGCCACCAAAAATTCAAGTCTACCACTTTCAGTTCTAGGCTAGTTAGCAATGATGCTAGAATCTTCTCATGTTTAAGTGCTCTTACATGAGTGTTGTGACATTTTGAAGATTCATAGACATACATCTATGTCCATTTTCACTTTGCCAATGTACTTTTATTTTTACTCATTTTAATTCATTTCATTTGATTTGGCACTTTCTCACCTGAGGCAGATCACAGCCTTCAGATGCGTGTAAGGCAGGATGTCATCAATTCCTATTGTGTGAATGCTATTTCGTTTGTTCCAAATCCCACGTTTGCATCAAAATTCAAACTTTTTTCTAGAATATCACCTTTATTCTGTTCAAAATATATTCTATACATATTCAGAATATTTTAGTATTATTTTACTGTAATTTATCTAGGCCCTGAAAGACTGCCAAGCCTATAGTTTGTTGAAGTGTAGAGAAAGAATTTATTGTTATCAATAGCATGTAATTCCAAATGCATTTTAGTGTTATTGCCAGCGTCATGACTTTTCCATTAATAGGAACAGTGTTTCCCAGTAATAATAATGGAAATTAATGGTCCATAAGCAAACATTTTGAAACCAATTATGGCCTTATAGTGAAAGATTTGTGTGGGTATATGTATAAACATTGGCAGAGAAAAACTGTTATTCTCATCCTGTGTTTGAAGCCAGACATCTTTGAATTAATATGTTAAATTCTTCTTTTAAACACAAAAGATAGCTAACAGATTAAAGCTTTATAATTTAATAACTCCATCGTAAAAGCTAAAACATACAGGATTCCTACTGTCTTGATATTTTACCCATTTCTTTTGAATTCTTAACAACAATCTGCAATTGCGCATCTTCTTTCTTCATGAATGAGAAAGCAGAATCTTAGAGATTTAGATAGCACACACATCAACACAAAGCTGGTAATTATCAGTACAGGATTGAAGCCCTGCTTTATCTGATTCTAAATTTCATGTTTTATTTGATTTACCTTAGCCTTGAAGCCTTAAAACAATGTTTCAATTTAGCTAGCCATTTAGAATCATGGAGAAAAGGGGAAAAATGTATGTATTCTCTAACAATGAAATAAGAAAAAGATCCCCAAGAGCATTTTTCTTATTAAGAGAGATCTGGTGGGAAATATGCAGAAAATAGTCCTTAATGCTAGAGGCTCATTAGGAGGGAAATAGTATCAAGGAACACCAATAGGAGTAGCATGTTGTGGGAATTCAAAAACTTCATCCACTTTCTACTGAGTAGAGCCAATTTTTGTAGTTTTCTGCCACAGTTTTGTTTCTCTTACCTACTCAGCAGAAATGTTCTATGTAATACTATAGAGTAGTAACAGAAGTACACAATGCAGAATCGGGGTATAAAGATAATCGAGGCACTTTTTTTAACCAAGGCATTTTTAATGTGTACATCCAACACTTCTCCTACAAATACTCATGAGAGTATAATAAATTAAATTTGGGGGGAACAGGGAGGAAGGGGAGGAATTATGTTGTATTATGTACATGTACAAACTTGTCATAATGAATGTAATCATTACATACTGCAAACGTGTACTAATAAAAAATAGATTAAAATATTAGTGTTGTCCTTGGGAAGGCTCAAATTACCAAATCTGGGGAAGAAAATTCAATGACTCAAACTCAAGCAAAGGATAAATGACCACATATATAGGAAGTATAAGAAACCTCCAGCTGAACCGTTAAACCGGTTGTGGTGAACCTATGAGACATGTGCTGCAGAGGGCTGTTTGTATCATTGAAAGCTCTAAGCCACCACTGCCTTAGACCAGTGCCTTAGCCATAACTATTTGCCAAAATCACTTTGGTACTGTTAAACTATGTTGCTGGGCTCACCCTTGGGTCTCTGATTCAGTGGTTTTGGAAGGGGGCCATGACCCAATATAGAAAGGTACCTGAAAATGTTGAAGGTGAAGTTGACCCTGCTGTTCATGGGGCCATGCTTTGGAAACCTTGTACAGTACAAAGGAGTGAGAGCTGGGGGAAGGGTCAGGCCAGGCTGTGGAATACCTAGGGAAAATAGCCAGATAGCCCTCATTTGGCAGAAAAGATAATGTGGGCCATCAGATAGGTATTTACCCTTTAGGGAACTTAATCCTAGCTTATACTGAGCTTGAATGTGATGCCAGGTAATTGTAATAAACAGCTTGTAAGAACAGTTGCTGAAAAGACATCAGTGACCAAAAACCTATCTGTCATGCTGATTCAGAAAAAAGGATCAGAATCTGGAGAGAGAATGTCTGAAATTTCCAAATTAAAAGGAAAATGTATAATTTATTAAAATCTTATGGACAGAGGAAGAAAGATTAAATTGGGGATTCATGTGACCACTAATTGAGGTCAGCTAAGGACATAGATGGAGTTTAATCAAAAGTAGCAAAGGTTTTCAATGTATTTCTGACTCCTGGTTGCTCTTATAATGGGGCTTTCTCTCCAAAGTAATTTAACTATAATGACACATACAAATGAAGATTATAATAATTAGGATAAGTAGGGGGCATTTTTTGTAGAAGCATTTTGGAGGGATATATAATATAAAAATGAAAAGATGGTATTTCTGTAAAGAATAAAGTGATAAATTTAAGCATACACATTTAAGAGCACTTATGGCTGCTAATACATTGCTCCTTCAAATAACTTGAAATCAATGGAGATAAGAAGTCCTAAGTTGTTGCATACATTGATTGACTCATTAGTATCATGTCTGAGGGTGGAGGAGGAACCTGAGTAGAGTCGGTGTTTTGGAGATGTGGATCTAGAACAATTATATCAGCTGTTACTTAAAGTCTCCTCTTGATTTTTTTTTTTTTTGACTATAGAATTTTTGTTTCAGGAATAATGGAATCACTAGGAGTCAATGGCAAAATATATTAGGGCAAGAATAGAATTCAAGCCTATTTTTTATAGTTATCAAATGTAGAAAACACTTTTTCAATGGAAGTAAAACTGTCACTATTTTCTTTATTATCTGATGTCTTCCCATCATACATGAAATGGTTCCAGTTTATGTGAAATTGGTCATGCAAAATACAGAAAATTTAAATTTTTCATTTTGAAACTCCTCCAGCCATGTTGATTGGTATTGTTTCTAAACAGTACAGTACTACTCTGCCATAAAGGGTAAACTTAAGTCATATGTAAGAAAATGGATGCACCTTGACACCATAAGGTTAATTGAAGTAACTCAGACACAGAGACTTAAATATTGCATGGTTTCTATTACATGAAATACTGTATTTTTTTCCTACCAAAAGTGTATATACTCTCGAGGAAAAGAAAAACAGTATGATTTTTTTCAGCAGACGTTGTTACCCTTCTATGGCGGAACCCTAGAGGATGTTGCATTTTGTAGGAAACCCACATTACTGGCCCTTAGAGAAGAAATTGGAAATGCAGGTGCAGAAATCTCAATAATCAAAGTTACCTGAGCAGGAGTTTGCTGTACTAATAAATGTTGGGAAGCTAATGACCCATTACTTTGCATACTTTTTGTATATATACTCATATATAGAGATAATATATCTATAATATATACTATATACTAATAAATATATATTAATATATAATATATACTAATAAAAATAAGATTAAAAATGAAAACAAGGGCCAGGGATTTAGCTCAGTGGTTCGGTGGCCTGCCTTGGAAGCTCAAGGACCCGAGTTCAATCCCCGGTACCCGCCCCCAAAAAGTGAAAACAAAGCAAAATAAAAAGAGGTATAGAGAATCTATGACGCAGTTCTTGATAATATTGCCAGTATTGTATCAAGTAGTATCCTCCTTAAGAATTTTTAAAATATTCAAACCCAAAATAAAATCTACAATGTTTTATCTATAAATATAAATAAAACCTTAGACTTTTAATATGGCATTTAATTGCAGACTACATTGGAGAAATAATTTTGAAAAGGAGATGAAAGTGTAATGACTCAAATATCCAGCATTTTATTTTAAATGTTAAGACAACAATAAAATTCTACATAGCTGGGCATGCCTGTAATCCCAGCACTTGGTAGACTGAGGCAGGAGGATCGTTGTTAGTGCAGGGCCAGTTTGAAATATATAACAAATTCAAAGCCATTCTGAATTATACAGCAAGAGTGTCTCAAAGAACCAAAAAGGAAAAAATAAATTCTACATCTATTTTAGGGATCAATAGATAGACTTTCCTTATATTTTTCTTGAAAAATAAAGCCAAAATATAAACAAACCCTCAAGTGCATGCTATAACTCACAAAGTGATAACATTAGAAAATAATGGCTGTAATAGAATGTGCATTTGATATGATATAATTATTCAACTAGAAGCCAATATTAAGAATTCACCCAGCTGTCATGGAAATGGCAGAGATGAAAATTAGAACAAAAGAGGTTCCAATATACTCAGAAAGATGAGAGCACAGAGTGTGTGATTATCTTTTGTGAAGATTAACTAATTCGCAATTGATTTTATGAATCCAATGTGATTATGATATTGAATTATGAGAAAGATAATGGAGAAAAGGAAATACCTGACTAATTTCACATGTGAAAATGTGATAAATATATAAAACAATCAAGTTTTAATGTTAGCATATTGAAAGAACATAAATAAGTGGGACGTACTAAGAATACAAAATTATTCAGCATAACTAAATCTGTTATAAAATATCACATCATTAAATATAAAATATTTCTAATAAAGTGAAAAGGGCAAAGATCCTCATGATTACAGAGACACAACATTGAATTCAAGTAGTTCTTGGTAATGCAGTAAGATAATGAAGAAGTATAATAATTTTAACTGTGACAAAAAGAGTATAAAACTATCATTTGTAAATAATAGACTAAATCATTAAAGTCTTTTGAAAATAAAGTTCTGTAATGTCCTCAATTATAGAAGATACATGAGGAAATTAATGTTTATATTTAGTGAGATATAAAATTACATAGAAATTCTATTCAGTAATTTACTATTACATTAATTAATGTACCTTGAAATAACGTTATCAAGAAATATGTAGAACCCAAATCATTTTTTAAATGCAAAACTTCATCAGGACAGAAAATAGACCTTGTTGATTAAACATTGTAAAACAGTGTAATTTTACCTCCAAAAATGTACATTTTTAGCATGATCAAGATGAAAGTGTCAGTGATTTTGTGGTTTGGGTCAGAAAGCTATATAAAGTCAATTTAAATTCACTTGGAAAATAAAATGAGAAAATAGTGAAGACTATTTTGACAAAGAATAATAATGGTAAAAGGAGGGTGTTACGGGCTGAATTCCCTTATCTCCCACTTAAAATTTATAGTTTTATGTTCCAACCTCTAGTGCAGTGGTATCCATAGACAGGAACATGAGGAGGTCATGAAGGTTACTTGAGGTCATAACCCTGCAGCTCTCCAGGTGGAACTTAGGAAGCGACATTAAGAGAGCTCACTTTTTCCCTCCTCATGCATACAATTAGGAAAGGCTCCCCAAAATATACTTACTGGTTAGAAGAGAATGATTGAGAGAATCCTGGCAAGTGAATGCGGTGTATCTGTGTGTGTATAAGCTGTCAAAGGGGATATGAAAAGGTGAGGGCAGCCACCTGAAATAGGAGGCTCTTAACTCTTCACTGACTGCTGCACAGAACACACGAGCAAGGACCAGTTACGTCTGAAAGGATGTCCCAAAAGTCGAGAGATGGACTCCTTTGTGGTGGTCAACTAGGAAAATACAGCTGTCCAAAAGAATTATTTCTTTGAAAAAATAAAATTGACGTGTGTAGCAATACTAACCGGAAGAAAAAAACTTAGAATCAGAAATAAAGAAAGGTGACATTATGGCTTAAAATAGAAACGATCAGAAGAACTATTATATACATTTATATGCCAAAAACTGATAACCTATAACCTATAAGGGATGAATAAATTACTAGAAACACACAATCTACTAAGATTGAATCATGAGGAAATCTATAACCTGGACTGAACAATAATGAATAATGAGATTGAATCAGTAATAGTCTCCCACTGAAGTAAAGCCCAGTATTGAGTTCTTTGGGGGTAAATTCTACCAAATAATTCAAGAAAACGCTACCGTCAGTCCTTTTCAATGTCTTCTAAAATATTTAACAGCATAATATTCACCTCATTTTATAGAGCCAGCTTGTCTTGATATACAGATCATACAAAGAAATTAAAAGAAGAGAAAATTACAGTGCAGTATCTCTTCTAAATGTAGATACAAACATCCTCAAAAGAGTGCTGGCAGACCAAATTCAACAGCACATTAAAAAGATCATTCATGTAGGATTTATACTAAGAATGCCATTATTGGTTCACATATACAAATCAATAAATGTGATTCACCATATTATCCAATATGAAGGTCAAAATTATCATCTCAAGAGATGCAGAAAAAGATTTGACAAAGTTCAGTATCTGTTCATGATTAAAAATGCTATTAACAAATCAGGATAGAAATAATATACCTCAACAAAATAAAGACTGTATATAATAAACCCACAGCTAATATCTTCTTCAGTGGTGGGCAACTGAAAGCTTTTCCTCTCAGATCAGGAAGAAGAAAAGAATTCCCACTGTCATCTCTTCTGTTCAGTGTAGTGCAATTCTTAGCCAGAATAATTCGACAAGAAAGTACATAAGTCAACCAGATAAGAAAGAAGTTAAATTCTCTCTCTTTACTGACATCATAACCTCAAATATAGAAGACCCTAGAGTCTCTACCAAAAATCGGATTTAGAAAGTTATATAGGTTACAAAATCAACATTAAAACTCTAGCATTGCTATGCATTTATAATGAACTATCTAAAAGCAATTAAAATCTCATAATAGCTAAAATACTGTATAAAAATGAATAATTTAATCAAGATAAAATATGTAGACTGAAAATTAACATTGATGAAAGAAATTGACAAAAATGCAAATAAATTGAAACATTCCATGTTGATGTATTGGGAGCATCAACATTGTTAACTAACTTGTACATTCAGTACAATCCCTATAACATTCTTTAAGAAATAGAAAAAAGTCTTGAAATTTGTATGGAACTGACAAAGACCCCAAAATGGTTAAGACATTTTTAGCAGAAAGAACAAAGCTGGATGTGTCATACTACCTCCATTTATTTTGATTTCAAGCTATAGTACAGATACATTAGTGAATAGAAAAAACTAGAAAGCACAGAAATGAAATGAGTTGACTTTCAACAATGGGGCCAAGATATAAGAAATCAGATAATCTTTATAATAAGTAGTGTTGGAAATATTGGACATTCACACGCAAAGGAATGAAATTGAACTAGTACTATATATAACAATCATTTCCAAATGGGTTTAACATTAAATATAAAACTTAACGCAGCAAAACTACCAAGAAAATTTGATCTAGGCAACAAAGATCTGGCAACAAAAGGAAAATAGACAAATGAGATTACGGCATATTATAAAGTTTCTGTATAACAAAGGAAACAGTTCACAAAGTGAGGACACAATTTACAGAATGAAAAATTTGTGAATTATACGTATGGAAAGGTGTTAGTATCCAAAATGTGTATAAAGTAATCAAACAGTTCAATGGTAGAATAGCAGAGACAGCCTGACTGAAAATGGGCAGAGAGCTTGACTAAATACTTCTCCAAAGGAGATGCGCAAATGGACAGACGGTATATGAAAAAGTATTCACCGTCACTAGTCACACCTTTAGAATGACTCTAATCAAAAAAGACAGGAGAAGAGTTGTTGAGGATATGGGGGAAAATATCTCTGTATCCTGTTGGTGGAAATGTGAGTTAGTTCAGCCATTGTGGAGTACCTCACAGAGGTTCCTTAAAAAACTAAAAGCAGAAATATCATGATCTAGCAGCCCTGCTTCTGGTTGTATAGAGCCAGAGGAATTGAAATCAGTATGTTGAAGAGGCATCTGAACTGTTACATTCATTGCAGCAGTATTCACAATAGTTAAGTTACAGAAGCAGACTAAGTGCCTATCAATGGATAAATGGATAAAGAAAATTTGGCATATTTATATAGTGCGATGCTCTTCACACTTGAAAAGAGAAGAAAGTTCTTTCACCTGCAACAACATGGACAAACCTGGAACACATTATGCTAGTGGAAATAAGTCAGGCCAAGAAAGAAAAATTCCAGATGATCTTACTTACATGTAAAATCTAAAAGTATCAAACTCATAGATGTAGAGAGTGGAATGGTAATTAGCAAAGCTGGTTGGAGGTGGGGTGTGAATAATAAAATGGTGGCAAAGCACACAAAGTTTCAGTGAGGAGAAATTGTCTGTGGTGATCAATTGCACAGCATGGTGGTTAAAGTTAGTAGTATATTTTTATTTCAAAATTACTAAAATAGTAGATGGTAAATGTTCTCATCACAAAGAAATGACAGGTGGATATAACAACTATCCCAACTTAATCATTCCACAGTAGTACCCATATTGTAACGTCACATTTTACGCCAGAAATGTATGCAATTATCTTTCAATTAAAAGTAAAATACAACAGTAGAAAAAAATAGATGCCAGTGATTTCAACATATGAAACACCGACGATATATTGTGAAGTAAGTGAAAATAAATTTCAAAATAACACACATGGTACATGCAGCAATTTTACATAGTGTTTTGTACATTATTTTCTTTTAAAAATATATCTTAGAAGACTTTTCATCGAAGGACCAATTTATTTTGCTTCTTTTTAGGTACATCTTTGAAATTTCCTCTCAAACAAAGTTTGGGTATTTGTCACCTGGTAGCAGGGGCTATAGCACAGACCCAAGGCTGGGGGAGAGCTTATTAGTGTCTGCTGAGGTGAATGAAGGAGCACAGAAGGCATATGAAGGTCGTGTTGGGCCACATTTGATGACTTCATCCTAACATAGTTAAATGAGCTCATGTCTAAGGCTCCTACTGACTTTAAAATTCTGTGATTGTCTTGTATTCTTTCCTAACCAGCCCTCTTTGAATATCTGTGGTACTACAAGCAAGAAGAATGTAGAGTAAGAGTGTTGACAGTCTCTTCATGCACCTGGTAGCAACTAAATAATTTCAGTTGATGAGACAATTTCATCTCATATCTTTTGTGTGTGATCAGCTGTTTTCCTTGTTGACCTTCACAACTATCTAGCTTGTGATTCCTATTTCATTTACTTTGCTGAAAATTTATAGGACAATAAAACTGCTTTTATAAGTGCTTAGGAAATTGGCAAATTAGCAAAGCTATTGTGCTTAGGATGATTGGGGAACTGTGGAATATAATGGCATGGTCAACTAAAAATATGTGACTTTCACAATGAAAATGTTAAACTTATTTTAAGAGATCACTTAGAGAATTTTATTCAAGTTTAAAGAAAAGGAGGGGAACAAATATTCTTTTTTTTAAAAAATAGAGATATTACCATTTTTACAAGTATATGTTTTGCTAATGTAACGTAAGTGGGATGCTGAGTGCAAGGTCATAAATATGCTTTTAAAATAGTTTCTGTGGATTGTTGAATAGATTGTAATGCTAGGAAAGTAAGAACTCTCTCTTTTTATTTCCTTTTGAAGTTCCACGGATGTATTGGTCAGGTGATTTCAGTGTTCACCCAATGTGGAAAAATTTAACAAAAAATATGCTTCTTAATTCCTCTCTATATACTTCATTACACCCTTGAAATACTGTTTTCCTAATAAAGTTCCAAATTTCTTGTAATTCCAATTTAACAATTTTCTTTTTTTTTCGGGGGGGGGGCTAAGTTAAATCAAGAAAATTTGGGAACACATGTGTGTATCAACTTTTTTAGAATGGCCAGTGAGAATGTTATTGGTATCAGATTTCCGTACATCTGGCCTCAGAATGTGGAGTGATCTTTAATGTTTAGTTTTATGATCATGACTTGCCTCAAATACTTTCAGTAAATAACAAATGCCAACAACAAAACTTTATTAATAGTCTATATATTCTTAAGTATGGGAGTGTGCTTTTTTGAAGAATATTAAGAGTATTTAAACAAATTGATTTTTCCAGAAATTCAAGAGTTCAGAGCTTCCTTTTCTTTGAATATTTTTTCAAAACAAAGTATTGTTTTTCTCATTATGCTTTGCATATAGGTACGGGTTTTAGAATACTGTACTACTGTAAAGAAATAATTTAAAAAGCATCAATTAGCTGACTTAAAACCAAGCCAAAAATTTTTGCCAGGTTATATATGTAATTTAAAGTGCCTTCCATATTATAATATCAGTTGGAAAGACATCCCATATTCATAAATAGGCAGAGACAATATCGTCAAAATTGCCATAGTACCAAAAGTAGTATATAGTTTATGGCAATCCCAATAAAAATAACAACATCAGTTTTCACAGAACTAAAAATAAAAATCATAAAATTTATTCAGAACCAGGAGAGACCTGAAATAACCAAAGCAATCCTGGGCAACAAGAGCAAACCAGGAAACATCCTAATCCTGGATTTCAAATTACATTACAAAGCTACAGTGATAAAAACAACAGGGTGCTACCACAAAAATATACGTGTTGATCAATAGGTACCTTCAGTCAACTGGTCTCCAGCAAAAGTACATACACTAGAGAAAAGATAGCCTCATTAACAGATGGTGCTAGGAAAACTGGCTATCCACATGCAGAAGAATGAATCTAGATTCACCTCTTACCCTGAACTAAAATCAAAATGGATTAATTATATATATAAATGCAAAAATACTGAACCTGCTGGAAGAAAAAAAAAAATCACTAAAGCTCTTGAAGATACAAAGCGAAGGATTTTCTGAAGAGAGCCCCAGTTGAACAAGAAATAACACCAACAATCAACAAATGAGACAGAATAAAATTAGCTTCTGCACAACAAAGAAACAACCAACAGGTGAAAACAACCTACAGGGTGATAAATAATGGTTGCCAGTTACTCTTCAGAGAGAGAACTAATATCTAGAATATATAAAGGACTCAAAAAAATTAGACCACCTCCAGTAAAAGACCCAGTCAAAAATGGACAATTAAAATGACTACACATTTCTCAACAGAGGAACTATAAATGGTTAGTGGGTACATAATAGGCATTCAGCATCTTTGGTCATTAGAGAAATGCAAATAAAAACACACAAGATTCCATCTTACTAAAAAAAAAAAGGCTTTCATCCAGAACTCAAAAAACAACAAATGCTGGGGACATTGTGGGATAAGAGGAACCCTTCTGCCTTGTTAATAGGAATGTAAACTAGTGCAGTCACTATGGAAATCAGTATAAGACTCCTGAGAAAACTAAAAATAGAGATTCCATTTGACCCAGGTATACTTCTTTTAGCTATCTTCCTGAAAGAGTTAAAGAAATCCTGTTACAGTGACATGTGCACATTCATGTTTGAAGCGGCACAGCTCATAATAGCTAAATCTTGGAAGCAGCCTACATGCCTATCAACAGATGAATGCTTAAAGGAAAGGTATACATGCACAATGGTGTACTCACCTATATGGAAGGATGAATTTGAGCCATTAATAGAGAAATTGAAACACTTTGCGATCTTAATGCTAAGTGAAATAAATCAGACACAGAAGGTTAAATTTGGTTGATTTCTTTTATATGAGAAACTTGTATAAAAACATAGGAGCAAATTAAAAGGTTGTTAAAAAATAGTAAGATAGAATTTATGGGAAGGGGATTTGGGAATGGGAGGAAGCAGGAAGGAGGAGGGAAAGGGAAGTGAAATTGATTAAGATGTGATATCTATGTATACCAATACCAGAGGACAGATATGTTTCCAAACATGTAATAATGAAAAAGGAAAATTAGGGCTGGGGATTTAGCCCAGTGGTGCCATGCCTGTCTTGCAAGAGCAAGGCCCTGAGTTTGATTCTTGGAACAAACAAAAAACAGGAAAATTTAGAAAGTACACGTTGAAAGGAATAAATGATTAGTGGAACTTAAAACATCAAGTTATTACAGTAAATGCTACTGTATGCCACTGCAGTTTCTTATTTGAAGTGTTCTCTGTGTGCTCACTTCATCTCTTAGCAAAGAAAATGAATATAATAGGAAATTCTCCGAGGGGTTAAGTCTGGTTGATTCTTAGGTGACTTGATCACCTGAATTATGTGTAAAGTACTTGCTTAGAATATGTTTAGGCTTGGTGGTAAGATATTGTAGGTTTAGGGACATTTGGTCAGTTGAGTAAGAGGAAATTGCCAGATTGCCAACTCAGTTTTTACATGGAAAGCAAAGCAAAATATTTCTTTCCAATTAGAAAATTTCTTCCTACATCCTGTAAAATTCTTCAGTGGAAAAAAAAAATGTATGGGTAAAAACAAGCCAAGAACTTTCAAATGTGTCTTATCAGGAGCGTTAGAGGTATAGTGGTTAGCATAGCTGCCTTCCAAATGTATCTTATCTTCTTTAGTCAAGTAAACTGCAAAGAACTACATGCCATTTGTGACAATCAAATGATCCTAAAAAATAGAAATTACATGTGAATTTGAAGATAGAGGAGGATGTATTAGTGGGTAGTAAATGTGGCTCTTGTCTCTGTGGTTTAAGCACGAACACTTGAAAGTCTGTTTTGAAGATATCATCTTCAAAGATGCTAATTTTTTTTTGTAACCAAATTAGTGACTGTGTTAGTTTGCCAGGAAAACACTACCTCTAATTGTTGTGAAAAAAATTTCCATTTTCTTTTATTGCATTTGGGAAAAGCCTGTTTTCAGTATATTATTCAAATTTTACTTATTAGCTCAGCAACCTAACCATTAATTTTTGTAACTTTTTATCTTCTCTCCTTAGCATCTTGATTTTTTCATATCTGCTTCTTTGTGCTATTTTTCCTGCCTTTTTTTCAATGTAGTAAAGAATTTTTTTATTTGAAGTGATTCTGGATTGTCGGAATACTGTCTCAGAAAGCATTTTTTTAAAAGTGCACCAGACTCACATTCTTCTCTCCTGTAAATATCTACCTATTAGCCAGTCTCTCTTCCCACATTCTCTTCTCTAACTTTTCCCGGTCTCTGGTGTACTCTCTTCTACCCTCTTCTTCTGTGAAGTGAGCGTTTTGTAGACCCCACATGAGTGAGTTCCTACTCTGTTCTGTGGTTGGCTCATTTTGCTTAACGTAATGTCCTCCATGTAGGATTTGTCCATGTTGACACAACTGACCAGATTTCATGCTTTTTATGGCTGTAACAGTGTTCTCTTGTATATATCTGCCACATTTTCTTCAATCATCTAATAATTAGACTTTTAGTTTGATTTTAAGTCTTGGCTAATGTGAATAGTTCTGCAATCAGTATAGAAATGTAGATGTCTCTTTGAGGATTTCATTTCTTTTGGATATATAACTATTAGTGGGATTGCTGGATCATATGTTAAGTTTATTTTTAGTGTCTTGAAGTTTCTCCCATGTTATTTTCATAATTGCTCTATTAATTTTGCATACCCGCTCAAAATGTATGAAAATTACCCTTTTTCATATTTTTGCCAACATTTGTCAGTTCTTTTCTTTTTGGTAATAGCTATTCTGATATCAGATGATATCTCATCAGGCTTTTGTTTTAAAAAGTTTATATGTTTTTCTTTGAGAAATGCCTGTTCAAATGTTATTATTTTAGATTGAAATCAGATTGTTTATTTTTGCTATTCAGATGTTTGAATTCTTTTCACTTTCTGGATGCTAATCCCTTTTCAGATAGATACATTGTAAATATTTTCTCCCATTCTATACATTGCCTCTCTGTTTCAGATGCTGTGCAGACACTTCTTAGTTTGATATAATCCAACTATTTTTGTTTTTGTTGATTGTTCTCCTGGGATCTGACCTCAGTCTAATATCACAGAGAATTTGCCTAAGTTTTCTTTTAGTAGTTTCACTTTGGTGTCTTATGTTTAAATCTTTAATCCATTTTGAGTTGATTTTTAAAGTGGTAGTTGTTTGTTTTCATTCTTCTGCATGTGGGTATCCAGTTGTCCCAGTACCATGTATTGAAGGGATATTTTGTAAGTTATATCTTGCAGCTCAACTGAATTTTTTGTAACATTTTTGTGGAGTCTTCAGGC
The DNA here is from genome assembly GCF_012274545.1 of Fukomys damarensis. Classification (NCBI taxonomy): domain Eukaryota; kingdom Metazoa; phylum Chordata; class Mammalia; order Rodentia; family Bathyergidae; genus Fukomys; species Fukomys damarensis. The sequence goes on from NW_022900940.1 coordinate 30,906,796, forward strand.
TTTTCTGTTCATAAAATCATGTCACCTTCTAATAGCATTTTAACTTTCTCTTTTTCAGTTTGCCTGTCTTATTTCTTTAACCTCGTTATTTGGGGAAGAACTTTCATTATTATGTTGGATAGAAGTGGTGATAGTGTGAATCATTATCTTATTCCTGATTTATGTAAAAGGTTTACATTTTTATCATTAAATGTGTTGTTAGCTGTGGGCCTTCATTGTGCTGGAATAGATTCCTTCTATTCCTTCTATGTTGTATTTTACCAGGAGTTTTTTCTGTGCCTATTGACAACGATTGCATGGATTTGTCCATAATTTTGTAAATTTTGTATTGTTCGATCCTCTGCATCCCTAAGATTGATGCCACTTTATCATGGTGAATATTTTAGTTGTACTGTTGGACTCACCCTGCAGGTATTTTGTTGGGGATCATTACCTCTTTGACCAACAAGTATATGGCATGTACTTTTGTTGTTACTGTAGCCTCTGCTTTTGCCATCAGCATACTGATGACTCTGTATACAGAATTTGAACTCTAGTTTTATATCGTAGTGGTCGGAGAAGACACTGGAAATGAATTGAATTTTCTTCAATTTATTGAGACCTGTTTTGTAGCATAAAATGACCTGTGCAGCAGAGTGTGTCTTGTGCTGTTGAGAAGAATGTATATTCTGCAGCTGTTGGGTGGAATGTTCTGTAAATGTCCATTAAGTTCTTTCAATCTAGAGTGCAGTTCAAACCTCATGGTTTTTTGTTTGTTTATTTCCTGTATTGTTGACCTGTCTGTTTCTCAAAATTTATGTCACAGTCTCTTTCCATAGGCCTGTTAATATTAGCCTTATATATTTTAGTGTGCCAGTATTGGGTGCCTTTGTATTTCCAATTGTTATAATCTCTTGCTGAAATGATTTCATTATCCCTAAATTATTTTAACACTTTAATAGCTTTTTATTTAATGTTTATATGTTTTCATTTGTATGGTGTGTATTTTCTATATAAAGGATTTACAAAGTAGGCTGCTAATGGCCACTTGCAGAGTCAGATATGAAAGAGTACAAAGGGGCCATGTTGTGCACTAGAGAGCTGGAGGATCTCATCAAAGCTCGACGACCTGGAGCTCACTGTAGAGTCCTGTGCAAGTCTGTATCTGGGAAACCAAAGGTGTTAGAAGGTTGAAGAGTCTTCCCTGGAAGCCTGGAGACAGGAGCTTTTCTGAAGAAGCAGCAAAGAAGTTCTTTCTTCTTTTCCTTTTTATTCTGTCCAGGCTACAAGGCTGGTGCCACCTACACCCAGGGTGAGTCTTCCATCTTCACTCAGTCATTCAGACACACCCAGAACTGTGCTAAACCAATCTTCTAGGTGTTTCTCATTCAAGTTGACACCTCTGTCTGTCTGTCTATCTATCTATTTTTGAAACGGGGCCTTCCTAAATTACCAGGCTGGGCTTGATCTTGTGATCCTCCTGACTCAGTGTCCCAGAGTGCTGTGATTAGAGGCTGAGTCATAATATCTAGCTGATGTCCACAGTTTTAAAGGAGGTTGCTGAGGGCCTCTTGCTCATATTTTTTAACTGTGAGGGGTCTCAGCTCCAAGTTGTTCCTAACTGGGGAGATTGGTAGGCAGAGGTAAAGTGTTTCATTCCCTTTTGTATGTGGACCGCCTGTGTGTTTCTGTGTGTCAGAGGATCTCTGCCATTCCAGTCTCTCTTTTAGACAATCTAATTATAATATACAGTCATGCACCACACAGGGAAGTTTTGACAGTGATGGTTCACATATTCAGTGATAGTCCCATATAGAGCTGAAAATTCTGATTTCCTGGCATTTTTCTATAGATTGTCCTTGTTCATATATGCTTAGATGTACAAATAGCATTTTTAAGCATTCTCCAGAATTTGCTGTAGCAGAGAGCCTAAGTATGTACTAGGCTATATTATCTAGATTTGGGAAAGTTCTCTCTTGGATGGTCACTTGATGAAATCACGTAATGATACTCTTCTTAGAGTGAATCCCCTTTGTCATTGTCACGGAATATGTGACTGTGGTTGTTTATTCATTTAATTTTTTTGATCCTTTTGTTTGTGGAGGAGTTGGGCATTGGGATTCTCTGCTTAGTCATCTGGCTTCATTTTCCTGTGGTCATTTCGGACTTTTCTCTGCCTCCCTTAAATCCACAGCCTTGCTTCTAATCTCAGTACTTTTAATTTGCTGCCTTTAGATGCCCTGCTTTCCTCAATCTTGTCTTTATTTTATTTTATTTAGCTGGTTTTGTTTGGAAGAACAGTTAAGATACTTTTGTCGTAGAAAGAGTTAAATCTGTTGCTTAAAACTAGAATTTTGAGTTATCCTTTGTAAGGAGAGAAAGAGGCACAAATATATGTACAAACACAATACAATGAAATATGTTTTGTTTAATAATCACTGCCTGCATTTTCTGTTCTCCCTTACCAACTACGTAACATAAAGTATTAAGTGAATGCATGTGTTTGCATAATCACAGCAATCTCTTGTTATTTCCAACAGTTTTACACACATATTTTTCAGCTGCAGATTTTTATTATTTGGTTCCATTCTATATTTCTTGCCCTTTAGACCCTTACTGATAGTTTTTGTTTTTCAAGAGTGTGCCATCCATTAGCTGCAGAGACATAACAGCAAAACACGTAGCTGCAAAAGCTCTGTGGCCATTTGTACCACCCATGTGAAATGCACAATGATTAGAAAACTCATACTTAAAGGTACAAGATCCCAGTAATGAATGTAACTGTACTGTCTACCTAGAATGTACCAATAAATTAAATTTAAAAAAAAAGAAAACTCATACTTACGTAATGTGATTTAACTCCAATTTTCCAAATGTATTCCTTTTTCAACCCACAAAGTAGACACAAGTAGAGTGCGCCATCATCAGCAGTTTTCAAATACTGTATCAAACATGCCTGGGCTACTCAGAATACAAAGTTGGTAGAACTGAGTCTCAAATGCAGGATTTCTGATCGTTCCTTACTACAGGGTCATTTCTATTAAACTGTCTGCCTCTTTGTAAGATCACTGTGCCAAAAACAGTGTTGTTAAAGTATTTACTGGTTATATAAATAACAAGATAGGCTATGATACATTATAATGTAGAGTGGAAAATAAAAGACAGATTTATAGAAGGATGAATCTTTCTAATTTAATTTCTGAACTTTCCTGCCGAGGTCTGAATTCTAGAGCTTCTCCACTGACATCATAGACTATTGAACTATACATTTCCAAACAAATTTGAATCCGTTCATAATAAGGAAGTTTCATTGTTGTGTCATTGCTCCTTATTTACTGTCACTATTTTAATTCTCATGTTTCTTTTAAAAAATACATATGCTAATGTGTCGAAAATTGCTTTGGAATTTTACTATGAAAACTATGTGACCTCAGCAAATTTAAAGATGTTACTTGGTCATTTTTAAAATTGATAAAATATAATTTTCTTCTCCCAATTTCACATACTCTTGTTACCAGTTTTGAAATATGATATTATCTCAGAAAAAAGTATTAGTATTTTAAGTTTTTTTGTTTGCTTGTTTATTTATTATTTTTTTTGGTACCGGAGATTGAACTCGGGTCTTTGTGCTTGCAAGGCAGGCCACCGAACCGATGAGCTGAATCCCCAGCCCAGAATTTTAAATTTTGAAGTGAAAAACTAAGTCTACAACACCAAGATTGGTAGAGTAACATGTTGCTTTTCCTAACCTTAGCATGAGAGAACAGAGTCCTGAAAACATCTTAATCTTACCTTGATAGACTAAAAACTTTGAAGAACTATTTTACACTGTAATTGCCTTGATTAAAGAAGAATAAAAAAGGTTTCACTGCAATCAGAGGACTCTCAAACTCTCCTGTGTTAACAGCCATCATTTCTCTGCTTGCAGTGTGCAGGTGTTGGTTAAAGTAGAGGACAAGTTATGCCCAACTGATAATCTTTGATTAATATCCTTTTGCCCCATTCTGCAAAGAGCTAATGACATTTCTAATTTGCTAATCAAGTTTCATTTTGATTAATGCCACAGTAATCATAGGAGGAGATAGAACACAATGAAATGTGTCTGTAGAGGAAAATTTGTTTTCACTAGTATCGTTGAAGCATGTGTCTTTACTGTGTATTACCACTAGTTATATGTGACATAATATTCTCAAGGAAATGACAAATGATAGCAGAGTGAAAACAGAGCCCAGTTAACTAATTTATAAATTACTGATAACCAGAGTTTGTGGGATTTGTGTTCAATAAAAGAACTTTACAATAAATCTGGTAGTGATCCCCTGGGTTTTTCTGATCCTGTAATAAATTGACTTATCATATGCGAAAATCCTCCTATTTCTTTACTCAGGTAAATTAAAATATAATGTGTTATATTGAATTCAATGTATGTGTACCTAAATATGTGAAATTTTGATTCTACTTTTGGTGGCTCTGTCATTCTGAATTTCGGTAAAGATATTTTTAAATATTTTAATATTTTAACTGAGAAAAATGATAAATTTTTTAAAAAAATGAGTATCAGCTTTGTTAGTCAAAATTTTTATTTCTACTAGATGATTAAGTAGAAAAGATGGTTTTATGCAGACAATTTCATTCAAGCATACTTTCTATTTTTTTCAAATTAAGTAAACATGTTTGGTATAAATATATATTATATTTTATGAAATATTATGTTTTTATTTTCAGTCAGATGAATGGTTAGAAAGCCAAAGTATTGAAACGTTTTGACTGCAGTAGACTCTTGGCCACCCTTGGTGAAATAGTTCACATGTTAATGATGCTAAGACAGTGAGTTATTAAAAAAATCAAAGTGATTTATAAGAAGTTGAATTATCCATACTTCCTTTGGACCCCATTCTAGACATTCTAAATAGTTGTTTTAAACTTACTGTCTCCGTCATTATTTTCATGCCTGTGGTTTTCTATGAGTCATTCATTTGTCCTTCAGATACACTGTTATAAGATACTGTCCTTGTTATTTTACTACAATGAAATGTGTGTCTTCTTCCATAAGTTCCACTTAAATAGATGTAAAATTTGAATCTAGCATTACTATTTAGGCAAACAGAGGTGGTATTTAATGTACACTGTTGTGTTTTCTTTTGCTATATTTTGATTGAACTTACTTGTTGAGGTGGAGATGGGCAGAAAAAATTCAATTTACATAAAAGCCTATTTTGCTGTGCTCATTTTAGGATGGGGGGCTAAATTTCAGATGCATCTTTCAGGAGAAGGGGATAAATTAGAGTATCAGGTAAATAGAAATATTATTGTGACTAAACACATTTTTTGATGAATACTACTACAAGTATTCACAATAGTGGCCAATATCTTTACTCTTCTTTCTTCCTCTTTTATTTTTTTCATTATTTAGAGAAAACTTTATTACTTTCTGTAACCAAACCCATGTGGATAAGGCCTTGCATATTGACACAGTGTGTCACCCCTGTACAAATGAGAAAAAATCAAGTTTAACATTTCTAGACCTATATGTATGTGTGTTAATTTCTGTACAATGTCAATCCAGTGCAGTAAATTGGGATGACTTTTTCTGAAGTTGACAACACAGTTAAGGTTTGGAAAAAATTCAATATTTATGCATAGTCAATATAT